>NC_092811.1:27845185-28498935 GCF_040954645.1 Diabrotica undecimpunctata | reverse complement strand
ATTACCTGATATTACTCTACCTGATAATAATTGTTTATATGCTGAAAAACTTGTTTCTACTTCATATGACCACCAGCTTCTATAAACAACACTCCACTACCAGTTAAATAAAATTAAATACTTAAGAATTCATTTGGATAGCAAAAATAATTGGCGCATCTACAAATGAAAGAAACGCCTTTAACTCAGCTTGATCTACAATAAAATGTATTGGTACATGAGTCGAAAATCAAATCTTAGCCTGGAGAACAAACTTCTGATCTATAAATGTATGTTAAAACCGGTATGGAAAAATGCAGCACAAATCTGGGGTACAGCAAATAATACCAACATACAAAAACTTCAACGATTCCAATCAAAAGTACTGCGCCAGATTTGCGATGCCCCTTGGTATATTACGAACCACAGATTACACCACGATTTACAGTTACCAACAGTTAGCGAAGCAATATCTGCTGTAAACTCTGTATACAAGACCAGACTATCCTGGCATCCTAATCCGCTGACTACGGATCTACTCAATATTTCACAAGTAAGAAGATTGAAAAGATCAGACCCCCTGGACCTCTAGTGAATCTGGAGAAACAGAGCATAGTGTTATAGTGCGGCAAAATAACAAGTTTTTATTCTTGTAATACTCACATGAGTTGTCGGTGTTGTTTATCAGTATTAAACTTTCTTTGTTAAGTTGAAGTTTAAATTAATTGTTATATCATATAGATTTTTATATTATATGTCTTACCTGGGTGCTCGCCACTGGGCGGCTTCCCACTATGTTATTGTACATAAATTATACATATTGCTTATTGTTTTTAATGAGACAGATTGCAATAAACATTGGATGTTAAAAAAAACTTCACATGAAGTAAAAGGAAGAAACTTAAAATATTGTATAATTAAGAGTTCTACCTGTAAAATTAAATTATCTTCACAATTCCTCATCTGAATAATATTATTTATTTGAATTATTTTTTGATATCCCTTATTTTTCTTTAACACTACGCAGAATTTTTGATACACTTTTCTGGTTTCCCCCAAGGTGTTTAATCTTCTCATTTAATGAATTGATAATTTCAATACTTTGGTCTAATGAAATGTTTCGCTTTTCTAATCTCTTAATTGATTCAGCAATATTTACAAAATTGTTTTGGATATGTGCCAAATTACTTTTTAATAACGGTTTTTTTAAAACGTCCACACATTTTTTTATAGCACCTGAGTTATATACATCGAAACTGCAAATGACGTCTCTAATTCCCTCAAAATAATCGGTTATGAAATTTACTGAATTTAACCATGTTCCCCATCTAGTTATCACTGGTTCAGGTGGTAAAGGTACAGTAGGTAAACAATCTTTATACGCCTGTACTCGTAGAGGGGCTTTTAAAAATATTTTTTTTATAATTGATACAAGGGTATTGACGATTGGAAACTCTGTTTTTACAGTTTCTGCTACTCTATATAAAGCATATGCTAAACAAATAACGTGTATCAAATTTGGAAAAAAAATTAAATGCTGTCCAGTTTTCATCATATAAGGCACAGCATCACTTAACAATAACAAATTTTTTTCAGTTGGTATCGGTTAAGGTAAAAAACAGTTACTCAGACATTCATTTACAAATCTACAAATAGTTACATTGTTCATTTTTTGCAACTCCTTAACGGAAACTAAATATCTGTTGCTACACTCACTTCCGTTTAAACTTCCTATAACCAAATTTGTAATATACCGTCCTTTAACATCAGTCGTCTCGTCAACACCTATCCATATTGGATTATTCCCAATTGCAGTTTGAATCGCTTCAACAGTAAATTGCATGCTAGAGTCTACATATTCTTTTTAAGGAGTCGTAGAAAAAGGAACTTGTACAACATAATTATTGCAGTACTTTTTTAAAAGTACTGCAATAATGATGCAATTGTTGGAATAATGGGTTATTCAATTTTGCAATTAGAATATTGCAACTAATCAGCAAACTGCAGAGATCTTTACTAAATTTTTGTTGGTTCGAAACTTTCGTTTTATTTTATTTTATTTTTCGTTTTAATCTTGAGGCTTTTGTGCACGAGATTTATGCGTTGCAGTGCCCAAGTGTTGATCAACTTAACACTAAGTAGACTCAGATGATTGTATAGAAGTACAAGATTAATGTATGGGATTTCCAGTGCAGTTGCAACATAGCAGAGGGAAAGTGAAAGCATTTTAAAAGATATCCCAGGAGTGACAGTTTTCATGGATGATATAAAAATTACAGTACACGACGATGAATTAAATTATCAAAGACTACAATTAGTTCTTAGCAGACCTGCAAAATACAATAGAGTCAATCATGACAATTGTCAATTTTTAGCAAATCAGATTAAATACTGTGGATACAAAATTGACCAAAATGGTATACATCAAACCAAAGAAAAGATGGAAGCTATATAGAAAGCAAAAGCACCTACAAACAAGACAGAAGTTAAAGCATTAGTAGGCCTTGCCTAAATATGGAGAATGTTTCAAGTACATGACTGGAAAGTTTTCCCATCTATCAGAAGCCAAATTGAAAGAAGGTGTTTTTGTTGGACGAGATATTTGTAAAATAATGTTGGACTTCACCTTTGAAACCAAGATGACTACTAATGAAAAAAAAGTTGTAACCACGTTTTTAGGTAATACGAAAGACCCTAACTACGAACTTATCTAGTTTATTAGATAATTTGGAATATCTAATGAGTAGACTTCGGCAAATATGCAAATAAAAATGTAGAAAATATGCGCATAAATATGCACGTGTTTACCCGAAAATATGCAAATATTTTACAAAATATGCATACAAATAAATAAAAAAATTTTTAAAACAATTTTATTTAAAAAAAAAAGTGTACATAACTAAATATTTCCTACTATTCATTAAGATTTACATTTATTTTAAGTAACTACATCATTTTTAAGTATGAATAAACTTATTTAGAATTATGGTAACAATAAATGACCAAGTGGTGTTCAAAATTTTCTAACAAAAACTTGTGGCTTCTGTCTGAGTACATATATTTATATATGGAAAAACTTCGTTCAACATCAACTGATGTAACGGGAGCATTTTTCAAACTAACCAAAATATTTGGTTCTAGATTAATTGTTTCCGAAATATTTCCAGCTAGAACACTGACTACTTCAGAAAGAATATGGTAACCTTTATTTTTTTCCATAGTAGCTTCAAATTTTTTTTAAATATCTTTTGCAATATTACCTCTAACGTTCCGACAACATGACGCAAATTCTTTTATTAATGCTGTACTTTCGAACAATGACAGTTTTGGTGATTCTAACTGAGTAATTGTTTTTTGAACAAAACTAAAATTTGATTTTACAAATGAAAGTTCTTGTTGAAGCAAGTTACTCTGAAAAGTTTGTTTAGAATCCAAAAGAGATTGGGAACTTTCATCTGTTAACGTATCAATTATGTTCTTTATTTTAACAAAATGATCTGCATAAAAATTAGCTGCTTCTAACCATGTTCCCCATCGCGTTAAAATAGGTTGTGGTGGAAGAGGAATGTTAGGTAGCATTTCTTTATAAAGTTGAATTCTTATAGGAGATTTAAGAAATACTTTTTTGACACTGGATATCATGGTATTTACAAGAGGAAACGTTTTTCGTATTTCCTCTGCAACTCTGTTTAATCCATGCACTACACAAGTAACATGTATTAAATCTGGGAAAAATATTTTTAAATTTTGTCCTGCTTTCACCATATAAGGAGCAGCATCCGATAAAATAAGCAGTAAATTATTAGAAGGAATAGTTGTCGGAAGAAAAAAAGTTGCTAATGTTTCTTGTATAAAACGCGAAATTGTTAAAGCATTTGTTTTCTCAAGTTGCTGGCATGAAATAAGATGAGATTTTGGTAAGGTATCTTCTTTAAGAACACCAATCAATAAATGAGCAATATACTTTCCTGAGGAATCAGTGGTTTCGTCTACAGATATGTAAAAATAATTATCTGCAATTTCTTCCTTAATATTAATTAACACCGACGAGTATAGCCCGTTCACATTATTTCTTCTTAGAGACCGATCACTTGGAACATTAAGTTTGCAATATTTTTTTAGAAACGAACTAAAATTTACATTTGCTAATTTTGAAAGCGGTATGTTTGCAGACACTAATGCGCGACACAAGTCTTCATTAAAAGTTTCTTGCTCATCTAATTTTTTTGAAGTAGATTGGAAACATTTAGCCATTGAAGTTTGATGTTTTCCTCCTATTTTTCCTTTTTTTGCAATGTGTGAAGCAGTTCTCACATGTTGGTCTATCTGAAATTTCTTCTCACATGCTATCTATAAATAAAAATAAAAACCTTTATTTTAACCCAACCTTTAAAATATAAAAATATACAAGGTGTTTTTGGTTAATCAAATAACTGGTTTGGAAAAAAAACACTCGCTAAGTGTTTTAAATGCAGTATTAATCCACAAATTAGTTTTTGTTACTAACCATTAGTACATCATATAACTTATTTTAAAATTCAACAAAAGTTTTTTTTTGTTAATTCAATTACAATAAAAATAATTGTGTTTTAGAATAGCTGACTTCATAAAAAAAAGTAAAGGTGAAAAATTTTTCTAAATACACACCATTGTATTGTACCATGGTCAATTTTTTCTCACTAAAGGAAGCTATTTTTCATTTAAAAACAACCTACGAGTACTAAATTTCAAGTAAATACGTTTATTGGTTTTAAAGTTATTGTTGTTATTAACTAAAAGAATTTAATTTTTTTTAATTTTAACACCCTGTATCTCGAAAAGTAAATAAGTTTGACCCCTCATTAACTATATCGTTTTGTTCAATTTTTCGAGAAGTATCTACAGTCAAACGTTGTAAGTGTCATTTGGAAACACCCTGTATGTATGAAATATTAGATATTTAATAGAAAATATTAGATACTTACAATTTTGCCACAGACTGAACAGTAGATTTTTCCCATATCCATAGACAGCTCTTTATAAGGTTTAATCCAAGTTGAAGCACTGGTTGTTTTAGGCATTATAAAATCACAATCTTCCTTTTTGTTACGCACAACGAGTGTTTACGCTTTGAATATCAAAACAAAAATGATTTACAAATCTGAGCATCAAATTAGAAATGTTTAGGTACCTAATTCAATAAACTGGGAGATTTTGGAAAATCCCCAAATTAGGAACAAAACTATTAGCCTTTTACCTGCTGTTAAGATACAATAAATTGTAGATAGATTTGGGGATTAGATCATAAAATGCAAATGAGCGAACCCTTAGCGATTATCCAATAACTGAATGCCTCAGTGACCGAGACTTTCTAAGAATGTTGAGGGCTACTTAAATTGATCTTCTTTGAAATTGTAAATGTTTTGTACCTGTAGAGATTACGTACTTAGATCATTTCTTGATTAAAATGACTACAAAATTTTATACAAGAATTGAAATAAATTGGTATGTTTAAAAATTTTCAAATACAGTATAAAAATCTGAACTTTTATGCACTTTATGCAAACTTTTATACAAATATGCCAAAATATGAAATATTTGCATAAAATATGCACAATATGCAAAATATGCAATATGCATATTTGCCGAAGTCTACTAATGAGCCTCAAAATCCACTTTTTTTTATAACCATCTTGACTTTTTCCCTGAAAATCTAAGTGATGTCAGAAAAGAACACGGCGAACGATTTCATCAGGATATCAAGGTAATGGAGAAACGATACCAGGGACGTTGGAACACCAACATGCTGGATGATTACTATTGGTCACTTGATCGCTAACAATAGAGTGCCTGTTTCTCGAGAGGAGAAAAAGTTACTAGAAGTTTTACAAAAAAAGAGAAAGAAAATACAAAAGCATTGACTCCTGAAGTGATTGTACTGTTACAAGATAAGAATAAGATAAAAGGTATTATTCTAATAATGTATCACTTTAACCCTCCGGTGTCCACGCAGCGGCACTCCGTGCCGCAATTTTAATATTTTAATAATTTTTACCAATATTCTTTCGTATACGCTACTGTCTATTTAGATATGTGTACGTGACTATATTTAAAATATTACCTGCTGATGTCGCATTTCCTAAAATGTTGTATGTTGTATTAGTTTGATATTGACCATTGAATTGGAAGTTGTTCAATTGCGGCATTCTGTACCGCAGCGTAGCTTGTCATGTAAGTAAAATTTGTTCATACAGTTTTTTAGCACTTAAATTAATTGATGTACTTTTTGTCATTTTGGGGGTGCAAAAGGCCAATTAAGTATTTGACAGAGATTGAGTTGCAAGAGATTGCGGAAAATTTGTTTGATTTTGAAGAAGATATTGTTGATTTTAGTGATTCAGGTGAAAAATAAGAAATTATTGAAAATGATAACAATGACAGCAAATCGGATTTATCTGGTAGCGATGATAACGATGATATATGTCCGTTACCTAGACGATGGTGATTACTAATTTTATATAGGCAAGAATCAAGAAATAATTTGGAAAACTAATCCAATAGCTTATGGCAATAAAACCAGAGCAAAAAATATTATGAAAGGAGTTCCTGGACCAAAAGATAATGCAAAAAACATATTAAATCCATTAGATTCGTTTCTTTTATTGATAATTCCAGCTATGATTGACAATATTGTTACTGGCACTTATATATATTATATCAACAGAAGAGCAAATAATCTATCTTGCCAGAGAGACAGAAATTGCAAATTAACCTCTCGTAATGAAATAAAAGCTTTGTTTGAGATCTTATTTATTCTTGCAGTAAAAAAAGGAAATCATGTAAACGTTCAAGAAATATGGTCAAAGGACGGAACCGGTATGATACGGTCCAGAGCTGCATTTGGTTACAAAAGATTCCTCTTTCTCCTTCGTGCTCTTCGTTTCGATGATTTTGGGACACAAAAAGATCGTGAACAAAATGATAAATTAGCTTCTATTAGAAGTATATACACAGACTTTCTGAATAATTGTATGAATAATTACTGTTTGGGGAAATACGTCACTATAGACGAAATGCTTCACCCTTTTAGAGGACGATGTGGCTTTGTACAATACATGCCACAAAAACCAGCCAAATATGGCATAAAACTGTATGCACTGCGATAGCAGGTCTTACTATACATAGAATTTCAAGATATATTGTGGAATACAAAGAGACGGACCGTATAAATGTTCAAATATACCATTCGATATAGTACAGCGTTTAGTTTGTTCCATAAAAAACTCCAAAAGAAATATAACTATAGATAATTATTATACTAGTTATCATTTAGCTGATGATTATCTCATGCAAAATGGCCTGACAGTTATTGGCACCTTAAAGAAAAACAAAAAAGAACTTCCTCCCCCCCCCCCCCAATTTTTTCCGAATAAACTGCGAGCTATTGGATCTTCAATATTCGGGTTTCAAGATAATATGTCCCTAGTTTCATATGTTCCTAAAAGAAATAAAGCTGTAGTATTGCTCTCTACCATGATCGATACAGACGAAATAGACGAAGATGCAGGAAAACCAGTAATGATTTTAAAATCCAATAAAACAAAAAGTGGCGTCGATACTTTTGACCAAAAATGTGCTTCCTACACGACACAAAGGATTACCAGAAGATGACCATTAGCAATATTTTTTCGCATACTAGATTTAGCTGAAATAAATTCCGAAGTTATTTATAATTGCACTAATCGAAATATGTCGCCACAAAGAAGGAGAAAAGTTTCTCCCTGATGAGGGATCATTATAAGACTGAGCGAAGATACTAACACTTCCAAAAGATGTAAGAGAATTTCTGCTGCCTTTTCAAAGTGCCAAAGAACCCACCAGCCAGGTAAACTAAAGTCGAAGTGGACGGTGTCATATATGCAGTGCGCATAAAAACAATCAAACAACCGTTTCCTGTGACTCATGCCAACAATTTGTTTGCAAAAATCATAGTGAGAAAAATTTCAGTGTAATATGTGTTTGTATCCTTCAATGGAGGAAGACTAATTTAATTATTTTGTATTTAGATACTTTTCTTTTTTGATCTGTTGTGAGAGAATATTTTTTCATTGTAAACGTTTTCATACGTTATGTTAAAGTCATGTTAAACTCATACAGTAAATTACTAAAAAAACCGCTTTTCTTTTTTTTTGCGTCGTTTACGAATTTTTCTAATAAAGTTTTGATAATTTTTAACTTTTAATACCATTTTTTCTATGTGCGGCATGAAGTGCCGCAGTGTGTCCACTTATGTATACTTTTTCCAATGTCAGTTTGCCAAGCGTCGGCTTTTGAGATTCTTTGATGCCAATGCCGACCATTGGCGTGGAAATTAAGAAAAGGGATCAGTTATCAAACGCATATTTCAAGAAAAATCATATAATTTTTATTAATTTTTACATAATTATATTCAGGAAAATTTCTCAATTTTTGGGCAGAAATTGTTTAAACAATTTTTTAAACAAATTCAAAATATCACCTTTTGTGCTCCAAAAAATATTTTTTAGGTTTTTGGGTCCGGTCAGGATAAGATCTTTGTCATTTTTCTCAAAAGTTTATAGTTTTGGAGTTATAAGCGATTTAAAATCCGAAAAATGCAATACCTAATATGCATTTTCGAGGCTTGAAAAATATGTAAATGAGTATTTTTGAGATTCAAGAGTATCTAAACTAAAGTCTAAACATTGATTTTGGTGAGAAATCGGAGCAATATTTTCCGTAGCAGAAAAAGGTGATCTTTTGAATTTGAATTGTTTCCGGCAAAAATGTCCCACACCCTTCAACCTTCGATTTGTTTAAACGGGGCATTTTTGAATAGGACTCTTCAAAGGACAGAATCAGTTTTTTTTTTCAAATGGGAGCGGGCTCACAACATCGAATAAATAACAAATTAATTCTTTCAAATTAAAGCTTGTTAATTTTAGTGATTTATAAGAATATTGGACTTATTATTTAGTTTTTACATAAACCATAATATTTTTTTACAATTATCCGTAAATAATGGCTCATTCTGTTAGAAAATTTTAAAAGATTGTCTATCCAGCAATTAAGATAGTCAACTGAAATTTAATTTTTAAACACGGCCTACTGTTAATGCACAAACAGGGTGAATCTTCAATATTTTGCTTCGAGTTATTAGAGATATCTGAAAAAGTTATTTGGAAAAGATGTTCCAAATATTATTAAAACCCCACATAACAAAGTTATGTCAAAATTCGCACTTTTACTTTTTTCATTAATTGAAGAGCTTATTTCCAAAGTGTCTTAAATCCAAAATTTCGATTTTTTAAATTTTCTTTTTTTAAACTTTATAGATTTCTTCAAGTCTAGAATAAAGTTATATGTACCAAAACAACTTCTTTTTTACCATTTAAAAGTGCATATGAAAATTGTAAAATTGTATAATTTGTATGTTAAATTTGTATGAAAATCTGTAATTTCATGGATTTCATTATATGGATTTAAGACACTTTGGAAATAAGCTCTTCAATTGTAGTCGGGAATCTAAAACGGACAGTTGGCTGTCCCGAGATGCATCTTTAGACAGCCAATTGTAGATTTAGGATCGAGATTACAAATAATACTGAAAAACTAAAATTGTGAATTTTGTCATGAAATTTGGTATGTGCGGTTACAATAAGTGGAACAACATATTTAAATTTCAGATGACTATCTTAAAAAAATGTGCACTATCAACATGTATGACTGTGAAAAATGTCAAATCTGTATGTATTTTAGTAGCTGATATATAGAGGTGTCTTCATCTTAAATGCGACACACTGTATAATAATGAATACTAGTGTTCAAGATGCATCGCGATAGCTGTAAAGAAATTAATTAGAAGGACTGAAAAGAATCGTCAGAGTCTTCTGAAGTCGAATCGTTCCCAGGTTGGATAACTATTGGTGCTATTGCCGGTAAAACAGGATATTCGTTTTCTATTTTTACAACATGAGCTTCGCAATTTTTCCACACATCGCTAATAATGCCACTAATTATTTCTCGAATATTCTCAATGGCCACTGCGCTTAATGTTGGTGACTGATTATATTTTCGCAATTTTTTTTTTACGGTACCCCAAACCAGTTCAATTGGATTAAAAATGCAATAGTATGAGGGTAATCGCAAAAGAGTATGGCCCTGCCTGCTGCAAATTGTGTCAATAATATATTCGTTTTTAAAATTCCGACTTTTGATCATTCTAATTAATTCTTTCTTTACTGGAATCTTTTTAGGAACAGTGATGTTTTTAAGTTGCATAAATTTTAAAATTTCGTCCTTTTTCGTGTTATTATTAGGTATTTTATTTAATATGCGGGAATGATACGACGCATTATCCATAACAATCACTGAATTCGGCGGAATATTGGGCAAGAGCTGTTCAACAAACCACTTTTCAAATAAATCGGCTGTCATATCTTCGTGATAATCGGCAGAAGACTTTGTTATATTTTTGGCCGACAATAGCAATGCATTAGATACAATTAGAATAATTGCATTATCAGCCATCCCAATATTTTCTTTTTTCAAACACTCATACATATTTAAAACTATTCTTTGGGATTGTACGTGCAAATCTTTATTTTTTAATTCGAAGCTGTCATTAACATAATTGTCATTATTTATTGATAACACAGAAGTTGATGCATCTTAAAAAATGCCATCCTAAAAAAATATAATATTAAAATATATTACTTACCTTATAATATTATAAATATTTTACTTACCTTATAATAAGCCTCCGCCTCTGCAAAAGGAAATATTTTAGGGTGTCACATAGCGAGACAAACAGGTGTTCATTTAGATTTATAGTTTTGCGCTTCGCTGTTGCCATAATGCATGAGTTTAAAATTAGTGAATATAACTTTAATACCATATTAATATATCTGCAATTTTTCATGTTTCCAGGTAAGGTATAAAATCAATGAAATTTGGAAAAAAATAATACAATTCTTGAAACCGTTTTTGAGAACTTGGATTCTTAAAAGTTGTCTGATTTCTTAAAAGTCGATCATTATATCTATAAAAGTATTACCGCTAAATTCACCAACATGGCAACGTCGATATGGGCGGAACTTTCAAATTCTCTCCAGACTACAATGTTGCCGATATTCGAAAATTACTTAGAGTATAAGTAATATATATAAAGTTCAAGGTTGCTTTAATTCATTAGTGAAGATTCCATGGAAATATTAGTACCTAGTTAATTAATTTATAGATATACTTTTGAGAATATGTTCATATTATTTTTTAAGAGTGTCGTTCGTTGACTAGCAATTGAATAATAACGAATAGATAATAGAGAATATTTTTTAAATATAACCTTAGGAATTTTAGGAAATATGTCTGACAACCTTGATTTGAAAGGCGGTCTCTTTGATACCAGAATGAGGCATGTTTATGTTGGAAAATTATTAGTGGATGTACTATAACTTTAAGAGACGTGGCTGCCGGAGGGTTAATGTATTTTGTCTTTTTCAAATTTTTATAATGAAGAATAAACCAGTGTCATATTGTGGGAAAACTGTGTGTGATACGTAAAATCTAATGTCAGATTCTTTTTTAGCGCCAAAAAATATATAGGATTCACATAAATTTGTAAGAAAAGTTTTATAAAACTTTTTTTTTGTTGGTCTGTGTTATTCGTCTCGTCAGGTCATAACATTTGAATATGCTTACCTACTTCTTTAATTCAGATATTTCACTAATTTCTTTATTAATCATCGTACACGATCTAGTTTTTTTGCAGACTAGATACAAAATTTTAATATATACCTTGTGATATACAAATTGTGTAATCAGTCAAAAATGGGCTGTATCAAAAAACAAAGATCATAATATTAAGGTAAACAAGGTAAACAAAGCTTTAAAATTAGGTCAAAGTTTTAAACTTTTCATAAACGTGACTCTGGATCTCTAAGAAGATATTACGAAAGTAAAAGTCCAACTTACACTTTTTTTTTCGTAGCAGCACGGCCGGAAAACTTTTTATATCCGCATGATCCTCTTAAAATGGCTACAAAGAATGAACTCCAAACAGACTAAAAAGTTTCAAACACAAGCGATTTACATTCTTTCATCATTTCACCAAAGGTTATATGTGAACCCAAAAACCAAAAGTATTTTATAAAATAAGAATTACTTTTCATGTTTTTTTAAATTTTAATAACGCATCAAACACGCAGGGTCATTAGCGTATTTAGATTAATGTGACAGTTGATACAATTAGTTGATATACATAAGTTTACAATAATAATATATGTATGTGTATTACAATGTATGTTTTAGATCTTTTGAAGTAGTTGACAGTCTTTAATATAAAAAAAAATATTTTTTGGGTATCTGTATTTTCTTCTAGAGCATCTCTTAGGGAGTTGGGTATGCTATATTTGAGTCGTTCACTGTTATATTTGGGACACTATTAAAAAATGTATTACCGTAAGAACACTATTGCACACTTCACACACTGGTTTATTTTTGCGCTGTAATAAATAGTCATGAGTAAGTCGTGTATGGCCGATACGGAGACGGGTAAGTATCATTTACTCTCTTATGTCTTTTATTTTTGGTTTCCAAAGATGGGGATGTTTGCTAACTTCGTATAGCCTTGATGAAGTGTTGTTTAAAGTTTCTTGGCATTTTTGAATTATTGTTTGTTTTAAGTATGGTTTTAAATCGTTTTGTACCAATATGTTATTTTCTTCGGACATCGGGTTAGTTGGTGCGTTTTTAGCCAGTTTATCTACAACTTCATTACCTTCAATTCCGACATGAGAAGGCACCCATAAAAAGTGAACTTGGATGTTCTTATTTAAAAAGTTTTTATGTTTTTTAAATACGAAGTAGAAGGGGGTTGTCACAGTACAATTGAGTCAGTCAGGATAATGAACCTGGAGAATCTGTGATTGTTATACACCTTTCTTTGTTTTTGTTTTGTATTAACGATAGTGCTTTTAGAATTGCGAATATTTCAGCCAAAAAGATGATTGTAATTGACGACAATTTGAACATGGATCGCTCCATTCTTCTTTGTGCTTCACTAAGTCACTGTCCACTCCCATGAATGCATTCATTCTAGTAAATATTTTGAAAAGAAAATTGCAATAAAAGAGCACTTAAATTGCATAATAAGTGCATATTTGGTTAATACAATAATAAGAGCTGTCATATTTGCTTGAATTATATGCACTAATTCTCTACTTGCCTACAACACAACAGCATATGACGACCGAGAGACGACCATAGAAGAACCGTAGCAATTTCAACAGAAAACGTTAATTACTTTACGTTTTTAGGAAAAAGAAAAATATATTGCCCTCTAACATAATAAAGCTAGTTAAAATTATATTTTACATGCTAATAAAATTAAAAGAGCAATCATTCAAAAAAATTCTCTTGTTTGAAAAAAAGTATTATGTGAACAAATTTTGTCGAAACTAGAGCAAATTTTTCAAGAAAACCTATACGGAAGTTTCCAAATTACTTTTACCCAGACAAATTTCAATCAGTTTCTGTATATCTTCTACCAAAATTTCCTGTAGGAAACTAAAACAAATCACTGTTATTCACAAAACAAAACGAAAATGTACTCGTTCAGTTTCACGGGCATTTGTAGAAGGAAGGAGAATTGCATACAAAGCGATTCTTTTGAAGTTGAAATGAGTTAAGTTATAGTTTTCCAAAGGTCTGTCTTGCAGTTCTTGTTCCCGAGCAGTATTTGTTAAAATTTTGTTTTCATTGAGTGAGGTAAATGGACTTGTCTATTACCGTTGAGTAGGGCCGTACTTAGAATAGAAAAACGATTTCCGAATTTAAAATCTAAATGTGAAAATAAAAATAATACGAAGTATGATTGTGGTTAGTTGCCAGTAAATATAGTAAACTAACCGATATTTCTGCAAGTAGTCTACTTGATAAACATAAAAATATTATAGTCAAAGGACAAGACAATCTGGACAGGTAGAGAAAGTATATTGAGGAACTACTTGATGGAACAACAGAAATCCAAATGGAAAAATATGAAATGGGCCAAACAACCTTTGGAAGAATTAACAAATACCTTTATCAGTGCGAAACTCCTTTAGTCACCATATTCGCGCCCTAACATGCTACATTTGGACAATAATAAGGTATGTTAGCGAGACTTAGTCTCTTAAAGTAAGATTGCTAAAACGTATTGAAGCGTTCCAAATATGGTGTCCCAGAAGGTTGCTTAAATTTTCATCGGTTGACCATATTATAAATAAAGAAGTCTCAAGAAGAGCTAATACCCAAAGAGAGCTTCTAAAAATGGTTAAACAGCGAAGGTCTCCTACTTAGGCTATGTTTGAAGAAACCAAAAATGGAAAAAGGACAACATGTTTGAAGTTTGTAAACAATTTTAATTCCTAGATGAGCGCTAGGAATGAGTCTTCGTCTTCTTTTTTATTTCTTTATATCCTATTACTTTTTCTGCTGCTATGGAAATGTGATCTTTTATTTTTTTTTTCCATGTTTCTTCTATACTGTTAGGGTTTGAGACTTTTTAATTCCAGCGTCCAACTCTTTAGAATAATCTTTCTAAATAATATCCAACTCTAGTTTATCTACACTCCATTGCGGAATGGGCGATTTCAACTAGGCGTTGAAATCGCCTTGTAAAATTAATATTGGGTATATTTTCGTACATCCCCTTAACAAAACTGTGGACAACGTTGAAAAGATCTAACATTAACCACACATTGATAAATGCTGTACAAGAACTATAAAGAGACTCAAAGGCACAGATAAAAACAGGAAAATATCTAACGGAAGAATTACTGGTTACAAAAGGCTTGCGACAGGGATGCTGTATCTCACCAACCTTATTTAAGATATATGTTGCAGCGGCATTGGAAAAATGGAAAAGAAAGGTGCATAGGATGGGTATAGAGCTTATCAATGAATGTATATATACACTCCAGTTTGCTGATGACCAGGTAGTGCTAGCGACCGACAGGGAAGACATGCAGTACATGCTTAGAAAACTGATAGAAGAATATAACGACTGGGGAATGAATGTCAATACAACAAAAACCAAATATCTTGGAAACGAGTCAGATAACATAGACCTCGAAAACGGACAACATATTTCCTGCTGTCAGAGCTATGACTACTTGGGTGTTGCCTTTGACAATACAGGAACTGATACACGGGACATGAAAAAACGAATCACTCAAGCAAAGAAAGTCTTAGGATGTCTCAATGGTATACTGTGGAGTAAAGAGATAACGAAAGGAAGAAAATGTAATATATATAAGACCATGATTAAAACTACTCTTCTTTATGGCGCTGAAACATGGAGAATTAGTGAAAAGAACAAAAAGCGAATAGAAGCAGTAGAGATGGATGCAATGAGAAGATCTTTAGGTATTTCAAGACGAGACCGAATCAAAATGATGTAATAAAACAACGTATGGGAATAGAAGGAAATATAACTCAAGATATAGAGAAGAAACAATTAAGGTGGTATGGGCATGTTCAACGGATGCCAGCAACAAGACTGCCCAAAAAAGTAGTAGAATGGCAACCGATAGGTCGACGGAAAAGAGGAAGACCCAGATTAGAATGGCAACACGGCGTAAACAAGTCCATGAGCGAAAGAAATTTAACAACAAACGACTGCGAAGATGGGAAGAGATGGTGTTTAGGTATCGGACAACGTCGAAAGACGTTCTAAACCGATGTATATATATATCGAGAAAAGGAGTACGACCGTCAATCCAAAATAAACTAAGGTACACTCGAAGAGTGGTGGGTTTTTCGGTCAAAGTGGAGAAATAAAAGACAAAGAAGGTGGCTACTTTATCTATTTATTGAAGACATTTCGCTTTCTGCTCAGAAAGCATCATCAGTTCATCTAAAAAGAACAATATGAAACCAAACATCCATAGAGAAGTTACAACAAAAGTGTGTTACCTTACAAAGACATGTAGCAGTCAATGATGTTAAAAATATGAAAAAGCTTACGAAACTGGACATTCAGAGTTAACGTTGTATAAAACAATTAATTGAAACTAGGTATAGTTTGCAATTTAACAAAATTAGCACAGCAAAAGAACATGTGATAAACATACATGTATAAAAAAGTTTATACATTATTATTTTATACATTAAAGTTTATTTTAAAGTGTAAAGAACTAGAAAGATCATAAGAATGCACTTCCAACAAATTTATTTATAAATTAGATTTTAATTTTAACTTTAGGTAACATTGTAAGTTATTTAAGATTAATAGTAATAAGATAAAATGAAGTTACCAGTCTTTAGCTTACTGAGTCTCGCCGATAAATGAATTTACAGGTTTAACACCCACGCAAACAACGTGAAGAGAAGTGGCCTTGAGGTCAAAATGACATAAACAGCAAGGCAACCTACCAACCTCTATAAATAAGGCGGTATATTCAAAGAATGTGATAAATTTGGTTGACAGCTTGTCGTTAAAAAACCAAACAATGAAAGCAAAAGGTGGTTAAGATCACCATTTACCCCACAGTGATTGATCTGTCAACAAAGAACAAAGCATGCGAAGTCAATCCAAAATATCATATATTATAATATTATGACGTCACTAGTTAGCCAGCTAACAGGTGAAGATTAATACAACTTCCACAGTCCAAAGGTTCAAACATTTAGGACCGTAATGAAAAAGATTCTATGAATCAATTTCAGTTTAAATTTTATCAAACAAGTTCATCAAAAAGAACAATTACTTAATTATGTAAAAGTGATATTGACAAATATTAATAAAATGTAAGTTGATAAATCTTAGTTAATGAAGGAATAATTTATTTTATTTTATTTTTATTTAAATTTATATATGAAAATGTAATAACAAATTACTAATGTCGGTTCTCTTATTAAGGGTATTAGGATGTTTTAATATTGAACACATTTCTAAAAACTGTCTTTTAACAAGATTGCGTTCAGTGCCAAGAATTTTAACTTCATTAAAGTTTACTTCGTGCTTAGTGTTAATAGCATGTTGGGCAAGAGCACAAGTATGCTTAGATAAATTAATATCACTGCGGTGTGTCGTAAGACGCCCTCTCAGTGATCTCCCTGTCTGACCGATGTAACATGAGTCACACTCAGCACAAGGTATATGATATATTACATTAACTTGTTCCAGAAGGGACAGAGGTGTTTTAGTTTTAGAAAACAAATTCCTGACAGTCTTAGCATTCTTAATAGCAATTTTAACAGGTACGTTGTTATGTTTGTACAGTTTAACGAGTTTCTCAGTAACTTGAGGAAAATAAGGTAAAGATGATTAATGGGTAGTTGGATTCCCAAGTACAGTATTAGGCAGAACAGTGTTATTAATTGAATTATTTGATATTATTCTGAGTTGGTCACCATTGGGTATGTCATTTAAAGAAGAACCATAACTTTGAACGTAAAGGTATTTATTAATAAGGGATGATGGATAGGAATTCTCAATCAGAATATTTTTAAGTAATTGAAAGGATTCCCTTCGATTAATCGGATGTATCAGTCTATTTATCAGTATAGATGAAGTAGCCACCTTCTTTGTCTTTTATTTCTCCACTTTGACCGAAAAACCCACCACTCTTCGAGTGTACCTTAGTTTATTATATATATATATATATATATATATATATATATATATATATATATATATATATATATATATATATATATATTCGTAGATTTCTTTGAGTTTAAGTAAATTGAGAGATTCTTCTTTGTAAAGGGGAAAACGACGGACATCTAATTAACGTTATCCTTACAAGCCGGTTACGACTCGTTACGTAGCCGTCGGCATCAATAAAATATTGTTTTCAAATATACTGAACGGAAACGTTAAGTGTCTGAAACGCTATGTTCCGGACAGTGTGCGTTGTTCATATTTAAAACCATTTAAATTATATTTTTCGGAAACGCTATGTGCTGGAAACGTAACGTGCACGATAATATGCCACGACCTATAAACATAAGCCAACTAGATCCGTCGGACAGAAAGCAAAGGATATTGCAAAAAGACATATTGAGAGCTTTCCAGTCACCGAAAGTCACTATGCTCGAAATAGTCCACCAAAAAATACTTACACCCAAGCCTAAATATCACAATTATGTACAAATTATACAAAGAGTACTGCTAAGAAAAAAATGTAAATTCTGCGGATATTATTAAAGAATCATACTATCGTTTCTTATTTGTTACAGAATATAACCTTGCTTTTAAATTACCTAGCCTAGATACTTGTGACGATTGTGATAGAATTCAGAGATGTTTATTGGATGTTACAGATGCAGAAGAAAAAGAAATTATTTTAAAAGAAAAGGAAGTCCATCATAATGAATTACAAAGAAGATATACAAGTAAACAAGAAGACAAAATTAGATCTAGATTAGGGGGTTCTAAGGAAAGAGTTTGTACAATGGACCTTCAAAAGTGCTTACCCACTCCTTGCCTTAACAATGCACAGAGCTTTTACAAATTAAAACTTTGGATCCTAAATTTTACAATTTGTGACATGACACTGGGTCAGACACATTGTATGGTATGGAATGAAAGTACAGGTAAGAGAGAAAGTAACGAAATTGCTTCTGGTTTATTTAAATGGCTATCAGTTTTACCGGAAGATGTAGAAGAAGTAACATTTTGGTCAGATAATTGTCCTGGCCAGAATAGAAACATTAACATTTTGTTTTTCTACTCATATGTTATGCATAAATTTCCGCATATCAAAACTGTGAATCACAAGTTTCTTTTAAGAGGACATACCCACATGGAAGTGGATGTGGCACATTCTGTTATAGAACATAAAAAACGACACACAAAAACTATGGACATATGTGACACTCATAACTGAGCACAACTAATTCGTTTTTCGCGTCATAAAAAACCATTCATTGTCCATGAAATGGAGTTAAAGGATTTCTTGTCATTTGACAGTCTAGGAAAAACTACTACTTCTCCATTTGTCGGTAGGAAAAACAATTGTAACAGTGAAGAGTTCCTTTTATCAAAAGTTGTCCATTTGCAATTTAAAAAGGAGCTTCCAGGACTCGTAAATTACAAAACTAGTTTTGATGATGCCGCTTTCAAATAAGTGAGCCTTATTAGGCAACCCCGAAAGGTTTTGGTTATTCCTGACACTATTCCTGTTTTATCAAATAGTCTGAGACGTATTTTCACACAGAAATATCGTCACCTGCAAGATATTCTACAATGGATACCAGAGACCTTAAGAGAATACTATAGAAATCTTTCTCATGGCCAGGGCGAGGAGAATGAAGAAGATGATTAAACAGTTTCTCTAATTTTTCTTTAAGCTTATGTTTTGTTTGTTAGTTTAGTATGTTTTTTTATTATGCAATGTTTGCTAGCCAATAAAAAAAATATTTTATAGTTATTTCATAGGACTTCCGCCCATTATTTTTTAAAGTGCTCAAGCCGCATGTCTGTCGCCATTTTTTTTTTACTGTAGCTTGTGTTAACTTTTTCCATTTCATTTGTATGTTAGTTTTATGTTTAAAAATACGGTGTAGTTTTTATACAATAATGTATTATTTCCTGACAAACACTTTGGTAAAATGTACATAGTATATTTTAAATCATGGTATTTGGGCTCTCCTGTAAAATTTTAGTTTTGTGACATCCGCCCTTAGTGAACGAGGCCCAGATATATAGAACATAATAAGGAGACAAATATAGCCTTTTAAAAACAAATTTAATGCAAAATTGAAAGTCGTAGAAGACCAGGTCGTAAACGGCACTCAAGAGTCAGAGACATAAAAAATTAGTGTGATATACCTTATATCAGTACCATAATAAAAAAGCAGCAGAAGCATCCCTACGCATAATCCAAGAAGAATGCACACCTACACACTGTATAGGGTACAGCCCCAGAAGAATAATTTAAATGAATAATTTAAATAATATGGTTTTAATAGCGGTGTAATACTTATTACCTTAAATATAGTAACCAGAACAAAATTTTACAAATTATACGATTATTTTAACGATTCAATACAAAAGATAATTGTAGAGTACATTTAAAGAAATAATAATGTTATTTGTAATTACTATATACCTCCAACCCAATAATTTTTATTCAATTTAAAATAACAACTCACCATTAAAAGGAAACTTCCTTGGAAATCAATTATTAAAAGGATTATTACAAAACTCTTGTCGTTTTATTCATGGAAATAACCCGTAGAAGCCAGAAATTTTATTCGACCGCATTACTATTGCGGAGGCGAGTGGAATTCAGTAATAAACTGACTTCTAACTCTCTATTATGTCCTATTGCGTTTTCAACGGACGTTCCAACTCGAAGGACCATATAATACATCTTTATTAGACGAGGACAGCATGTCCCCGCTCGTATACGGCATGAAAATCCAAGGATGTGATGTCGTCTGGAAGGACGGTTGATTTGCTGGGAAACTTTTTTAATTTTGTTCTCGGTATGCCCTTATATCTTCGAGGATTTTAATGTGGAATATGCGCGATTTTTAATACAACATACATTTTATTATATATTTATGTTTTGTTCGAGGCAATGTTGGCGAGAAAGTCGCTTCAGAATATTGTTTTATTTTTCGGCTAGAATAAACTCAAATATTAAGAATTGTACCGCTGAATAATCAAATAATATTTCATATAGGATTAAACCACTATTAATTGTAATAAGAATTACATTTTGTATTTATTTTGATATTTCGATTTTTTTACAATCAAGTAAAAAAAATCGAAGACTAAAAAATTTTTTTGTGTTTAAATGTATTTTAATGCCCATTTCCTTTGCTACCTCGTAAATACGATGAAGCAGAACTTAGACAAAGACTTTTAATGATTTTCGACAGTGCTACTGCATCGTTTGTTTATCTAGTTACAATAAGTAATTTTCCGTTGATTTTGATTCCAGATAGCTGTCTCTCAACTGTTCTTTAAATAAATGGTCCAAGTAAATATTGGACACAAAAATCTTGTTTCACTCCTAGTTGAATGGAGATTTTGTAGGTGTAGGTGTACTCTAATTTGTACGGTGACGATTTGATTCCAGTACAGATATTCTACTTCTTCGTCATTTTGTGTAGACATAACCTAAATAATAGTTATACAAAACTAGCAGAGAACAACATATAATTAATTACAAAGAAGTAAAAAAGACTTAGAAAGTTATGACTGGTGTGAATATAATGCCTCTAAAATTGTTAATGTAAAATGCAATTTATTATGTGATATTTTTAACAAACTTACAGTAAAACAGTTGTATAAAAACAGAAAAAACATTAAAAGAATCGCCAAAGTTAGATAACTGCAGTACTGGTACTGGTAAACCCAAAAAATCTTTTGTATTGTAAACATGTCAAAGATCCTGGCAATGTTAATAGAAAAAAATGAATATTTCATTTATAGAAAACACCTAAATATCATCATCATCATCATTGGTGCTACAGCCCCAATAGCCCCTATAAAAGAGCCTCGACCTTCCCAAGTCTATTACACCAGTCAGTTCTATGGATTGCCAACTGTTGCCAGTTTACTGCGCCTATTTGTCTACCACCCTCATCTACACCATCCCTCATCCCTCCATCTGAGTTTTGGTCTACCTCTACTTCTACTTCCCACAGGTTGTGACATAAGAATTCTTCTAGGAGGGTTATTCTGCTGTGATCTTGCCAGATGTCCTGCCCATCTTAGTCTTCCTATTTTTATAAAGGATACTACGTCTTTACCACCAAATATATGTTTATATATGTGATATATTTCGTAGTTGTACCTCCTTCTCCAAACACCATTTTCACAGATGCCACCAAATATTCTTCTCAGGATCCTTCGTTCAAATATAAGCAGGAGATTTTCATCTGCCTTGGAAATGGTCCATGTCTCCGACCCATATGTCAACACTGGTTGTATAAGGGTTTTGTATATGGTTATTTTTGTTTTTTGGCTTAAGTTTTTGCTTCTCATATGTCTACTCAGTCCAAAATAGCATTTGTTTGCTAGGATTATTCTTCGCTTGATTTCTTCCGTCATGACGTTCTCCTTGGTGATCAGGGAGCCTAAGTATGTGAATTTGTCCACCACTTCAAAGGTAGAATTATCAACCGTGAATTGGTGGCCGATGTTTCTGGCTCTATTGTTGGGTGTTGACGCCATTATCTTAGTTTTATTTTCATTTACTTGCAGGCCCATATTTTTTGAGGCGTTTGACAAGGTGGTATACATTTCTTCTAGCTTGCGTGTTGTGCGGCAACTAGACCAACATCATCTGCATATGCCAAAATTTGGGATGATTTATTAAAAATGTTTCCTCTGCTGTCTATTTGGGCATCCCTGACCGCCTTTTCCAAAGCTATTAGGCCGATTTAAAATCTACGAAAAGATGGTATGTGTCGATATTGAATTCATTGGTTTTTTCCAGTATTTGTCTTAGCACAAAGATCTGGTCTGTTGTTGATCGACCAGGCCTAAAACCACTTTAATATTCGCCAAGAAGCTCCTATGAATATTCACTCAGGCGACCATATAAAATCCTCGAAAATATTTTGTATGCTGTATTAAGGAGGGTTATTCCCCTATAGTTTCTACATTCTAATTCATCGCCCTTTTTGTGTAGCGGACAAACGATCCCAATACACCACTCTTCTGGGATTTGTTCCTCATTCCAGGCTCTCTGTATGATTTTATATATATGATTAGTCAGAGTAGCACCTCCACATTTAATAAGTTTCGCGGGTATACCATCACTTCCTGGAGATTTATTATTTTTTAGGTGTTTTATTGCATCCCGTACTTTCTAAATTGATGGAGGCTCCAATGGTATATTATTGTTTTCTCCTGGGGTGGTTGATTTGGATCTTCTACTTCGATAGTAAGCAGTTTTTTGTAAACACCTAAATATATTAATACAAAATGCTAAGAAATATTATTTGAGCAATGAAATTGAGAAAAACAAGAATGTTTCCAAAAACCAGTGGAATATTGTTAAAATATTGACAGGTAAAGAAACTGAAAGAAATAGTATAGAAATAGTTACATAAGAAGGAACAACTGTAACAGATGGTGAAACTATCTCTAACTAATTCTTTTGCTCGATATTTTACAGAAATTAGAGAAGCTTGCCAAGAATAGAACAACACCGACATCGTATTTTCCACTATATATCAGCGTGATGCATTCTATGAGAAAATTATTAAAACACTTAAGAAGAAAAAAACACCCGGTATTGGCAACAATAGAGCAGAAAAAATAAGAATTGTATTTACATATTTATTTATTTTTAAACGGGCTGCTGCCCAATAAGATTGATAATGTGTACAATAAAACAAAATAAAATATAAATATCACAAAATTAATCACGTAATTTAGTTTTACACATCAAAATAATGATTACCTATTCCACAGCCACTCAAATAAACACATACCTGAGACCAGAAATCAATTTGGCCTTCGGTGCAAAAAAATCTAGATCTTGGTGAATATTTTCCCTTCTTGCTGCTCGAGATAAAAAAAAAGTATTATATGCCTAATTGGTTCTGTGAAAAAGAATATATAAACTTTGGTTTAATCTTGCTCTACGGAGAGGTACATGCAGACCAACCTGCTTAAGTAGCTGAGGACACAAGACTGTAGAATTAATTATGCCATTAAGCATCTTTGCATCTTTAATTAATTGTCGGTCATATAATGAGAGAATGCCAAGTTGGGTTTCAATTTGATCATAATTTACTTGATTTAATTTAAAGGATATACCCTGTTTATATGCTATATATTTCAAGAACTTGCGTTGAACTGTCTCAATTTTTGATATGTAAATATTATAAGACGGAGACCATACAAAAAACAATACTCTAGATGGGTTCTGACTAAAGAACAATATAGTATGAAAAAGACAGTCAAGATTTGATTTCACGTACAAAGCGTCTATGTATCTGTTTATACGTATTTCGCTTTAATAAAGCTCATCAGAACAGCTATTCATAGGCGTTCTCAACGTGAAAAATAAATCTTTTCTGTCATTAAAAAGCAACAATAAAATGGCTTCGAAACGGACGCAATAGCGACATCTGATGTTAAATTTGTAAAATAGTTTTGAAACACAATTCAAGATTTCTGCCTTAATCTGAGCCTTCTAAAAATTGCAAGGCATAGCAGACGTTGATAAAGATGTTAATAGAGACATGGGGAATCTAAAATTTGTATTCCACGACATGTCTCCTCAACTAAGCAGAAATCTTTAGCGAATTGGTTTCTTGTACTCATACAGAGTAGATCCAAATATAATGAAAAAGACAGTCAAGATTTGAATTCACGTACAAAGCGTCCATTATTTTTCACGTTGAGAATACCTATGAATAGCTATTCTGATGAGCTTTATAAAAGCGAAATACATAAAAATGTTTGTACGTGAAATCAAATCTTGACTGGCTTTTTCATTTTATTCGGATCTACTCTGTATGAGTACAAGAAACCAATTCGCTAAAGATTTCTGCTTAGTTGAGGAGACATGTCGTGGAATGCAAATTTTAGATTCCCCATGTGTCTATTAACATCTTTATCAACGTCTGCTATGACTTGCAATTTTTAGAAGGCTCAGATTAAGGCAGAAATCTTGAATTGTGTTTCGAAACTATTTTACGGATTTAATATCGGATGTCGCTATTGCGTCCGTTTCGAAGCCATTTTATTGTTGCTTCTTAAAGACAGGAAAGATTTATTTTTCACGTTGAGAACGCCTATGAATAGCTGTTCTGATGAGCTTTATTAAAGCGAAATACGTATAAACAGATACATAGACGCTTTGTACGTGAAATCAAATTTTGACTGTCTTTTTCATTTTATTCGGATCTACTCTGTATGAGTACAAGAAACCAATTCGCTAAAGATTTCTGCTTAGTTGAGGAGACATGTCGTGGAATGAAAATTTTAGATTCCCCATGTCTCTATTAACATCTTTATCAACGTCTGCAATGCCTTGCAATTTTTAGAAGGCTCAGATTAAGGCAGAAATCTTGAATTGTGTTTTGAAACTATTTTACGGATTTAATATCAGATGTCGCTATTGCGTCCGTTTCGAAGCCATTTTATTGTTGCTTCTTAAAGACAGAAAAGATTTATTTTTCACGTTGAGAACGCCTATAAATAGCTGTTCTGATGAGCTTTATTAAAGCGAAATACGTATAAACAGATACATAGACGCTTTGTACGTGAAATCAAATCTTGACTGTCTTTTTCATTTTATTCGGATCTACTCTGTATGAGTACAAGAAACCAATTCGCTAAAGATTTCTGCTTAGTTGAGGAGACATGTCATGGAATGCAAATTTTAGATTCCCCATGTCTCTATTAACATCTTTACCAACGTCTACTATGCCTTGCAATTTTTAGAAGGCTCAGATTGGCAGAAATCTTGAATTGTGTTTCGAAACTATTTTACGGATTTAACAATATAGTAATTTAATCGCTTCAATATTCTGAAAGTCTCTATAGTGAATCTTTTTATAATGCCAAGCATTTGTAAAGCCTTTCGGACACGAATTCCGGTAACCAAGTCAACAAGAATGTTCTGTATATTATAATTATATTCCACTGGGTCTTTCGATTGTCCTAAAGAAACAGCATGACACTTGGATGCGTTTAAGGCCATGGCATTTAACACACACCACTCACTCAACCGATCAAGATCGTGTTGAAGATTGAACACAATTTTCTATATTATTGATAATTGTGTAGAACTTTAAATCGTTCGCAAGAAGAAGAGTTATGAAGAGTGATGAATATGTTAAATAGCAGGGGTCCCAAATGAGAACCCTGGGGTACTTCTCAATGAATCTTAATCTCACTGGAATCAAAATCCCTGATACGCACATCTGAACTCGGTCAATCAAGTATGTTCTCAACCATCTAAGAAGTGGCCCACCAACACCCGTTTTTTAAGTTTTACTATTAAAATATTATGGTCAACCCAATCAAAGGCCTTGGAGAAATCAGTGTATAGTGCATGTACTCTACAGCCCCTCTCTATGGCCTATTATAAATAAATAAATTATCTAACCGTTCGTGGAACTATTAAATTTAATATCTAAAACTGGTCAATGTCCAGACAAACTTAAGAAAACAGTTGTAATTTCTATATATAAGAAGGGACTAAGTATGTCAAACTACCAATCAGACCAATCTCACTAATTACCACTTTAACAAAAATCTTTGAAAAATGTCTTAAAATCAGATTAACATCTTTCTTTAATGAACACAACATACTATCGTCTTCACAGTTTGGATTCCGTAAAGATTTATCGACAAATGACGCAATAATAGAACTCACCAATGAAATATACAATCGAGTTGACCATACTTACTGCCAGCTTACCAGCCTACCTACTGCTTGTGTGATTCTAGACCTGGCAAAATCATTCGATACTACAGGTCATCTAAAACTACTAGAAGCACTAGAAAATAGTGGAATACGCGGCACTGCTTATAATTTACTGAAGTCTTACTTAGACAACACACAACAAATTGTTGGGATAAATAATATTAACAGTAATAAATAAAGGTTTATTTATCTCATCATTAATCCCATCATTTCAGATGGGATTTCCAGATACATGAAATAACAAGGTGTTTGAGAGCTTTAGTTCCAAAGTTTAAATTTCTCAAATCTAAAATAGATTCAAAATATTTAAAAATATTATATCATGCACTAGTTGAGTCTAAAATTTGATATATAATTATTGGAGGGGGCGGTGTACAAAAAACTTATTTAAAGAAAGTCGACATATTACAAAAAAAACATTAAAAATAATAATTAATAAAAGAATGACGTACTCCTCTCATTGATTATTCTGTGAAACTAACGTAAGTGATACGAGGCAACTTTATATGTATTCCCTGCTACTGTACACAACCATAAGCATATCCTGCGTACATTACTTTATCACTAAGAGACTCGCACTTCAATCAAACCAATCAACATGTTCAATTGGGAAATATCAAGAAATCAATAGGACAGAGATCTGCCATGTATCTTGCTCCAAAAATATTTCATCACTTGCCCAACATATAGAAAATATATATTAATACTCTTAATTCACTAAGTATGGTAAAATCTATTTTGAAAAAGTATCTATTAACCCTTGAACGTATGTCTGTGCATAGATTTTTAGATCTGACTAATTAATAATCTTCTTCTTCTTCTCGTAGCACCACAACCCGGGTGGGTTTTGGCTGACTGCACAACTTGCTTCCATCTTGAACGGTCGTCCATAATAGTTGGGTCAGTGGGTAGCCCCATTGTTCTTAGATCTGACCATATATTGTCTCTCCATCGCATTCGTGGATGTTCTAAGGGCCTTCTTTCTGTGGGGGCTTCCTCCCATATTAGCTTGGCAAAGCGGTTATTGGGGTAGTCTATGGACATGGCCAGCCCATCTTAGAATTTGGGATTTAATCTCTTGGACTATATCGCTCGCTCTATGCATCTGCTTAACCTCAGCATTTGTTTTCATTCGGTATTGGTTGCTATTAATGTCGTGATAAGGCCCAAAGATTCTTCTGAGGATTTTCCTTTCAAAACATCTAAGTTTTCTTTCAGTTTCTTTGGTTAGGGTCCACGTCTCACACCCATACATGAGCACCGGTCTAATCACCGTTTTATATATTCTAATTTTTAATGTTCGTGTTAGGCTTTTAGATTTAATAGTATTGTGGAGGCTGTACATACATCTGTTTGCTGTCTGAACTCTTCCTTTACTCTCTTCCCTGATATCGTTATCTGCAGTGAATGTTGCCCCGAGATATTTAAAACTTTCCACTCTTTCAAAGTTATATGGGTCTTTTGTAACATTTTGCCCTATTCTACCTCGTCCCTTTTGTCTGTTGATACACATGTATTTGGTTTTCTCTTCGTGTACCCTTAGACCAGTTTTCTTTGCCTCTACCTCCAATTTATTAAAAGTCTTCTTCACACCTGTTTTAAGTTGTACTACTTTCTCCAGGATGATATTAAAGAGGAGAGATGACAGCGCATCTCCTTGTTTCAGGCCACTGCTTATTTCGAAAGATTGTGAAAGTTTGTTACCTATCCGTATTCTGGATCTACAGCTATTCACACATAACTTAACAAGCTGGAAAAGTCTTTTTGAAACTGAAAGTTCTGCCATTGCATTCCACATCTGATCCCTTTTAATGCTGTCGTACGCTTGCCGGAAATCTATAAAGAGATTATGGATAGTTCTATTGAATTCCCATCCTTTTTCAAGCAGCTGTCTTAGAGTAAAGATCTGATCTATGGTCGATCTATGTTTTCTGAAGCCGGCTTGGTATTTCCCCATGAAATTTTCTACAAACGGTGTCAGCCTACTTAATAGGATGTTCGCTAAGATTTGATATGCCGTATTAAGTATTATAGAGATATCTCTATAATTAGAGCACTTTGTTTTTGTCTCCCTTCTTATGGATGGGGATTCTTACAATTTCGAGCCATTTTGTTGGTATTTTCTCTTCTTTTCATATAAGTGTTATTAGTTTGTGTATTTGTCTATGTAGAGTTTCTCCTCCATACTTAAGGAATTCAGCCAATATATTGTCAGAGCATGGAGCTTTTCCGTTCTTCAATTTGTTGATTGCTTGCAATGTTTGGGGTCCTCTACCAAAATATATATTTTCTCCATGTTCTTCCTCTTGATGTATGTTTAGTAAAGCTTTGAAATATTCTTGCCATGTTTGGAGCAGTTCTTGTTCATTTATTATTAATTCATCATTTTTTCTGAGTACAGACACGCATCTAGGTCTGAAGCCTTTCTTTTCGTTTGACACTAATTTGTAAAATGCTCGACTATTTCACTGTTGCCTATTCCTTTCCATATCTTCATATTTCTGTTGTTCGTCTGTACTCTCTCTAATTAATTTTCTTGTTTTTCGGCGTGAGGTTGCTTAGTTTTCCTTACTTTCTGCTGTTCCTTGTTGAAGCATAATGTTTCGCTTTATCTGTCTGTCGTGTAGTTTTTCTTGACATTCTCTATCAAACCATTTCCTTGTTCTCTTCCTGCTTTTTTCTTTTATTAGTTCTGCTGACTCCATAATTGATTTTTCCATTTGTTGCCACAGCCTTTCGACATCATTGCTCTGATCTACTGTATTTAGATGCTGTTTATTTCTTGTTTGTAATTTTCTCGGATTTCCTCATTTTGCATATTCTCGATGTTCCACTGTCCCGATGCTTTATTGGCCTTAGGTTTCTCTGAAGATATTCTCAACCTGATTATTTCTGTCTAGATTGTTTTAATATTATCCATAATTAATAATAATTTTTAAGTATTTTAAATTTTTTTATAGTATATAATATAAAATTGTAATAAAATTTCATTCAAACTTATTTGTTGTATTTTTGTGAAATAATTTATTCTGTATTGAAAAACTGTGCTAGCACTATCAATATTGATATATAATATTACAACTTTCAATTATTAAAACAGATATATATATGTATATATATATATATATATATATATATATATATATATTAATGTAATATTAAAAGTCAGAGATGCGCCAAGCAATTAATTAGCTAATTAATTAATTAATTAAACTTATTTAAATGATGCAATTATGATTTTATCACACTATTTAATTCTCTTATCTCACGGTTATATTCGTTCTTCAATATCTATGCTTTACATATGGTAGGTAAGGTCTGAGGAATACCGGAATAATAAACATATATGATACAAAATTATATATTGAAATAAAATTCACACTCAAATATCTCAACAAAAAATATCTCATACAATGATTATCAAAATTTTGTTTTTACGTGAACCTTCAAAAATTAATGTTATATACTATATAAATTAAAATTTCAAATCAAAATTGTTGTTCTATATCTCCTGATAAATATTTCTATCTTTTCTGAAGCATTTAAAAAAAAAACTTTGTTGATAAAGGAAAAACTGACGAATGAAAAAAAAAACTATCTCTCTGATGATGAGTTCAAATCCTTGTTCCTTGTAGCCTACACTATCTATTCTTAGCAGTTCCCTAGGTAATCAGCAATCTTACAACAAATTATTGCGAGTCTCTCGTCTTCAATGATCTCTTTCAGATGCACGTATCGTTCAAAAGATAAACTTCTTCTCCTCTCGATAAACTGAATCTCTCGTTCCGGCCTGAACAGTGACTCTTGGAATATATAAGTAGAAAAGTATGACTTACAATATTTTACTGGATCATCTTCCGTCAGGATACACTTAGTCCACGAAAAATCACAAACATTCACTTCTAATGCTTACTATCATTTGGGAACCGCCAAAGAACTACGACTGTTCGCCTTGCACCCTTGGAAAATAACTCATGATATTTTTTCCCCATAAAATCTAGCTAAACTCTCATTCCTCCATCTCTCCCACTTTTTTTACTCTTTGCCAATCAAAGTTCGTCATATTTATCCCCATTTAGATAACAAACAACAATTTTAACTACAATTATAACTTTCCTACAAACTATTAATATGCTAATCGGTTTTTACAAATTCTTAAGAACTAACGGAGAAATATAATTTCTAAATTCTACCCTATTGTCTTTATTCACTGTACAAGTCCATTTGGAAAAACCGGTCGTATTGTTCAATTCACTACTTTCACTCAAATATATTTTACAAAGAAAATAATTTATGCATATCTTAAATTTTGTTTACTACAGGTAATCCAAAGATAATGGACTTTCTTTTCTTTGAAATATCTTTCATAGTTTATCAGTTGAAATATTTTGAATTATTATATTTTATAATTTGAAATATATAAAGAGCAAACCAATATTATTTTTAATTTTACATAGCATAACAATAAATATATATATATATATATATATATATATATATATATATATATATATATATATATATATATATATATATATATATATATATATATATATTGTTATGATATGTAAAATCGAGAAAAATATTGGTTTGTTTAAAAATATTTCAAAGTTCAAAAACATTAAAATAATTCAGATAAGTAGGATAATATCCAACAAACATTTCGGAGAAGGAAAGTTATTAAATCCTTGAATTACCTGTACCAAACAAAATGTAAGCTTTACATCAATCATTTCTTTGTTAAACTTGAGTGACCCGCATAAGTTTAAGTGAAACAAAAGACAAATTGAAACGGGTTTTTACAAATGCATTAGTGTAGTGATTAAAGACAATAGAAGATATTTTAGAAAGAGGTTTTTGTTAGTTTTAAGATTTATAGAAAATATTATTTGTAAATAAGTTTTAGGAAATTTATAATTATAGGTAAAAATTTGTTTGTTATCGAAATGAAGAAATGGGGGAATTGTGACGAGTTGTGATTGGCGGAGATTGAAAAAGGTGGGATAAGTGTGTGGGAGAAAGTTTAGCGAGATTGAGGAGAGAGAAAAGATAGCAGGCAGTTGGTTTTCCAAGTCTGTAAGAGGAACAGTGTTTGTTCTCTGGTGTGGTTCCCAAGAAGTAGCAAGCAGTAGTGTTGAATGTTAGTGAGTTTTTGTGGAGTTAGTGTATCCGACAGAAGCTTAAGCAGCAAAATATTGTAAGTCATATTTTCCTACTTATATTCCAAGAGTCACTGTTCAGGCCAACGAGAGATTCAGTTTATCGTAAAGAGAAGATATTCCAAGAGTCATTTTTCACTCGGGCCAACGAGAGATTCAGTTTATCGAGAGGAGAAAGGCTATCATAATTTGAATGATTGTTGCTTTTGAAGGAGATCATTAAGGACGATATACTTGCAACAATCTGTTGTAAGATTGCTGATTACATAGGGAGCGGTTGAGAGGAGATAATACAGTCTACAAGGAACAAGGATTTGGACCACTCATCATCAGAGAGAGATATTTTTTGTTGTTCTGAAGTTTTTTTTTCTTGTATTGATAACACAATTTTTACACGTAATTTAGAAAGGATATAAATATTTTGATTAGGAGAGTTAGAATAGTTTGGATTTTGAGTTTTCAATTAATATTGTTTGTACCATTAATTTTGATTGTTCACGTACGGAGAACAAAATTTTGAGAATCCTTATATGAGATTTGTTTATTGAAAACTTTTGAGTGTGAATTATTTCATTATTTTTTTTTAATATATAGTGTTAGATCATATGTGTTTTTTATTATTCCGGTATTCTCTGGACCTTACCTTTCACATGTAATAGCATAGATATTGAAGCACGAATTTTAACCCTGAGATAAAAGAATTAAAAATTGTGATAGAGTCATAATCATATCATTGAAATAATTTTAATTAATTAAAAAAATTTAATTAGCTAATTATTGCTTGGCGCACCAAGACTTTAAATATCACAATAATATATATATATATATATATATATATATATATATATATATATATATATATTTCAAATTTTCGTCATAATTATTCGTCTGTAGGAGCTGAAGACCTGTCGACCCACCGGTGGGTCGCTTTGCTGTTACGGACAAACTGTTAGCGACCCGCCCGTGTACCGCTCCGGCTGGAACAAGTTAAAAGATTTATCAAAGAAAGAAATGCATATGCTTATCTTAAAACTATGTTGAAAAATATTACCGGGGAAAATATTATATTTTCTGTACTTTCCAAAGGTTTTGTGCTCTTATATTTTACTTAAAAGTTTTATAAACTATTGTTATGTTTGTATATTTTCTAACCGCTTTATTAAAATTCGTCACAAAAGTTGATTACCCTGTATAAATATCGTTATTCATAAAACTATAAAATCCATTTAATCCAAAGATTTGACCAAATATTAAACAATTGTTACACAGAAATTTATTTCCATTTTTTATTTTTTACTCTGTAAAACGGTATGCACATCCTTGTTCTATTTAGATCTATAAACTCAATTTAGACATTACGTTTACTACGTACAGCAATACAAGGTGAACAATTAGTTAGCACACCGCTTGACGTGATATCTAAAACCTTCTATTGATGTCCGTTAGCGGCTGAACTGGTCGATTTGCCCGACAATCTTTCACGGTCCAACAACTCAATTAATTGTAATTCGGGCCTTTAGCCTGAAGCTTCGAACCCAACGTTGATTAACGATGATATCCTACACATGACCAACGTCCTGTGGCGGTGTGTGTGGTCGAAGGACCAAATGTTTGTCCTCAACCAAAGAATTTATAATGTTTTTCTTATTGACCGGAGAATAAATTTGGATGGAAAAGGTATGTGAAATGCTTTGTTTCTGGACAAAGGCGAGAGAAAATTAAAACGTGGAATTAAAATATGAGTTGATAAACTCATGCTAGTAATGTAATAACTGCTGACAGTGTTGCCCAATTTAAGAAATTAGATTTCTAGCAATTGTATTTTTGTCATTTTTGCTATTTGTTGCATTAGCAAATGTATTCTGCAGTAAATATTTATACCGTTTGCTTTATATTTGAGCGTTGAGTTGAAATAGGATTTCTGTTTATTAAGTTTAACATTCCTCATTTTTTTAAGACATACATTTTATTTTCTTCTTCATTTGTACTACACTTGTCGTTCTTTGTCAAAAATGTCAAACACTGTCCAACACAAAGTTGGATCTAGGTTTTGTTTCCCCTTCAGTATTTGCTGTTTATTAATTTCATTAATTTCTCTGGTAAAGCCCAGATCACTCTCCAATGTTGACCGGGTTCTTGAATACTCATAAGAATACGATAAAAACAAACCATTAGGCTTAGTTTTTTATTGTTTATTTTTTTATTCATATAATTTTATTATTTTGTTAATATTCTTATGGTATTATTAGTTTATTATCGACCTTTTTCCCGACCACCTATGAGGTAGAGTCTGGAGGCGCGTTTTTAAGTGGTATCCTTATGAGGCCTAATTCGCTGATAATTTTCAGACGAGATAATATTGAGCATAATTATTATATATTTAAAACGTTGTTTTCCAGCTGTTGGTGTTGTTTTTTCATTTTCTTTGATGGTCCAGACTGCTATTCAAGATCTTATTCGGTATCGAAGGTGAATGTTCGCGAAAGAACGGAAGTTAGAATTGGCATCATTATGGGTAATTCATCTTCGAATTCTTCAAATTGTTCGATTAATTTTAATATTTCCGTGATGTCACTGCAGGTTTCACCAAAACAATTAAGGCACACTGCAGAGAATTAGAGGCCTACTTGTCAGCAATCACATATACTTTCACAGTTTCCCTTGCATCTGCGGAAAATTAATATCAGAAGTTCGGGGTGCTGTTGTTTCTGGTAATAATCTCTAACACTGTGTAAACGAGTTGCATCTTCTGTTGGCGGAAGCAATGATAAGTTAACTGTAATTTTTTTGGTCACAGTCTTGGTGAATCATTTGTATCTTATAACGTTGGAAAATCATCTTTATTTCCAACATATAAAAAGCCAAAAAAACATTCGGCCACGACAGTTAGCAAAGATGGGTCGGCTTTCTTTCTGAGAACTAATGCTGTTTCACTAGCTTTATCGGAATGTTTCTGTATATTTCTGAGGAATTTAAGGTTGCGGATCTTATAAGCTAGTAATGTTGTGTCGCATCCTTAACAAGCATGGATAAACAGTAAATTCTCTTCAATGACATTGATGCGACCAACACCCTTTTGAAGGTTAAACAAACGAGGCATCGCACCTGAGCTTATGAAGTACGGCTCACAAAAATTTCACCGGATGATAAAATGGATATTTCAGAAAGCCATAAATGAAAAAAGGAATGGACGGAGGCATATATGACATCTATATTTAAGAAAACAGATAGAAAACGATGCGAAAACTACAGAGGAATGAGCGTAATATCATCAATAGGAAGATTATATGGGAAGATACTGCGAAAAAAGATAGAGCAAGCGATAAAAGGCAAAATCGTGGAGGATCAGGCATGCTTGATGGCAGGAAAATGCATAGACCACATATACACACTGGAACATCTGTTGGAAAAGAAAAAAGCAAAAAATAGAAATATACGTTTGGTATTTGTGGACCTGAGAAAGACGTATGACTCTGTACCAAGGTTAGAACTATGGGAGACAATGTACAAATTAGAAATATAGACGGAACTCATAGAAGCTACAAAAGTTATGAATAAAGAATATAAAGTGTCCATTAAATGGACTGTGAATCATAGGAGACTTTACCACAACAAAAGGGTTTCTGCAGGGTTGTTCCATATCTCCAACCCTATACAAAATATACTTAGAGACAGCCTTGACTACTTGGAAAAGAAAATGCGAAGGCATGTGAGTACCGGTACGAAACGAATATCTATATACCATAAGATTTGCAGACGATCCAGTAATTATTACACAAGAACAAGAAGTCCTCAGTTTTATGATGTAGAAACTGCAAGAAGAATATACCAAGGCTGACCTAGATATTAATCTCGCGAAAACAGAGTACCTATTAAAGACAGAGACAACATAACAATCAAAGGAAAAAATAAATTCAAATACTTGGGATTTATAATCACATAAAAGGCAACAACAGAGGAACAAATTAAGCAAAGATTAGGACAAACAAGAACAGCAATCCAACAACTGAACTCAGTATGGTGGGATAGACACCTAAATATGAAGACAAAAACATAGATTTACAAAACATTAGTGCGAAGTATTATGACATATGGGGCTGAAAATTGAATTATAAATAAGAAAAACAGCAGTAAGATAGTAGCAAGAGAGATGGAATGCCTGGAAGATGCTGCAGAGTAACAAAAATGGATAGGAGAAGTAATAACGAAATAAAGCAAAGAACATCAATAGAAACAGACATACTAACATATATAGAACAAAAAAGACCAAAGTGGTATGGACATGTAAGAAGAACTAGCAATAGCAGATGGATAAAGAGAACAACCGAATGGAGCCCCATAGGAAGGAGGAAAAGAGGACGACACCGAAGATCCAGGAGGAACGAAGTAGACGACGCCATGAGTAAGACAGGCCTAAACGATGGAGAATGAAACAACAGAGAAAGATGGAAACGTTGAGCGAGGGAAGGCAGTGAATACTGTAGAATCCCTGAATATATATAAAAAAATTGGACATTTTGGACACACAACATTGGATTGCTGCCTTTCTAATCAAGCACAGAACAGATAATGATTCGATCTGCATCAGATTCAGTATGGTCGACACTAAAACCCACTTCTAATAGAGCAGTTTTAAAAGGTCTATTAAGTTTTTTTTGTTCCTTTCATTACCAAGAAGTTTATTGTGGGATAGTGTTGGTACGGTGCTGTTATGAAACTATATCTCTCTCCATTGGTGTTTTTTCGTGCGACGCAAGTGCATGAGGTGGGGTAAGGTTTCTGGTGGCAAAATAGGTCAATAATAAATCAATAGTAGTAGGAATAAAAAAAAATAATGAAGTGATTTAAAATTATAAATGAATAAAAATATACAAAACATAAAACTATTGGTTCTTTCATATTGTATTCTTAGGAGTAATCAAGAACCCGTAAAACTTAGGAGTACTGAAAAACCCAGAAAAATTATTGAAATTTTACAAATTTGTAGCGAAAATAATTTTTGCAAAAAAGACCAAAAAGAAGATTTGTTCAAAAACTCTTGGGATGAGTGGACTTCAGATAACCTGTATAACATAAAGTATTCAATAAAATTGGTATTTTAACACTACGTATAATTTTCGTTTGTAGCATAATATAATCTAGTTTTCTATATAATTACTCTCGCACTCATCAAATGAATATTTCTAATTACTTTTAAAATGTATAAATGTTTAATTAAAATAGTATTCCTTTATACATTTAATCATCACCAACAAAGAGAACTTTTTGAAACTGTAATAACTCTATCGATTTCAAAGCCAACGATATTCATTGACCGTGTAACTGGTCCAATACCGTGTGCCTTTCTCTCTCTTTGTCGGATAATTTCGAGAAACAGAATAGCTGGTGAGTCGTAGCTAGCCGTGGGGCTAGCTTTGGAGGTTGGGGTTCTGGCTACTTGGAGAATTTGCGGTCATTGCAAATTGACAAACCGTGTGAAGGATTGACTTTGGCTAAACGCATTTCACCGGCCATAGCCGCAGACTAATTAACCGGTTACAGCGAGATATATAGGTCGCCTCTGGGTAATTGTTTCCTAGATGGAATCTTTAACCAAAACTAACCAATTATGAATAACAAGACAAAATAATAAATTACCGGATTCAAAATAGGTTCGAAGTTGATTGAAATTTCTAGGTTGGTCTCTAAAAAAAGCTTTTTTAAATATTAAGTAACCGCGTTTAAATACTTACGGAAATAGGCACATTTTTTTAACTTTACTAAAAATAAAAATGGAAAAATTTATTATTTACTAATACCATCTAAATATTTCTTCTTGAAATTAAAAATATAAACAATATTTGCATACAATTTTTTGTAAGTGCAGTACAAATTTATTTGAAAAATTCCAAGTTCTTTGAGATTATGAGTTCTTTGAGGTACTCCATAATACAAAGATTTGACCTGGATTTCTCTACTAAGCAAGGAAATTAGCAAAAAAGGCTTTTCGTAACATTAGTGATACATTTATCTAGCTTCTGCGTTTGATACATTTGGTAATAACAATATTTGGTATATATATATATATATATATATATATATATATATATATATATATATATATATATATCTATATATATATATATATATATATATATATATATATATATATCTATATATATATATATATATATATATATATCTATATATATATATATATATATATATATATATATATATTGTTGTGATTTGCTTATAATTGTAAATCTACTTATATAGTCTGAAAAGTAATAAGTTTATCTTTATCAAACAAATCAAAATCAAAAAATATCTCAGGGCTGAAAATAATTATTATATATAATTTTTTTATTAAAACGTGGCTTCAAAGTATCTTCTGCTAGTTCCATTTAAGAAAGATAAACAAAAAGAAAAAAGAAATACTAGACAATCAATTCTGATATTATAACAATTGTCCTTTATTTTAAAATATATCAAATTAATTGAAAATTCCGTTGAGGATAAATCTTACACCATACACTATAAATAGAATAATAAAAAAAATATAATCAATCATCCATCAAATCACACATCCCTTAATAATCAATAAGGTTTAACTACACATATTTCTAAATCAACTATCTCTTAATATAAAAATTTTAATTATTAATTTAATTAATATAAGAATTATTGGTTCCTTTGCTTGGATTTTACCACAATCTCCAAACTCCAAGATAAACAAACTGCTTCCTCTCAGACACAACGAAAATATATCTGTGTGTACTTACACAGTAATGCCTCTATTTCTACTGGCATTCGTCTCTGCTTACCACAATGGCTGCTTAATTTTCCACACAAAAAACTAAACACTACTTCTTATAAATTCTCAATTACAATATCTTTTCTACAATATCAGAAAACCACTAAAAATTAATATTTTTTAGGAGCATCTCCAAAATTCGCATTCCAGTTTGACAGTTATTTTGACAGTTCCCTTGACAGTTCCCTGTCATCCAACGCATCATCGGATTCTTAGTTCATAAATTTTTTTTTTGTTTTTCCAAAAATTACTTGACGTTAAAATACTTTCTTTCAAAGGACCTTGAATTCTTTTTTAACTTTTATAAAGGAGAAAACTCAATAACCAATAATCCTTACTTATTACTTTCTAATCTATTATAACTGAAAATTTCAAATAGTTGTGTACTAAATCTAACTGCTTATGTCCAAACCGTATTGTCTTTTTTATTGGAGAAAACTGTCCAAATCACTTATTCACTTATTCGGAAACCACTCATGTACAACTAAACTATTTCTATATACAGGGTGTTCTCGAATTTTTTAATGGTCTTTCTAATTTTAATTTTATCTACAAATTTGGGGATCTTATTAACTCCCCGCCTGGTGAAAAGATGAAAATTTTCCGCATATGCAACAAATTTTCTCGCGTCAACACTTAATTTCAAACTAATGAGATTACCCAAATTCCTTAAATCAAAAATTTTATTTCTACTTAAAAAAAAAAACCTTTTCGTTTTCTATTCATGATATTTGTATACATCGTGAATATTGAAAATTCCTCTGATTCTTTCAGAATCCATATGTCTCAGGACATAACTATTTACACCGTTTTCATTATTTACGATATATGGACCCTCAAACACCGGCATTAGCTTAGCACAAACATTGTTGGTGATGTTGGATACTCTCAGAGCTCTCACCAGCACCTTTTCGCCAACCTGAAAAGTGACAGGCCTTCTTTTTCTGTTACGGTCCTGTCTTTGGACGTATTTCTCATTACTTCTTTGCAGTCTTCTCCGCACCAATTCCAAAACTTGTTGATATTCTCGGATGTTTGTATCTTCCCACGGCCTCTCTGGCATTATTCCTTTCATAACATATTCCGGGGTTTCTTTTGTCACCGTGCTGGGGATCGTATTTAAATATTTTTCTATATCTGTTATTTTTCTGTCCCATCGATTATGTTGTCCATCTGTAGCAATACGAAGAAATTTTGTTACCTCTTGGATAAATCTTTCCGACGGATTGCTCTGAGGGTGACGAATGCTTACAAAATTTGTCTCTATTCCTCTTTCCCTCAGCTGTCCTTTTAAACGATCGTTTCCAAAATACGTCGCTTTGTCCAATACAATCCTCCTTGGCGTTCCTACGGAATCTATGAAATCGTCAATTTTTCTCAATATTTCGACTCCTTTTGTCGTGCGACAACTATACAATTTCACATATTTTGAAAATACATCTACCATTACCAGGATGTGTTTATTTCGTTGATTTGTTATGATTAAATCACTCAACATATCGATTGCTACGATGTCCAATTTGTTTCGGGATACGATGTTTTTGGCAACATTTTCATTTTTGTAATTCTAACTTTTATATCTTTGACATTTACTGCACTTTTGGGTCATCTTCTTAGCTATACAATAATCTTGTCGACAAATATAATTTTCACGGAAAACTAACCATACTTTCCGGGCTCCAATATGTCCGTTATTTACATGTAGGTTTTCCATCAGTTTCTCGGCCAGTGTTGGTGTCACCAAATATAATTCTTTTCCTTCAATTCTTTTAAAGAAAATATCGTCTTCTCTTTCTGCTCTTCTTTTATCCTTTTCCTCCAAACCTTCTTGATTCCTTTTTATTTCATTAAGCGAGAAAATACCGTCTTCTTGTGCCAATCGGTTTAAACCTACATGCAATTCAATCGTATCCTTCTTTCCTGTTTCTTCATCCCGGGTTAAAGCATCGGCTATGATATTCTCCTTTCCTCTGATGTACTTGAATTCAAAATCGTACTCTTGTAGTAACAAAATTCCTCGATGTATTCTGTTATTTACTAATCGATTCTTCATGATGTGGACTAAAGCGGCATGATCCGTCTCGATTGTAAATTTCGCTCCTAATAGGTAGAATCGTAGCTTCTCAACACAAAATAATACACTCGCGAATTCGAGTTCAGTAACGCTATATTTTCTTTCATGCGTTTTCGTTACTCGAGAAATAAAACATATCGGAACTTCCTGTTCATTCTGTATTTGTGATAAAACCCCAGCAAATTTTTAAATTGAAGCATCGGTTCTCAGAATAAATGGTTGGTGGTAAATAGGATGATACACCTTGATTTCTTTGGAGAACTCTTCTTTTAATCTTAAGAAAGCTTTTTCTTGTTCTTCCTTCCAATTCCATCTAACTCCTTTTTTTAGTAATTTAATTAGCGGTATTTGTTTCTCGCTTATATCTGGGATTAGTTTTTTAAAGTAATTCACCATTCCGAGAAAACCTCTCAAAGTTTTCAAATTTTTCGGTCTCGGATAATCATTTATTAAATTTACTCGGTCTTCCGCTAAAGTAATTCCGCTCGTGTCCAGTTTAAACCCCAAATACACTACTTCCTTTTGGAAAAATTGGCATTTTTCTATGTTTAGTTTCAAACCAGCCTGATCCAATTCTTCCAGCACCAATTTAATGTGTTTCAAATGACTTTGCGTATCCGGAGACAAAATCAATAAATCGTCTATATAGTGGACAATAAAATCTTCATGACGGTTGAGAATGGTGTGCAGAGCTCTCACCAGTGCTGCGCATGCACTTTGCAATCCAAAAGGAACTACCTTGAAACGATATACTATCCCATCAATTGAAAAAGCTGTATAATTTCGGCATTTTTCTGCTAATGGAATCAACCAAAAACTATGTTTTAAATCAATTTTGGAAAAAATATGTGACCCAGTTATTCTTCCAAAAATAGCCTCAATATTTAATGGTGATTCATATTGGGATACTGTATGCTGGTTGATGTTTCTCGCATCTAAACATAGCCTTAAATCTCCACTGCTTTTCTTCACTATTACTATTGGATTGACATAGGGTGAATCACATCTCTCTATAATCTGATCTTCCAACATTTTCTCGATTTCTCTTTTCACGTCTTGTCGATATTTATACGGGATGGGGTATGTTTTTGAACGAAAACTTCCCAAATTTCTTACCTCAAATGTATGCTCGTAATTTCTGGCCACTCTATTCTCTTCGTTTATTAAATTTTCGTAGTTTTTTAATATCAAACGGATCTCCTTTTCTTGTCCTTCCCCGCAAATTAGTCCTCCTTCGTTCTGCTTATCTTGTTTACATATATTTACCGCGTATTCGGTGTCCTCGTTTGCATACACTTCTTCTTCAAATACAATTGTTTCTAACTTATCATCTCGCTTTTCGTTTATGCTCCCTGGATTCCATACATCCCATGTATGACTGTCTTCTTTTAACTTTCTTTCCTTTTCTTCCTTTCTCTTTTCTTTTTCTTCTTCTAAACTTCTTTCATTTGAGGAAATCCATTCTTTAATTTCTTCTATCCTTTCCTTTTCTGGGCTCGTCTCATATGAGGAATGCCACTCTTTAAATTCTTCTATCTTTTCCTTTTCTTCTTCTTCTGGACTCGTCTCTTTTGAGGAATGCCAGGCATTAACTTCTTTTATACTTCTCTGCTTGCATCTTCTCATGTTTCTTTGTCCTTGTTTCGTTGCCAAATTCATTTTTACTATTCTTTTTTCATCCGCTTCATCTATATTCCTTGTTTCATTGTCCTTGTCCTTATCCAATTTTTCTTCCAATTCTATCAGTTCATTCTCGATTTTCATGGTTTTATTATTAAAATCCAACACTATATGCTTTTCCGATAATTCGTCTACTCCTACTATCATATCATGCGACATATTTGGCATTATCACACATTGTAGTGAAAAAAATTTCTTTCCCAATCGTATCCTAATTCGTATCCTTTCATTTATCGTTGCTAACGTTCGTTTATTCGCGCCCACTAAATTTACCCTAGGTATTTTATAAATTAAATTTGTCAAATTAACTTCTTCTATCAACTTTCTATTTACCAGCGAAATTTCAGAACCCGAATCTATCAAAATTTTTATGGGTGTCTCATTTATAAATCCGTTTATATATTTTAAATTTGATCCATTTTCTTTGTCCTTATGTACTGCGAGTTTTATAAATTCCTTTGGGTGACAAAAAATTCCAGTGTTTTTCTTTGTTTTTAGTGAGCGCCTTCGCGAAAATCCTCCTGTTGTCTTTCTGTACTTCTTCTGTCCTCGCATTGTCTCTCTTCCCCGTATTCTTCTATTTGTGTGTTATTTACCTCTCTTCTCACTCCTCCTGGCCTTTCGGATTCGTATCTGTTGTCCCTATATCCTTGTTCATTTGTCCTCCTGTAATTGTTATTTTCTTTATAGTCTGTGTATGTATTTCTATTGTGGTTTTCTCTGTATCTGTCTCGGTTTCCTTGCTGGTTCCTGGATTCGTATCTCTCTCTCCTGTTTTCTCTATTTTCGTATTCTCTTCTCGGAATAAATTCTCTTTTAGGTCGGTCTTGACGATAATTTTGTCTCCTATCTCTGTTTTCCTGCATTTCTTGTGGTCTTCTAGTTTTTCTGTCTCGTAAATGTGATTCTCTTATTTGTAAAAATTGACAGAGACTATCAATGTCTTTGTAATTTTGCAAAGTAATGTGGTCTTCTAATGTTTCCTCAAACTGTCTGGCAATCAATTCTACCAATTGTTCCGATGAATAATTGTACTCTAAATGTTTGGCGTTGTTGTAGATTTGTAAAGCATATACTTTTTCTGATACTCCCAACTTTTCGTTATATTTCCCGTTCTGCAGTTCTTTGTTGATCTCCAATTGCTGTATTTTTCCCCAGAAATAGTTCAAAAATCTTTTCTCAAAGTTTTCCCAATTGGTAAATTCCTCTTCTTTACTGTCAAACCATAAACTCGCCTCATCTTTAAGATGGTTCCTTATCGTTTCTTTGGCTGTTTCGAAGTTACCGATGTACCGCACTTTCTTCTTTAAATTATTTATGAAAATTACTGGGTGTAATTTTTTTACGTCCCCGCCAAACCTTATTTTCACATCATCTGTACTATGGATAAGCATTTCCCTTCTTTCTCCAAAATTTTGTTGCGTCTTGATTTCCGCAATTTGTCTTTCGTTCTGCTTAACTTTTTCTTCTGTTTCTCGCTTGTCTTCTTGTAACGCATTTTTAAATTTGATTTCCAATTTCTCTAGCTCCTTTTTATGATCGTTCTTTATCTCCTTCATTGTATTTTGAATTTTTGTTTCTTGTTCTTTCATTTGATCTTTAATTCTCATTTCTTGCTGTCCCATTTCGTTCTTCATCATTGTCAAACATCCTTTTATTTCCTTTTCATATTTTTCTATGCGTTCCTCCATTTTTTTGTTGTTCTCCTCTATGGCTTGTTTTGTTTCCTGTTGATTTTTATTTATTGTTTGTTTTGTTTCTTCCATTGTTTGTTTCATTTGTTGTTGTGATTCCTCTATTTTCTTTGAGGTTTCTTGTTGATTTCTATCCATTTTTTGTGATTGTATTTGCATCAGTTGTAATATTTTCTCTAATCCTGATAATTCCTGACTCTCTCTCTCCATAATTGTTGTTTCGAAAATGTCTTCTTGTTCTAAATGTTCTTCTTGTTCTAAATGTTCTTCTTGTTTTTTGTTTTCTTTACTTTTGCTTCTCGTTGCAGCCATTTGTTTATCTCTTGAAATATTGTCCCCGCCAAATGCCAACTTTAAATTTCCTCGATTTGTTGCAAATACGGCAAATCCTCCGTTCACCCAAATATAAATATTTGTCAAAAATTTTCAAATGTTATCAAACGTCAATCAAAAAAAAAATTAAAAATAAATTGTTAGAAAATATAAATTTAGATAAAATTTTAAATGTCATAAAAAAATGTACCAAATTATTATTCACTTGACCAAAAAAAACTATAACTACCTGTTGTTTTTATTTTTCAAATTGTATCTCTTTCCAAATGTAACCAGTAATACTTTTTTATCAGCCCTCACGTTCTGGGCGCCAATTGTTGTGATTTGCTTATAATTGTAAATCTACTTATATAGTCTGAAAAGTAATAAGTTTATCTTTATCAAACAAATCAAAATCAAAAAATATCTCAGGGCTGAAAATAATTATTATATATAATTTTTTTATTAAAACGTGGCTTCAAAGTATCTTCTGCTAGTTCCATTTAAGAAAGATAAACAAAAAGAAAAAAGAAATACTAGACAATCAATTCTGATATTATAACAATTGTCCTTTATTTTAAAATATATCAAATTAATTGAAAATTCCGTTGAGGATAAATCTTACACCATACACTATAAATAGAATAATAAAAAAAATATAATCAATCATCCATCAAATCACACATCCCTTAATAATCAATAAGGTTTAACTACACATATTTCTAAATCAACTATCTCTTAATATAAAAATTTTAATTATTAATTTAATTAATATAAGAATTATTGGTTCCTTTGCTTGGATTTTACCACAATCTCCAAACTCCAAGATAAACAAACTGCTTCCTCTCAGACACAACGAAAATATATCTGTGTGTACTTACACAGTAATGCCTCTATTTCTACTGGCATTCGTCTCTGCTTACCACAATGGCTGCTTAATTTTCCACACAAAAAACTAAACACTACTTCTTATAAATTCTCAATTACAATATCTTTTCTACAATATCAGAAAACCACTAAAAATTAATATTTTTTAGGAGCATCTCCAAAATTCGCATTCCAGTTTGACAGTTATTTTGACAGTTCCCTTGACAGTTCCCTGTCATCCAACGCATCATCGGATTCTTAGTTCATAAATTTTTTTTTTGTTTTTCCAAAAATTACTTGACGTTAAAATACTTTCTTTCAAAGGACCTTGAATTCTTTTTTAACTTTTATAAAGGAGAAAACTCAATAACCAATAATCCTTACTTATTACTTTCTAATCTATTATAACTGAAAATTTCAAATAGTTGTGTACTAAATCTAACTGCTTATGTCCAAACCGTATTGTCTTTTTTATTGGAGAAAACTGTCCAAATCACTTATTCACTTATTCGGAAACCACTCATGTACAACTAAACTATTTCTATATACAGGGTGTTCTCGAATTTTTTAATGGTCTTTCTAATTTTAATTTTATCTACAAATTTGGGGATCTTATTAATATATATATATATATATATATATATATATATATATATATATATATATATATATATATATATATATATATATATATATATATATATATATATATATATATATATATATATATATATATTTTGTTATGATTGTTTATTTTGAGTTCAAACTTAGTTTATTGAGCCAATAAAAAAATTATAACTTATCTGTTATCAAAAGTAAAATAATCCTTATATTACCTGTGTTCGATGGATTCAAAAGATTTTCTAGTTGTCTTTTATCGGGTAGAGAAGAAAGGATAATAATACAAATATATTATATTACAAAGATTTCCGTTTCTTTATTTTTTATGAACGAATAAAACAATTATTAAATTCTGTCGTTATCTTATCACTCAGCATACAAGAAAATAAATCAAATTATTATGATAATAAGATTATAAAGCTACATACATTTATATTACGTGAAAAACCAATTTTACTTAAAATTTTCTTTACTTAAAAAAAAAGAAACCACAAAACTTTAAACTTTTGATTAGCCTAACAAAACCTCAGTTCTTAAATTTGAATGCTAATGACCATGATGTCGAAACGATCCTTCACAGATATAAAATTCAATTGTACAAACACTTACAGTTTATTTTCTTCTTGAGTTGTATGTTGGAACATACCCAGAAAAGTCCAGTCTCCTCAAAGATGTGATCTCCCCTTTTTGGCACCTCGGCTCCTTCTTTACGTCTCTGCAAAACCTCCTGCAGACTACACAAAAAACACCTGATTCACTTCTCCAAACTCCGCTACTTATTTATGACACCAGGACCTCCTTTTGTCAACTTGATGCCGTAAGAATACTTTCACATATACTTTATAAAATGCCCACGGTAGATACAAGGAACCTTTTTTAATCTACTTGTTATCTCCTTCAAACTATTCACTTCTTTTCGTTACGCCGGTATCCAAACTCACGAACCACACCTTATCTTGGGACACACGACTGTTTCCTTTCGATCACCAAAATATGATTAACTTCTCCTCTCTCATGATCGACTCACCAAATTCCCAGTTAAAAACGACCGTCCAATCAAAAAGCTTAAATTGTGTTTACTATGATATTGGAAAAGCCTAATTTCGGTTTCAGAGAAAACTAAATAGCTTACTTTAAAATTGGTTTTTTTCAATACATCATTTATACATATTTCAAAAGATTAGAATATGGTCATTTAATACTCGACTCTACAAACAATGAAGAGATTAACCTTCAGGTAAAATGTCTTCGAATTCTAAACAAAGGATTTTTGATAATTTTGTTTGAAACGGAAAAGGCCAAACAAATTTCTACTCTTATCTACACTAAATCTTATCTTAAATTACTATATACAATTTGTTTATATTGATATCTTGAAATTTTATTTCGATGGATTTTTTTATTTATTTTTCTTTGGTTGGGAAAGAAGAAACATAACAATATATATATATATATATATATATATATATATATATATATATATATATATATATATATATATATATATATTGTTATGATGCTTTGTTTGTAAATAGTTTTATGAGCAATGAGTGTTTTTAAATAACATATATATATATATATATATATATATATATATATATATATATATATATATATATATATATATATATATATATATATATATATAGGGTTTTTATCGCGGTTCTCAAAGAATTAGTTTGTAAGCACTTTTTAAAATTATCTTTATTATAATTATTATGAAACACACATATATATCTAATATAGACAATGTAAATTTAAAACAAACTATCTTTAAATTGAAATTCTTATGACACTAATTAAATTATATTAACAAAATTTGGTACCTTTCTGTCACTGAATGCCTAAATGAAACTGTTTTCCACAATAAAGATTTTAATCACCACTCAATGTCTTCGTTGTCAACCTCGATTATCCTTCTTTTTGTAAACTTACCTTGCCAAATACGCTACAATGTTTTAGTTATCAGCTTCCACCATTTTAGAATATTTTTCTTCTTAATAGTATTTATAAATCGGTAAAATATTGTTCTTTCTTCTTTTCTATTTATTCTTCTTTCTAATAATCTTTTTTTCTCTTCCAATCTCTAATCACCATATACATTATATAATTTTAATTTTCAATTCATACTCTCTTCTATTCTCCAATCACCATATACATAACATAATTTTTAATCTTTAATTAATACTCTTTTAATTCTATACTTTCCAATCACTGACCATACCGAACATACTATACTGACTTCTATCTTGAACTTACTGACCTCTATACTGAACTAACTGACCATCTGACCCACTGACTAACTATTTTTAATCCAAATCACATCATATTTATATCATTTTTTATGTTCACGAATATTCTTGAAAGAAAATATATTCGAATCCTTCTATTTCATAGACATTATAATGTTCGCGAAGATTCTACTGCGAACAAAGATTAAATTCTTTCTATTGACATCTTGTTTTTATATTTCTAGATAATTCTTTCCTATTCTATCTAGAAGATTACTATTCTAACTAAAATTCTATCGAGAATTTTATGGAAATTTAGGCTTTTCAGATCAGAATACAAATTTATATATAAATTACATCTTAAATTAATAAATAACCCTATTTTTTAACCCATAATAATTATTTATCAAAGTTCCTACAACTGAATTTAGAATTTACTTGAGTGTATACTTGGTTGCCTACAAAGATGGTGCACTCAAATATATTTACAATATCACAATTAATATAAATACCCTTCATAATATTCTCTAGTATATAACTTATTAAAATAATCAAATACATTGCAAAATAAAAAACTTTTTAAACTTATTATTATGCTAATTTCTTAAGAATGTCCTCATATAAATACTTTTTATAATATTCTCTAATATATAATTTATAAATTATTTCTTTAAACACTACCTTTGTTTCTCCTATATTTAATATCATCTCAATATATATATATATATATATATATATATATATATATATATATATATATATATATATGTAAATACTTTTTTCTTTTTGGGTGTGGTAGTCAATAAAAAATAGAGCTTTGCTAAAAAACTAGTTTTTTACAGCCTTTTTGGCACCATTCAGTTTGTTACAACATAGTAATTTTCTTTGTAGACCTTGATAAAGGTGGCAAAAAACCACCGAAAGCTTGGATTCAGAATAAATAGTACGCCTTAGCAAAGCTTTATTTTTTATTGACTACCACACCCAAAAAGAAAAAAGTATTTACATATATTTTTTCCAAACTAGTCAAAAAACTTTGGACTACTATATATATATATATATATATATATATATATATATATATATATATATATATATATATATATATATATATATATAATGTTCTTAAACTCCTCCTAAGTGGAGCATAGAGCTTCAATGAAAACGCCCCATCGGGTTCTATTTTGCGCTAAGGCCTTCACCTCATTCCAAGACTTTCCTTGGCCTCTTATCTCGTCCATGATGGATCTTCTCCAAGTTTGTACTGGGCGACCTCTTTTTCTTTTCCCTTGGGGATTCCATTCTAGGGCAGTCTTTGCGATACTGGAACTATTTTTTCGGAGTGTGTGACCGATCCAACCCCACTTTATGGACTTAATTTCATTTTGTACCCTCTTTTGTTCGGTCAGGTGTAGCAGATCTTCGTTTCTGATGGTGTTAGGCGAGAATATATGAACAATTCTTCGTAGACATTTGTTAACAAATTGGCGATACTTAATTATTGTAACAATAGTTTCAAAAGTTGATTTTTTGAAAATTTGTAACGAATAATTTTGCCTACCACATAGGGTATTATTATGGCGGGGTGAAAATTGGGGATAGAAATTATAGGGCTAGAGATAGGGCAAGTCAAATAAACGAAACTCTTGTGAACGGCGCTCAGTGTATATTTAACGGCGCTCAGTGTTTATTTGGAGAAACTGGGTCGTGGATAAGTGAATGAAACAATGGGATTAGATTGGGCAACTATAAAAGTGAAACAAAGGGGTATTTACATGAACCTCCTGGACAAATGGGCAAACAAAACAACAAGAAGGACCTCTAGCTATATAAAATGAACGCTGCTTCGAGGAAACTTCCTGCTGGATGAAAGAACAGGCTCTTCCGTCCTAAAAAACACAAAAGAGAGGTTAGGAACTTTTTTTTAAATAAATAAACAAAATGGTTTAGGGAAAAAAATTAAACATGTATTACTATCTCACCACAAAAACAAAGGGAAACTGTATGTCCTATTCGTTTATAACATCTATTTACAAGTTAGAGATAATACAAAACTTACAAATGATACTGGGCTATAATTTGTAGCAGAAATAAATCATTACAAATAAAAAATTATCTTTTTAAGTGAAACTGTGCGTAGAGGTTAACCTTTTTCTAAAAAAACAAAACAAAGTCTCAAATATGATTAGATAATAGAGAGTTTTTATGCAAGCAAATACGTATACGTAACGTATCTTTTTGACATATAAGCATGCGCATTAATGATTAAACTAACATCTAGATCCGTATTACCTAACGTAACGGGCTGGTACGTTACGATCATACGCATCCCTATCGAGCCGAAGGTAACCGAATGCGCAAGGGAATCTTACCCGATTACCAAAATTTCAACATCCACATTTCATAAGCACACGTGGTACGTATATTTTTACATTTGTGGTTAAGTATATTTGTTTTGATTTTTATAAATAATGGAAAGCTGTAGAAAACGACTTCACTTCAGCAATAAAGATGATTTGTTCTTGTTGAAGGAAGTCGTAGGCAAGAACCCTTACGACCATCCATAAAGGTAAAATTTAATTCAAAAGCGAAAAATATTTTTAATGGTATCAAAATTAAAGCGGCCGTATAGTCGTGCAGAAAAATGGCATCTTCTATGTCTTCGTCTTCTTTGTCATTAATAAAGGCACCTACATTTAATATTGGGTCCATCTCAAAAATTAAAAATTGTTCAAAAAAATATTTGTTATTTATTTTGAATATCAAAAATAGGGTTAAATGACAAGGGCAGGACTGGCACTGACAATTTATTAGTTAATCACTAATTCGATGAGGGCAACACCATCGTTCCGTTGCGTGCAGAACTTAAACTCTCAATTTAACGTTCATCTTCTTCGATACGTTAGTTCTTTACCTATAGGAAGATACGTTACGTTAGGTAGTTACAAAAACTCCCTATTTATCAGATGTCTAAAATAATAAAGCTTGCTGTCATATGTCAAAACTAAAGCTTAAAACTGAGAAAAATTAAAATGACAGCTAAGCTCCGCCCTCAGACATATAATTTTAATTAATACAATTTAAATTGTTATGAAAACAACTATTATTAAAAATTGTTTATTTTTACTTCAAGAAACAAACACAAAAGTTACCTAGATTGCACTAAAACTTCTGGGGGTGGAAACTAGACTTATTCAAATTTCTGCGGGTAGGAACTAGACTTAGAATCTCTGCCACACCAACAAAAACTGCATATCACAATGCGAATGGTGTTGAAACGGCTTCTTAATTAGAACAGAGCAAAATTTGAGGTTAAAAGTTGTCATACTGGACGCAAAATTTGAAGCTTCACTTCTTAAAAAACTGGAACATGTGGGTATTTTCCAAATTTCTTGGGAACATTTGGCCAACATTTTAAACCTCCTCTGTAAGTACACATACTGCACAATTAACTGCCACTACACACTAGATTTCCATGAAAAGGGACAAAGCACGAGAAAACATTACAAATTCGACGTAAAATTTGGACTAACCTGAAGCCAAGCGCTCTTGACAACGGCCTCAGCGAGAGTGAGTAAATTCTTAAAAATTCTTCGCTTAACTTGGTATAAACAAAATACTAAACGGGAATATTTATTTGAAACTCAGAATATTAAGCGGCTTCGATTAAAAGAAAATACCAAAGAAATACGCCTCCGTGAAATATAAACAAACTGTGAAATGTGTTTATATCAACTCGGCGACGCAAAGAGGATTGAAAATATTGTTCGGTTTTTTAATACATATACAATGGGATTTCAATATACAGTATAATGCAAATGTATGGAATTAATTTCTTTATTTCAGAAACAGACGACTTAAAGAAAAATCTTAAAACACGTCAATTTTAATTATTGAATGACCATCAACTAATATAATGTATTGGACATTACGTCATCATTGTCGGCGTAATGACGTAATCGACGATTTTTGCCTCGACGAATTCAAAGCCTCCTACTAGAGACTTTTAACGACGCTAGAAGTATGCTTTTACTTCAACATGCATCTACGATTCACCTTTGAAAATTACTATCTTTTTGGCTCTTTACGTAGAGAAAGACGTTTAAATGAAAGTAAAAGATTGCATTTCATTTCAATAGGAACTCCACCATTGCTCTACATGTGTTTCGAGTTATTCAACTCATCATCAGGAACACTTGTGGAAGTTCAACTGAAATGAAATGCAGTCTAGTATTTGGTCATTATAACCAAAATAACAGCCAGGTACGCTAGCAGCGACATCTATACGAAGTAACAAGAAGTCCGCGGTTCACCTTTGCGGTCCACCTAATTTACTATCAGAGAGAGGTCTCTGGACTTCTTGTTACTTCGTATAGATGTCGCTGCTAGCGTACCTGGCTGTTATTTTGGTTATAATGACAAAATACTAGACTGCATTTCATTTCAGTTGAACTTCCACAAGTGTTCCTGATGATGAGTTGAATAACTCGAAACACATGTAGAGCAATAGTGGAGTTCCTATTGAAATGAAATGCAATCTTTTACTTTCATTTAAACGTCTTTCTCTACGTAAAGAGCCAAAAAGATATTAATTTTCAAAGGTGAATCGTAGATGCATGTTGAAGTAAAAGGATACTTCTAGCGTCGGTAAAAGTCTCTATAATCTTAGTAGTCTTATAGTAAGAGGCTTTGAATTTAAGGTTCACCTAATTTATATATATATATATATATATATATATATATATATATATATATATATATATATATATATATATATATATATATATATATTTGTCGTTTAAAAATGTCTCGGAAAAATCATTATTGTAGTCAAGCTCTATCAAAAGTTTTTTATTTGCTTGTTGCCTTCGGCTATAAACTTGAAACTTAAAATATATTCACTCTTTAACTGACATAAATCCGAAACGCATCATATAAGAATAGCTATGCATATAAATAATACATTATCATCTTTTTATGATTTATATACGAAATCTGTATGTGACCCAGGGTCATCCCGAGTCTTCTTCTATGCCTGAGTACCCCATTTATTATTTAAATTCGTTTCGGAGTTCCATGCTAAACGGGATGAATAGATTTTAACTGAAATGGGGGATTTACCTGAAAATCAAGATTTATATTTCGAAATGTAATCCTATCTTTACCCAGTCATGTAATTTGGTCTGCACCACAATTTATTTAACATGTGAGCTTTTCCACCTGATTTATTCGTTAAAAATGTTCGCCGTTGAAAAAAAGTATCGGTACCGAAACTTTTACAACGGTAAGGTAGAAACTGAAACAAAAAAACATTGTATTCAGGTTGTGCATATGGCGTACACTGAGAGGATTTCGCTTGGTACAACTTTGGATGCCATAAATCAAAACAATAAATTACAAAAACCGTATTATTTTTTTAAAATAAGAATAGTGGATACTAGTATGATTTTTATTTTATAGATTTGTGGCACCAACGTCCATAAACGTATTCTCGACGTATGTACATGTATCACAATAATTTATATAAAAACAATAAATTTTATTTAAAATATCGAGCAATCAAAGAAGATAGTAATTAGAGGAGGATCTGCAATTGCGATAATTCTAATATTAGTTACTTCGACACGATAATACTAGCACAAATATGACATAAACTATGTTCTTCTTCTCTAAGTTTCATCTCCTATCGAAGATTGAAAATCATCATGGCTATGCGGACTTTGTTGACTGCCGCCCTAAATAGTTCTACACTACCGCATTCAAACCCCAAGTTCTTAAGCGACGATATTCTTCGTCTTCCCACATTTCGCTTTGCTCGAATTTTACCTTGCATAATTAGCTTTAATAATGAGTATCTTTACCCTCTCATAATTTGGCCCAAGTACTCAAGGTCTCGTTTTTTTATATCCACAAGAAATCTAAGTTCCTGTAGTTGGCTGTATACCATATATAGGGTGTTTCAAAAAAAAGGTAACCCCGTCTCTAGGGTAGGTAAAAAACTGAAAAATAATTGGGGTTTGCTTAGTAAAAAATTTTTGTAACGCCATCCGTTTTCAAGATACAGGGCGTTGAAAAAAAAAATTTACGCATTTTTTACGATTTTGCCGAAACTACTTGCAACATTGTAATGAAATTTTATACGAATATGTTTTGGAAGCTGATACATCCTAATTTGTTTTTATATCTGATTCTCATAGAGGGCGCTAGTTACACGGATCGTACTAAGTATTAGTCAATATAACTTTTTTAAGAGTATAATTGTTAATCAAAATTTCAAGTAAACTTAAACATCATTCAATTTTACACGAAAAAGGTACTCTTGGTAAAACTCGATACTGTGTACCGTTTTCGGAATATTTTGATTTGAAGATTATGAAGTAATAATTGATGCTGGTAGTAATGATAAAGTTCTAATAAGTATACCTCTAGTTTCTCCAAGTGTGCCATGGAAATCTGACATTCATTGATTGTTATGACGATAAATCAACAATAATTAGAGTTTTGAAACCTTGTTATTTGTAAAATCAAGTCAAAATGTACTCAAATTTTGAATACACTGACATGTTATTAACCTTAGGCGAATGTTTAGGATGTTCTAGTGCAGCTGTGACACGTTATGCAGAAAAGTTTCCTAGAAGAAACTTACCAAGTAAAAAAACATTTAGAGCCGTTGAACGACGTTGTCGAGAAACTGGGAATGTGAGACCAAATAAAATAAATTCTGGTAGACCAAGAACAACAAGAACAATTAATAAAGAAAATAATATTTTAAATTTACTTGATCAAGATCCAACAGTTAGCGTAAGGAATATAGCAAGACAAACAAATACTTCTTCTTCAAGTACTTGGCGGATACTAAAAGAACAGCAATTACATCCTTATCATTACAGACAAGTCCAAGAGCTCTTGCCAGATGATCTACCGGTTAGAGTGGATTTTTGTGAAACGTTGCAACAAAGGACAGCCCACAATCCAATTTTTTTAAAATGCATTCTTTTTACGGACGAGGCCACCTTTACGCGACAAGGTATGTTTAACTCCCATAATGCACACTACTAGTGTGATGAGAATCCATGAGTCAAAAGGGTATCACATTACCAACACTCATTTAAAGTTAATGTTTGGGCAGCAACTTTAGGTAACAAATTAATAGGTTATCATATTCTACCTGGAAATTTAAATGGTGATATGTATCTTGTTTTTTTACACAATTCCTTATTCGAGATATTAGAAGATTTAAAGCTAAACGAGCGAAGATCTTTATTTTTTATGCACAATGAAGCTCTACCACAATTTGATAGAAGGTATCGTAATTGGTTGAGTAATCATTTTTCGAATCGATGGATTGGTAGAGGTGCAAAAGCTCCGATTCATTGGCCTCCTCGGTCATGCGATTTTAATTTGGACTACGCAGTTTGTTCGTATATTAAGGAAAAAGTCTATGCTACAGAGGTAAATTCACGCCAAGAATTGGAAGAAAGAATTCAGCGTCAATATAATGACATCATAGCTGATCCCGTACCGTTTAGAAGGTTAATGGAATCTTTAGAAAAAAAGAATAGACTTGTGTATTCGCGAAAACGGAGGGCATTTTGAACACTTACTGTAATTAAATTTTATTCTATGTTGTTAGTCATTAATTTAATTTTCTTCTTGTGAGTTTTGTTTAATTACTAACTATTTTATGCCAGCATCAATTATTACTTCATAATTTTCAAATCAAAATATTTCGAAAACGGTACACAGTATCGAGTTTTACCAAGAGTACCTTTTTCGTGTAAAATTGAATGATGTTTAAGTTTACTTGAAATTTTGATTAATAATTATAGTCTTAAAAACGTTATATTGACTAATACTTAGTACGATCCGTGTAACTAGCGCCCTCTATGAGAATCAGATATAAAAACAAATTCATGGGATGTATCAGCTTCCAAAACAAATTCGTATAAAATTTCATTACAATGTTGCCAGTAGTTTCGGCAAAATCGTAAAAAATGCGTAAAATTTTTTTTCTTCAACGCCCTGTATCTTGAAAACGGATGGCGTTACAAAAATTTTTTACTAAACAAACCCCAATTATTTTTCAGTTTTTTACCTACCCTAGAGACGGGGTTATCTTTTTTTGAAACACCCTGTATAACAAAAAATTTTAATGAAAATTCTTTAGAAAAGGTATATAATTTAAAAACCCAATCGGGCTATATGACAAAATGTTTTCGGAATCCATATTCCATCATCAGTGCACTATGTGGGTATACATGTCTTGAGCCACTAAATATATGGGTAAAAACCCGTTAAAAATTGTTTTTTAAATTTAGTTTCCATTATATGGTGGAAAATGTTATGATGTTAAAGTTACCAGTGGATTTGGTAACATGGCAACGTATGACTCCACGTGAAGTTGCTGGTCCTGAGGAGATGTGTCTACGAGGACTTGATAAAGTTGCTTTCAACAAGTCCTCGTAGACCACCATGCTTCCAAACCATAAAGAAGAGTAGTGAATACGTAACACCGAAGCATTCTTCGGCGTAGTCCTAATCTTATATCCCGACAACAAAGAAACTTTTAAAGTTTAACGAATGATGCACGTGCTATTTCAACACGTGTCTTATTTTCTTTGGTTTGATGATTGATTTGATGTTATCCATGTTCCTAAGTATTTATAGGTATTCACACTCTTAATTACAGTATCCGCAACAATCAATTGCATGTTTGCATCTGCTGATTTAGTCATGATTATGCATTTAGTTTTTTTCAAATTCATCCTTAGTCCGTATTCATGACAGCATTCATTGAGGCGTTGCATTACGCTGTTGTAATCCGTCATTATTACTGTATCGTCTGCAAAACGCAAGTTATTCAAAGCTTCTCCATTAACATATACTTTCTGTTGAATCTGAGAGCGCTTTAACATTTTCCACTTTCCCAATAAATACTCCTCTCTGTATTTTTTGATATCTCGAGAGTTCTGATTGTCAACTATAATTTTCATGTCACGACTGTCAATATTTTCTACAAACTTTTTATGCCAAACCTTATCAAATGCCTTTTCAAAATCTAACATAAGATATAACCTATGTGAATCAATTGTAATTGAACTACAATTTTTCTAGAGTGAACGGGTTCTATTATTTCGAACAATTTTAAAATAGATATTTATTTGTAATCATTCTTCTTCTACTTTTTCAGTGCCTTATCCGGTCCGGATGTTGGCGATCATCGGGGCTATCATGGTTTTGTTGACTGCTCTGCGAAACAGCTCCGCAGAGGTCATCTCAAACCATTGTCGGAGGTTTTTCTACCATGAGATACGACGGCGCCCCGGTCTTCTCCTGCCAAATACTTTACCCTGCATAACAAGTTGAAGAATTCGATATTTTTTTTCGTTTTGCATCACTTGGACGAAGTACTCAAGCTTACGTTGTTTCACCGAATTAAGCACTTCTTTTTCTTTTGTCATGTGCTGTAGGACCTCAACGTTGTTGATATGGTCCACATACGATATTTTCAGTATCCTCCTGTAGATCCACATCTCGAAGGCCTTAACCCGCTTTTGAGTAGCTTACGTTCGTTTCCAGACTTCAACGTCATATAGTAACATTGGAAGAATGTAGCACCTCACTATCCGCATCTTGATTCATAAACTGAGATCACTGCAGCACAGCAAGGATCTCAACTTGATAAATGTAGACCGTGCAATTTCAATTCTGGATATAATCTCTTGGGCGTAGTCTCATTGTGATTTGAGGTTAGTTCTGAAGTAAGTGAGTCTGTCGACTCTCTGGATCTCTTCGCTAACTACCATTAGTGCCGCGGGATCTAAATTTGCACGACTGACAATCATGAATTTAGTTTTCTTAATATTAAGGTCTAGTCCGTATGTTACGCTCACAGTTCTCGCTCGGTGTAGTAAGGCTTGTAGATCATTTAGGCTGGTTGCTAGTAACACAGTGTCATCGGCATAGCGGATATTATTGATGTATTCACCGTTCACTCGGATTCCCATCTCTAGGTTTGTAAGGGCTTAAGTAAAAATTTCCTCAGAGTATATATTAAAAAGATTCGGCGAGAGCACACAGCATTGCCTTACTCCTTGCGTGATCTTTACTTGGTCGGTCAGCTGGTCTTCGACCTTGACTTGAGCACGCTGGTTCCAGTATAAATTCATGATGATCCGAATGTCCTTCTCATCCAATCCTACTCTTTGTAGGGCGGTGACCATCTTCTGGTGCTGACAACGATCAAATGCCTTGGCGGAGTCAATAAAACAAACATATACATCACAACCTGACATCCCGGCATTTCTGAAGTAGGACTTGTAAGGTGAAAAGTGCTTCACGTGTATCCGCGGAATTGCGGAATACAAATTGCATTTCACCGACATTTTCTTCGCATTTCTTGTAAATTCTGGCATGTATGATTTTAATAATAATTATAAGTGCATGACTCTTAAGGCTAATAGTTCGGAAATCTTCGCACGTTTTCGCAGATAGTTTTTTTGGTAGTGTTACAAATGTTGACAATATCCATTTCTCTAGGATATTACCTAAATCCTACATGGCGTTAAACAGTTCAGTTAACTCGTTCGTGCTCACTTCACTCATCACCTTAATAAGTTCAACATGTATTTCGTCCGATCTGTGACCTTACCATTTTTAGACTGTTTTAAAGCTCCTTTCGCCTCGCTTTCTAGTATTGACGGCCCTGTCATGCAACTAATTTCTGGAAGGTTGCCTCGGTAGTCCCAGAAAAGTTCTTCGATGTACATTTTCCAGGTCACCAACTTCTCCTTAACTGTCGTCGCTAGGTTCCCGTCCTTGTTTATGAGGAGTGTGTGTGTGTCCTCTTATATTGACCAGTGACTTCTCGAATCTTTTGGTGGATAATACGATCATGTTTCACTTGAAGCACTTCGATCTTCTGCTCTGGCTCTTCGTATTTCTTTTTTAAAAATTTGACTTCTTGGTATTTATTTGCGTCCCTGTTTTTCATTAATCTCCTTTGGTCCATCATCTGTAGAATGTCATCAATCATCAATTCTGTATTTTTTACTCTTATTTTCTTTTCCAAATGTTCTTTTCCCATATTAAACATGACCTCTTTGATATAACTCCATTTTTGTTCTACACTTTTTTCTTGTTGTTTGGTGGTTTATAGATTTTCTCTCATTACATCTCTTACGTTCTGATGAACTACGGGGTCTTTTAGAGTGTCATAATCCAGGTTCTGGTTAGGTTTACTTTTGATGAGTTTCTTTAGTTTAAGTTCTATCTGACCCAATAATGGGTTGTGGTCCGATGAGACGTCTGCTCCTGGGAAGGTCTTAGGCGAAGTAATCATTTTTACTATTAAACGCGTGTTATCGAAGAAATTGTTTGTTTGAACTTGACTGAGAAATAATTATTGGGTATCTTTTAATGAAAGAACAAGTAACTTAATTTTTTGTTTAGTTTAGTAGATTATCTCATATTACGAATAAGAACAAAACCGTGTAGTAAAACTGTGTAAGAAGCAGTAAGACTAGTGACAAAAAAGTGGTAGGTGTCTCTGATGACAAAAAAGAGTGTAACAGAAGGGAAATAAACCCTTAAGATATTTAATAATTCATATTAGAGTTTTAATATAAGTATTTATTTGCGTTTTGGATTGGAAGTAGGTCAAAAAATGGAACGTAATATCATTATAATAATTTCTAAATATTTTTATGTTTATTCGTGCTTTTGTTAATGTAAACCGATCTTGGAGACGAATATTGTTTTGTTTTCAATCATCTAAGGATTCGGATTTGTCGATCGGCGAATCGGAAATCGGCAAAGAAAACCAAATAGCCTAAATAAAAAGACGCATACAATTGTCTTGGGTAGCTTTCGATAAGTTAAGCTTTATCTTGAAGAATAAAGATATACCAATGTGTCTAAAACGTAGAGTTTATGACAAATGTATCTTACCTGTAACTACATATTGACTGGAGACCATGGCCTTTACAAGGAAAACCTTAGAGCTCAGCTCAGTACAACCCAAAGAGCGACGGAGAGGGCCATGCTAGGGATTAGTTTGAGAGACAGAATTTGAAATATTGATACTCGTGAAAGGACAAAGATTACTGATGTCGCAGAATGTATAGCAAGGCTCAAGTGACAATGGATCGGACATCGCCCGAGATAATCCCGAAAAATGGACAGAGAGATTCATAAACTGGAGACCAAGAGAGAACAAGCGGGGAGTAGGCAGACCACAGAAGAGATGGGTAGATGATATCAAACAAGTCGCGGGCAAGCAGTGGATGAGAATTGCCAAGAGTAGAAATCAATGGAATCAAATGGAAGAGGCCTATGTCCAGCAGTGGACGAATACAGGCTAAAGAAGAAAAAGAAGAAGGATTCAGAACAAACTGCTTATCAGTCGTTATGCGAGGCCGCAAGTTGCGACCTCTCTCAATTGTAAACACGTTAGAAGATTGTAATAACAAGTGAAAAGTAATATCTGTGTTTTCTTGTTGGGTGCAGCGGTAAAATCTCGACACCAGAAGAGGTAGAGCAAGGTCAAGAGGTAAATAGTGATCACGTGCGATGTGTAGAGAGTAATTATTCAAAATTGTGTATATAATACAAATATCGACTAATTTTACCTACAATTACTTTTGTAAGGTTGACTCAAAATGTGAAGTTTCTTAATTCTTGAGGCAGGAAGTGCTGAGCTACCAACTCGTGTGGTTGCAAGAATACACTTTTAGATTTAATTAAATAATTAGAATAGACTAAGACGCCGCTTAGTGAAGATGTGTCTTTATTCTTCATTAGCTACCTAACATTGAAAACAATCTCCCTCCGGAAACTTACACAAATCAAACTGAGAGGTCTCTAAAAGGGAAGAAATAATTGAACCAAATTTTGGACGAGAGGTTTGTCTTTTATTGGAAAAGAAAAAATTATAAAACAAATCTGCAGTATTTTCCTTAAAAACTAAAACCAGAAATAAAAATATTGTCACTGAGTCCACCGAAGTTACCACCTACAAATTTGAAACGATTGAATTTAAAACTTCACATGAAACCAGTTAGATGTGTTTTTTAATTAGAAAATAGTACTTTGGCTGTCGTAAAAAGACAACAGTAGTTAGCTGTGGGCTACCAGTCGTGTCACAATTGTCGAATAGTGGACGTATTTAAATATGGACGCTAGCGCCGACTCTACTTAGGCCAATCAGCCACGATACTGGAGGGTACCGTTGTTTTTGAATTTTATATCTTCTCAACATTTCCAACAACCGTTTTTCCCTATAGACCCACGAATTTTATCATCATGTCCAATCCGATCTATTCCACAAGCTTTTTATACGCTGTAAAAACCTTTATCGAAGTCGATATTTACGTTAAAAATGGGTAGGTATACGATACTCGTTTCGTTTCTGAAGCCGACTTCTTTGGAACTTTATCCACCGAATTTTGTACTTGTACCATATGTTTAAAGTTTAGGTGAATGGGCTATTTAACGCATTCACCATTTTGTTAACAGGTTTTTTATTCCTAATTTAAAAAAAATTTCTAAAAGTTATTGCTTTTGATACTAGGTAAAATAAAGATAGTTGTGTTTGTCATATATGTGTGTATTTTAGTTTCCGGACAATAAAAATACCACCTTTAGAATTGTCAACTAAAATCATGGCTATTTGCCTACAAGACCGAGGCCAAAGTAAGTAGTGAGATATCAATTATTCCAATCTCTTTTAAAACAATTTTAAACCATAGTTTCTCTAACACCAAAATCCAAGGACACATATTCGGCTTCTGTCGTTGATTGTGCCACTATGTTCTGTTTTTTTGGTTCTTCCAGACCATTGTCTAGCTTAAATACGTTGTCTGCATCAGTGTAGCGTATTATCTTGATTTGTTTAGTTTTTCTGTACATCATTTTATAATGGGCAGTATATTTCAGATATCTAAAACGTTTTACTGCTTTCTTATGTTCACCACTCCAAGCATGAAAGAATCTGCTTACCTGATGAACTTCAAATGTAATATCTAGGCGACTGGTGGTTGATATAAATAGTAGTGAACCAACAGCCTAACGATATAGCAAATATTTATTACAATTTAAAATATTTTCTTTAGACAAAGGTGCGCTAGGCTCAGCAGGAATCTTTAACGGATTAGCAGTAGTCATATTAAATTTACTAAGTAGTTTTCTATGTAATAACAAGTCCATCATCAACATAAATTGCTAAATAATTTTCAGCATTTGTAAAATTACCAACAAAACACATTGATCACTTTTTAATTGTCTAAGGTCAGATTTATTCCAAAAACGCCAAATTCCAAAAATTCTATAAATGCATAAAAGAAAGCACACAGTCATTTAGACCAAAACTAACGATTTGCAAAGACAATGACGGAGAACTACTAACAGAGAAGCAAAAAATTATAATGAGATGGAAACAATATTTCGAAGAAAATCTAAATGCAGACAACGAAAATGAGCAGAACGAGACAATATATTATACGGCGGAGCTGCACATCAAAAATCCGAGTTATGAAGAAGTAGTTCAGATAATAAATAAACTAAAAAACAATAAAGCACCAGGAACGGACGAAATTTCGGCAGAATTATTAAAGCATGGAGGATCCGAACTCTCAGAAAGAATTCATTACCTAATAACATTAATATGGACGAAGGAGCAAATGCCAGAGGAATAGACAGTTGGCCTCATAAAGCCAATATATAAAAAAGAAGATAAGAGGGAATGCCAGAATTATAGGCCAATTACATTGCTAAATGTAATATACAAAATTCTCTCTGGTATAATCTACAATAGATTATTAGAATACTCGGAAAATATAATTGGTGATTATCAAAATGGATTCAGACCAAATAGAGCTAACTACAGATAACATATTCATACTAAGAACGATACAAGAAAAAGCTTATGAATACGAGATAGACCTATATAATATGTATATAGACTTTAAACAAGCTTTTGATAGTGTGAAAAGAGACAGAATGCTGGAAGACCTTTGTAATCTAGGTATACCTAAGAAATACATCAGCCTCATAAAAATGACGTTGCAGGGTTCAAAATCCGCAGTCAGAGTAGATGGAGAACTGACTTCCCTGTTTAACATCAACATGGGAGTAAGACAGGGAGATGCCCTATCAACCATGCTATTCAACCTAGTTCTTGAGGCAGTCATCAGAAAAACCAATATAACCGACCCTATAAACACCAAATCAGTACAAATTACTGCATATACAGCCATCATTAGTAGGAATAAGCCACGACTAATGGAAGTATTCAAACAAATTGATCCTGAAGCAAGAAAAAGAGGTCTCAAAATAAACGAAGCAAAAACGAAGTATATGACAGTCAAAAGAATAACTGACAATGAAAATAATATCACAATAGACAACTATACTATCGAACGAGTGGATGCCTTTACATATCTCGGCACAAAAATCAATCAGAAGAACTCCGTAAGTAGCGAAATTAATGCACGTATTTCCAGCGGGAATCGTACATACTATGCTAATAAAAGATTGATAACAACGAAATTATTAGACAAAAGAACCAAAATGACTATCTACAGAACACTGATTCGACCCGTAGTAACCTATGGATGTGAAATTTGGGTAATGACGAAAAAAGATGAAGTCCAACTCAGGACATTCGAGAGAAAAATACTGAGGAAAGTATATGGCCCGGTACAAGAGGAAGATGGCACATGGAGAATCAGGAGAAACGACGAGGTTAATGAGTTAAATAAAGGTTATAACATTGTAAGATTTGTGAAAAGTCAAAGACTGTCATGGCTGGGACATGTGCAGAGACAAAACGATGCAAAAACAACAAAGAAAATGTTACAATGGAAGCCCATAGGAAGGCGAAAAAAAGGAAGGCCCAGAACGAGATGGTTGGATGACGTGGAAGACAACCTGAAAACAATGAACATAAGACAATGAAGAAGAAGGGCACAAGAGAGATCTGAATGGATGGACATAGCCAGACAGGCAAAGACCCATCCAGGGTTATGATGCCAAAAGAAGAAGAAGAAAGTCAGATTTATTAAGTTTTGTGACTTCTTATTTCCAAACCAGTTGGCTGTTTGATATACACACACTCTTGCAACACAATATACAGAAAACCGCATTCAACCAGACATACTTTATAGCGAGTAGAATTACCGTCTGAATCAGTCTTAACACGATAAAGCCACTTATTATCTATCACTTTTGCACTATTGAGTAATTTTACCAAGTCTCCTGTGTTACCAAACTTAAGGGTATCTATTTCTTCCTTCATTGCTTGTTGTCAAGTATTTCACAGTAGTTTGCTACACCATAGTAGTCAGGATTAGATAATGTATTTATGTTGCGTAATTGTCTGTCACTACTATTATAATCTTCGGCATAATATAACAGATTACAATCAAAATCCTCATCATCATAATCTGTTGCTTAAAAACTACTACATTGTGATATTTCTAAACTCTCTTCATTGTCACCTTCTTGAATGTCATATATAGCTTCATAGTCTCTTTCTTCATTGTCATCCAAGATTTCAAATTTTAACCCAAAAATGTCCTTCTTATTTTCACTTGTTACATTTTCATTAAAATTAACATTGCAGCTTACTTCAGTTCTTCTCTTTTTACAATCTCAAAGTCTATATTTTAATGAATATCCATTATATCCAACAAACAATAATTTTCTTGATTTTAATCAAACCTCTTACGGAACTGTAATGGTATCAACATGTAAGATGTACTACCAAAATTTCTGATATGCTTTGGATCTGGTTTTCGTCTAAACCACTTTTTATATGGAGTCATGTTTTGTACTTGATTTGAAGCTGTTCTATTAAAATCATATACAGGAGTTTACAGCTTCAGTCCACAATTCTTGTGACACATTTTTGTTAATAAGCATAGTCCTCGCACTTTCAAAAATTGTCCTTCACTGCCCCTCAATGCTGCCATTATGTTGACGTGTATATGGAGCTGAACCTGAACATACATGTAATATACCATTTTCACTTTCACTAAAAAAAATATACCATTTTTACCTAAAAGACACTTTTTATATTATCTCCTTTACCTTGGTCACTTCTTATAATATTATTATCAGTTTGATTTTAGATCAATATTTTAAAATCCTTAAATTTTTTAAGAACATCTGACTGATTTAGAATAAACACTGCAGCAAACACTACAATCATCTTTAAATAAAACAAAATATTTTGATCCACTTGGAGAGGAAATGTTTACTGGTTTACATACATCTGTGTGAATCATTTTACCTGGTTTAGCTGATCTGATTCTTGTAAGACTTTTATGATATTTTCTTGACTGCTTCCCATGCTGGCATGTCTCACAGAAAAATTCTTCTTTGTCTTCAACTCTTATATTTTCTACTAAATTAAATATTTTCTTAGTTGTACTGAAGTTAATATACAACAGGCGGTCATGCCATAACTTGATTGAAATTGATGTTTTGTAAGCTAAATTACATTCTACAATAGTTTTAACTCTAAATTGCATGTCTTACAAATTGTCTCTACGTACTTCAACATAATATATGAAATGTTTGTATTTGGCTCTATTTTGGCAATTTTTGGGGGTAATAAGTTTTTATCTGTCATAGCTTTCACTGAAAATAAGCTGTGGCTAAGTTCAGGAACATAAAGGACATTATTTATAGTATAATCATACCACTTAACCTTGGACATTAATGTCTGTGTTTCAATGACAACTTTACCTTCTGCAGAAATCAACTTGTTGTTTGCCATTGTAACACATGTAGATTTAGCTAGTCATTCTAATTTTAAAAACAACAATTTTTCAAGAACCATGTATAGGCTAGCTACTGAGTCATATATCCACTGACTTTTATTAAACTGAATACACTGGAGGTTGATCAATACATAAAAGAAATATCACATATGTAAGCTAGGTTACTTCCTGATGACCTATTTTTATTTTCATTTTTGAAATCAATTATTTTCTTTCTCCACTCTTTATCCCAATATCCCTTTCGTTAACAATAATTACAAGTGGTATTTTTCTTTAAGTCCTGTATATTTGTTGTCGTTTTACGAGTACTTTCCTTTGTAAAGCCTCTACTTATAAAGCAAGATGGGATATTTTACAGACATCATATTCTAGTTTCTTCTTTAAGCAATCTTGCTGCTAAATTTTTAAAAGTTTGCTGATTACTAGCTACGAACTTTCAGACAATACCAAAGGCATTCAATCTAAGTGGTAAACTATTAATTACTTTAAAACGAACAGTACTATTACTAATAGTTTTGTACCATCTTTTATCTGCCTTACTAAAAGCTTTATTGTAGATATGTTGCAACCATTGCATTCTTATCCATTTTCTATTTATAAAACTTTTGGTATAGTAATTTTCTAGAGATTTCTGTCTATTATTTTTTAATCTTTTTAAATCTTAAAATACGGTATCTGGGCACATATATAGTTTGTTATTTTCTTCCATTTTTTTTAATATTGTTCTGAAGCTATTTTCTTGTGGCATTTTAAATTAATTACTATTTAACTGGGAATAAGCCACAATTAAAGGTTAAAATACGTTTATTGACGTTTCAATTTCCACTTCGGAAATCGTTCTCAAAATACAAACATTAGTAAATTAAACAAATTTTGTTTTTGTTACTTAGTGAAAAATTCTTCTATTAATTTAATTTTATCTGACTCATCTATATTGACAATTCAGACATACATTATACATTTTAAAGTAGACGACTTTAAAATGAGATTGCCAATATTGTTGAGTTGCGTTCCTGGGACGACTTTACTTATAAGATAGTTCATTCGATTACATGAAATCAACTTTAACTTGAGAATATCCGTCAGAAAAGATCATAACATGTAATTCGTCTTTAAAAAGACAACTAAATGCCATGATGACAGTAAAATTCTCCTGTTAGTGATTCCATAGTAAATTATGAGGGAAAAACCAGGAAAAAAACCTCATAATACTATCCCGACATGGTAAGTATTTGATCTTGCATTTATTTTACCTTCAATAAATACCAAATTCCGATTTTATATGTTTGTTATTTAAAAAATATAAATGATGACCCATATTGAAAGAGGAAGTTATTAAAAAAAAAATACCAGTATTGGTAAGTCAGTAACATATAGAGAATACATCATCAATAAACGTATTTTAACCTTTAATTGTGGCTTATTCCCAGTTAAATAGTAATTAATTCCATTTTTTTGGTCCCTTGCTTTCTCTCTCCAATTTCTCACGCTTATTTCTGACAATTCTTGCTTTACTGCTTCCAGCCATTTCTTCTTTGGACGTCCTCTACTTTTTTTCCCTTTTGTCCCTCCTTCAGTATTGTATTAACATTTAGATCCTCTAGCATTCGTATAATGTGACCAAGCGATCTAGCTCTTTGGGCTCGTATTTTTCCCGTAATTGCTGGTTTTTCATACATCCTCATTATTTCTTTATTCGTTCGTCTTCTCCAAATATTCTCTGCCGTCTTTATTCCTCCAAAGGTTTTTCTGAGCACCTTTCTTTCCCAGATCTCTACTTTTTTTTCTTTCTGCTGGCTCCTAATCCACGTTTCACGGGCATACATCACTGTGGGTATGATTACTGTCTCGTAGACTCGCAGTTTAGCTGTTCTTGGCGCAATGTTTGCTTTCACTAATGAATTTATTGACCCTATCACTCTGCTTTCCTTCATTGATCTCTTTTTCTTCTTTTGCATTGTCTGTTATGGTTACTCCTAAGTATTAAAATTTTGACACTTTTTCAAAACTATACACAGTCTCTGCTCCTTTCATTTTGATATATTTGTTATTATCTTTTATGTCCTCTCTCAGTTCCATATATTGCGATTTTGTTTGGTTTATTAATAATCCGTATCTTTTGGCTTCTTCTTCAAATTTCTAGGAAACTTTTTCTAAATGTTTTTTGTTCTCGCTAGTATCACCACTTTATCGGCGTAGGATACGCACTGTTCCCTGCTATTGAAAATAGTCCTGTTTGTGCTTATATTTGATCTTCTTACGATTTGTTTTAATACTAGGTTAAATAAATTCGTTGATAGCAGATCCCCTTCTTTTAAACCTCTATTTACTGTAAACTGTCTTAAAAAAGCTTTCTTTCATTATTACCCTATTTATCGTGTTCCGAAGCGTCATTCTCACTAGCCTTATAAGATTTTCTGGTATTTCTAATGTTCTCATGGCCTCATATAGCATCCTTCGATTTAGTGAGTCATATGCTTGTTTAAAATCGATAAATAGCATATGTAATCCTAAGTTTTGTTCGTAGCTATTATTTTGTATTAATTTTAACTTATTATTTATACTTATTTGACCAGTAGTCGTTCTTCCTGGTCTAAAACCTCCCTGGTACTCTCCAATCACTTTGTTGTCATATTTTATTAATCTTTTCCTAATCATTTTTGCAAGTATTTTATAGACTATTTTCAATAGTCTTTTAATAGTTGTAGTTATAATTAATAATTTTAATACCTTTATGGTATTAAAATGGTACTGTCTATTTGATAGATTGACAACTGTCGCTAAAATGTCATTATTTCTATTTAGGTTATCTAAAGTGTGTATACTGTTTTGTTCTAATAGAATATTAAATTTATTTAAATGTATATCTCTTTGTTTAATATATGAATTTTCATAAACTATATGTAAACTAAAAATAATTTGATCAAAATCAGAATTTGATATCACATCGAAAAGCAAATCTTCAATACTTACAATATCTTGTTTAACAAAAACTAAATTTGATCTATGATATTGTAACTTCAGAACAATATTAAGAAACCGTTATGGGCCCAGCGTTATTCAAAATTTTCGGAGATTGAAAATTCTATACAAGAAACTGACACATTGTCAAAATTCAATCAAATTTTTACGAAGATGTAGAGACAACAACCTAATACCAAAGGGCTTAAAGTTACGTCCAGCATATTCAAGCAGAAGGTTGAACAACATTCTACATAGAGCCAGCTTGTCCATGATCCGCGAACGGTTACAATATCATAGATCAAATTTATTTTTTGTTGAACAAGATATTGTAAGTATTGAAGATTTGCTTTTCGATGTGATATCAAATTCTGATTTTGATCAAATTATTTTTAGTTTACATATAGTTTATGAAAATTCATATATTAAACAAAGAGATATACATTTAAATAAATTTAATATTCTATTAGAACAAAACAGTATACACACTTTAGATAACCTAAATAGAAATAATGACATTTTAGCGACAGTTGTCAATCTATCAAATTAAAATGGTAATTGAAGAGAGAAATTTTCTCTTTTTTTGTATAAATAGGACAAATAAGAGCACTATTCCATTATTCGGCATTCCTTTCTTTTGCAAAATTATTAGTGCCAAGTTAAATATCCTGTTCTTCAATCTTTTGCCACCTTCCTTGAAAATCTCAGCTCGGATACCACTTTCTCCCGCAGTTTTGTTATTTTTTAGGTCTCTTGTTATTTTTTTTGGCTTCATTCAAAGTTTGTTCCTCGCACGTCCTTTCTTCATCTTCCTGCCAATTCTCATTTCCCTCAAGTTCTTCTTGTTGGTCTGTATTTAATAGATCTTCGAAATAAACCTCCCATCTGTTTAAGTTTTCTGTTGTTTCACCTAGAAGTAAGCCTTTGTTGTGAATTTATTAAAAGGTTCAATATTTATAACACTTACGGATTTAATTTATTTCTTTATTTATATTAACTTATCTGACAATATAAAAATGTTTTATTTTTATACATAAATCGCCGTTATCTCGAAAAGTCCAAATCATTCTTGAGTAGACGGCGAAACGGTAAAGGCAAACTGGATTTCCCTCGCATCGGTTCGACCTTTTTCTGAAAGGTCGTTCAGGTAAATAGATGCCTCTCGTAAACTCTACAACATATTAGAATAAAAACATGTTACAGGTTAAAACTATGACTCATATTTTTACGTAACATTGCCCCCCTCTCAAAAGATGGTTCCTTCTGGAACCTTGTCGGGACTAGAACTGGAACGGTATGCTGGTATCGGCAACTGGACCCTCTTTTACAACTTCCAGTTGTATAAAAATGACAAGGGACGGTTTTCTCTCCGCACAAGGTACTTAGCGGATTGCAACAGACTAACACCTGGACTTCGGTGTCTTTGAAGATCTCCTCCACCATATTTCGGATAACCCTCCAATCTAATTGGCGGCACTCCAACTTTGGCATGGCTAACTTTTGCACGTCGGACTCTAGTACGTGCTCTCTCAATTGAAGTAAGGCTTCCCACACATCTCGGTAGGTAGGTTGGTCACGGGCAGTGTCTTTTGTTACCAGGTAGAAAAGGTAACGTGATGCATCTTGGAGTTTCAAGGTTTTACCGGGAGCTGGCACCTGGCATTGAAGTTCTGCAACTCGACCAAACTTCCTTCGAAAGACGGATGCCAACCCTGGTGCGTCTTTGATACTGGCCGGGATGGTAAGGGCCAGTGAGTAGTCATCGGGGAGCGCGAGTAGATCTTGCTTTTCTTCAGTGGTAACACCATGTCTTGCTTTACCGGTACCTCCATAGGCACCCATGAATTCCTCAAACGTGAGGTCAGACACGTCTTGGACTTGGTTTACTTCCACTTCTTCATCTACGTCGTGGTCACCTTCGAAAGACGACAACCGGTTATGGTGTACTATCATCGGCTTTCCCCTCGGAATCTTGCTTATTCGGTAGATGACATCGTTGATCTTCTCCACAATGAGGTATGGACCTTCCCAAAACTGCTGCAATTTGGGAGAACAACCTTTTCGCTTCTTGGGATTATACAGCCATACTTTGTCGTCCTTCTTAAAGCAAACCTTTTCGGCTTGTTTATCGTACCGTTTCTTCATTCTGTCGCTAGCGATCTGAAGGTGGGAACGGACCAACTCATGTACATCGTCCATTCTTCTTCGTAATTCGATCACATAATCTTCACCTGCTACATCTTCTCCAGGTTTACATCCAAACTCGAGATCACAAGGTAGTCGCATTTCGCGTCCGAATAGGACTTTGGCTGGTGTCTGGCCTGTTGATTCGTTAACAGCAGATCTGTAGGCCATTGTGAAGAACGGAAGGTATTGGTCCCAGTCTCGCTGATGATCGGACACCATCTTTGTCAAATACTTGCCAACTGTCCTATTCATTCGTTCTACCATACCATCCGATTGCGGATGATACGCGGTAGTTCTTGTTTTCTTCATGCCTAGTCTATCACATATTCCTTGGAATAGATCGCTTTCGAAGTTCCTGCCTTGGTCACTATGTATCTCCAAAGGCACTCCAAATCCGCTGATATATTCTTGGATCAACTTATCTGCAACGGTGGCGGCCTTCTGGTCGGGAAGTGCGTAAATCTCGACCCACTTAGTAAAGTAATCCATTACTACCAGCATGTACTTGCCTCCATTTTCACTTTCTGGAAATGGCCCAGCGATGTCCAAAGCTATTCTTTCAAACGGGCTTCCAACATTAAATTGTCTCATAGGAGCTCTCCTTTTTCGGTGAGGCCCGTTACTCGTAGCACAAATAGTACATTTCTTACACCAGTCTTTTACGTCGTCGGAACTGTTCATCCAATAAAACCGTTCCCGAATTCGCTGAAGGGTTTTCCTTACACCAAAATGCCCTCCCGATGGACTGTCGTGTAACTGACGAAGTACTTCGGCTATTCTGCTCTTTGGGATCACCAACTGTCTTCTCTTCTCTGAACCGTCATCATTTTCCAGGACTCGTTTAAGCAAGCCATCTTCGATGATAAATGAGTCCCACTGGGCCCAATACGTCTTAACTACTGAGCATAGGTTTGATATTTCCTGCCAAGGTGGTCGACGGTTTTCCTCTTTCCATTTTCGGATTTTTTGTATAACTGGATCTCTCTCTTGTTCTTCCCTGATCTTAGTAGGCGTCCAGTCGTTGTTGACAATCGTCGTTCTTAGCACTGCTGCTTCCTTGGATTCCGTTTTGTTGCAGTGGGAACACTCTGCTGAGCATGGCCTTCTGGAAAGAGAATCAGCGTTTCTGTGGCTAACTCCGGCCCGGTGCTCAATCTTAAAATCGTATTCTTGGAGTCGTTCGATCCACCTGGCTATCTGACCCTCTGGATTCTTAAACTGCATCAACCACTTAAGGGCGGCATGGTCGGTTCGGATTAGAAACTTTCTGCCATAGATGTATTGATAGAAGTGCTCTACTGATTTAACTACTGCTAGAAGTTCTCTTCTCGTGACGCAATAATTCCGCTCAGGTTTTGAAAGAACTTTACTAAAATATCCGAGGACTCGTTCCTGTCCTCCTTGAATCTGAGACAGCACTCCTCCAATTCCCACGTTACTTGCATCCGTATCTAAGATGAACTCTCCTTCTGGCAGTGGATACCCCAAAATTGGTGCTGTTATTAAATGCTTTTTCAACGTTTCAAAGGCATTTTGGCAGTCTATATCCCAGCGGTATTCTCTTGCTTCCTCTGTAAGTCGCGTTAATGGCTTAGCGATATCTGCAAACTTCTTAATAAACCTCCGGTAGTAAGTACATAGTCCAAGAAAACTTCTCACTTGATGTTTGTCAGTTGGTTTTGGCCATTCCTTAATGTAATCGATTTTTCCCTTATCCACGGCCACTCCTTCTTTACTGACTATATGACCCAGATAATTGACTTTACCTTGAAATAGCTGGCACTTCTTGGGGTTTAGCATCAATTGGGCAGCTTTAAGTCGATTAAAAACGTTTTCTAAATTCCTCAAATGATCTTCGAATGTCTCCCCCAAGACGATTATGTCATCTAAATAAACCAGGCATGTTTTCCAAGATAACCCTCTCAACACATTTTCCATAAGCCTCTCAAATGTCGCAGGAGCATTACAAAGTCCAAATGGCATAACGTTGAATTGCCACAATCCAGATCCTGTGGTGAAGGCTGTCTTTTCTTTATCGACTGGGTCCATTTCTACCTGCCAGTATCCAGACTTCAAATCTAAAGTAGAAAACAATTTACTTCCAGCCAATGTGTCCAATGTGTCATCGATCCGAGGCAGAGGATAACTATCTTTCTTGGTAACGTTGTTCAGCAAACGGTAATCCACACAGAACCTCGTCGTTCCGTCTTTCTTCTTAACCAGGACCACCGGAGAGACCCATGGGCTCGTAGAAGGTTCTATCACCCCGTCTTTCTTCATTTCCTGAACAATCGTTTCAGCTTCCTCTCTCTTCGCCTGTGGTAATCGTCGAGCTGTTTGACGAATTGGCTTAGCATTACCAGTATCAATTTTATGCTTAACAACGGTAGTTCTTCCCGTCTTTCCTCCTTTCGGTACGAAAATATCACGATACTGCCGCAGAAATTCCCTTAATTTCCTTTTCTCCATCTGATTTAGAGACTGTCCTGCAACTGCAACCATTTGGTCGAATTTGTCGTTGGAATTATCAGATGTTGTCGCCTGACGGATTATGGATGTCACAGGTACACAAGTTCCTACTTTTGTCTCTTTCTTTATGGTCACTGGGTAGTCGTTGACATTGATAAGTCTCACAGGAATTTCCTTAGCCGAAGTCACCAATTCCTTTCCAATTATGATTCCACGGCCAACCTCATCGTCGTGGTTCCAAGGCTCCATCATAACAGGTCTCCCTTCGTCCACGAATCCCTGTAGCCGCGCTACTATGATCGTTTCGCTTCTCGCAGGCACGACTGTATCTTCTGTAATGGCTGCTTGCACAGTGTTGTCATTATGTGGATGGAGAAATACCTCCTCGTTGCCAACTTTGATTACCTTATTCTTAAAATCCAATTGGAATCCATGCATATTCATTACGTCCATTCCTAATATAACATCCTCTTCGATGTCAGCAACTATAACAGTATGGACGAACTTTTCTGCTCCAATTCCCAATTGTACCTGGATTTCTCCATGAATGTTAGCATTTTCACCTGTAGCGGTCCGAAGTCGCAACCTCGTTGGTAACAGTTTCTTTCGGCTGTTTATAACTGTCGGGCGTATAATGGTTCTGGTCGCTCCGGTATCCACCAACAACGTATGCTTTTTACCATTTATGTCTCCATCGACATATACACTATCTTCACGACATTTCAAAGAAGCTATTAGTATGAGAGGGTCTTTGGAAAAGTTCTGGGTCGAAGCTGCCCCCCTAAGGCTGACCCGTTCTAGTTTTCCTGATGGTGAGTTTCTTGATTTGCGTCGTACCTAGGGTGCTTACAGGAGCTTCGTACGTGTCCTATTTCGCCACAATTCCAGCATCTGATGGTCTTCGTTTTCTTGTATGTCATGCTTTTTATCATATTAACGAGCTGGTCAAGTTTATCTTCATCTCCTTCCTCTTTTACAGTTCTAACTTTACTGTACCCGCCAGAGGCCTGCGTAGCTGACTCGTATTCGAGGGCGGCGGATAAGACATCAACCAGCGTTTTGTGACGAGCTAATCGTAGTGTTCTCTGCATTTCATGATCACGAAGACCATCAATAAACGTTTGAACGGCCAATTTTTCCATCATGTCTTCGGGAGCTGTTGGATAAGCATATCGTACTAATCTGGCAATATCTACCTCATATTCTTGAAGAGCCTCATCTTTCTTCTGTCTACGATTTTTAAGCTGTGACTGATATACATGCTCCAAATGTTCGTGGCCATATCGCATATTTAACCTCTTCTTCAGTTGTTCGAAATCATCGGTCTCCTCTACGGCTATGGTCTAAAGCACATCTAAGGCATCTCCTCGAAGGGCGATAGTCAGGTTTACAGCCTTTTCTTTTTCAGACCATCCATTTGCTCTTGCGGCTGATTCGAACTGTTTCATGTAGTTGTTCCATGATGATTTTCCGTCGAAAGTTGGGACTTTAACATGAATAGAACCTCCACTTCCTTCAAATTTCGGCCGTGTCTCCAACTTACATTTCGTCTCGTCTTCTTTTATCTCCACTGTAATTGGATTGTTTCCTCTCTCTGCTGTCCCTGTTTCCTCCATCTTCCTTTCCATCTCTTTAATCTTTTCTTCGAAGGCCGACATATCGGCAGCAACTTGGTTTTTTAGCGAAGACATTCTATCGTCGAGGGCAGACATCTCAGAAGTTACTTTAGAGATGTTAGCAGAAACTTTACTTTCCAGAGACGAAATCTCGTTAGAAACTTTGTTTTCTAATGATGCGATGTCACCAGAAACTTTCGAAATATCGCCAGAAACTTTGTTCTCCAATGATGCGATGTCGCCGGAAACTTTGGCTACATCAGAGGAAACTTTCGAAATGGACGAGAGGACAGCATCTTCAAATATATAAGTCTCTGGATCTAGTCCTTCTTCTAGCAAAGCGTTCTTTAGTCGTTGGACTAACTCAGCCTTTTTTCCGGTAGAAGCTAATTCTCTGTCTTCAAGATGTCTTCTTAAATTAGTCACTGTCAGCTCATAAATCGTAGCCATTTTCACAATTTATTTTATATTCACTTGTATTATTATTATAAGTCTAATTTATGTTCGATCTCACTCTGACACCATTTGTTGTGAATTTATTAAAAGGTTCAATATTTATAACACTTACGGATTTAATTTATTTCTTTATTTATATTAACTTATCTGACAATAATTTATTAATATCCGTACCTAACAAATTCGCGAGCGCGGGTGTTCAGAATTAACTGTCCTTCCATATAAAAATGTTTTATTTTTATACATAAATCGCCGTTATCTCGAAAAGTCCAAATCATTCTTGAGTAGACGGCGAAACGGTAAAGGCAAACTGGATTTCCCTCGCATCGGTTCGACCTTTTTCTGAAAGGTCGTTCAGGTAAATAGATGCCTCTCGTAAACTCTACAACATATTAGAATAAAAACATGTTACAGGTTAAAACTATGACTCATATTTTTACGTAACACCTTCTTTGTTTCTGCAATACTGTGGATTATTCTTTGTAGTTTCTCTGAATTTCTTAACTTCTTGGTAGAAATTCTTTACCTTTTTGTTTATGTAGACTTCTTCCATGTTTTTTAATTACTTTTCTATCTGTTCTCTTTTCTTTTTTCTGCAAATTTTTTTCACTTCCCTTCTTCTTGCCACATAGTTTTCGATAGAATTTTGGTTATTTTCCTTATCCCTTTGTAGTTTTGCCCTGTTTTGTCTTGCCAAAACATTTCTACATTCTTCATCGAACCAGTCTTGCCGTCTTTTTATATGCTCTCTTTCTATCTTTTTATTGTATTTCTGCATATTCCCTATTAGGGTGCTTAGCTTTTCGTATAACTCTGCTTTGGTTTCTAAGTTTTTATCTTCAGTGGGCGCATGTACATTAATAATACTTATCTTCCTATACTTTCCTCTTACTCTCAAGTAATATATTCTATCTGATATTAATTGAAAATTTACAACTGCTGAGTTTACTTTCTCCGACATTATGAATCGCACTCCAAAATATATCTTGGTCCCCCCACTCTTAAACCTTTCCTATTTGTGCTGTTTTCTATTTGTATTATTTCATTTTCCATTTTTTTCGTTTCTTGCAGGGCAAGGAGATCTATTGTATATTCTTCCATAATTTGGTCCAAGTTTCTTAAAGCTCCCTGCTCATAAGTATCTCTCACATTTCAAGTGCCAATTTTTATTGTATTTTTGGATTGTTGTCTTTCTTTTGTATATATTTTTCCATTTTTTATGGTCGTAGTCCTTTGACTTGCCGTTTCGGTGTCATATTTCCCCGGTTGTTTTTCTTCTACTAGTTTTTTGGCAATTTTCTTTGGTATTTTCTTTTGGCTGTTGTTTTTCTTCATCCTATATCTATTCTTTCTCATTCACGAACAACTTTTTATACCCTATTTTTGTCTGTTTTTCTTTACTTTTTTCTTCCTTTGCTATTTTAACTATTTCTTTCTGCATTTATTTTTCTTTTGCTGTCAGATCATTATTTATGTCGATGCGATCTTTATGATACTTCAATTTACTTTTCCTATTTAGTATCTCAATTTTATTCGTCAAAGTTTCTGTTTCTATGACATAGACTGTTTCTCCTATTTTTGTTGCGTTCCTCAATTTTATTTGCGCCTGCAGATCTTGTGATATTAATGTTTCCATGCTTTATTTTAGTTTTTTATCATAATTTGTATCTATTTTTAAACCCGATATAATATATAATAGTCTCCCGTTTTTTTACCGCTGTCGCGGCTTTGGGAGTATAGCAGGGTAGTCTGCTATATCTAGGGCCTACGGTATACAAGTATACACGGGTAAACCCGATATAATCAAACTTTTTTTTACTTGTTTTATCAAGTTGTTCCATTCTATTTTGTAATTGTTTCACGTCGTTTTTTAATCTGCTGTTTTCCTCCTTTATCTCGTGTAGTTGTTTTTTATTTTTTGTTTGTTCTTTCCTTATTTTCTTTATTTCATTTATCATTTCTTTATTTTTTTCCATTAGTTGTTGCATCATGTTAATCATGACATCCTCTTTCTCTTCCTTTCTCTTCGTGTTACTTTTAGAAGGTGTACCCTTTGACATTTTACTTCTTAAATATTCATCCTGGTCTCTTCTCTTGTGTCTCGTTTCTTCATCTGTATCTATTTCGCTTCCTGTTCCTTTGTCACTTCTATTGATTTTACTATATTAATTAAACTTTTTTATTACAATAACAATTATTATTTATTATTTTAATTCTAATCTTAACTTTAATCTAATTTATTCTAAGGCCGGATCTGGATTTTTGTAATAAAATTATGTGGCTTTAATTTTGATATTTAATTTCTTGTCGGCACTAATTACTTTCTTTTCTGCCAAGAAACCAAAAAACGCGTAGGAATGCCTAAGCAGGACTCAAAACATTCGCCAAATCCAGTTTTTTAATCTTTCACGCAATTATTTGTTTACTCAAAATTTATTCAAATGATTAAAATAGTTCTATCTTACTTTTCTGATGGTATTTCCTTTATTCACTACTATCAACTGTATGCACTTAAATTTATAACACTTATTTTTGAAATGTGTAAAAATTGTAATTCCCCAATTATTTGAAGTTTATTACGAAGCGAAAATCAACGAAACTACTGTTGTCACTTGCAGGACCGTCCATCTGGGCACATAACCTAATGAATAAAACAACCCAATGATCAATTAGTAAAATGTTTATTAAATAGTAAACCTAAAAATATTAACAAATCATGTGCTTACACCTAAGTTTAACAAGAACTGACATGACACCAAAATCAAAATTATTCTCATTTCAAATCTTAAATAATACATTATTTTAGTTTCGTAATTTACTTCAATCAGAAGAACAATGTTTTTAAACAACACACAATAACAACAACAATTTATTATTTGTCAACAAGTAAACCATAAAAAAATTTATCAGAATTTTATATGTACAGAAAACTCAAAATGTATTAAAAAACTACTTTCACGTGACGTTTAACACTACTTAATATTATATAGTACATATAGTTTTATGCGTGTATCTGACTTATCACAAATTAATAGGAAAATGATTAATCCCTTGTTTGCAGAAATCAACTCGATATCCCAATCTGCTTCATTCAGAATTTACAATTGCCAAATGCCTCGATCTAACAAATTTATCAACGTTACACTCAAAATCTGTAACACACTTCAGCAATAGGCTTCTCTAAATTAAACAGCCCCTTCCAACATCTGTCTTAGTTTCTGTGGTTTCAGATTTTCGCAGATGTTCCCCATCTCGATAACTTCTTCGGAAAGATGTTTTCCCTAAAAAATACCATCTCCCGCTTTCATTAGTGGCTTTTTCTCTTTAAACCGCATTTGCAAAGACAATTTAAAAAATAGAGCGGGTTATAAATTAGGCGGGGATGGTACTTGCCGTGTTTACCGTAAGAGGGAGGGGCTGAAATAAATCTTGGGAGGTCTTGGAATTTCAGAATATATTTATGAAAACAAGCGTTAAAAGTTATTAGGATTTTATGGATAATAAATTTATTGATATTAAAATAATTCAGAGATTTTAATGACAAGCGATCTATTTAAATAGGTACATTAAAGGGAGTTAAACATCACCCTTAAGGATAAAAGACTAAATTTCTCAGTTTATTATAGTTCCGCAGATGTTAGTAAGGGCATTAATTCTAAACAAAATGTTTCAGAAGCTGTTTTTTTTGTGTTATATCGGTATTTTATCTCCGTAGATAAAAACATAGCAGATGTAAGTATATTGATAAAGAAAAGGCTGTAACGAAATATTAGGAACTGGGAACAAATAAACGAAAGGCTAATAAAAGTTGAGATGAAGCTAAAAGGACGTTACATAGTGGTAGTGGGCGCATATGCACCTTCTGAAGATGAAAAGGACGAGGTAAAGGATCAATTTTACGACGAATTGACGGACCTGGTAGAGAGGATTGGAACTAGGAAGGAAGTAATTCTACTAGGTGACTTAAATGCTAGAACCGGAAAAAAAGTAAATAGCAAAGTGGTCGGTCCATTTGGAGAACAAAAAATAAATAAAAACGGTGAGTGATTAATAAGTTTCTGTGATCATATGAATTTAAAGATAATGAATGGATATTATCAGCACAAGGATATTCATAAATTCACGTGGATTCAGCCAACGAGGAATTTGAAATCAATAATCGATTACTGTATATGCAAAGAAAACTCCACAATAAAGGTTAATAACGTTGGAGTCCATCGAGGAGCAGAATGTGGATCTGATCACCATTTGCTTAAAGCGTCACTACTATTTACATTTAAAAGAAGCCAACGACAAAATGAAATCGAAAGTTCAATGATACTGCAAGAGATTTCAACAAAGAGATATAATCTACAAGGTTTTGAAAATGAGTCTACCCAGTTTCTGTATCGAAGGAGGTTGAATCTGAAATTGCACGATGTTTATTACTCCTCACCAATTAATACGTACAACGAAATTATGAAAGCTCTTGACAAAGCTGCAATGGAAGCTATTGGAGAAGTGGATAGCATAAAAAATAAAAATGAATGGTGGAATAAAGAAATAGAAGATTTTGTGGGGAAGAAGAAGAATATATATAACAAATGGCTAGCAACAAAGGACCCTTACTATCGACAACAGTGCAACAGCTTAAACAAAAAAGTAAAAAAAAAGTAAATAAAGCCAAAAATGAGATGTATAATAAAGCCTGCGATAACGTAGAAAATTTTATGGGTACAGCAAGAAGTAAAGAAGCCTGGAAAACAATTAGAGGTAGTAGAACAGATAGAAAAGAATGCAGTAGGTTAACTCTAATAGCCCCAGAATTGTGGGTCGAATATTATGAACAAATGCTGACAGAAGATCGAACAGAATTCCAAGATATTGGCTACCAAAAATATGATATCTCCTACCGCGAAGAAACTGAAATAACACCAGAAGAAATTAAAAAACACGCCAACGCTATGAAAAATGGAAAGGCTCCAGGTCCAGGGGTAGTACCCATTGAACTGATTAAATATGGACCTGACAAACTATTTCAGCTATTGGCTTATACTTTTAATTTATTCTTGAGAGGAGAAGAGCTACTCCCAGAATAGAAAACTGCATATATCAGCAATCTATACAAAAATAAAGGCGACAGAAAAGATTGTAAGAACTACCGAGGACTTAGTGTAACTAACTCAATCTATAGAGTCTACGGGAAGACGCTGAAGATCAGAGTGGCTTTCGTACTGGTCGTTCTTGTATAGACAATGTGTTCTGCCTAAAACAAACAATAGAAAAGCGTTTGCAACATAATATGGAGACACACATGGTATTTATTGATCTTCAAAAAGCGTATGACAGTGTCCCATTAGCCAAGCTATGGCAGGTGCTAGAAGACAAGAATATTCCAACGATTTACATTAATGCTGTAAGGGAGTTGTACGATGATATGACGAGTGTAATAAAGATTGGACAAAAAGTGACAAAAAAGATAAAAGTGACCAAAGGACTTCGCCAAGGCTGCTGCATTGCACCTACACTCTTTAAGATTTATTTGGAGGGGGTTTTGGATATTTGGAAAAGAAAATGTGAACCTATGGGTGTAAAAATTGGAGACCATACACTGTACAGCTTGCAGTTTGCTAATAACCAAGTAATACTTGCAGAAGATCAAGATGATATCCACTACATGTTACGAAAAATAGATGAAGAATATACTAAGTGGGGCTTATCAATTAATCCATCAAATACAGAGTACGTAGTAGTGAAAGGTGAACGAAAGCACTTAGAACTAGGAAGCAAACAAATTCAAAATACTGATAGCTATAAATATCTCGGTGTAAACATTACAAACAATGGTCGGAATACAAAAAAAATAGCTACTAGAATCGGTCAAGGAAATTCAGCAATACGTCAATTGAATAGTATACTTTGGAATAACCACATCACCCGAAACACAAAAATTACGATATACAAAAGTATCATAGAAAGCATTGCAACATATGGTTCAGAGCTTTGGGTAATAAATAAAAATGACCCATCCAAAATAAAAGCAATGGAAATGAATTATTGGAGAAGATGTTGCCAACTCACTAGAAGAAGATAGAGTAAGGAATACTGAAATCAGAGAGCGTATGGGCATAGACATTGACGTCCTGGAAACTATAGAATGCAAAAGGCTGAAATGGTATGGCCATGTAGAAAGGATGAATGATCAACGATGGCCAAAGAGAATGTTACAGTGGATCCCCACCAACCGCAGGAAAAAGGGAAGATCAAGAAGATCGTGGAGACAAGAAGTAAAAGGTGCAATGGAAGATAGGGGTCTACAAGTAGATGACTGGAACGATCGCAAGCGTTGGAAGCTAGGTTGCGAGAAATGGGGGCAGCTGTAATAAACTCGTTATATATATATATATATATATATATATATATATAAACATTAGTTTAATGTGCAACGAGCATTAGATAATGGGTATTATGATTCGAGTATGAGGGATATGACATGAGCCGTGTAGAGACGAATGTCGTATAGCATACGAATATTATATAATTAATCGGACAAGAGATGAAACTTTTTGTTGGAGGGGTAAATATTGCCTTTGTTCTTCTTGATTTCACAATTTTGTCGATTTTGTTAGTAACAACTTCGATGTAAGAAAGCTTTCGTATGATGAGGGTTTAAGTCTTTGGGTTTAGAATGAGTGAAAGATTGATGCAATGCAATATGCAATACTTGGGTTATGTGTTGAAGGGCGAAAGATACGAATTACTTCAAGTTACACTGGAAGGAAAAGTGCAGGGCAAAAGATCAGTAGAAAGACGCCAGAACTCGTGGCTGAAAGACGAAAGACCAGAGGAGATATTCGAGCGCTCATCCGCAGAAATCTCTCGCGCAGCAGTTTTCAAAACTACAATTGCCACTTGGATCGCCAACCTTCGAAAGGAGATGGCGCCATGAGAAGAAGGAAGATTGATGTCTGTGGATGCTACTATTAATATGACCTTTACGGTAACCGTTTTGGATTAGGGCTTTTTTTAAACTAGAGAGCTCAGCAGGTCTACTTGCCCAATCGCAAAGGGGTATTGATTTGAAGACAAGCGTATTAATGACTGAATTAATTTGTAAAGGTGGATGATGAGAGTTCGCATGCAAGTAACGATTGTTATGGGTGGGTGTTCGATAAACAGAGTAATGAAAACCTTGGAATTGGGAGATGCAAACTGATTTATTTCTACCGTTTCTCTATGTTATCATCAAGAAAAATCAATCTCAAGGTTTTCATCAGTCTGTTTATCGAAAACCCATATCAATCATTACTTGCATGCCAACTCTCATTATCCCCTTCACATTAATTCATTTATATTTATATGTAAGTATATGTATATGAGTCTTGAATTTATAAGCCCCCCCCCCCCCAGAAACAAGCAATGCAGACGAAAAAGAAATCTTTTATGATAGGGTCGAAGAGGAGATAGAAAAAATACCCAAAGAAGATGTCATATTTGTACTAGGAGACCTCAACGCCCAGATTGGAAAAGAGAACTTTTTACAACAAATTGCAGGAAAGCATACAATACACGAAAACACGAATGACAATGGGCAAAGACTATGTAACCTAGCAACAAAAACAAATTTGTTAATAAGCTCAACAAAATTTGAACACCCTAAAATACATAAGGTAACATGGAGGTCACCAGATCAGAAAACATATAGTCAAATTGATCACATAATGATTAATAAACGAAAAAAATCGTCAATAAAAGATGTAAGAACGTTCAGAGGTGCGTGTGCAGATTCAGACCACTACATGGTCACAGCCACTATAAGACAAAATGTTAAAATTGAAACAAAACAAAAAAACCAACATAAAGTGGAATGTCAATAAAATGAGTAATGAAGAAGTAAGAAAAAAATATGAAGAGGCAGTAACAGTTCAAATAAAAGAGAAATATAAAGCAGAAGATATAAACACAGAATGGGAGACGATCAAAAAATCAATAGAAGAAGGTGCAAATATGCAAATAGGTAAAAGTCAGGTTTAAACAAAAAACGGATGGTATAACCAAGAATGTAGAGAAATAACAGGAAAAAAAAGTGCAAGCCAGAAATAAATGGCTAAGAACAGATAAAGAGGAAGACAGAGAAGAATATGAAAAATTAAGAAGAAATGCTAAGAAAGTGATAAGGCAAAATAAAAGAAGATGGGTAGACAAAAAAATGCAGGAAATAGAGCAGGAAAGAACAAACAGAAATACGAAAAGTTTTTACAAAAAGATTAAAGAACAAAACAAAAAATACAAGGGCAAAACAAACGGAATAAAAAATAGAGAGGGAATAGTGATAATAGAGGACCAAGAATACAAGCAAGTATGGAGAGATTACTACAGAGAGCTCTTGACGGAGGAAACAACAGAATAAGAAATGCATAACGAGGAGGAAACGGTGCACGAAGAAGAAGCAGATGAAGCAAAAATGGAAAAGCCCCCGGGAAGGGAACTAAGAGAAAAAATACTGGCACTATTAAAAAATATATGGAAAGAAGAAAAAATGCCAGGGGACTGGGAGGTAGGGCAGATCATAACAGTACATAAAAAGGGAGACCAACAAATCTGTGAAAATTATAGAGGAATAAAGTTACTAAATACAACATATAAAATATTGACATCAATAATAAAAAAAAAGTTATCAAAGATCACAAAGAAGACAGTAGGACGGTACCAATGTGGATTCACAGAAGGAAGATCTACAGTAGATGCAATACACACAATAAAACAAATAATGGAAAAAGCAAACGAGTATAAATTAGAATTGGAAATGTTATTCATAAACTTCAACAGGCATTTGATTCGATTAAAAGGAACGGAATAATGATAGCACTTAAAAAATTAAACATTCCACATAAACTCAGAAAATTAATAGAAATGACAATGAGAACTACAAAAATAAGCATAAAGACACAAAAAGGAGAGACAGAGGAATTCATTATAAATAAAGGGATGAAACAAGGAGATGCCTTATCAACAACGCTATTTAATCTAGCATTGGAATATGTACTACGAAATATAAATAAAGGAAATCTCAGAACAAGAGGTGGTCAAATAATTGCATATGCAGACGATATTGCTATTATTGCAAAGAACAGAAAAATAATGAAAGAAATGCTAGACGAAATAAGAGAGAAAGGGGAGGTAATGGGGCTAAGATTAAATCAAGAAAAGACAAAAATATTAAGATTAGGGACAAAACCAATGAAAGAAAAAATCAAAATAGGAAGTTCTGAGTTTGAAGAAGGAGAATACTTCAAATACCTAGGAGTTACAATAAGTAAATCCGGAGAAAGAAAATCCGAAATAAAAGAAAAAATATTAGCAGCGAATAAAGCTTATTTTGCAAACAAAAGATTACTTAAAAGCAAAACACTGACTAAAAAAAGTAAGATGAGCATTTATAACACCATAATTAGGCCAATATTATTATATACAGGAGAAACAATGACGATGGTTAAAAAAGATGAAGAAGACTTAAGAATAGCAGAGAGAAAGATTATGAGAACCATACTAGGACCAATCAGAACAGAGCAAAATGAACATAGAAGCAGAACAAATGCAGAAATTAAGGAAGAACTTAAGGAAGACATCGTAACTAAAATAAAGCAATGCAGAGTTAGATGGTTAGGTCACATTTGGCGAGCAGGCGATGTGGCAGTGACATACGCAATGATGAATGGAATCCAGGAGGAAAAAAGAGAATAGGAAGACCGAGATCAAAGTGGCTGCAAGAAGTTAAAGAAGACCTCCAAAGGGCAGGAGTCAGAGCATGGAGAGGAAGAACTAGAGACAGGAAAAAATGGAGAGATATTGTCAAGAAGATAAGATAAACAAAAAAGACTGATCCACTTAAGAAATAGGATCTAGAAAGCATTTGCGGTTTAACCCCACACTGGATTGTATAGCCATTATATATATATATATATATATATATATATATATATATATATATATATATATGTATATGAGACCGTGCCGGTGTCAGCTTGCGTAAAGAAGGAACTCTGAACTAAGTAAGAGTCATTCAGTACTAGGCAAGACAGACTGGGCGTGGGAGTCCTTAACCCCGACACAGCACGTTCCAATAACTGATAGGTACAGGTACAAATAAAGATTAGCCAAATAAGTACCCGCGACTCAACTGAGGACATGACACAGATTAGCAGCTGTATCATTAGTGGCCCGTGGATGAGTCTGAGAGGCGTTGTGTTTTAATGCCAATATACCCCTAAAAACCGCAATGTCAGATTTTAAAATAGATACAAATCTACTTCAGGTGAGTAGGATACGTCCAAAATCCCACACTGATTTATCAGTATGTCCCAAGGATTTTAGGGGAGGGGACAAAAAACTGACTATACGGAAACCGAAAAACTTCATAACTCTTTACGTTAGTACATACAATGCCAGAAGTCTACTGTACGAGGAGAGATTCACAGAAATAGAAACTGAAATGAATAAAATTAATGGGATGTCATAGGTATCAGCGAAGTTAGAAAAAGAGGTGAAATCTCTGAAATCACGGCATATATTCTATCAAATTGACCCTGAAACTATAGCAGTTGGTAGCATCGGTTTTTTTGTCCATAAAAACCATGCGAACAAGATAATAAACATCCAAAGTATATTATCTAGAGTGGCATATCTTATTCTGAAGCTGAACCGTAGGTATCAACTCAAAATTATCGCTCCAACAACAGACCATACAGACAAAGAAACCAAATGTTTTATGACGATATATCTACTGCGCTTAATGACTCTCGTACTCAATTCACAATTTTATGTGACGATTACAACGCAAAAATAGGTGTAAAAAAAGCAGAGTTAGAAACATCCTTGAAAATTTGGTTCCCTAGGAAGAAATGGCTGAGGAGAAACGCTACTAGGATTCCTACTGCAAAATAATTTATTCAACATAAACAGCTTCTTCCACAAAAAGATGCACAGAAGATGGACTTGGGAAAGTCCAAACGGTAGAACAAGGAACGAAATCGCCTACATCATAAGTGACAAAAAACCAATAATTAAAAATGTAATAGTAATCAACAAGTTCACCACAAGCAGTGACCACAAAACGATACGAGCGAAAGGAAAGTCCAAATCAATATAAAAAGAGAAAGAAACATAATGATTAAAAATAAATCCCATGGTATCTGGACACTCTCATTAGATATAAACCAATATCAGGCACATATCAATAATAAGCTACTACTGCCTGAAACCTGCGAGAACGACTTCATCAAATCTTAACGACTTAAATAATTGCATCATAAACACCTTACAGGAAAGTCACCAAGTGCACTGTCCTAAAAGAAAATCAGAAAAGTAAAATAAGTCCATATACGCTGCTTGATCAAAAAAGAAAAATGAAAAGCGATAAGAATGTAGACAACCACACTCTAAGAGAAATGAATAAAACTGTTTCGAGTGCAATCAGGAGAGATTTAAGGAAATTTAAAACCAATAATATTAAACGTACTATACAGGAAAATAACAGCCTAAAAGTTCTACGTAGAAAGCTAGTGAATGCAAAAAGGGAAAATTCATAAATTAAGAAGCAAGTAAAATAAAATAATATCACGTAGAGACAAGTTAATACAAGTTGTCGAATAGTTTTTCGAGGAATTATATAGAAGTAGACGAGAAGATTAAATACAAATACAAACATTTTAAAAAAGGGTCATGGTGATCATGAATCAAGGTTCCGAACTAATGCCAGAGATAAAGGTAGATAAGATCCGACAAGAGTTAAGAAAAATGTAAAATAACAAAGCCAATAGAAGCTATCGTAAATGGAGGATATTCTATTAAATAAATTAAAATTAGGGAAACTGATTAATCTATGTTTGCAGCAAAGAGAGGTGCCTAAAGAATGGAACAATACTATAATCATCCTTTGACATAAGAAAGGAGATAGAACGGACCTAGAAAATTATAGACCTATTAGCCTGTTGAACCACATATACAAGATCTTCACTAGGTTAGTGAAATCAAGATTGGAGAAAAAATTAGATTTCTACCAACCGAGAGAGCAGGCAGGATTTAGATCAAATTATGGTACCAATGATCACCTCCATTCAGTAAAGACACTCATTGAAAAATCTATAGAATACAACAAACCTCTTGACCTTACTTTCATAAATTTTCATAAAGCATTCGACACGATCAAATTAGACAGCCTTACAGAAGCAATGAGTGACAGCAGGATTGACCATAAATATAGTAAACTTGTTTAAAATATTTACAAAAATTCCACTATGACTGTTAAGATACATGATAAAACCCTATCAATAAAAATAAAACGTGGGATAAGGTAAGAAAATACATTGTTACCATAATGATTAATAACGATATTAGAGTATGCCTTTAAGATGGTCACTTAGGACTACAGAGGAGTGACTATAGACAGCGAAGAGCTTGACTATCTCCGTTTCGTAGATGACATTGTCTTTATCACAGATAATTTAGAAGAAGTCATATATATATGTTAAATGAATTAAACTTTGCATGTTCGAAGGTGGGCCTCAGAATAAACTTGACCAAATCTAAGTTTATGACAAATATGGTCCCCAATAACCATTTAACTATTTAAGACAAAGTGGTAAAACTGGTGGAGGAATATACGTATTTGGGTCATGAAATAAGAATCAGCAGGGATAACCAAACATGCGAAATCCAAAGACGAATTACTTTAGCGTGGGCCTTTGGAAAACTGCGAGTCACACTTAGGGTCAACGTACCAATTAGCCTCAAAAGAAAAGTATTTGACCAATGCGTATTACCGGTCATGGCCTATGGGACGGAAACTATGACTCTAACTAAGACTACGGCTTCGAAATTGAGAGTGGCACAGAGACGAATGGAGCGGTCTATGCTAAAAGTGACGTTGCAGGTCCGATTAAGAAATGAAGATCTGCGAAGAAGGTCGAACTGAAATGGAACTTGGCAGGCTATGTAGCGAGAATACATGACTCACGATGAACGATTAAAATTACAAATTGGAGGCCAAGAGCAGACAAACGTAGTAGAAGAAGACCACCTACCTGTTAGGCTGACTACATCAGGCGTATCAACAACAATTAATTGGCAACAAATAGCACAAAATCTTAAAGAATGGAGGAGTTTAGGGGGAGCCCATGCCGAGCAGTGGACGTGATAAATGAAGGGATGTATAGAGAGAGGGAGCTGTTTGTCTCTATCTTTCTCGCATTTTTTCATAGCTTATTTTAATATTTGTGTTATTAATTCTGTTATAGTATTGTAAGCATATAATTTGTCAAACAAAAAACCTTACATTTTAAGTTTAATTATATTTCAATGCGCCATATGCGAAATAATCAAGTTACACGTCAAAAAAAGTATATGCGGAACAATAAAATTGTGTGTTGTGACAATTTGGATTAATCCCGTTCCAGCTTTATTCGTTTATAAAATTTGAATAGATTGAAACGATAAACGACACAATGCGACGTTTTGCGTTTTTATGGAATAAAGGTAAGCGGAGTAACCCGCAGGTGTGTCATATCTGCTAGTTCGAAAAACATAAACTTATATTGATTTCAAATTTAATATTTGTGTTGTCAAACGATTAATATATTTTAAACTTAAAAAGGGATAATTCCCGGGAGTTGACTGTATATTATATAGTTAAGAAACTTGAACATGAAAGTAAAACTTTTGTTATGATAGGTATATTTGATTAAAAATTTAATTTTAAAAATCCAAAAGGATTGCGTTCAAAACGTTTTCGGACTTATCAGTTTATCTTCAGTGAACTTTTTTAGTACGTGCTGAATAGCCTCAGAACAAAACAGTGGTTAACTTTATAGATAATAGATGAAACCATATTTATAGTTATTTAACCAACAAGTGTATTAATAAGGGCGATTAACAATTGAGATATTTTAACGCGTGAGCGAAGCGAGTGCATTAATGTTCGAGATTGTTAATCGCCATTTTAATTCACGAGTTCGTTACAAAACTTTTCCGTCGACCGTACGTTTCAGAAATAAAGATATCTTAGTTTAAATATTTATTTACTTAACGATAAACAACAATTTTTTCAGCTTTCATTGACTTTATTCAAAGTTTCCTTCTTGGACCTCTGTAAATTCTGTGATAGAAGAAGGAATTCTGGTGGAGTTAAATTAAACTCTTCGTCAATATCCATCCTTTGATTTTTCAAATACACAGAATTTTAAACAATAAAGTAAATAATGACATACAATGACACTAATGGCAGATAGTACTAACAGCGGCTACTTCATTTTAAATTAATTTTTTAGTGGGAATATAAATAGGTATATGTTTGGTTGCTTACACCACAGGTCACTGCCAATCAAAGAGCGTTTAATTAATTTATGCAAGCAATGTACGAGTATGTTGTGTTGCCTATAATAAAATCGTTCATTAATAGAAAATCATTCATTAATTGGGGTCATTAATCAATGATTTTGAGGGTGTTAAAATTGATCATAAATGGACGGTCGACGGAAAAAAGTATTTAATTGTATGGCAGTATGCCGATGCTGTTTGATTAATAACCGGGAACATAAGTCCCTACTCGAATGAGTTTTACTACACCCAGATAATAGGAAAGTTGTCATTCAATTAAATTGGCAATTACAGCTCGGAAGATAGTTGAGTTAATCATAGGTCTATCACTAAAGTTTAACGTTGCTTTTTCTCTGTATACTCCAGTTCCTACTCTTTCATTGATTTTAGGTTCGTCTGTACACCAGCACCGATATGTCATTATGTGATTAGTATTTTTCCGTACTTATGTTAAATTTTTATCTGGTACCATTTCTAATTCTAAAAGATTTTTATTTTCATAACATCTCCAGATCTGGTCCAGGTATCATTTTGCCCTGCCTTCCATTCATACATATAATGGAAGGAGGTCAAGTATGATCTCTAAGGAGGCGGTTGGGGTACTTGAATTGTTCCTGTTATGATTAAGCACGCTTGTTGTTGAAGCTTATTCTGCTTCTCTCTGGTGGTCCTTTGCTGGAATTTAGACGACCCTACCATGGCTCCATACGTAATTATAGGTCTAATTACAGTTATATGTAACCAGTATTTTATAATATATAGCCAGATATTTTTACCAATAACTACAAACTTACACAGAGAGTTTCTTATGTGTCAAAATCAAGTTTTTGCTTTGTAAGATCCTTATTAACGTAAATAAAACAATAACACCTTTTTTATTTCTATTTGTAACTATGAGATAGGAGGTTTTGATATAAGCTAATGATATTTACATAGTAAACCGCATAGGTTTTGTTCCAAATGTGGCGAATTGTATTAATTTAAAAACTGGCGCCGGAATATATAGAACCATTAGTATCTATGTACAAAATGAACGTAGTTTTGCAATTTCATATGTAGCTAGTTACACATAGCCACCTTTGGAATGGACATCTTTCGATGTAGGTGAAGTTAGCGCCATTTGTTTTATTATAACACATGGTACAATGAACACATGTGTTCATTCTACCATGGGGCTGTAGTCTGGCGTAGGAAGTAGAATAAGTATGTGTGTGAATGAACGGGATCTTCCTAATAAGGAGCTCTCCGTTGAATGTAGGTACCCCCTATAAACGGGGGTTTATAGGGCCTGGCCTGGTGGATGGGAAGTATAAAGAGATGTGAAACGACCACGTTAGAACAGTTTCTGTTACCGTAGCTCTCTGGGAAATCTGGGAATCTCTCCCAGGTATTAGAGAGACTAGAATTTTGCAATTAAAAAAAGTTTCCCCAATAGTACTACTGCTGAACATGATAAAAGGGGCGGCTATGAAACATCAAAAATATCCGATGAATCACTAATATTTTTGAAATTTTTGAAAGAACATATCAAAAAGTTTCCCACTATGGAATCTCATTATTGCCGCAAACACTCAAAAAGATTTTATTTACCTAGATCTGAAATTGAATATTCTACCATGTTCAAACTTTAGTAATCATAGTGCATGGTAAACAATAAAACTTATCTCAAAGAATCGTACTACCGAAAAGTATTTAGGAATCATTTTAATTTATCCTTTCATACACCAAAGTGATGAAAGATCAGTGTGTGACATGTACTTCGAAAAATCAAATCCTGCAGACAAACACACGCTACAGCAGAACTACGATTGCCACATACCAAGAACAGGGCAAGAGATGAAAAAATTCTGATAAAATTGCCGCTGCGTTAAATGACTCAACCATACACGCCTGTAATTTTGCCCTGCAACAGGTCCTGTATGTTCCAACAGATCCGACAAATCTGGTTCTATTTGATAAAATGAAACTTACTACTTATAATTTTACGATTTTCAATACTATAAATAATACTGTTTTGGACTGAGATTGAGGATGGACGTGGGCCCTCAGAAGTCTTGTTTGTTTCACCATCTTAGGAGCCTCCCCGAAGCATTTAAAAGTGTTAGACGAACAAAAATCAATTTGTTGCTGCCATGTTTCTGTATGCTATTCAGGCTTTACCACTTAAACTTTGATAAAATAAAGGCAGATATCGAGCACAGTTTTATTAATTAAATCTTCTACAAAGCTTTTGGGCAAGATTTAATTAATATAACTGTGTTCTATATCTGCCTTTATTTTATCAAAGTTCATTTATTCGAGCATTCAACCTTCTATCAATTTTACCTATTGAAGTAATCTAATAACAATATACATGGAGCGAAGAGTGGCAAAAAGCTTTCGAACAATTCCAAATGGCTCTAAATGGCTACAAATATTTTGTTTTTAGAACTGCTTATTTTAAACTATACAGGGTGAGTCATGAGGAACTTTACATACTTCTACCATATGTAGAGTCCCTCAGGGAGCATATCATGTGGCCACTAAAAAATGTCAACTCCTCTTCTTTATTAATTAACAGGGTGATTTGTGTAATTGACCATTTATTTCATTTTACTGTAGTGTTTATACGGCTCATTTGATTTTTTTAATTTTTGCATGATACAGTACACTACTATCAAGCATTCGACTGGTATTAGCTAAACTGAAAAATTCCAGGATTGGCTTTGGAAAAATTAATTTAGGGATGCGTATTAAATATTACACCCTGTATAATTTTTTTTAAAATGCAATAAGTGATTTTCAAACTACATAAATAGCCAATGAAAACGACATATGCGACAATATTGTCGCACTTTTATTAAATTTTTAGTGAACGATCAAATCTTACCAAAAATAGAACAACCATAATGAAGTATCAAATTATTAGGTATTAATTTAAACAAATGTTATAAATTTCAAACATTTTAATTAAAATGAGTTCCTACAACATAATCTAATACGTAGAAAATTAACATCTTTACTGTCACTTTGTATTATCTCTACGATAGAATCAATTGTTTTTCAATTTTAAATTTTTACTCATAGATCGTATTGGGGCATTATTTTCGATAAATAATAAATTAAATTGATTAAAAAGTCAAACCTCTTGTATGTGTTAGTTTTTGTTGATTGTAAATGATTAAAATTTTATGTCAAATAATAATACATTGCATCAACTGTACTAAATAAAAATAAATCTAAAAAAGTTTAAAATGTAGGTTGGCGTTGACCGTTTGACGTTTCTTAATATTTTATACCCATTGTCATTATTGTCATTATCAATTGTTATTTATGTGTACAAGAATACATATTTCTTCTGTCATATCTACGTTAAGTACATTGTGTTAGTTTTGGTAGAGTTACTTTCGTTCAAAATGCCACATCAGTTTTCGACCACAGAATATGCAGACATAATATTTGTTTATGGATTCTGTAATGGGAATGGTAGGGCTGCTAGTAGAGAATATCGCAGGAGATTTCCTAATCGTCGAACTGCCAGTCATCCAACATTTGGGCCAGTTTTTAATTATTTGCGAGAAAATGGCACTTTTCCTAGTGGAACAACAGAGCGACATGTAGATGAAGCGCAGGAAGATGACATTATGGACGCCGTTACTATGAACCCTACAATAAGCACTAGACAAGTAAGTCGAGAACTCAATGTTACTCAATCAAAAGTAAGTAGAGTCTTACAAAAAAATAATCTATACCCATCACATTCAAATGGTTCAGCGACTACATGCTGGAGATGAGATCGATAGGTTGGAATTTTGTAGATGGATTAACAATAATCGACCAACGCTATACAGGACACTATTTACAGATGAAGCCCAATTTATCAGAGACGGGATAAATAATTCACGAAATTTACATGTGTGGGCAGAAGAAAATCCCCATGCTATTCGAGAAAGTGCAGGTCCTATTTCGTGGCCTTCAAGATCCCCTAATTTCAATCCCGTTGAATACCACATTTGGGGACGATTGAAGCAACTAGTTTACGGAGTGAATATTAATAACCGACAACAATTAATTGATAGAATTATGCATTGTTGTAATACTATTAGAAACGATCCCCAGAGTATCCGTAATTCAATACGTCAATTAACAATTCGGCAACAAAAATGTGTACAGGCTGCAGGGTTCCATTTCGAAAATCTATTTTGAATTATTTTTATTTTGTTACCATTATTGTATCTTTTCCAGTTCTAATTTATGGGTTTATCATAACTATGTACATATTTTTAGTTTTTTTTTTAAATTGTTCTTCGTTATTGTTAGTAGTTACTGTTTTTTGTTGTGCAGTGTCTCAGTTTATCATTTCAATTAAAATGTTTGAAATTTATAACATTTGTTTAAATGAATTACCTTATAATTTGATACTTCATTATGGTTGTTCTATTTTTGGTAAGATTTGATCGTTCACTAAAAATTTAATAAAAGTGCGACAACATTGTCGCATATGTCGTTTTCATTGGCTATTTATGTAGTTTGAAAATCACTTATTGCATTTTAAAAAAAATATATACAGGGTGTAATATTTAATACGAATCCCTAAATTAATTTTTCCAAAGCCAGTCCTGGAATTTTTTAGTTTAGCTAATACCAGTCGAATGCTTGATAGTAGTGTACTGTATCATGCAAAAATTAAAAAAATCAAATGAGCCGTATAAACACTACAGTAAAATGAAATATTACACAAATCACCCTGTTAATTAATAAAGAAGAGGACTTGACATTTTTTAGTGGCCACATGATATGCTCCCTGAGGGACTCTACATATGGTAGAAGTATGCAAAGTTCCTCATGACTCACCCTGTATTTGTTAAGCTGGCAAATTTTAAGTTGTAATTGAGCTAAATAAATAAATCAGTAACCATCCCTGTAAAGTAAATATTTAATAAACATTGCTGTCCTTTATAACACACCTCCTGCAGCTACGCTTAAATGCATATGATTCAAATTTAGATGAATTTTCAGCACTTCGCGTTAAATTCGTGCATATATGTTGCGGGTAAAATTAAATCCCAAGCCTATTAGAAAAAACTTGCTACATTCCGAGTTGCTACATAGCGTATCATCTGTGAATAAAAATTCTGGAATGGTATCTACCTCATAATATTAAGCCATATGACGTGCTTCTCTAATTTAATAACTTGGCGCATATATTTTAAACTTTTTAAATTATACTTTGAAATGAAAGAAACTTTATATTACCTTACGCTATAGCATATAACACATATGTTTGTATATGTTTCACATACGAATCTGACAATACGATATTGTTTAATTTATTGTATATACAAAATTAAAACTTACTAAACATACTATTTTAATGGCGTATTAAGCGTCTCAAATAGCCTCTTCTTCTTCTTCTTGTTTTATATAGACATGACTCTATCTGTTTTTCAATGTGCCTCCAGTAAGTTGTCATTCCATCGTTTGCGTGATCTTCCTACTGATCGTCTTCCTATTGGGGAACCGTCTCTTGCCGTCTTTACTACTCTATTTGTTGTCATTCGGCTTATATGGTCGTTCCATTTTACTCTTCTATTTCTTATTCAGTTTTTGATGTTCTCCACCTTGCATCTACGCTGTATATCTGTACTTCTAGCTCTGTTCCATAGTGTCTTACCATCAATTTTTCTAAGTGTTTTCATCTCTTCTGTTTCTAATATCTTTTTTGTTCTCTCTGTGTCAGGTCTTGTTTCTGCAAACAATAGTCTCTTTTACTCAAATATCAACTGCAGCTTCACGTGGTACTGTAAGATAACAACCGAATACGGTAACCGAATATTAACGGAATAACTAGAAGAACTGGAATTCATGAAATGGCAATCCACATATTATTCAAAATAACGGAAACTTACAACGGCAATATATATTTAATTCCTCAAGACATAAATGCTGCTCATCTTAATTTCATTGGCACAAAAAGTTAAAAAGGGCCCAAACGCAGTTAGGGAAGTTAATGAATAAAATACCAATAGGGAAAACATTTTTTCAGACCTGTTATTGGTAATGGTATCTGGGTACTGGGTATTAGTGGTATCTTGGTACGCGTGTATTGGGACAACGTTGCCGTTTTTGGCAAGTATTCCTCAATGGGGGTGATATAAGATTATTTGGACCAAAAATATAAACCGACAAAATGAAAGATGGGATATTTTGCCTGCTTACTATCGGTGAGCATATTAAATATTACAGTGCATAATAAATACTATTATATACAATATCATAATTTTATCTATTAAATATTTCTTATCCTAGTTAATTGATTTTTAAGGAATGACCACTGGGATATATTGTAACCTTATAAAAGGGACAAAAGGGAAAAACCAAAAAAAAAGAAAATGGGCAAAACAATAAAACAACGTCAAGCAAAAAGGCAAGGAAAGGAATCTTATCCCAGCACCAGAAAAGCTGCAGATAAAACTACCGAAGAGACGAAACAGACAGAAGCAACAACAAAAGGATCGACAAAACCACCGGCGATCATACTGAAATCGATGAGCGAACACCAAAAAATTTTGCAAAAACTGCAGACAAAAAGATCGTTTCAGTTAACAAATTTGCAAAATGAGGGCTTTCGATCGTCATTCAAACCAAAACAAGAGATGACTACCTAGGAATGGTGAGAGTACTGGAAAATCACACTCCCAGTGTAGATTTTATAGCTTAACTATAGATGCAGAAAAACTCAAAAGAGTAATAATTAGAGGACTCTCTGCGAACACAGACACCAAAACCATCATGGACGAACTTGCCAAGCCAAAAAGGGGGTAGAAGCTACCAAAGTAATCAATATGATTTCTAGAAGGGAAGACAAAAAACTAGAGACTATTCAATGCTACAATTGCCAAGGATACTACCACAACTCCAAAGCCTGCCACTGCGGTGCGAAATGCGTCAAGTGCGGAGAAAGCCACATCAGTAGCGAATGCGGTAATGACAGGGAAACAGAACCCAAATGTGCAAACTGCGGTGAGGCACATACAGCGAACTACAAATGTTGCTCAAAGGCACCTAAAAACAAAACTGCCCCTAAACAACAACCAAAGGGCAGACCGATCAACAGCAACACCCCCAACGAAGGTGTTAGCTACGCGCAGGCCACTATAAATCCTGCAAATGAAAATCCCGCAGCTACAAACGAAGCTGCAACATTAATCGCGAGTTTCAACTCGGATTTTAATGCAAAAATGAACCAATTCTCTACGATACTGGAGAAAATGACACATGCGATGGCAGCAATTAGTAGCATTGGACAAATATGTTAGGAGGATCTTCCTAATGGGTCTTGGAACTCAGGTGCACTATATAAAAAAATCAATCTTCTGGACAAATTCTCTAACAGACTGGAACTAGATATCATAGCACTACAAGAAACCAATCTAGTAGAGAGGAAAAAAACAAAATTTTCTGGCCATGATATCTATAGAATAGACCATCGGGCAAACTCAGGGGGTACGGCCATCATGGTCAGAAAAAAATCAAACACCAAGCCATTCCAACTTCTGATGACTTGGTCACAATGGAAGCCACGATAGTCCGGCTAATCACAGAAAACGAGACACTAAAAATCATCTAAGCGTATGTAAGGCCAAATGACCCAATCTTTGACGAAGACCTGAGCCTCATCCTGGATTCAGAAGAACCCACAATCATTATAGGCGACCTAAATGCGAGATCTCCGAATTGGTACGATCGTGTCACCACCAGAAACGGAAGACTGCTCTGCGGCTATCTCGAAACAAGAGACAACACATACCTAGTCGGCCCAACGCACCCTACGTGCTACAATGGGTTGTCTCCACCCACCCATCTCGATATTACAATCCTTCACAAAGTGGGTCAGCAATATAAAATAAATTCATCAAACGAAGACGATTCAACTTATAATTTAATCGTCCTGATCCTGGGGGCAATAGATATAAACTATTTGCAGCTTCACAAAAAGAAAAAAACCAGCTGGCCAAACTTCAAAAGAATCGTGAGCGAAAACATCGGTACAATATTCTTCTTATGGTGCCCTATCCAATTAGTGAATGTTGGCGACAATTCTGGCATACTCCTCTCGGTCTTGTGTGGCTCTAAAGAGTGCATGGGCATCGAGGTTTGTCCAATCCCTTCTGTTTTTAAGCAATGAGTATTCCTTTCTTACGATGTCTCGTTTTTCTTCTATCTTTCCTTCCATAATAAGCTTATCGGTGCAATACCCACAATAAACAACATTACAGAACTAGAACACAGTGTGGTAAAACTAGAAGAAACCCTAATAAACGCCATCGATGCCAGCTCAAAAGAAGAGAAAATAATAACAAAAAATGGAAGATTCAGGGACATAAGTACGGAATTAATGGAACCTGATCAGAGAAAAAATAAAAGAAGAAGAAGAGCCTACAGCACAAAGACTCAAGAAGACAAAAGGATTGCAAACGAGCTAAATAGAGAAGTCAAAAAAACAGCTACAAAATCACAATAACGAAAGCTGGGACACCTATATCCAGGAATTAAATCCAAATAAATCCGCGTTCTGGAAGCTATCAAAAATATTAAGCAAAGATAAAAAACCTATCCCACCACTACATGGGAAAAATGTAATTGTATACACCGAAGCAGACAAGGCGGAGGTTTTAAAGACGAAATTGAAAGAGCATGTATAAACAACTACCACCCCTACGAAGACTTAGACTTCACTGAAAAAGTCGAAAACGCAGCCAGAAGATTAAAAAGGAAAAAGGGAAGAAGGAAAGTACCAGGACCGGATAATATCACAAATAGAGCCCTAAAAAATCTGGTGGAGGAAAAGCCTGGGGGTCAGATAGGTACCACTTCAATAGCGAAGTGTGACCGGTTTGATCTTCGGACATGTGGATCCCACTTTATAATGGTATACACATGTTTGTGTGTGTGTGTGTGTGTGTGTGTGTGTGTGAAGGAGGACAAACCTTCTCCCTTTGGGGCATTCACGAGATGCCGACACCCGAACGCAAAAACCGTTTCGGTACCCAGCTATCTGACTCTGCCTCCAAATAGTTTTGATATTTGTGTTTCTATTTAAAAAGATACAAAATTCTCTCCATGCTTTCCGTTTACTTTGTTTTATTATCTGTTTAGTAATAGTGCATTTTTGTAGCTAATGTAATTTTAAATTTTTTCTTGTTCCGCAGTTGTTTCTTGATTGCCCTACTACACTCTGTATTTCGCCTATTCTTACTAAATTTTGCGTGAAATATTTTTGCTTCTCTGGAACAGTAAGTCTAATATTTTTTAAAATTCTTTAATAAAAGTATGACAGTCATTATTTTTATTAATTTTAGCATAGTGTTCCACAAGGCAAGAAAAAAGTTAGTTGATCCGGACTGTATATTAAATTATTTTTTTACTTTTTAACACACCGAATTAAAGCATTAAATTCTTGTTTTTGTTTTTTGTCATAGCACAGTAGCAGAAATACCTATATAGTTAAAGGGGTATAAAACAGCAGCTATGTAACTGTAGTAAAACAAAACGTGAGACTCTAACGAGAAGAAGTGGACTTTATTTCTTCGAAATTACTGCAGCAGTTTCAAATAATTGCTAAATAATTTCGAGTAAGTATGCACCTTTCCTTCAACGTAACAATACATGCAGGCAAATTTAGAGATCCTAATAAAGCCCAGGTGTAGACAATTATCTCGTTGATGCTTCTATTTAAAATGCAAATTTTATGCGACATACATCTGACGACATTCCGCTTTGAGTACGGCATCCGCAGCTCTATAAACTACGGAGTAGACTGAACTGAACTTTCGGAACACTACTGCTTAATAAAGGCTAGTAACTGCATAACCAAGCTGAGGTGTATTTTAGTTTTGAGAACAGCAGAAGGATGTTGTCGGGAAATTATTTGAATAAATCTTAAGGGTATAATTTGAGGTTTCCGACAAACTAAAGTTCTAAACTGTATATTAATATGACTTATTATACAAACAAATTCATTTAAACTTCAGACAATAGTAACATACAACCAAGATGCGAAACTAACTGGATAAGAATGCAATCAAAAATATTTTATGAAATTTAAAAACACATAAAGTATGACCAAATAAACTTTTTGTAGAAATAGTCCGATCAGTAAACACAGAATTTTGCTAAAACTTAAAAAAAAATAAGTTAAGGATGAAAATTTGGGAATAGATAGTTGAAAGTGTTTATTATTAACCCTTTAAGTACCGCTTTTTTTTTAGCAAACGAAAAAATATATAATATAATAAATAAAATGTACTTAAAACAATAATTCATATAACACTTTTTGGACATTAAAAAAATATAACATGTATATATGTATATAAAAAAAATATTATGGGTTCATTTGTACACAAAACAACTTAACAAATCTAAAAAACTAGCGTATATGAAACATAAAAAGGCAATTTCTTTTCTTTTGAAGGCACAAATGGGCATTCCACTTCTGACATTTCCATCTTAATTTTCCTGTACAACAGAGTTTTTGTATCTTATAGGTAAAGGTAGCTGTGGGTGCTCTGGAAAATGTACAATATTATCAAATTGCACCTCATTAAAAGATCTAATTTCAATGTCTTTGCGTTTTGCAGCTACTGCTAAACTAGATGTATCGCTTTAAGGTCTTCACCGATTTCGGTTATTGAAAGAATTGACTTTTATGAGGGTTTCATATGTGGGAAATGTGAGAAATATGAGAATTGTAAAAGATCAACCTGTGACAATTTTCTTCTATTTGGAATATAATGCTGATATAAAATCAAATTTGCACAATTTGAAGTTGTGTCACTTTTCTTGCGGGGATGCAATCTATTTACATATATTTACATATATTTACATATATTTACATATAGTTACATATATTTACATATATTTACATATATTTACATATATTTATATATATTTACATATATTTACATTTATATTTACATGTTCTCACTCGAATCAAAAAATTTTACTTAAAAATTTTATGCAAATTTTTATAACGAATATTATAGCGGGATAAGATGGTAAAATCTGCACTCAACTGGATTCTTTTTTAAGGTTCAGCATTCGAAAGTACACATTTAGAAATTCTTTATCCAAATTTTTAGCTTCCTAGGTGGTCCCAAGGATTCTCTATCGCAAAAATGTACAGAAAATGAACTTTTTTTTTGAAAAAAAAAAAAATTTCTGACCGATCCTTGGCTTTAAAAATCTGAACAAATTTATAAATTTACATTTTAATACCCAAAAATACTCTGGCTTTTTTTTCAGATTTTTTGGATTAAAATTGGGCTTAGGAAAAATATTTAAATTTCTGAAAATAAAAATTTAGGTTATGAAGGTATATTTTAGCAAACTCTAAATAATTTTTCAAATAAAAGGCAAATATCGAGCACAGTTTTTTTATTAAATCTTTAAGATTTTTTAAAATCTTTAAGATTTAAAATTTTTAAGATCTTTAAAATTGTGCTTTTTATTTGCAAAATTCATATTATACGAACATTCAACCATATATTATTTTCTAAATAATTATTCTTCGTTTTTTAGTGAGTATTTTTTGCGTTCTTTTAAATAGTGGGGTTAGATTTGTCACTTTCTGACCAAAACATCCTCAAAGTTCAAAAACATCTATTTTTGGTAGTTTTCCCCCATGTTTTTAACACATAAACTTAACTGCAGGTCAATTAAAAATAACAAAAAAACATGCTCAAAATACGAAAAACCCTCTTGTATGATATTTCTTCCCATGTTTTTAGCACATAATCTTAACTATATGGGAATGAAGAACGATTTTTTATCTATTTTTTTTAATTTTTTCTAATTGCAGGGTTATGTTGGCTATTTTTAAACTTAAACATAAATTTTTAAATTCGAATAAGCTGGATTTTCTGTTAGTCTACAGCATCGTCTAGTGTACCACTTTTTTTAAAAGAATTTAGCCCATTAAACTATTGGTACTCAAAACATGGGAGAAATTACCAAACAATATGTTTTTTTGAATTTTGAGGATATTTTGAATAGAAAATGGCAAATCTAATTCCGCCATTAAAAATAACGAAAAATATTAATTTAGAAGTTTATAAAAAATTACCTACGTAACCTAAAATTTTTTTGAAAAATTCAAATAGTTCTTATTCTTGTGTATAATCTGTATAATCTGAACTTGTTCTATTGTAGCGTGTTGGTTACGAAATACGAATTGATGGTCAGGTATAAGACCCTTTTTGTTCAATATTGGTTTGATTTTTCTCAACAGAAGTTTTTCAAATACCATAGAAATGACTCAATGAGTAGCAGTACAAACTTAACATAGCATTGAAGATCATAGTAATGATTCTGTAGCAATCATGGGTTAGTTCTTGAAGGACCTTAAATGTAATGAGATCGTCTGTTGTATCATTGTTTGAAGACCATCGAACTCTTTCCCTAATGAGTCATGCTAAGATTTTTATGCGAATAATTTATAACCGAATTCACAATAAGTGTGAAGAATACCTGAGTCGTTCTTAATATGGTTTTAGAAAGGGTACTGGGAAAGGGTTTGACTGCATCAAACATGAAAAATTGATTGAGGTGCTAAAAGAAGTAGGGTTGGACAAACACGATATAGCTATTATAAGTAATATATACTGTAACCGCACAGGATGCATTCAAACAGAGAACGGAAACACCAAATACATTAACATAGAACGAGGAGTGCGTCAAGGGTGCATTTTATCCCCCCTATTATTTAATGTATGCACGAAACAGATCAAAATGAAGAATGGAGAAGAATCCTGGAACAGGCCAAGACCCAAAAAGGGTTGTCGAGCCAGTGATGATGATGATGATTATTTAATATATATGCCGAACATATAATTGGAGCTTCTCTTGAAGATCGCCCTGAAGGTGCCAGAGCCAATGGAATCATTAACAATATAAGATATACCGATGACACCGTAGTATAAGCAGAAACAGAAGACCAACTAAAAATATTGATGAACATATTATCAGAAGAAAGTCACAGGCTGGGCTTGGACATTAATTTTTCCAAAACTAAAATTCTGGTATTCTACAAAAACCCCCATGAACAAGTTACACCTAACATACAAATAAATGGTATCACCCTTCAGAGTTCCCAAAGCTTCATATACCTGGGCAGAAAACTAAATAGTCAACTAGACCACTCAAAAGAAATTAGAAGACACATTAAAATAGCAAGATCTGGTTTCATGAATATGCGTAAAATGCTCTGTAACCCCAAGCTATCAGTCTCAATATGATTAAGAACACTAAAGTGTTATGTGTGGTCTCTATTACTATATGGCTGTGAGACCTGGACATTAAAACAGTATGACGTCAACAAATTAAATTCATTTGAAAAGTGGATGTACCGCCGAATGCTAAGAATAAGCTGGACCAGCAGCACTACGAATGAAGAAGTACTGAGAGCAATGAACACACGCCCTCATCTGGTCAATGCTATCAAAATTAGAAAGACGTCATATCTAGGACACATAATGCGCCATAGGGAATTTGAGCAGCTCCAGGTAATATTAGAAGGCAAGATTGAAGGTAAAAGGGGCATAGGACGAAAGAAAAATCTTGGCTATGAAACAACAAATATTGGAACCACACAAGAGGAAATTAATTAATTTATCAAGCCCAGAACAGAGAGAAATTTACCATATTGAATGCCCTCAACAGAGAAAGCCTTTAAGAGGAGTAGGTTGTATCATTGAACGGCGTCAGATTTTCTAGATAAGTTTGGTTCCCCCTATTTTTTCCCTAAGTCTTTTGGTAGGTCATTATGTTTAGATTTGCTTTATTAATAGGTTCGTGTGCGTTTTGCCACTTTCTCCTTAGTTTTCTTTTCTCTTCAATCAAGCTTTTTGCACTCAAAGAACAATTTATGCTTTCCTTCCATATTGTTTGTTCAGAAGTAGCACTCCACCCCGCCTTTTGTATTGAAGTAGTAAGATATTGTACAGCGTTTGTAATTTGTATTTCTGTTTTGAGTGGCACGTTCATTTCTTTAGGGCTTCCGAGGTCTCAGTCTCCCGTGCCCTCAGACACTACTACACTGATCAATATTCACTTCACTACTACCACTGGGAACAGGGGACTGTTCATTTATGCCGTCAATAATGACGTTGTCTGGGAGGGGATTGGCGCGAGGATTGGCGCGGGAGTTTGCGCGAACATTTCCGACAGTGGGATTTTGATTAGAAGATGAAGGGGACGATATTTACTTTATGGCAGGTCTTCATGTAGAAGGTAACCGTATGCCGGCATCTCTTTTATTGAGACAATTCGGCCTTTTTTCAATTTCTATGACTTCTCGGATAATTCATGGTTAATGGAAGCGGATGAGGGCTATGATTCTGGAGTTTTCAAAATCAATTTTGTGACCTTTATGAATATGATGTTGACCTAGAGCTGAAATTGAATCGGAATTGCGAACAGAAATGGAATGTTCATAAAACCTATTTTGGATTTTACGATTTGTTTGGCCTATATAGGATCGTGGGCAGTCTGCACAAGGAATTTCATCTCCGTGTTGTTCATTTGGAATGTTGTCTTTGATTGATCGGACAAGAGATGAAAGTTTTTGTTGGAGGGTAAATATTGTTTATATATATATATATATATATATATATATACATGTATATATATATAGGTATATATATATATATATATATATATATATATATATATATATATAACTGTTTTGGATGGGTTGGAGTCAATAAAAGGGCTATTTAACTATTTTTTTATTCTCGAGCTTTCAATTGTGTTTACAATTATTATCAAGAGCTAAAAAAGACAAAATACTTACAAGGTTGAACTAAAAAGAAAAAACAATTTTTGTTAACTTACCAAATAAAAATTAGTTTAGTAAGTAAAAATTACTGCTAATACATCTTCAAAATATTTAATACAAAAATGTTTTAATCCAATAAATGTTTCTCCGAAAATTTTTATGATTTTGAAAACATTTTTTTTTTATACAAAAATAATTGAAGTTATAAATAAGTTCAAATAGCAACCAATTACAAATAGCCTCAATGTCATAAATGCCAACATAAAATTTTTATTTTTGACAATTATATTGCCAAAAGTAAAATTTCGTTTAAATATTCTTTTTTGTTTAGTAACAAAAAGAAGAAGATTTATTCACCGTTGACAGATGTCTGAAAGAATGTAACAGATATATGGAGAATTAAATATGACATTTTAAATATAAATCATAAAGAAAGAATATAATTATAAATTTTGCTTAAATTTTGAATTTCTGATCTTTTGTTTAAATTATTATCACTTTTGCTAATACAAACCATTTCCAAAAAAGTCCTTTTAAATTTATTACTTTCACTACAAATTTTTACAAATTTCACTAAAATTATAAAAATTTTCGGAGAAACATTTATTGGATTAAAACATTTTTATATTAAATATTTTGAAGATGTATTAGCAGTAATTTTTACTTACTAAACTAATTTTTATTTGTTAAGTTAACAAAAATTGTTTTTTCTTTTTAGTTCAACCTTGTAAGTATTTTGTCTTTTTTAGCTCTCGATAATAATTGTAAACACAATTGAAAGCTCGAGAATAAAAAAATAGTTAACCAATAGCCCTTTTATTGACTCCAACCCATCCAAAACAGTTATATATTTGTTCCAAACGAGTCACAAGTACTTCTTTTTTTTTCTTATATATATATATATATATATATATATATATATATATATATATATATATATATAAATATATTGCGATATATAAGTATCAAGAAAGAAATGAAAGGCACATTTTAAAAACACGTTGAAAAACAGACAGAGCGACGTCTACAGAAAAAGAAGAAGAATTTTTGAATACTTAGGGTACCCAATCCCAAATAAAAATCCAGTCGAGTGCAGATTTCATCATTGTATTCCACTTTAGCCTTTGTCCGGTGTCCATAGTTATGAGTTTATTAAAAACTTAAGTAGTAAAAACTTAAAAACTTAAGTAGTTTCTGAGCTTTCTCTGACCGCCCCTTTTACTGATATAGAAAATATCTAAGAATTAATATTTTTCAAGAGAACTTTAAAATTTATTCTTTTGATTTGACCTTTATTTGATAATTCTAAAAATTGGTCGAATAAATAGAACCTATATGATAGAATATTATTAAAGCATCTACTATATACTTTCTTACCGAAGTAATAAACATTAAGAAAAGATTACCAAAAGTAAATTTGTTTCTCTATTTCTGTATTTTATCACGTAACCGATAGTAATTAGCGGAATTCATCCTTTATTCCTTTTAAAGTCTTTCAAACATCTGTTCGGTGCAACAAAGTGTATGAAAAGTAAAGCCCATTATTCTGCACTGATGGCTTTATTTGCATTCTCTCTGTTCTGTTAGTCGTATGGTAAGTCTAATGAGCATTTGTGTTTCTATATTTCTTAAAGGCCTAGACATGCTAATAAGGTTTGATTTATTTATTTAGCATAACGTATATCCCTAAAGTTTTCGTAACAAATAAATATGTATTTTCTAATTGTAAAATTATTTTATTAACTAAATACAGGAATTTAAGTCTATATATTTAAGGTTTATATTGTATTTTTATAGAACAGAAAGAGGTCTATGATCTTCGAAGGCACGTAAATATGGTCTTGCATGTGCAATAAGCCTTTGGACTTTTTCTAAGTCGATCTCACGAAATTTGAAAAAAGATCGGACAATTTTTATATAAAGTTATAATGTTCCTTCCTTCAAGTTTACGAACAGATTGAAAAATATCTAGTTAATAATGCAATGGTAAAATGATAATTAAGTAAATATACATTCAGAGCTTCACCGCGAACATGCCCAACAAACGTCTGTGAAACACCAGCTTCTGAGATGGCACATCATACCAAAATTTTATCTGCAAATTTCACTTTTCCCTTAAACCTAACTTCGTCCGATGCATCTTGTACATTATATGTATATAATCCGTCGTTGCTCTTCATTTAGGAACTAAATAAAGTAAAATACTTTTCATCATCAATAATGAGAATTTTACCAGGAAAATGAATACATATCAATGCATGGCAACATCTAGAAATTTTTTCTAATTGGGCTGGTGTGTACTTAGGAGCTTTTTCTTTGATATTGTTTTAAATTATTTCTGGAAATTGCTCTACTTACATTCATTCGTGAAACATTATATCTTCGGTTAACATTTCGCAAAGACTTTCCTAATTGGTTCTCCATACTCTGAAATGAATCTCTGTTCCTAAGAAGGAGTTAAAACTCTTGGTCTTCCACCTTTGGGAAAATTAAGGCATGGTATACAATTTTTGCGTTCTTTAATTGTCTGGTAAATCGTTAACACAGAAATATTTTTAGCACTTGTAACAAAAATGTGTGAGTGGGGTTGTTGGACGCCAATATAACAAAAATGTGTATGTGTAATGTAATAAAAGTATTTGGGCTAATGTAACAAATTACAACAGAGCGCCAATGTAACAAAAAATAAATAAATTAAGGCTGGATAGCAGAAGGAGCCGGAGAGTGACACTTAAAGAGGATTCAGCCAATTTGCATGCCTTAAAGAGATTCGTAAAATGAGAAAATGAATGACAAGGTAATAAAAAAAATGTATATATATGAATAATGTAAATGAAAGTGATAGACTATAGAAGTTGCTCTAAGATGTGTTTTGGCACCAGAAAAGTATTAAAATATACCTTCCAAGGTATCATGTAAAGCTTTTTGCTGAAATAAAAAGGAAAACAGGTCTTAATTAAAATATTTAGTCTTTACTACAAATTTAATACCTAACTAAATATATACAATCTAATTCTTTATAACTACCCACCATTATTTATGTACAGTTAACCTAGTTACTTATATACAAAAAAAAATACCCTGGTTCTACACAATTGATCCCAGATAATCTGAATTTACAAATAATAAAATATAAGAAAAAATTAATGACTCTACCTAAATAGGTAACTTCCTTGCCTACTAGAGATGTAACTCTGTACTTCGGCTTTCAATTAAACGTCCTAATAAGGCAATAAGGACACTCTCCTGACAGGATAGATGTCCAAGGTTTAAATATGTAATAATAAAATATCAATAACGAACTCTCTGATTAAATGTGTACACATAAAACCGTACAAGAGAGTTGATAGGGGGGATTTAAAACCTCAACCTGTAGTTGACACTTAGTCCATAAATATTATTCAGTAATTATTTTAGAAAAATTGACGGGTTTTTATTATTAGGGTAAATAGTACGATTTACAGTTCAAGAAAAATATATAAAAATTAGAATTAATGAATAAACTTAAAACAGATTTACAATGTTCCAAACTCTAAATGAGAGAGATACTTCCGGCTGATTTCTTAAAATTGTCCGGGAATAGTAATGTAAGATCTTGACCTCTGAGGGAACAGCTAAGACAGAAGAGGATCAACCCTGGAAGCAGGTGTAACTCCGACTAGGTAATAACTTAACCCCTCTTCTTTAAAAAAAATATTCCATAAAAAAAACTGCCTTGACTACTGCTTGACTCCTATAGTAGGCGGCTCAAAGTGGCTACAAACTAAACGGAACACTCAAAAAAAACAAATCAAAACTTCCTGCAACTTCTTCTTTCCCTAAAAAAACTTTAATATTCCAAAAAAAAACAACTTCTAAGCCATCCCTGACCACCTACTTTTAAACCCAAGTTGCTTTACGCGAAGTCAGAACTGAAGTGAGTCTAATTGCTTGTCTGTGAGAGCATGTCTGCCAAAATTGCTGCTTGGAGTCGCGGTTTAATACCAACTTAGAAATTAAAAATTAGAAAATATTAATGGAAAATGGATTTAAAAATTTTATTTAAAAGTGATTAAAGAACTATTGAAGTGACGGACTCGTTACACACTAAACATTCTTACAATATCACGTTTTGGTACATGTCCAACTAAACGATAAATACTTTGACGAATATTAAGTTTGCATGACATCTTAACGAACTGTATTTGTCAAAACTGACATTGTTTATATCGTTTAAGTTATTTACTAACTTTTTTTCGATGGCAACTTGATCTAATGCTTTCTAACAATAATACTTTTGAATCTAAAATTTTCCGAAAACTTTAGGGAGATACGTTATACAGTAGTTAATAATTTAGAGCCATCGAAACAAAATCATAATTATAATAATTGGTTATTAGTAAATCTCTTTTTATTAGGCCTTGTTGGTAAAGGAAGGATCCATTATAGTTTATATTTACGAAGATTTGAAAGACTACTAATGTGATCCAATCGAAGTAAAACTGATTTTCCTGTATAAACAAGAACAGAAAATGTAGTATTTGGAAAGTAAACTTAACATAATTAAAGATTTTTAAACGAAAATGCGATTTTCTGAATTATCAAAGAAGTTTGATCTGTCGCAATCGACAGTCAGAACAATTATAAAGAACAAAAAAAATTCCCGAAGCTGTTAAAAGTGCACAATCTTTAAATTCAATCATCATTCATAAACCTCACGGTATCATCGCCAAGATAAAAACAATATTAAAATTGTGGTGTGATAATTAGGTAAATCTGAAAAATTGTCGTATTAATAATGTGATTCCAAGCTAGGTTGACTTTTGAGAGATGGAAAGAGGATGCTAGGAAGAACACTAAAGATGAAAAGTTTGAAGCTAATAATGGTTGGTTCAGCCGATTTAAAAGTCGCTGTAATTGGCATAGCATTGCATAAAACGGAAAAGCGGCAAGTGCTGGTAAAGAAGCTGCGTTTTACTGAGCAGAGAAATTAAAATTTGTTAGAGATGAATGTGTCTACTGCAACCAAACTATATTCAATGTAGATAACACTGGTCTGTTCTGAAAGAAGATAAAGAAGCTGAAAGAACTTTTAGTGTACGTGAAGAGAAAATCTTTTCAGGTTTTAAGGCCGCCTATGATCGATTGAAATTATGGTTAGGGCGAATGTTGCTGGTAGGTTTATTTCTCTCTCTGAGTTTATTGCTTAGAAAACCCAAAAGCATTAAAAATAAATCTAAATCTAGCTTGACTGTGATTTGGAAGTTTAACAGTAAAGCTTGGATGACAGCTTCCCTTTTTGAGGACTAGTTTGGTCATCATTTTTAACATAATTCAATACATCTCTAACATCACCACCCAAAAAAACGTACTAGGCCTAAGAAAGTTACCAATACTGAAATAGTAAATATAAGCAAAATTCGTAATACAATTTACAGAATGTATGAACGAAGTAAGTAGGTATACTTTTCTTTAGATATCCTAAAGTGTATTAAGTTAAACTGATTTATTAAACGTGAAAGAACTATACAAATTTGGTTTTATAGATAAAACTTGAATTTTTCAGAATGGATCTATATTTTTCAGAATGACGCTCATGGCAAGATGAGAATAAAAGAAGTGTAAAATCCGTTAAACTGTTGGAAAACGGGAATATATTTAATCATATTGAAAATATAAAGGTGTTAAAATAAAAAAAATTTATAGATACATTATAATTCATGCTAGTATTGAAAACGGCTTAATTTGAGGAAATGAAAAAGAAAATTTTTTATCGTGGTTTTAAAATCAACAGGGCTAATTATCGGGTAGCGAGTTAGCGGGTAGATACTTTTCTACGATCCTGGTGGAAAATAGGTCTATTTCAGGGAAGCGTTTCTGCCCACGCGAGCCATGTTTTGCTCTCAATTCCTTACTGAGAGAAATCATATCCCGCTCCTTTATCCTTCCAAAATCTAGTTTCCCACTTCCTATTCCTCCCTGGTGAAGGGCAGCAGCGATCATCAGTACTAGTTCAAGGCGTAGAGGAAATGATCCTGGACCGGCTTAAAACTGGATTACAACAAGCATGACTGGAGCAGTTTAAATGGTTGTGGTACTACGATGGGGAAGGCAACGGGAAAACCACCCCATTATATTTTCCATAAATCTAAATGGCAAACGAGAAAAAGAAAATGGCCCTCAGTCCGGGGCACCCCTTGAATGGGGAGAGGGTGCGAAGAATCCTCCCGTCAACTACCCAAGAAAGTGGACAAAGAATACAAATATACGACCGAATAGTACGCATCGCCACCTGGAACGTACGCAGCTTATTTATGTCCGAGAAACGGGCAAACACTGAAACCGAGATGGTAATACTGAAAATAGACATCTTGGAGATAAGTGAAGTAAGATGGCCTGGATCAGGAGTATAAAAGCAAAAGTACACGAACAAAATTGCTCAATCAGTCACCGACTTTATACCCCTAAATAATAAAGTAGCAATGTTGAAATTACAAACAAGTCACAGAAAACTAAATATTATTCAGGTCTATGCTCCAACAAGTGACAAGTCAGAGGAAGAAATCGAAAAATTTTATAACAACATAGATGAAATAATGCGACTGACAAAAAGAGGTGAGATAACGATGATCATGGGTGACTTTAACGCTAAAATTGGTCGTGGTACTGAAGAACACGATAAACGGTAAAAATGATTCCAGTAACAGCTGTGACATAGAGCTCACAAAGTGATTAGTAAGTAAAGCATTTTATAGCTATTTGAGCACTAAAATTTAGCTTCTTTTTTACAGTTTTAAACTGATAATGAAACAAAGTTTTTCTAAAAAAACCATAAGATAAATAAAAAAAAGGGTAAGAAAAACTAAAATCTCGAAACAGAAGCATGTAATAGTGTGTAACTTTTAAGCACCATGCTTTGTTACATTATTCACAAATTATATAAAACGATCATATGTACAGTTCTATCGATCAGAAAACTGAAACATAAATAAAGCCGAATAAAAAAAGATTAATTACCATTTAAAAATCTAGTGGCAATAAAATATTTCAAAGTAAATGAGTAATGAAAAAGTGTTATTTTATTCTGTTTTACTTCTGTATACTACACAAGCTGCTTAAATTGTTTTTAACGCAAGATTAATATGTAAAATTAAATTTGGCAACAATGTCAACTTAAAACCCTGACGTAGATAATGACGTGCATCGGGATTTACACTGTACCAACTGTATATTACATCTATTTGTCAAAAATAAATCTTTTGAATACTTTTGGTAATATTTATATATGTTATAACACTAAAGACTAAAATATCTCCCTGTACATCACAAAATAAATGGACCGAGATAAGGCCGTTTTCAAACCATCATCCTGAGTCTTCCATTTATTTTTATCTGAAAACTTTATTATCTCTTGAAACTCGCTGTTGGGTTATTTTCGAAACCATTCATCCAAATCAAAATATCACGGCAGACGGCAGGTCTCCGAAGCCGCCGCCCTATCGAATTGTTTTCATAGAATTTTTCCAGTATTATCTTTATGTAAGATACTATTATTTTACTATACTGCTCTGCGGAGAAAATTGCACAATCTTGCTGTGGAGAATATGACATCTATAAACGGGTGATTTTTTATTGAGGTATTTTAAAGTTCGTTCTCTATATAATGGAAAGAGACATTTTCCTTACTTTATTTTAAAATAAGAATTTAATATATTATTTCCTTTTTCTTTTTATAACTCATGCCTTGCTTTATTAGGTTATAGTAATGAAACATTTTAAATTATTTTGATGTTCTATGAGTTATTATTGGCGTTAAAATATTTAATTTTAAAGTTTTCTTCGACTTTAAACTTACGCTTGGCGATTAAGTTTGTATTTTTTATGCGGAAGTCAAGGAGTGCTTGCTTTCTTGCTTTCTTCTAGTTTGTGTAGGTAGGTATACAATCATAATACTGCTCTAATTTTACAAGGAAATATTTTCTATACAGATCACGATATTGTTTTATTGACCATACAACACAATGGCAATCGCTGTGACATGTTACAAGTTTCCACCTCTATATTCATTTTACAGTAAGTACGAATTGTCGTAATTGTCACATTGACATTAAATACGTCTGAATGAATAAACAAATAATTAATAAAATGCCTATTACGTTGTATACCGTCCAAGAAAAAGTGCAACTTGTAACATGGTACTTTCAGGGTCATTCGATACGCGAAGTAATTGATTTATTTATTGTTGCCTTCGAACATAGACTCCCACCAAGTGTTACAACAGTTAAAAATACCATTAAACATTTTCAAACTTTTGGATGTATAAACAGTTGTAAAAAGTGTCATGAAGGTAATGAACCACGTGTTAGACCTGTCAATCAGGAGCGTCAAAACAGGGATATTGATATTTGTGCTTTTGTGGAAGCTAGTGAACCCCGCAATAGTGTACAAATTGCTAGGGAAGGTAACGTGAATGCTCGAACTGTCCAGCGAGTTCTCAAAAAGAATGGGTATCACTGTTTTAAGATACAACCAACACAAGAACGGTTTCCGGAAGATAACTTTAGGCAAATGGAGTTTTGTGAAATTATGTTGGATAAACAGAATGAAAATGTAATCTTTTTAAAAAATATTTTATTTTCTGAAGAATCCTCATTTTCATTACATAAAGAACCCAATTCATACATTGTAAGTTATTATTCTAGGAAAAATAAGTACCACAGTGTTGCAGTGCGAATGCAGCATCCGCAAAAGTTAAATGTTTGTTAAAAGTTAGCGCCTAACGATTTCTTTTTTTTTTTGAGGTTTTCTCAAAGAAAACATTTATAGGCATCAGTTTGAACGGGCCACAAACCTAGTCGAATTAAGGGCAAAAATACTTCTCTGCAAGCATTACACCAGCTCTACATCTGTATGACAGATCTGGTTACTTTTTTTCACAAGGAGGTAGAATATTTGAGCCCTTAATTCATTAATCTGCTTTCCTAATTTTTATTTTTGTTAGGTACATTTTACGAAGTTTGTAGGTTCTTAATTGGGTAGTATTTTTATGTTTGTTTGGAAGAATTTTTTTGTTTTTTTTTTTTGTTTAAAAGTACAAATGATTCTTATTCTGATGTTTTTTTCTTCTTTCTTGTCTTATTGTTATAAGCTTTGTCCATAAAGTTCTTACAATTTTCAGTGACAATAAAGCATATTACTTATTTACTTACTTATTTATTTGTATTGCTATTAAGGCTAAAAAATAACAAAAAAATTAGTTTTGGAGCATTATAATATAATCTAGAGATTGCAATAAATCTTAATTCCTATGGTCGACAAAATAATGTCGTTATCTGTATATCTAATTTTACAAGATTTTTATTTTTTTTATAACACATTCATCTTATTTTGAATTATTTCCTTTTGTTGTTTTTTTTTCGTTTTTTTTTTAATTTTTTATCATTCTAATATAATTTGGGATGTTAGACCAGGGTACAATTTGATGTTCAGGGATCGATCAGAACAATTAAGCGAGACAGATAGACCTCGGATAAACTTAGAGCTTTTCACAAAGCGAAGGAAACAAAGGTGGTTTGTTAATCAAGATCATTAACATGTTTAGCGGCCAATGCTGCTTGTACGCCTAGTTGTTTCCAGAACTTTCGGTCTTGTATCATGAAAGTTCGGTTTATTATTACCTCATTATCTTGTTCCGCTGCATCTTATTGAATGCAACATCGAACAGCAGCAAAACCATCATGCAGTGTCCATTCCCTCTGTTGCTCAGTGTGTCGAATACTCTCACGATTGCATTAGTTATGATTTATCATCATTATTCTGGATTTACAATCCTGCGTGGGTCCTAGTCTCCTCAAGAATTTTTCTCCAGTCGCGACTGAAACCACTGGACGACTAGTCGTCCCTATCCATCGCCTTCCTTCCAATATTTCTCATGTTTTCATGGATGCTATCAAAGAACCTTGTTCTGGGTCTTCCTCTTCTTCTCTGACCAATGGGTCTATCAATGAGTGTTTTTTTAGCTGGGTCATTTTCTTCCATCCGTATTACATGCCCTATCCATCTCAGACGTCATATCTTAATATGTTTTTCGATATATGGTTTCTGGTATATTTCATAAGGTTCGAAGTTATATCGTCTTCCTACAATCCATTGTCATTCACTACTTCATAGATTCACCTTAGTACTTCTCTTTCGAAACATCCTAACATGTTTCTATTACTTTATGTTAGGGTCCAGGTCTCTGAACCATATGTTAGGACTGGGCGTATTATTGTTTTGTAGAGTTTTATTTTTCTACACACTGATCGAAAATCCCTGATTTTAGATACTGGTAGTATTTTTTTGTTCGTATATGCCGCAATATATCAAGATGCAGGTTGTCAGGCCATGGAGTGGGGTGTCAACTTTGGAAAAAATGGCGTGCACCCTATTGTTCATGCTATGGCATGCTGGACAAGCCATACAGTCTGTAGTCAACACCCCGAGGTATGAGCGGGAACACAAATTGAATAAATACTCATACGCTTATGAAACGCACCTGGCGGATCATAAGGGCCTTCACACTTTACTCTTTTTCAACTTGTCTTGAGTGAAATGTCTTTAATCTGTCCTATCAGCTTCTCTTGGCTAACTCTTGTTTCTTTCGACCCCGAATGGCGATTAGGTTTCCTAGGGTAGACGGGTCACTATATTTCCTTCTACTACAACTCTAAAACTCGCCAACACGCTTGGCCAGCACGGCGTTTCAAGGCCAAATTTCCCCTCATGATGGATACATCAAGTGTACGGCCCTCAGTCCCCGGCGGTTCCAATTTCCCTGACCAAGGTGGCGGTCAAAACAGTGTTGGAGCAGAGGGTAATAAGAATCACCGGAAGAGATCAGGCCACCAAAACAAACGACAAATGCATACATGTGCCTACAATGTACAAACTTTATCAACAGAAGCATCAATGATAGGACTGTAGAATGAACTACAACACATAAAATGGGATATAATCGGTATAAGTGAAGTTAGGCGTCGAAAAGAAGATCAAATAATACTTAAGTCTGGAAATATGTTCCATTTCAGAGGAAACGAAGATTCATCTGTTGGAGGAGTGGGTTTTTTAATTCATAAAAAATGGTTACCAAACATAATCACAATAAAAAGTATATGTACCAGAGTCATTTATCTTATTTTTAAATTAAACCCAAGATACAAACTTAAAATTATACAGGCTTACGCACCAACTACGAGCCACCCGGATGAGGAATTTGATTACTTTTATGAAAGTATCAGAGCAGCTATACAAACTTCAAAAACACATTACACATTGATAATTGGAGATTTTAACGCCAAATTGGGATTCAAACAAGATGATGCAGAATCTGCTATGGGAAACTTTGGATTTGGTGAAAGAAATGAGAGAGGTAACAGGCTTCTTGACTTCTTACATCAGGAAAATCTCTTTGTGATGAACTCATTCTTCGGAAAGAAACTCCAACGTAAGTGGACATTGAAGAGTCCGAACCAAAGAACAAAAAATGAGATTGATTTCATAATATCAAATCGGAAAGATATTGTTCAGGATGTAACAGTATTGAATAAATTTTCAACAGGGAGCGACCATAGACTAATTAGAGCAAAAACCACTTTTAACACTGAAGTTGAAAGAACAAAAATGATCCTCAAAAAGAAAATTGGAAGGTGGCTGTTCCCAGAAGATATAACACTTTACGAAGAAAATATTAAGACTAGTTTGGATACACACGACTTAGAGAATATCAGCATGAATAAAATGAACAATAATATTACTCAAATATTGAAAGAAGCCGAAAAGAAATACTGTCCTTGTCCTGAAAACAATAACAAAAAATTAAGCCACAACACAAAACATCTTCTAGAGGAAAGAAGAAAACTTAGGGAAAATCAGGATCATAACCAAAATGTACTAAGAATTTTGAATAAGAAAATTAAAAAGGAAGTTAGGAAAGATCTGAGACGATACAATACGATGGAAATAACTAGAGTAATGGAAGAAAACAAAAGCTTGAAAGTACTCAGACAGAGCATGTCCATTGGAAGAGAAAACGTCCACAAATTAAGAAATGAACAGGGGCAAATCATTGAGGATAGAGTTCAAATTATGAATACGGTAGAGAGTTTTTATATACAACTATACAAAGAACAGCAATGTAACCGGAGTGGATCATTACCAAAGATAATCAATCAGGGATCTGAAATTTTACCGGACGTAACACCCAATGAAGTTCGAAGGTCAGTGCAAGAAATGAAAAACAATAACTCCCCCGGAGGCGATGAAATAGTGGCAGATGCCTTGAAAGTGGCTGGAAAAAGATTATGGTAGGTCCTTGCCAAACTATTCACTAGATGTTTGCAGGAAGCAATAACACCAACCCAGTGGTATAACGCAGAAATTATTATACTTCATAAAAAAGGGGATGCTACCGACCTCAGGAATTACAGGCCCATAAGTCAACTTTTACATATTTATATATGAAAATAAATTGGAATTTTATCAGCCCATGTAACAGGCGGGTTTTAGAAAAGGCTATGGAACAAACAATCACCTACTGGTAATAAAAAATCTTATAGAAAAATGCACTGAATATAATAAACCACTAGTTTTAATATTTGTCGACTATGAAAAGGCATTCGACACCGTAAATCAACAAAAAATGTTGGAAGCCTTGACAGAATGCCGAATTGACTATCGGTATATAAATATAATTAAACACATATACCAAAACGCAACAGCCAGTGTTAGAGTGGGTGATCATCAAACCCAGAAATTCCCGATACAACGTGGAGTACGCCAGGGGGACACCATATCGCCGAAACTGTTCACTACGCTTTTGGAATATATATGTTAAAGGGCAAAACTGACCGACAAGGGCATAAACATAAATGGAGAAAAGCTATCTAAGGTTTGCAGATGATATTGTACTAATAGCTGATAGGATAGATGAGGCCAAAGAACTTTTCAATCAGCTCTACCTTTCCTCGCTAGAAGGGGGATTGAAAATAAATATATCTAAAACCCAGATGATGACAAATCGTGTAGTCAGCGAAGATATATGCATAGGAACAAGATCCATAGACCAGGTAATGGCCTATAAATACCTTGGTCATGAGATTCGCATAGGAAAAGATAACCAAACCGTTGAGCTTCTCCGTCGTATAAGACTGACTTGGGCAGCCTTCGGCAAGCTGAACCATATTTTCAAATCGTCTGAAATACCAATATGCCTTAAAAGAAAAACGTTTAATCAGTCTGTTTTGCCAGTGTTAACTTACGGTGCGGAAACGTTAACCATGACAAGGAGAACAGTTCAAAAGATCCGTGTGTGTCAAAGGGCGATGGAGCGTGCTATGTTGGGCGTTTCACTACGAGACAAGATCCCAAATCGCCAGCTACGACAAAGAACAGGAGTGGCTGATGCAGTAGAGAGAGTAGCAACACTGAAATGGAACTGGGCAGGTCACGTGGCTCGAATGACAGATAATAGATGGAATACGAATAACACGTTGGACTGACGATCTAAAACGTTGTCATAAGAATTGGATGCAAGAGGCACAAGATCGAAATAGATGGAAAATTATGAGGGAGATCTATGTCCAGCTGTCCTATGTCTATGTTCCTTATTTAGTTTTGTAATATACGCCAAATATACATATTAATTATAAATTTGTCTTCCTTAGTCATAGCTGTTGATATTTGCTCCCAAATATTTTATGGAATTTACCTGTTCTATTATTTTTGTCCTTTGACATACAAATTTACTTTTGTTTTAGTTTTGAAACGTTTAAATATAAACCGAACATTTTGCTATGACGAACTACCGCATTTATTATACTTTGTAGTTCTTGTGCGTTGCTTTCTGTTAGGACCGTATCATCAGCGTACCTGATGTTGTCTATGCTGATTCCGTTAATCTTGATTTCCCATTGAACCTCGTCTAATGCTATTCTAAATATAGAATATCATATTCACATATAATATGAATATTAATCAATTCGTAAGAATTGTCTGAGGCAAAGCGTTGTCGAACGAATATGGAAATACAGTGTACACTACAAATTTTAGTCGTTTACAGCAAATAGTGTAACTCACCGAAACTATAACATCATACCAATTGACATACATTCTAACGTATTTGGTAGTTAAACTGTTCATAATCGAAGTACATAAATTGCCACTTTATAACTTCCGTCAATCCTTTCCGCAAATTTGCTGTACAGTTCCATTTTAATCTAAACAATTCTACACAAATACGTCACAATTCAAATACAGATCAATATATTGCGGTGTATGCAAAACCGATTGTTCTCTAATTGCTACCAATTTTTGTAATTTAAATAGAAAATGTGTTTGAATAAACGAGGTACATCAAGCTCAATGAGATGTAGATTCATCGGGAAACGATTAATTCTCATCATACTTTTTTGCTCCTAAAGTATTCAAGAAAACATTATTTTTAAACTGTACATATTTCCACAAACAGTAAGTGGCAAAATTATGGGATAAATTAATTTTTTCGGGAATAGGCGACTTTGGGGACAAATCCCAAAACAGGTCGATTAGCTATTTTCAAAATAATGATTTTTTGGCATATATCTTCGACGACCAAATATATTTTTTGAAAAAAAAAGTACAAAAATACAAAAATGTAGTACAAACACAAAATGAATCTTTTTATTGCACATTCATAAATTTTTGGCATTGAAAATAAAGAATAAACTATGCTAAACATTAAAGCAATATGTTGCTAAACAATAGTTTAATTGATATAACTTTTTATATCAATTAAACTAAACATTCTATTAACTTTGAAAAAGTAAAAATTCTGTAATTAAGAGTTTTAAGATAAGGGACCTGGAATAGCCTCATCTTCTTCCGGTTTTTTGTACCATTCATATTTTTCGGAACTTAAAATTAATTTAAGAAGGTCCGGCTTCGACTGAAGCAAATGAAACATTTGGAAATGGACATTTGTGACTTTTCCGACATCCAATAATTATTTATTATGGAAAATAAACGCTCGATAGCTGCACTAGTACCAGGACGACAAAAAATAAATTCGCATAATATTTGTAAGTTTTTCAGTTTGAATTGATCTACACACTTAAAAACTTCAAACCATCGATCACCACCATTTTTTTCTTTTGTATTCCACTCAGCAATTTTTTTACTTGTAGCCACGTCTTTCAAAATTCCTAGTTCATCGAAGAGTTGATCTTCATTTAAAATAGTTGCCTTGATATAAAATTAAAAGCTTCGAGAGAATAACAAACATCTTTCCATGTTATTTCACTTCTTCGATCTATCCATTTGAATAGTTTATATTCATGTAGATTTGTACTCGAATTGGCTAGGAAGGTTACACATTTTGTGTAAAAATGTTTTACTTGTGCAGTGATGTTTTCAGTAGCGGCTTGCCCGTCTTTAAGTTTACCAAGACATTCCCCCACTTTCAGGGGCAAAAATAATGCGTCCAACCGATGTTATAACTTGTTTTTAAAATTAAAGTATTCTTGGACAGCATTTTTTAATCCCCTTTTACCTTTAGAATAGTTTCTTGAAACTGCGACGCCAAATTATGAACGAGCCACATTCACATCTTTGCAATGAGATCATTGAAAAATTGCCTCAAATTGTGGGACAATTCTCAGTCAACAAGTCCCCTTGTTTCATTCACTTATCTACGGCCCAGCTCTCCAAAAAAAACCTGAGTAGCCGTTCGCAAACGATCCGGTTTGTTTTGCTTACCCTATCTCCGCCCCAGTAATTTATGTCTCTAATTTTCAACCCCCTAAATCCCAATGTGGTAGGCAAAATAATCGTAACAAATTGTATTTTTTAAATCTTAAAAATTTTGTGGTCGATCGCTGTAAACTTTTCATTTTAAGTAATCCCATAGGAAAAGGATTCTGAGCGTGTGCCTTAGTCATCCAAAGAAGATTCTCTTTACTCCAATATAAATTTAAAATCCAATTAAAAAAAATTGAACAAAATTACTCGCTTCACTGGCTAGTTATTTCTTTTTAAATTATTAAAAAAGTTTGTTACCTTAGATTTGAACAAAAAACATTGTCCCACAAACTTAAAAAAATCTAGATCCGACCCCTGGGAGAAACAAAATGGAGGCTGGACAAATCCTGGGAGAAATTAAACCAAATACCAAAACTGGACTGCAGGTTATCCTGGATGATAACAATATGTGATTCTTTAAACTATCTTGGAACTTTTCGCAAAAATAAAAGAGAAATATTCTATCTTTCGAGTTAATACTTGCAATATTCAAGTTACTTTCCATTGTTCGAGTAAAAAGAGACGCATGACTACCACATATTGCAACCAATGCCATCACGCTATATGTGGCGAACATAGAGGTAATATGTACGATGTGTACAAACGAGTAGTGTACGTCGACTTTATTTATATTTGAATCGCTAACTGCAGAAAGGCATCATGTCCAATATATACGAATTTTGTGTATTTTATTAAAATTGTTTCCAAAAGCAAAATGCAACGTTTACTACAAAAAGAAAATACGTCCTCATATTAGTATTGGCAATGCTTTCAATATTCTATTTACTCCAGAAAGGAAACTAGTCCAGGACAAGTTCTCTTTCTGTGGTAAACAGTTGCGGCGCTAGAACTGCATGGTAAATATTCGAACTATCCTTACAGCTGAGTTTAGTCAGACAATATTGTGCTTTGTTTATTGATGATTGTTATCGTCTTTACTGTGGTTAATAATTAGATTAGAATGAGTGGTTCAGATGAGGAATGTCGTGTAAACAAGAAAAGAAAAGGTTTTACGAATGATGACAAATATAAAAGGAACATAATAAAGAAGTGGCTGGACAAAATCACGTAAACTGGGTTGGCAAAACTGTACCAGCTAAAAAACCAGGCTTAAATTTTTGCAAGTAAATATTGTTTTATTCATTGTTGTTAATCTGTACATTTTGGTTTAAATACCATTTTACTAATAATTTAATCGTGAATGTATTTCAAAGTAATATTAGGCTACTAAAACCTAACCTCAAAGCCATTTACTTATCTCCAATATCTTTTTCACTGAATTACTGTTACAATAAAGTCTTTTCGTATTTCAGTTGCAAAACCAATTGCCTTGGAGTTTTCACTAGAGAAGATATGATTGAAATATCCGCCAAACTACATAACATGACAACCAAAACGGAACAGGACATTTACATTCAATCTGTTACGGAAATTGGTCAGATTGCAAGGGAAAGACCCAGGTCTACTTCGTCAACCGCGAAACCCAAGGTTTTGAGTGTAATTTATTATGTAGTACACAATGGAAAACGTACAAAAGTATGTAAAAGTGGATTTATGAAAACCTATGGATACACTGCAAAGCAGTGTTACCGTTTGTCCCATCTATTGCAACTAAATGAAACACCAACTGATAACAGAGGAAAAAACGTTTCAGGAAATGCAATACCTGGGTCCGTACTGTCTGAATTAAGGGTTCATGTAGAATGATTCTCCACCAAACTACATCACTATACAGGAAAAGAAAGAAAGTATTTTTCAGCTAACATGAATTTAAAAATCATGTACACATGTTCAATAAAAAAGAACATAGTTTCCTTATTTCAACATTAGGAACTGAGAAAAGGCTCTCCTACAAGTTTTTTTGACATATTTCAGAGAAAACTACCCTTCTATTGGCTTTGCCCAACCATTTAAAGATGCACGTGTTAGATGTGAGGAACTAAATTTAAAAATAAAAAGTCCTGTTTTGAATGAGAATGCAAAGCAAACAGCTGTCGCTGAGCTAACAGTACACAAGCGTAAATCTAAAAAGTTCTATGCTTCACTGAAAGAAGTGACCACGCAGTGTGTCAGTAAGCCTGAAGATTTTATGGCCAACATATCTCTACCTTGTATTCCTGTCCAAGATACCTATTACCTCAGACAGCTCACTGTAAACATCATTGGTGTGCATAATCTCGGCTCAAACGAAGTTTGTACAATGTTAGATTGGTACACAATAAACAAAATTGACAGTGGTATAAAAAACCTTTATCTGTTTGGGGACAACTGCGCAGGGCAAAATAAAAATAATAATGTGATTCGCATGATGATGTACTTGTATGAGATAAAAAAGTTTAATGAAGTCAAACTAACCTTTCCTGTTAGGGGCCACTCTTTTATGCCAAATGACAGAGATTTTGGCATCATCAGAAGAAAATTAAAGCAAGAAGAACGATATTATACTATTATTGAGGTTGAAGAGCTTATAATAAAATCATCAAAAATTGACGGCAAATTTTCTGTTATTAAAATGACTGCTGATGATTTTATTGACTTCAGTTCATGGTGGCCCCAGTTATATAAAAAAAAACCTGCCTAAGTGATGATTTGTATGGCAAGAATGTCCAAAGAAACCAAAAAATGGCTTTTATCATATTACAATACAGAGAAATGATTTTTTCATCAAAGAATCCTAACACGGTTCAATGTAAGATGATCATCGGCGGATTTATAATGGATGAATTCAAACTACGGAATGCAGTACAGCCAATTCAGGCTACTACTATAGAAGAGCATATTCAACTGTACTTCCAATTAACAACAAGAAAATGGAAGACATGAAGAAAACATTGGTATACATCCCGGAAGAAAAATTAATTTTTTGAATCCGACTTTGTCATGACCAATTACACCGGCATTTACAGAAGAAAACTAAATACTTGAACTGAAATTTACTTCAAAGATTTAATTTATGATTTAATTGCTTTATTTCATGTATAGGACATTGTTTTATTTCATTAAAATTAATTCTCATAAAATATTCTGTTTGTATATTGATTGTTTTCCTTAGAACTTCTTAAAGTTTCTTGTTTACGGCAGAAAGGGAACATATCCTTAACACAAAAAAATTCTCTACCCTCTCCTCTTAAAATATTTAAATTTCATAAGTATGTAGTAGTCCAGAATGTTCAATCACATAAACCTTAAATGCAAAAAAATTAATACCAGTAGTGTGTTTGAGTTTACCAAGTTTTTTTGTCTCTCCTGAAAAATTGGCAAAACTGGACTTTTTGCCTTTCTGCAGTTAGCGATTCATTTGTATTACTTATTAAGACGTACATTTTTTCTAATTATTTATAATAAAAGTGTTTATAATTACATTTGTATTATTTTCCAATTTTTTGTTAGATGTCGTTGTAAAAATGACGATAGTGCACCATAGCTGCCAGTACATTATAGTCCACCTTTCTAATGTGAATATTGGTATAATCCACGACAGAAGTATATAGAAAAACGTTATTAGATAGGCTTACCCCTCATAAAATATGCTGATAAATATAGTTCATTTTTGAAGAAATGTTCCGTTTTACAAATAACTTTTTCTTAGTGTGCAATCTAATGCTTGTTTATTTAGGACAATTCCAACAATTAACGAAATAGGAAACTAGAAAAACTCGTTCATTAACCTCGATATAAGCCATAGATATTTTACATATGTGTGGATTTTAAATTGATTATAAATTGAAAAAAATTACAAAGCAACTTGCCAAAAATAGAGTAAATACTTACCAAGGATGCGCATCTGTTTATTTAAATCCATAAATTAATTTATTTGTCATTAAAAAAGCAGCAGATGAAAAGAATCATTGCAAGCGGGGCGGCCAACATAAACAAATCCGAAAGTCCAGTATACTGACTTGTTTGCTTTTTTAACATTGAAGGCTTTTGTTGAAAATTTGTGGTTTTATTAACGTGGTGCTCATTCTATTTTTAATAAAGAAATGAGAAAATATTTTTTCACATCCACGCATATTGCTATTTTTTTATGTTTTTATTTCGTTATAGCTATATAGGATAGTATATATATATATATATATATATATATATATATATATATATATATATATATATTAGAAGTGATTATTTCGACCAAAAAATAATTTATAAATACGTTCGAATTATCGGGTAAAGTGGTCTGTAATAAAAATATTTCTTTTTTCTAAATTACTCAATATTTCGCCATTTATTTAAATGTATTTAAACAAAATCCTTCAATGTTAAAAAAGCAAACAAGTCAGTATACTGGACTTTCGGATTTGTTTATGTTGGCCGCCCCGCTTGCAATGATCCTTTTCATTTAAATATTTCCCCGATTAGTCCAATCCTTGCAACTATTGTAACTGATCATCTCTTAGATAATGTGATTACGCAATTACCTTTCGAATTACCGTTTATATATAAATATGTCGATGATATCATATGTGCAGTTCCATCTTAGCACATCAATACCACACTACATTTTTAATTCATTTAATAAACATCTTCAGTTTACAATTGAAACTGAGACAGATTTTAGTATACCATTTTTAGACACAAGAGTAATAAGAACAAATAATGACAATATTTTGACATTGGATTGGTACCAAAAGCCGACAGCATCAGGAAGGTATATAAATTACTATTCAAACCATACCACCCGTCAAAAATATAATACCGTTCTAGGTATGAAAAACAGGATAACGTCCATTGTTGATGACAACTTTTTACAAAAAAAACTGAACATAATATACAAAATTTTTCGTAACAACGGATATCCTAAACAAATTTTAAAAAACTGATTTACAGCACTAATTTCTATGACGGTCCCGTCCATGATTCTAACAACAAATCAATCAAATATAAAAAACTTCCCTTTATTAATGGTCTAACTCATTCTGTCATATCCATATTCAAAAATGTTCCTAATATTAGTATAGCTAAATATAATACCATGAACAGCAAACAACTATTTTCAAAAATCAAAGACCCAGTACCAACCTTATATAAAAGTAATGTCGTTTATGAAATACCTTGTTTAGGATGTAAAAATAGCTATATTGGTCAAACATCACAATGGCTAAAACAACGCATCACACAACATAAAAGTGATTGCCGCTTGAGAAAAAATACTTGCGCAGTGGTTGAGCACTATGAAAACATTGGTCATATGCAAGACTATAACAAAGCTCACATTTTGGCACAGACTGATAACTACAAAAGTAGATTATTTCTTGAGATGTATTACATTAACAAAAATAAAAACACTTTAAATTATAAAACGGACATTGGACAGTTAAGTAACATATATTGTAACATATTGAACAAAATTTATAAATATTCAAAATAGCCAACATTCATCTTAATAACAACTAACCTTAATAATTCATCAAAGAAATATTATTCTTCTAACTTTTCTTTTATTGTTATTTTTATTTTTACATTTGAAATAATTTTAATTTTTTATCGTATAGCTGTAACAAACGTGCTTAAGACAATTTAATCTTGACATTCAATATTTCAAATACTTCAATGTCACTTTTTATTTGCGAAATCTTTTAAATTCTGTGAGTGTTTTAAAATGTATTTGTACGCAATTTTTTGTAATGTTCAAATTGTTTTAGTTTACTCCTGAGGAAGATTTTAAATAAATGGCGAAATATTGAGTAATTTAGAAAAAAGAATGATTTTTATTACAGACCACTTTACTCGATAATTCGAACGTATATATATATATATATATATATATATATATATATATATATATATATATATATATATATATATATATCGGTCAATTATTGGCAAATGAAAGGCGTTAACTACTTTATTGATTTACTAGAATACATTTCGCTTTTATTATTTTTTTGGTACCTGGTACCTAGGTACCTCCTTTTGTCTGGAGGAGATGAGAGGTGCGATCCCTCAAATGAAAGATAATAAATCGTCTGGCCTAGACGATATTCTATCGATGTCTATATTTGTTTTATTGACTACGCCAAGGCATTTGACCGTTGTCAGCACCAGAAGATGGTCACCGCACTACAAAGAGTAGGATTGGATGAGAAGGACATTCGGATCATCATGAATTTATACTGGAACCAGAGTGCTCAAGTCAAGGTCGAAGACCAGCTGACCGACCAAGTGAACATCATGCGAGGAGTAAGGCAAGGATGTGGGCTATCGCCGACTCTTTTCAATATATACTCTGAGGAGATTTTTAATGAAGCCCTCACAAACCTAGACATGGGAATCCGAGTGAACGGTGAATACATCAATAATATCCGCTACGCCGATGACACTGTGTTACTAGCAACCAGCCTAGACGATCTGCAGGCCTTACTAAACCGAGTGCGAACTGTGAGCGTAACATACGGACTGAACCTTAATATTAAGAAAATTAAATTCATGGTTGTCAGCCGTAAAAATTTAGATCCCGGGTCACTAATGGCTGGTAGCGAAGAGATCCAGAGAGTCGACAGATTCACTTACCTCGGAACTATCCTCAACGTACAATGGGACTACGCTCAAGAGATTAGATCCAGAATTGAAATGGCACGATCTACATTTATTAAGTTGAGATCCTTGCTGTGCTGCAGTGATCTCAGTTTGGGAACCAAGATGCGGATAGTGAGGTGCTACGTTCTTCCAGTGTTACTATATGAAGTTAAAGCCTGGACACTGACGCAAGCCACTGAAAAACGAATCGAAGCCTTCGAGATGTGGATATACAGAAGGATACTAAAAATATCTTATGTGGACCATGTCACCAACGTTGAGGTCCTACAGCGCATGACAAAAGAAGAATAAGTGCTTAATTTAATTAAACAACGTAAGCTTGAGTACCTCGGCCACGTGATGCGGAACGAAGAAAAATATCGAATTTTTCAACTCGTTATGCAGGGTAAAGTATTTGGCAGAAAAGGACCGGGACGCCGTCGTATCTCGTGGTTGAAAAATCTCCGACAATGGTTTGGGATGACCTCAGCGGAGCCGTTTAGCAGAGCAGTCAACAAAACCATGATAGCCTTGATGGTCGCCAACATCCGGACCGGATAAGGCACTGAAGAATTAGAAGACGACGATATTCGAACAGAACAAATAAAGCACTTTGGACCAAAAATCCTAGAGTGGTTCGTAAAAATGATGAACTGCGTCGGTACATTCCAAATCCCCAAAATTTGGAGTAAAGCTAGAGTGGTGGCCTTCTCAAAACCAGGAAAGGATCCGGCGGATAAAAAGAGTTTTAGACCTGTCTCTCTTTTGTGTCACGTTTTCAAGGCGTTCGAAAGAATGATACTGAACCGGATCGCTGAACCTGTGGACACTAAAATTGTTCCTGAACAAGCAGCTTTTAGACCCGAAAAATGCTGCTGCAGTCAAACATTTAATCTCAGATCTCACCCAACATATTGAAGATGGGTTTGAACGAAAAGAAATAAAAGGATTAGAGTTCATAGACCTGACTGCCGCCTATGACACAGTTAACCATCAACGGCTGCTGGTAAAGCTCTACGGAATTACAAAGGACTTCCGACTAACAAGATTAATAAAATGTCTTCTCCAGAGTAGACGCTTCTACGTAACGCTCCAGTCCAAGAACAGTCGGAGGAGGGATCAAAAAAATGGACTTACATAGGGAAGTGTCCTCGCGTCATTGCTATACAACATTTACACCAACGACCAACCCAAAAACCAACAAACAAGACAGTTTATTTACGCGGATGATACAGCTGTGGCAGCTCAGGAAAGTACCTTCAATAAAGTCGAAGTAAAACTGACAGATGCCCTAGAAGCCTTAGCACTATACTCTGACGAAAACAATCTGAAACCCAATCCTAAAAAAAACCTAGGTGTGTTTTCAACCTGAGAAACAAGCATGCCCGAATAACACTGGAGGTGGAATGGCATGGTCAGATGCTGGAACAAAATGAGACGCCAAAATACCTCGGCGTACATCTAGATAGAACTTTGTCTTATCAATATCACTGTCAAAATATCAAGAAAAAACTAAGCGCCAGAAATAATATCATCCGCAAACTAACAAACACAAAATGGGGAGCACAACCACACACTCTCCGTACTTCTGCCGTAGCATTATATTTTTCTGCCGCCGAGTTGGGAGCACCAGTGTGGGAAAACTCTGCTCACGCTAAAAGCGTCGATGTTGAGGTCAATAAATTGGTTCGTTATAATATCTGGTTGCCTGAAGCCGACATCTATCGAAGAGGTCTATCCTATAGTTGGAATCGCTCCACCTGCTATCAGAAGACAGGTCAGATAGAACGAAAGAAGCAGGAGACGGATCTAAGACATCCCTTGTATGACCAATAAGTTCAGCTAAGTAGATTAAGATCTCGAAAAAGCTTTCTGAAAAAATCACTATTCCTTCCCGAAGAGCCAAAGATGCGCCGAATACACCTTTAACAAGCATCAGCTACAACATATTTTGCTCCCTCAGAGGAAATGGCCGCTGGACACAATTTGCCGTATCCCACATGGAAAGCGCTAAACAGACTAAGAACTGGCGTTTCACGTTGTGCTAGTAACCTGAAGAAATGGGGATACCAGGAGGACGATACCTGCGATTGTGGCGTGGTTCAAAATACTCACCATCTACTATCATGCACAGAGATGAGAGAGACCTGCACAGAAGAAGACCTATATTTAGCGAATGACAGGGCCATTTATGTGGCCAACCATTGGATACACAAAATTTAAAGCTGTTGGTGTTATGGACACGGAAAGTAAATATTATTTTTTTAAAAGAATGCTTAGTTCTAAAATAATTTGTAGGTTTTTATGATGTTATAAAAACTCTACAATAACTTAACATTAAAACTTAACAAACTAAACGAGGAAAAAAAAACAACAACGCAAGAAAAACTGTATGCGAGCACTGTTGTTCATTTATTTAATTTTTGGTAATTTTTTAAATTTGATCAATAGCTTTATTTTGATGTTTTGTTAAAGCTCTTTCAAGGGTTAAACCACACTAGGGTTTTAGTTTTAGTTTAAGTTTTATTAATATCGTCTCGTGAATAACTACCTTATCGACTTTAACACCAAATTTCCGTAGCTGTCCGTGTATAACTTTAAGCCATTTTCTACGAATGAATTCAAATTATACACACCATATAATCCATATAGACCCGATTTTGAAAGCAGTGATATGGAAATTTTTGAAACTCGCACTGGCACATTGTATATTTTTCTCTTTTGCGATATAAATTCTAATTTATGTCTCAAAACTTTTTCTTGTGTTCTGATTTGAAATTAGATTTTTCCTTATTTTATTGTGAAGGGATCTTGATCATGGTAAGATTTAAAATTTTTATTACATTTAGTATATAACAAAAATATCGAGCGAAATAATAATAAAGGAACTCAAGATTAAATAAATTAAACAAACATTAGTCTTACACGCATAAGGAAACTACAAAAAACACACGTCATGAAGCATGTAAGCAAATTATCGACAAAACACTATAAAAATTGAGGCCATCCCCGGAAAAAGGGCCCATATGCCAAATGGCGCTTTTGAGAAAAACGCAATTGAAAATTTAACAAGTATTTTGAAAACAAAGATTAAAACTTTGAACTTTATTGAAAGCTAAAATAAGTATTGTATTTAAACTAAAGTTACAATAAAATGTTTCAAAGATCATCATCATCATTGGTGCTACAGCCCTATAAAAGAGCCTCGACCTTCCCAAGTCTATTACGCCAGTCAGTTCTATCCATTGCCAACTGTTGCCAGTTTGCTGCGCCTATTTGTCTACCATCCTCATCTACAACATCCCTCCATCTAAGTTTTGGTCTACCCGTACTTCTACTTCCCACAGGTTGTGAGATAAGGATTCTTCTAGGAGGGTTGTTCTGCTGTGATCTTGCCAGATGTCCTGCCCATCTTAGTCTTCCTATTTTTATAAAGGATACTACGTCTTTACCACCGGATATATTTTTATATCTGTGATATATCTCGTTGTTGTACCTCTTTCTTCAAACACCATTTTCACAGATGCCACCAAATATTCTTCTCAGGATCCTTCGTTCAAATATAAGCAGGAGATTTTCATCTGCCTTGGAAATGGTCCATGTCTCCGACCCATATGTCAACACTTGTATAAGTGTTTTGTATATGGTTATTTTTGTTTTTTTGGCTTAAGTTTCTGCATCTCATGTTCTCACCATGTTTCAAAGATATAGACTTATTTTTATGTAAATATAATTTTTTTACATTAGCTTGTCATGGGCCCTTTTTCCACAGATCATTTGCGAAAGTATGAAATAAGTTTAAGAAAATCTTTTGGCAAATTTTGCAAAATTTGGTAAATGACGTAAAAAATAAACATTAAAACAAGTTATTGTATATTATACTGTATATTATACAAAGAAAGTTATACAGAAACTTCTTCTGGTATACAGCATATCCATTGTTCATCTTCTTGGGACAAAAACGATGTTGTTGCTCACCAGCAACTTCACGTTGAGTCATACGTCGCCATGTTACCAAACCCACTGGTAACTTTAACATCATAGAATGTATCACCATATAATGTAAACCAAATTTAAAAAACAATTTTTAACGGGTTTTACCCACATATTTAGTGGCTCAATACATGTATACCCACCTAGTGCACTGATGATAGAATATGGATTCCGAAAACGTTTTTTGATATAGCCCGATTGGGTTTTTTAAATTATATACCTTTTATAAAGGATTTCTAATAAAAAATTTTGTTATATATGGTATACAGCCAACCATAGGAACTTAGATTCCTTGTGGATTTTACAACACTTACTTTTATTTATAGGTTTTAAACGATTAAAAGAAGAAGGGAATTTATAATAGAAGCCAAAATAACATTATAATATATAAAACCTCACGTATTTCGCAAAAAAATTACTATATCCCTTCATGACTGATAAACGGCCAGATAGAGCACCATTATTTTATCTGAAATAAACTGGTATAACACTCGAATCCTCCGCAAATATCTGTCTGTAAAAGGGAATTGCATTTGTCAGCAGGTGCTGTTAGAGGGCGCTCGTGAGGTCAATCGTGCCTTTAACTTGCGATATTCATCTGTCCGACTTGTAATTTCCAATTTAATATTACATAGAGTTCCAGTGGCGTACACCAAACAAATCTGCTTTGTTTTAAAATTTATTGCATTTTGTTCTGCCGTTACGAAAGTCTTTTCCTTAATAACACAGCCAATTTTTTCTATTCTACTTTTTTATTTTAATCCATTTATTGTAAACCATTGTCGATGAGAATTTTTTTTAAGTCAGTTAGTTGCCACGTTATAGAAAATATAACTGAACAATCAACTTGAGAATCAGAGGTAAATAAGTTTTTTATATTCCAAAATTTATAGTTTTTTTATTATTGTTTGATTTTATTCTCTTTGTGCATCAACTTTTATGTTGGTTCTCCTTTGATCCAGACTATTTTTTAAATTATATTTATATTTTTAGTTTGAAAATAGATCCATGTCCAGTTATATCTGTATATCCATTTTCAGTCATACCCATTGGTTTATTGTACAGTTGCGGTCACTGAATAGTTTACACCTTCATTTTTACATTATAATACTATGAAATCGTAATTTCGTACGGATTTGCTATATATCAAGGTGCTTGTCAAAAATTTCGGAATTTTTAAAATATTTCACATTAAGAACGTAACGTTTCGACATAATAGTTCATCACAAAGAGCGGTATGTTTAGTATAAATGTGAGACATAAACTAGGTAGCCCTTTTAGTTCACTAGTTCATTAATACAAAGAGTTACAGTGATATTGTTTTATCGTTTGTGCATAAGAAGTTTATTTTTGATAATGCCAGTTTTATTTTAAAAGGTTACTTTAAAAATATTTTGTTACCAAATTTATTCTTTTTTGCTTTAAAGCTCAACATAAAATAGGTATGATTTCGCTGCGTAGATTCAGCGCCAACCCGCTCAATGTTCGCCAGTCAGCGAAGTTGATGTATACTTCATCTAATTTACTTACCGTTGCACGTCATCCGCGTCATACCCCGTGAAGTCACATGATACTAACACGAAATATTTAGGCGGTAGGTGTGTTCTTTTTTAGAATCACTTTGCCGAGTACACTGGCATTACAGCCATTAAACATATTTTATTATATAAGCGTAGAAATAATATTTAAAGATTTCTATTAATATTAACTTAAAGAAATACACAATAATATGTTTCATTTAATTTGTATAAATGCATTGTAAAGCGTTTTTATGAAGAACATTTGTTCAGAACACACTGTAACTGTAATCGAACGAAGATAATATTTTGGCATAAATTGTAACACTTATTTGACAGTTGCGGTGTTGACACTTTTTGTACTTTATTATTTTGATGTGACAATGTTCCATCAAGTAACGGTCGAATCCATCAATTATTATTTTGAATTTTAAAGTGAATACCTCTTGTTTTATAGTTTTACCTAGTTAATAAAATCTGTTCTTTTTAGAACAAAGTTAGTGTGTTTTATTTAAAAAATGTCACGTAAGAATTTAAACAGTCGTTGTAAAGAGATGGTAGCTTCTTTGATTCATTATTTTGAACAGGAACGTGATAATAACGGCCCCATTCTACCCTTGACTGCTGTTTGAGAAGTATGTAAATGTATGTTTTGTATATTATTGTAGATATACTTGTATCGATCTCTATCTAATCACTATCATTCAGAAAACCGAAATCTAAATAAATCTGAACAAAGAAGAAAAAAGCATTTGAAAATTTAGTTGTAACAAAATATTTCAAAGTAAATAAGTAATGAAAAAAGTGTTGTTTTTGTTTAAGTATTCCATTTTGCATCTTTATACGACGCATACAAGCGGCTTAAATTGTTTTTAACAAGATTATTGTTTAACTCTTCTTTTGTTTGTATTTATTTACATTAAATATTAATTTGTTTTGTCGTATAATCCACTTTTGCAAGAATTATGTGACAAAATATTAATTTGTTTTGTCGTATAATCCACTTTTGCAAGAATTATGTGACCTATTTGATTTAAAATGGATTCAGGATTTTTTTATACTTTGGCAACTATGTCAACTTTTTTTTTGTCAATGATAATGACGTTTAACGGTAAGTAAAATAGATGGACTGTACGTAGTTCATAGTTTTTTAGTTAAATTACGCTCTCTCTCCACCCGCTCAGCTTCACCGCTCACGTTTGTCGTTCGTAGCGTATTTACTCGAAGATTCAAATTCAAACTGAACCGTTCCTGAACGATGACAAAACGCGAAATAAATAAACAACTGAACCATTGAGCAGTTTATGTCAGCTCTGAAGAACTAGTTCAATTAAATCATGTATCGGAGCCGGATCTTTAAACTAGTTTGCTTATGAACTACACAAGCCTAATGCAGATCAGTGTTCCCAAAACTCTCAGGCACGTATTGCTACTAGACTGCCGATATACGAGTCATTTTTAGAATAATGCATTATATTTACTTGTTTCGTTAATAGACATATATAGGTATATAATTATTATAGGTCTGATAAAAACAGTTAACTTTTACTGTTGTTTAACATTACATGTTTAGGAACACTTTAGATAAGATTTAACTAAAAGATAAAACAACAGTTGCAACTTTTATTTCATTTGCATGTAAATAATAATAACAGTTACGTACATAAAAAATTTTCCTTGTATATAACATGCATTTTCCCTTAAAAAGGATGTTATATTATTTAAAAATGCTCACTGCATATTTACATAGTTCTCATCTTCTGTATCATCGCTATTATTGCTATCGCTACCTTTCGATATCTTTCACCAGCAACCATGTTTTAATATGATCTTTATTAAACGCTTATGTCGGAATCACTTCTTCCCTTCTCGAATAGTAGGTACGAGGCGTTGTTTATCACCACAAGAGTTTTCTCTAGAAGATCAGAAAGCAGATTTTCCTTAAACAAACCATTGTTCAGCTGTTTTAGCTAAAAATCAAAAAACAGCACATTCCACAAAGCCCAATACACTAAACTCAAGCCCTATAACAAATTGGGGGCCTATTGTGTCGGCTCTTTTAGGCGTGTTGACAACCCCTTAACAAACGCATCCCTGGCTGAAGTCACCGAGAGGTTCTTCCATTCTTCGGAAATACTATGTCCGACATTGACCCAAGTTTCATTCAAATAAACGACGGTGTATCCTTGGGAAAAATTTTTTTTATCTCACGCAATCACTGATGCCTCAATTTCAAAATATCGGGCCGTTCCATCATGGCCGTTTTTACTTCTGATTTGCAAAAAAAAAACAAAGTTCATTTTATGGAGTATTCTTCACATTGTTGTGCGACACATGTTTGCTAAATTTTTATCTTTTTAACCAGTGCAAAAAACTTTGTTCAATGTCGTCGGTAAATGTTTAAAGAAAAAACTATGCACGATGGCGTGGAGCCGCATATGAACTACTGCATTGTAAGTGAACTTTCTGCTGTTTGCTCTACTTTTGATACGTTTTCTTTTAACAGTTTCACCAGCCCTTACATGTAGATAATAATTAAATTCATTTAAAATAATTTGTTTTGTACGGATGTCCAAGATATTCCCTTGGCTTAATTTTTGAATTTCCATTTTCAATGAAAATTAAACTGTGAAATTAGAATAATTACTAAACAACCACAAAGCCGTGTTATCAATATAGGTACGAGATACAAAGATAATTAGTTTGTAATGACCATGATTCTAATGGTATGTAATATTCTCACCGAAACACAATTAACCTGTACTTAGTTAACACAATTAAAATAATATAAAATAATATTATCTTGAAAATGAAAAAGACAGAAAAGATTTTATTTCACGTTCAAAGCGTCTATGTATCTATTGATACGTATTTCGCTTTAATAAAGCTCATCAGAATAGTTATTCATAGCCGTTCTTAACGTGAAAAATAAAATTCTCTGTCTTATTAGAAGTAACAATAACATGACTTCGTTATGGACGCAATAGCGACATCTGATAGAAAAATCGGTAAGATAGTTTCGAAACAAATTATTATCTTCTGTAAATAATATTAATTTAATTAAAATCAATTTCCCTACTTTTCTTCTCGTCTCCGATGGCCATTTCTGATCAGTTACGTTATAGTACAAGATCCCACTGCAGGATCACTACGTTCATAACGTAGTTTATTAAATGTCAGTTATCCCGCTGCAGGATAACGTAGTTATCCTGCAGTGGACTATTAGAAAACATTTATTTTAAATCACTTCTGTGAAATAAAAATACAAATACAACTCTGAATCGTGCTTGTGCTCCTCATAACAGCGTCGTTCATCTATCGTTCATAAGAAATACATATATGTAAAACGCTCTATAGAACGTATTTGAATGGCACGCAAAAAACAAGATTGCAAGATTGCAAAAAACAATTGCCAAACTCGAAGAAGGTTGGTTACTAAGGCAAGTTGCTGCAGATTTGAACGTAAGCTATAGCACGGTTGGATGGTTCAAAGGGGCAGAAGATGAGGTATTAGTAGATTATCTGAGATAAACTACTTTTGTCACAGCTCGAAAAGCTAGCGTAGAGACACCGTTACCGGGCAGCAATCGCACTGCACGTAGAAGGATTATATCAAGTGAATTGATAAATTGTACAGCTGCAACGAAACCTTTTTTCAATAACGATTACAAGAGGAGACGATTTACATTTTGTAATAAATTCATAAACCGTGAAGATAACTTTTGGTCTAACGTCGCATTCTCCGATAAAAAAGTGTTTTAATCAAATATCAATCGTCGAAGAAGAGTTTATATTATTTAGTTAACAGGATTATATTACAAACATATTTTTGAGACCATAATGTTGCCATCGGTTATATAGAGATTACTCAATAACAAATTTATCTTCCATCTTCAATTGCGTGACAATTGCCCGGTGCATACGAGTAGAATTGTTCGAAAATGGTTGGAAGAAACTCGTGTTAATGTTCTTTTGTGGCCTTCCCTGAGTCCAGACCGTAACCTTATCAAAAATGTGTGTTCAGAGTTGACAAAGAAATTAAATGAAAGAAACCTTAGGGCACGAAATAAAATTGAACTGTCGGATGCAATTGAGTAAACATGGGAGGAGCTTGTTGAATATAACATGAGGAGATTGGTGCTCTTTATGAATAAAAGTTGTATTGCAATAATGGCGATGTCACTAAATATTAATTGTGTTACTGTTAGTCATTATTTAATAAAAAGCACATTTAAAATAAAAGGGATATTTTCAACCCAGGCTTTCTTATTAGTAAGAATATAATCCATTTTATTCCAAAAAACTTCTTTCCATAATTTCCAACATTTTGTTACATTTTGTACAAACACGTTTATTTGTTTTGATTTTTTACTTCTAATCAACCTATTTTTGGGTCCACCACTGGTAGTTACTGTCACTTTGACAAAAAATTTGCGTTTAAACGAAGTAAAAACTCAAAAAATCTGCTACTAGATATGTAAGGATGTAAACTATTGAATGACTGCAGTTGTACATCTTCCATATATTCGTAATACTTGTTCCAGATTTGTAAAACTTTGTATTCTCTAATATATGCTTAGCGGATGGGTACTATTTATTTTAAGAGTTACTTGTCAGTTTGTAAAAAGTGTTAGGCTCTCTTATATGAGTCTATCCATTTCCTTAATTGCAATATGAGTCTTACATGACTCGTATAATGTTTCAACACTCCATGTGCAGATCGTGGGATTTTTCTTTACACTATATTGGCAAGAATTTTGTCTGTTGGCGACCAGGAACGCCCTACTGTCTTGTAATTGTCCTTCTGTGTCGGATCTTGGTATCCGAATCCCAATATCAGTAATATCTTGTCTATTATTTATCATAGTCATTCTAATTGTATTAGGGGTACTCGCCGAGTCCCGTTACCTTCTGCATCCTTATCCCGCTGAGCGTTGCGTTGTTAATAGATTCATCCTTCGAGACAGATTTACCAATCTCAAGACAAAAGGGTGACCTTCCACTTAACATCTCATCCGCTCGAAGCCTTTGGTAAGTAAATGGGGGAATTGCTTATACTAGCAGCCAACTGAACGTCAAAGCCTCGTTTGGTAGCTAACAGGACGTACCGAATGGTCAGGAACAAGATAATCAGATGGGTAGGTATGGTTGACATTTAAACAGAAGACGCTTCATTATCTCTTCCATCCTTTTATTCATCCCTATACAAGCTTCACCGACTGGTAAAGCTGGTAAATATTTATAGCGGATTTAAAGACTATACTATCAAAACTAATACGCTTAGCTGTTAAGGTATATGATTCCTTTGATAACTATTTTGACCACTTCATATGGATAGTTTGTTGACATTTCAATTTTATAGTTTGTTTTGGGCACAAACCTGTCATATTGTGAATGGAAAATAGTTTTAAATAAAAATAACAGAACATTTATACCTTTTCATGTGCTACACTAGCAAATTGTTCGGTTTTTTTCGAAGAAACTTCAGTCAAACCAACAAGTTTTTGCTATTTACACCACATACTGCTATTTATTTGAATCCTATTATAGAGGGTATAGTGGGAAAAGTGGTCATCAGCAAAAATAAAATTAGAGACGTCCAACTGCTTATCAAGAATACATCAGTGGACCGAGTAAAACACTTTACCTATCTTGGAACTTGGAATGGGAAACGAACAATGGGATTACCCACAAGAAGTAAAATGTAGAATAGAGAAGGCTAGGAGTGCATTCAACAACATGGCCAAACTCTTTAAAAGCCACAACCTTAAGCTGGATATAAAATTAAGGCTCCTACGATTTAATCTTCTCGATAATATCATCATCATCATCAATCAGCCCTGACTTGTCCATTGTTGAACATAGGCCTCCTCTAGACTTTTCCTTCTGCTTCTGTTCTGCGCCTCTGCTATCCAATTGGTCACGATTCTTTTGAGGTCGTCGGTCCATCGCGTTGGGGGTCTTCCTCGGCTTTGCTTGTCAGCCCGTGGTCTTCACTCAAGCAATTTTTTTGTCCAACTGTCGTCTTTCATTCTTGCAACATGTCCTGCCCATCTCCATTTTTGCTTTGTAATATGTTCGATAATATCTTCCACTCCGGTTCGTCTACGAACTTCCTCGTTTCTTATTATATTTTTTAAGCTTATTCCAAGCATTGATCTCTCCATCTTTCGTTGTGTCCTTCTCAATTTTTCGGCTGATGTTTTGTGAGAGTTAAGGTTTCTGCTCCGTATGTGAGGACTGGTAGAACGCACTGGTTAAAAGCTTTTCTTTTTAAATGGATCGGTATGGATCGGTATATTTGTTTTAAATACGTCTTTCGATAATATACTACGGAGTTAAATCCTGGATACTCACTAAAGCGATGGAGAAAAAAAACACGAGATGTGGCTATACAGAAGAATCCTAAGGATATCATAGACGGACTAGATAACCAACGAGACTGTACTACGAAGAATGAGGAAAGAAAGGGAAGTTATGTATACGATTAAAAGGAGAAAGTTGGAGTATGTCGGACACATAATGAGAAACGACAATAAATACAGATTACTTAAAATAATTCTTTAAGCCAAAGTATTCGGAAAGCGAGGAATTGGGAGTAGAAAAATATCATGGTTAAAAAACCTGAGAAAATGGTTCTCCACAACAACAGCTAATCTATTTAAATCATCAGTTAATAAAATAATTATAGCCAGAATGATCGCCAATATTCGAAATGAATTAGCACCAGAAAAAGAAGTAGATAGTGGGTATTCAAAATTTGTGATCTGTTATAAAGTCCCAAGTCTGCTAAGTACATCTTGTTTGATTTTTTTAGCAAATCTTTACACTTAATTCTAGCATTTTTGAGCAATTGACAAATAAATTTGTATTACCATAGCTAAAATCGTAAGAGGTATACCGTGTAAAAGACACACGTTTTATACAATTGCATATAATCTACGTACGAAACGTGATCTCCGCCCATGAACGCCGGGCCTAGATCTGTGGAAGCGATGGCAAAAGCAACGTTTCGGATAAGAAAAAGAAATGATGATGTATGTGTTCCGTGGTAACTTCAAATTAGAAAGTGTCTATTCGAATAAAAGTTATGTGTGATAAATGTAATAATTTCTCTTAGCTGCTAACTCAGAAACACTTAATTATCATAAGTTAGTTCTAACGGTTAGAAAAAGCACTAGAAACTTTTCTAATTAATTGTAACAAACATTTAAAAGAGATAAAACTGCTCTGAAAAGTGTACAGTTAAGGGGTTTTGGATAAGAATGCACTTTCATGTTTTAATACAGAAAATTTGGAAATATTTTTATTCTTTGTTGTTTGTCGAACGCCACTTGTTATAAGAGGTAAATAGATATTTATGTCCTAGCTTTAAAAAAATTATAATATTAACAAGAAAACTTTATTTAGTTTTATATAAAAAGAGAATAAAAAATTATATACCTGCAAGAAATTCTATGTGGATCGCCGTTTTATTAGTGGGTTGCTTTGATCGGTAAATTACCGTTAAAATATAAAAATTGGATGGATCTTACCATACACTTTTTGTTTTACTAGATAACGTGGACAATCTCTTCCGGGAAAGTAACTCTCTGTGTTTCTTTATCTATCTTCAATGGTATTTAAAGGTTTCTTTGCTTCTACAATCGAGTATAAATCTGCACTAGTAACCTTTCAAAAAGAGTTCTCAAAAAAACAAGGTTTCCGAAAAAATAAAAAAAAAAGCCTGAAATAAATCAACACATCAGAATGCAAGAAATGTACGAGATATATTTTTTTTAAAGAATACCACTAAAGGTTTCACTTTGTAACGAAATATTTTACCTACCACATAGGGTATTACTATGGGGGGTTGAAAATTGGGGACAGAAATTATTGGGACAGAGATAGGGCTAGCAAAACAAATCGGAACTTATGCGAACTGCGCTCAGGGTTTATTTGGAGAGCTGGAGTCGTGGAAAAGTGAATGAAACAGGGGGATTGGATTGGGGCAACTACAAAAAATGAAACAAAGCGACGAGCTATGTATTCATGCCACATGTAATGTTTGGATTTCCCTGAAGCTCCATTATAAATAGTGAGACTGTAGACAAGAAAAGTTGTTAGTAAACATTGCCGTAGGTCGAACGTATAACATGCTTTTTTGTCACTTGTTTTTGATTCTTCTTTGTCGAATTTGTTTTATGATATATGCCTTATCTGCACTCGAGTGACACTCTTCGCGTTTAATTGTAAGGGCGACTTGTCAGGATCACTAACTGCCGTCTTTATTTTCATATGTATCCTGTTTAGGTTTTTTAAATAATTAATATAGTAATCGGAATATTTTCTGATACATTTCTCGACTATCTGGATTTGTGATGTCTTGACAGTATAAGTCGTACATAATTCGTAGGTTAAGATGAGATTGGAAGTATTTCTTGTAGTTAGTACGTCCAGTGTAATAACTTTCGTATGGAAATGAAAGTATATGATTTTTAACACCTTTCATCTATTCTGGCGTGTTTGTATGTGGTGGTGGGTGGTGTCCTCTTGCGTCAGAGCTTGGAATGCCTAATACATTTGACATTTCTTTGTTTATAACAGTACGTATAAATCTTGGTTTTTCATCCAGAGTTGCATAAAGACATGCTTTGCATACAGAAATTCTGCTTCCACTTATTTCAAAAAAGTATTGATGTGTCACTTCACGTTTGTTGCTATTATCCGAATTTCTCGAACGAATAGTTTTTTTTTTGGTGCACTATTGATGAGAGCCGCAATGTAGGTAACTCTTCTATCATAAGAGACTAAACTCCAGTATTCTTGAAAAAGTGTACTTTGAATTACTCGACTTAATTTCAGATAATGTCCAATAATATTTCGGCATTCCTTCAACTTTAGCATGGCAGGGCTTCCAAGGTCTCAGTCTCCCGAGCCCCCAGACACTACTACACTGATCACCAATCAATGCACTACTACTGATTGATGATCAGTACAGTAGTGTCTGGGGGCTCGGGAGACAGACCTCGGAAGCCCTGAAGAGGACATCAGAGAAGATGTCGAAAACTCGGCGGAATGAGAATCAACGCGGTTTAACCCGGAAGACTGTTAAGTTTAATATTCATTTTTGTCATAGTATTAATCTTAACTCTATGTTTAATTGTACTAACTATGTCGGGATAGTTTCATGAGGTTTTTTCCTCAAAATTTACTATGGAATCACTAACAGGAGATTTGTACCATCATTGTCTTTTTAATGACAAATCATATGCTATAATTTTTTTCTGACGGGTATACTCAAGTAAAAGTTTATTTCATGTAATCAAATTAACTATCTTACAATAAAGTCATCCCAGAAACGATGCTTAACAATATTGGCAATATAATTTTAAAGTGGTCTACTTTAAAATGTTTAATATGTCTAATTGTCAATATAATTGGGTCAGATTTGGTGACCACTGTCAGCAACAAACTTCCTGGCAAAAACTTTGATATGCTCGACAATACTCCTTATTAGCAACAACTGAGTCAATATTGAATAATCCATAGGATGGAGCAAAATTATTTCTGTGGCTTCCCAATCTCATTGCACAATGATACTTGTTCTAGGCGCTTTCAACTCGCCTAAAGTATAATTTCACTATTTGAGGAGTCATCGTTTAGAGGCCCAGAAATGCGGAAAGCCGTTTGGAAATCCAGTGACGTACACTTACTTTTATTTTCGATCTCTATATCCAAAGACCGCTTTCAAAGATATAAATGATAGTTATATTTTTTTTATTTGTTTATTATTATATATTTTTATAATCTTATATTGTTTATTTTCTTTTTTTTCTACCTTTAAGAACGGAATAGAGATCGAAACGTCAATGTATTAAACATGTAAATAGATATATTGTGGCTTATGTCCAACCTTCTCCCTAACAATACAGAATGCCACAAACAAGCAGCTATAGAAAAATAAATATATCTGGCATTTGTATGTTTGAAAACGGTCTCTTTATAGAGATCGAAACGTCCGTAAATTAAACATTTGAATAAATATATTGTGGCTTATTCCCAACATTATTTCTAAAAATACAGAACGACAAGCGAAAAGCCATAGAAAATAAATAGTACTATCATTTGTATAATTAAAAACGGTCTCTGAATATAGAGATCGAAACGTCAATAAATAAACATATGAATAAATATTTTGTGGCTCATTCCCTACATTCCCCTAAAAATACAGAATGCCACAAACAAAAAGCTATAAAAAAGAAGTAATTTTGCAGAAAGTTTACTGATACCAACCGGCTGTCGCGGAAGTTACGCTAAAACGTCTTTTGATGTGACCCGCCCTTAAAGAGTTACACAATGAAATTTTTTTAAAACAAATTTTAAGACAGTTTCCACACCACCCCAGAGGTATGTCTTGTGGCGCGATACTTTTTTTAAATGGGTGTTCGCCAAGAGTCATATTGTCTTATTAAATAAAATGAACAAAACACTTAAACAGTATAAAACAAAAAAAAAATAAAATCCTATAAAACAAAATAAAATTCTATAAAAACAAAATAAAAATAATGTTTGATATGTTTAAACTTAAACACTATACACACTTACTATGTTCTTCTCGTTTTTTTTTTTGTTTTTGGTTTTTTTTATGCTGATGTTCTTATTAAACTATTAGAAAATATTATTCGCTGTCTAAACCTGAAGATGCAGTGCTGCTATCGCTGTCATTATCTTCACCACCTGGTGTAATTATAATTGGCTCTAGTAAAACTTTGATATGAGTGTCAAGTTCCCACATACGATGTTCTTCTTTAATTATGTGGCCTATACATTTAGCCCATTTCTCTAGAGTTACATGGAGGATTGCTTAAATCAAAAGTTTCTTAATTTCGTTTAATTTGAACGTTTTGTTATTGCGTGTTACTTCTCCTTTCACTTGCTCCTAGATAAGTTCAATGGGATTAAGTTCGCAATGATAAGGTGGTAGACGCGGAACTTTGACACCATAATTTTTTGCAGTTTCATCTACAGCATATTTAAGATATTCAATTTTCCTTAACCGTGCAATGTTAAGTAGCTAAATTTTGAGCATTGATTCTTCGTATGCAATCCTCTTTTCTGTAAGCCATTCTTGAATCCTCCTTTTCAATTTCTTTAATAATCACCTGTTTTTTTTTTTCGACTCAAATTGAAGAAAACTATCATTAAGAAACCCTGTATCACTTCCTATATGGGTGACGATTAAACGCCGTCCCTTTCCTGATGGAGCTTTTAATCCTGTATATTAGCCTTCTATAAATGCTTCGCGTTTACTTTTGACATTTAAATCTTGCCAAACTTTTCCAACTGTATGACCTTTTCCAACCTTGGTTAATCCAGGTTTCATCCAAATAACATATTTTGCGTCCAGTGCTGCGAATTTTGCGTATTTCTTCTAAATATTTTCTTCTCCGCACAATAATTTTATTTTTTTCTAATAGCATACTTTTTCTGTTGAGTTTTACATATCGAAAGTTCATTTCACGCATGGTCCTGGTTAAGACTCTACGAGATATCTTGGGTAAGGAGTCATCGTTTTCGAGCTCTTGAGAAATATTTTTCAGTGTTGGAATTTCACTCCGAAAATAAAATGAATGAATTTTTCGACGTATAATATTCCTTGTCTCGTAATCCAAAACAATGCTTTTCCTACCTCTAGTTTTACCTTTTTCTTGCTTTTTATTTTCCGATGTATTTTTAAGTACACGATAAATACAGCTAACGGATACTTTTGTTAAACTGCTACAAATGTCGACCGCTTGGCTAACATTTAATTCCATTTTTATTCCGACAATTCCTTCATAAACGTTTCGTATTATTACCTTCTCTTCGGACGTTAACATTTTCCGTCTCTTTTGCGGCATTTCATTTTTGGAATCAACATCAGAATTTTGCAGTCTTCTCTTGGAACAACTCGGTTTTTCGTCCAACTCCAATAAAACTCAAACCAAATAATCACAGAATATAACTAAAAATTTACTATAAAACGACAAACTATAACACTCGTATTATCAATAACACGTTTTATCAATAACACAAACTTATCGCATAAAATACCCTACCCTCAGAAACGCCAATGTAATGAACTATTGTTGATGGGCACTCGCTCGACAAAAACTAGTTTTACGGCTTTCTGTAGATCTGAATTGAAACGGAGTTCCGTCGCTAATTCCAAAGTTGCCAAACGATTGAAAAATATTGTTTTAAAATATCGATTTTTATTTTATAAATTTAAATATGTAACGAAACGGAACATATAAATAAAATTTATTTCATTGCAATTTTGTGCTTAATTTTTACTATTGAAAAAATCAGGTTTTTTTGTATTTTTATCTTCTTCTTCATGTGCCTTGTCCGTTCCGAACGTTGGCAATCAACATGGCTATTCTGACTTTGTTTACGGCAGATCTGAATAGTTCAGCAGATGACAATCCGAACCATTGCCGCAAGTTTTGGAGCCACGAGTGTCTTCTCCTCACTGTATTTTTATGGCAGTAATAATCGCTGCGTGGAAGAATACAGGTTTGGTATGACCATAATTACTACTTGTGAACAAGAATTGCCTACACTGTACGACAACTTCTGGTCAAGTCTACTATAGAGAAGCACAAATAAATATACTAGTTTATATATTCTGTAATTTCTTATGAGGTAACGCAAATTGCAATCGAGAAAACAGGCAGTTTTCGAGGGCCGCTGTGTACATTTAAATTTGAGGATATTCGGCGTTTAAACTATGATATCACTCTTCTAAATTGAGGGTTTCTACTATAGGTGTCATAGCTACTCCTCACGCGTTAACTAAAGAAAGACAAACAATTCCAAAAATACTGTTTTTGCATACCACAAACTTTGTTTTTAATTGACGACCGGAACGTTCTCTTTCAAACACACTTAAACGCAAAGAACCCAGAAGCCTAAATAACTAACGATCACGTCAGTCTTAATTAAGCAGTTCAGTCCTTGAAGAGGCTATGTTTTATAAGGTTTTTTTTCCACAGATTTCTTGACCTGTGTACAATCTCTGATAATAATCAACCAAGATTTCTTCTTTCTTTTCAAGCCTTTTCCTCCCCCTAAGCCTTTTCCTCCATTATTCCTTGCATGATGACGTGTAGCAGAGAGTATTTATTGTTTCCAAGTATGTGTATTGGAAAAAATTGAAGAATTGTAATTTGTGTTGTACCTCCTGCTAATAACTCGCTGTTGTCGGTGCAGGGTTATTTTTGTTTAAAGAAAAAATATAATAAAATCTAAATACGGTATCTTACCTAAGCCAATTTTTTACATACGCTTTATTAAATACTTGTTCATAATATTTCTTTTTTCTTTTATACCTACATATCAGCTGAATATCTAATTTAGGTGCTGCCCGTTTGTCCCGCGTACATTTTTATGTTGTTGATAATTAACCTGACACAATTAAGTGATTTTTTAGAATTAATTAAAAATTATAGCTGTGTTTTGTCCACGCCAACGATAAAACTTACAACAGGAACGGTCGCGGACATATTTCTTGAATAAAGCGGTCATTTTGTCAGCAACTTTTTTACCCCACCTAATATATGTGCTCTTTTTTTGCACTTGTATTTGTACAAACATAAAAAACCTTGTGACAATTAAGCCCGGAGCTAACTAATGGAGACAAGTAAAACCTTTTTGGTGATTTAACAATATATTTTTGTTCCCAAATTAACACTGCATCAAAGTCTTTTAAAAGGACGAATTCGTCGAAAAAAAACTTTTTATTATCTTGTTTTCTGAATACAATTCTTGAAAAAAATTGTATTGTGATATTTATAAAATATGAGTGGAAGGAATGAAAACGTGTGCGGAACTGAATTGCAGCGTATAAGAATTTTATTGGGCATTCGGTTTTATATTTGGCATTTGCCCTTTTCTTTGCCGTAATTATTGCGGATTTTTTTAATGGACATTAGTCATTTAGTTTATCTCTACAATTTCTTTAAAAGAAAAAGAAAGGCAATATTGCAAGAAACATTAATAGCATAGCAGGTAGGATACAGACATCACTCGCTTTTTCTCTAGAAAACCATACAGATATTACATTTAGACAAACTAGGTAGACTAGGTGACAGTTAGGAGTTAAAGCATTTGAGGTAAAAATTCTTTGCTTATTAATCCTTAAGCTTTGTTTACCCTTACGGGTGCAAGGCACTCGACGTTTTGGAGTAGAAGTCTCTCCAAATGCTGCAGTTCTTCTTCTTCAGTACCTTGCCAATTTACCTATTCCATATCACTGATGGTCTGCCTCTTCTTAGTTTTTTATCCACTACTGCTTGCCACATTTGCTTCCCTTTTCTTCATCCATAGGGATCATATAAAATCTTTTCTCAATTTATCACTTCTCGTCACTTTCAAAATCACTCTTAGGTAAAGTTTGTTTCAAGAAAAATGGTTGAGTGCTTAATGATTGCAATAAAAACCGACCGCAAGTACCACAGCTTAGTCAACATTAGTTTAGGAGGTAAGTATTCAGGTAAAATTGAAGCTACTCTGGAGTGTCGTTATCTTGTTTGTATAATAAATTCCTGGTAATATAAAAACGATCAAAAAATCGTATAAAATTATAAAAACGATTAGAATACATTTTATTTCATAAAGTTGTAAATATTTTAACAGTGAGTTTCACTATCAATGGTTGATCTTTTAAGGACCAGAATAAATCTGTTGATCGTTAAGTATTTCCTGGAATAATTATACAGGTTCCCTCTATTCTGTATAATTTGTAAAAGTATATAAAACCGATGAGAAATTTTTAAATATACATTTTGTTTCATTTAGTTGAAAGTGTTACAAGTGTTACCAGTGTTATACCTATTTATACCTATAAAACAGCATTATGTGGCGTCCGTGGAAAAACATTGATGGTGCTTCTTTCAGTGTTCCAGCAAAGAAAAAGCATTTATCTGCTGACGCTAGAGAAATCGTAAAAACAATATATAATTCTTTACTTACAAGAGGACTTACTGCTAATACTGCTGCTAGTGAAATATCTGATTTAACGAAAATACCTCTAACCACAGTAAAAAGAATTACATCAAATCCTTTGGATGATTTTGTCTAAAATGGGCTTCAGATATCGTACAATTGACAAAAGGCAAGTGCTTATGGAGTCCCATCGTTTACAAAAGTGGCGTACTGAACATATAACTTCCATAAGAAAGTACCGTACAGAAGATCGACCAATAATTTATCTGGACGAGACATGGTTTGACATTCATGAAACACCATCCAAAGGATGGTCCGATTCTTCCAACAGGTGTCAAACAAAAGCTCCATCAAACAAAGGGAAAAGAATAACAATTTTACATGCAAGATCAAAAAATGGTTGGGTGCCAAATGCCTTATGGCTTTCTGCAAATAACATTAAATACTCCTGCGTGGACTACCCTGAGGATACAACGGCAGAGCTTTTTGAGCAATGGTTTAAGAATTGCCTTATACCTAACCTTCCTCAAAATAGTGTGATAGTAATGGACAATGCAAGTTACCACAGTCGTCAATTACATAAGTCTCCAAGTACAAATACCACGAAAATTGAAATTCAAAATTACCTGTTAGAAAACGATATATATTTTGAAGAAAGGTATTTAAAAAATGAACTGTTAGAAGTGTTAAAATCATTTTCTATTAAAAAAGTATATGTTTGTGATACATTGGGACATACAGTGTTACGACTTCCGCCCTACTATTGTTTATTTAAGCCCATAGAGCATATGTGGCACCAACTAAAGTCAAATGTTAGGTCACAAAATGTTTCTCCGACTTTAAGTGGTAGTGTAGTTGAATTAATAAGGAAATGTGTTGATGATATCTCCCCAGAAAGTTGGAAAAATTCAGTACGCCATGTAATGAACGTAGAAAATTCATATTTTACTTTGAATCACAAACTAAACCAATTGTTATTAATCTTGAAGAGGATAGCGACAGCGAAACAGAATTAGGTATTTAGGAATTGATAAATATATTTTGGTTATTTTTTTTTTGTAAATATTAACTTGTATATATTTTTCTATATATTTTTTTTCAATTCATCTATTTTTTGTACATTATGACGTATTCGTTTGTATGTATATACTGTAAATAGAACTGTTATTACTGTACATTTTTAACGATATCCGATTAGGAAGAGCAAAAACTTTTAAACACGCCAGTTTTTTGCTGACAGTCCTAAAAAGTGTGAAGAAAAGTACCTTTCTGAATTTAAATCCATATACTACAATTATTTACTTAGAACAAAAAACTACTTTCTTCATGATAAAAATTGTTCAATTATCAAGTATATTCACTTGAACAACCTGAATACGATATGAAATATTTTAATAAATTTTTATAATCGTGTATTACACAGCTACCAATGAAATATATTAAATAACAAACTTTCTGAAGTGCGACCCTGTGTACTTCGGTAGTTTATTAAGAGACTCTTGTATACACAATAGGATCAACTCAACCATTTTTCTTGAAACAAACTATACAGCATTTCACTTGCTTGTATCTTTTGCAACTATCACTTAAAGTGGAAGTTTCTAGGTCGTATAGTAGTACAGGCTCGTATACACTGTTCTTTTTCGTCTTCTTTTTTATGTAGACATAACTCTGTCTATTTTCCAATGTGCCTCTGGTAAATTTTCGTTCCATCGTTTTCATAGTCTTCCTACTGATCGTCTTCCTATTGGGGAACCGTCTTTTGGCGTCTTTACTATTCTATACTCTGTTTGTTGTCATTCGGTTTATGTGATCGTTACATTCTACTATTCTATTTCTTACCCAGTTTTTGATGTTCTCCACCTTGCATCTATATCGTATATCTGTACTTCTAGCTCTGTCCCATAGTGTTTTATAATCAATTTTTCAAGTGTTTTGAACTGCTGTTTGTAACATCCTTTTTGTGCTGTCTGTGTCAGGTCTTGCCGCGTATGGCATTATTGGTCTAATGCATATGTCATAATATTTAAAATCATTTGTTCTATTATCTGACCTTCCAGCTCTATTTGACCATGCATTTTGTATTTTTTGGAGAAATTACCAAGTTACATTTTTTATTTTTTATACACTGTTAAATATTTTTTCTTCTACCTCTATCCAGAGTATATATTTCCTATTTCCTGGCCTCATTGTAGGTAGCAAAGTCGTACTTTTTCTCTTAAAAGTAAATGTGATATCATGAAATGTCATCGATGAAATAACTTATTGACACCCTATACTAGATACTATTACTTAAGTATCTCTATATTTTAACGTTTATTTATTTTACCCTGTATTTTGCAAAATGTTAAAAAATAGTAAATTGTTATTTTGATTTAAGAATTTGAATTCACTTCATAGATTCATCCCGTATTCGACTTTATGATTTTAAATTTTATAGCATGGTATGGTCAATTGACATATTAGTATTGTATATATGTATATATATATATATATATATATATGTATATATATATATATATATATATATGTATATATAGTAGTAGTACGCAAAGTGTGTATACATAATATAGATCTACAGAATATAAAAAAATATTTAAAATCCGTAAACTAATTTTCGAAACCAAATTCAGAACTTTAATCTGTGCCTTCTAAGAATCGCAAGGCAAAACAGACGTTGATAAAGATCTCTAATAGCATCTATACGTGGGATTACATTTTACTAATTCCAATTTTCACAGTAACACCGCTGATGCTCGATCGTCAGAGTCTTCTCATTTGCTATCTAACAAGGAGATCCAGGTAACAAACAAGTTACAACTCGTGAAGGTGGGGTTGACATTTGGGTAGAAGAAGCTATTTGAGAAGCATCCTACTCTATTAAGACTCTTAATATGTATGTGTATATACAGCCGTAACTGGACTTTTAAGCCCATTGCTGGATAAATAATTTCCATCGTTTTCTGTTCTTAGCTGTCAGCTTCCAATCTCTGATTCCCATCTCTTTGACATCTTCCATCACTACATCTCTCCATTTCTTTCTTCGTCTTTCTCTCTTTTTTTGTTTTGCTCTCAGGTACTCTCCAGCCAATATTCTTGACTTGTCTATTACCTTGCACTCTTTCTAGATATCTAAGCCATTTAAGTCCACGTTTTTTTTACTAATTTTGCTATTGGAACGTTAGCATGCAACTGATATACTTCTACATTGGTTCTTCTTCCTCATTCTTCCTCTAATACCTTTCCTCCAAACATTCTGTGAAGTATCTTTCTTTCTCATGCTTCCAATCTATTCTGTAGTGTTTTGTTCATAGTTCATCTCTCGACAGAGTATAGAATTGTGAGTCTAATAATAGCTTTGTATATCCTTATTTTTGTATTACAAGAGATATATTTGGCCTTAATTATTTTGTTCATGGCTCAAGCACATCTATTGCTCTTGGTCAGTCTCTGGTTGATTTCAGTTTTTTCCATATACGTCTGATCAATAATGGTACCTAAGTACATAATATATTTATCTACTTTCTCGAATTATATAAGTAATCCATCCTCCACCCCCAACTGGTAACGATTATTTTACCTACCACATAGGGTATTACTATGGGGGTTGAAAATTGGAGATAGAAATTATTGGGGTGGAGATAGGGTAAGCAAAACAAATCGAAACTTTTGCGAAAGGCTACTCAGGGTTAATTTGGAGAACTGGGTCGTGGATAAGTGAATGGCAAGGGGGTTGGATTGTTGGGGCAATTGTTAATTGGTGACAATTTGTAACGGAAAAAAATTGGAAATGTAAAATAGCTTTTAAATGGAACTATGCATAGTGTTTAACGTTTTTTAAAAACAAAACAAAAATAAAGATCTCAATTTATGATTAGGTACCTATTTATCAACTGTCAAAAAAATAAAGCCAGCTGTCAGATGTCAATATTAAATTTTAAAACTGAGAACAATTAATATAACAGCTTAGCTACCCCCATCATCTACAATTTTAATTATTACAATTTCTTAACCTGTATGAAAGCAATTATTATTAGAACATGTTTATTTTTCCTTTAAAAATCAACACAAAAGAGTTACCTGATTTCACTAAAATTTCTTTAAAATTTCTGAGGTTAGGAACTGGACTTACACTCTCTGCCGCACGAACAAATTCATCTCCAAACTGCGGAAATATTCTGAAACTGCTTCTTAGGATAAACAAACTTTGGCTGGAAGTTGTGCACTGGGACGCAAATTTTAGACTCAGCTTCTTAAAAAACTGGAACACATGTGGGTACCTTTCAAATCTGTTTGAACTTGTACTTTGAACTTTAAATCTGTTTGTACCTTTCAAAACAAAAACAGTGACTACTCTTATTAGAACCGACATATTACATTGAGTAAAAATCACTTTTTTTCAACAAATTTGCCGGTTCTTGACGCCGACACTCACAACGTCTTGACTGTTCAAAGATTCTTCCAAACTTCATTTTAACTTCACATAAAACTTAACACTGCTACTACAGTAAATTTGAATTAACACTGAAACCAACTGCCCCTGACAGCGGCCTCAGCAAGAGTGATGTAATTCTCTTCCCCGCAAAACCTTCTCAGCGATCTAAGTGGATGTTTATTTCGGGCGCAATATTGAGCGGCTTAACGATCAAATAAAATACTAAGAAAATACGCATCTGTGATATATAAACAAACTTTAAAATGTGTTTATTATCGACTTCAACGATGCAAAACGATTGAAAATACTTTTTGGATATTTTAATATATACGGGGTGATTTCAATATATACGAAAGAACATAAAAATGCTACAAACTTAAAGGAGGTCCTGGTGTTTATTTTTTTTTTGCTTGATATTTCCATGTACTTCGATTTAATACTTATAACTTTTAGTTCAATTTTAGAGCTTTTCTGAGTCAGTCTTTTCGCTATACTTGTCAGTTTTTTTCCATTTCTTGCAATAAGAACCACGTCATCAGCGTAGGCTAAGCATTGGTGCTCTTTATATAAAAGAGTACAGGACCTATTCTGTACTGACTCTCCCACTACTCCTTCCACTATCCCTTAAAATTTTTTCTAAAACTATATTCAATAGCATTGTAGACAACGGGTATCTTTGGCAAACACCTTTTTTTCACTTCGAATTCTTTAGAGACTGTACCAGTGCATTTCACAGCCCAAATGGTTTTTAGGTGTAGGAGGTCTTGTAATTAATGAAAAGTACTTGTTCTGAAACATTGTATTCATAGCAATTGATCAGGAGTTGTTTTAACATAAAAATTTGATTAGTTCTTAATCTTCCTTTGCGAAATCTTCCCTGGTGTTCTCCTAAATTTTTCTCCACTTTGTTTTTAATTATTGCATCTCTCATATTATTTCTAACTAAAAAATTATCAAAGAGTACGTCTGCCTCTCTGGACATTTTCATATTTATTTATTAAACTGGAGAACTTCTTGTATTGTAAGTTGTGGTCTATTGGGTTACTTTCATTTGATCCCGGAATTTTCCGTTTCCCCTTATTCGCTCCGTGCGTGACCATGGTAGGGGTACTTTGAAACGATGCCAGCGTACGTAGCGGCTAAATGTGACAAAAGTCACCTTTTTACGCATAAAGTTTATCAAAAATGTGTGCAAATACATATTGCGTATTTAATTGTGCTAATAATAGCAAAGATAGTAAGTGTAGTTTTTATAGATTTCCAAAGATTACATATAAATTAGAGAAAAGAAAAAGATGGATCCGTGCTATTTGTATTAAAAAGTAAATATCACATAACTTCATTTTTATGTAATTGAAATAGGAAAAATTTAAATAATTTACTTTAAGTGATATTTTATAAGTAGACTTCGGCAAATATGCATATTGCATATTTTGCATATTGTGCATATTTTATGCAAATATTTCATATTTTGGCATATTTGTATAAAAGTTTGCATAAAGTGCATAAAAGTTCAGATTTTTATACTGTATTTGAAAATTTTTAAACATACCAATTTATTTCAATTCTTGTATAAAATTTTGTAGTCATTTTAATCAAGAAATGATCTAAGTACGTAATCTCTACAGGTACAAAACATTTACAATTTCAAAGAAGATCAATTTAAGTAGCCCTCAACATTCTTAGAAAGTCTCGGTCACTGAGGCATTCAGTTATTGGATAATCGCTAAGGGTTCGCTCATTTGCATTTTATGATCTAATCCCCAAATCTATCTACAATATATTGTATCTTAACAGCAGGTAAACGGCTAATAGTTTTGTTCCTAATTTAGGGATTTTCCAAAATCTCCCAGTTTATTGAATTAGGTACCTAAACATCATAATTTGATGCTCAGATTTGTAAATCATTTTTGTTTTGATATTCAAAGCGTAAACACTCGTTGTGCGTAACAAAAAGGAAGATTGTGATTTTATAATGCCTAAAACAACCAGTGCTTCAACTTGGATTACACCTTATAAAGAGCTGTCTATGGATATGGGAAAAATCTACTGTTCAGTCTGTGGCAAAATTGTAAGTATCTAATATTTTCTATTAAATATCTAATATTTCATACATACAGGGTGTTTCCAAATGACACTTACAACGTTTGACTGTAGATACTTCTCGAAAAATTGAAAAAAACGATATAGTTAATGAGGGGTCAAACTTATTTACTTTTCGAGATACAGGGTGTTAAAATTAAAAAAAATTAAATTCTTTTAGTTAATAACAACAATAACTTTAAAACCAATAAACGTATTTACTTGAAATTTAGTACTCGTAGGTTGTTTTTAAATGAAAAATAGCTTCCTTTAGTGAGAAAAAATTGTCCATGGTACAATACAATGGTGTGTATTTAGAAAAATTTTTCACCTTTACTTTTTTTTATGAAGTCAGCTATTCTAAAACACAATTATTTTTATTGTAATTGAATTAACAAAAAAAAAACTTTTGTTGAATTTTAAAATAAGTTATATGATGTACTAATGGTTAGTAACAAAAACTAATTTGTGGATTAATACTGCATTTAAAACACTTAGCGAGTGTTTTTTTTTCCAAACCAGTTATTTGATTAACCAAAAACACCTTGTATATTTTTATATTTTAAAGGTTGGGTTAAAATAAAGGTTTTTATTTTTATTTATAGATCGCATGTGAGAAGAAATTTCAGATAGACCAACATGTGAGAACTGCTTCACACATTGCAAAAAAAAGGAAAAATAGGAGGAAAACATCAAACTTCAATGGCTAAATGTTTCCAATTTACTTCAAAAAAATTAGATGAGCAAGAAACTTTTAATGAAGACTTGTGTCGCGCATTAGTGTCTGCAAACATACCGCTTTCAAAATTAGCAAATGTAAATTTTAGTTCGTTTCTAAAAAAATATTGCAAACTTAATGTTCCAAGTGATCGGTCTCTAAGAAGAAATAATGTGAACGGGCTATACTCGTCGGTGTTAATTAATATTAAGGAAGAAGTTGCAGATAATTATTTTTACATATCTGTAGACGAAACCACTGATTCCTCAGGAAAGTATATTGCTCATTTATTGATTGGTGTTCTTAAAGAAGATACCTTACCAAAATCTCATCTTATTTCATGCCAGCAACTTGAGAAAACAAATGCTTTAACAATTTCGCGTTTTATACAAGAAACATTAGCAACTTTTTTTCTTCCGACAACTATTCCTTCTAATAAATTACTGCTTATTTTATCGGATGCTGCTCCTTATATGGTGAAAGCGGGACAAAATTTAAAAATATTTTTCCCAGATTTAATACATGTTACTTGTGTAGCGCATGGATTAAACAGAGTTGCAGAGGAAATATGAAAAAAGTTTCCTCTTGTAAATACCATGATATCCAGTGTCAAAAAAGTATTTCTTAAATCTCCTATAAGAATTCAACTTTATAAAGAAATGCTACCTAACATTCCTCTTCCACCACAACCTATTTTAACGCGATGGGGAACATGGTTAGAAGCAGCTAATTTTTATGCAGATCATTTTGTTAAAATAAAGAACATAATTGATACGTTAACAGATGAAAGTTCCCAATCTCTTTTGAATTCTAAACAAACTTTTCAGAGTAACTTGCTTCAACAAGAACTTTCATTTATAAAATCAAATTTTAGTTTTGTTCAAAAAACAATTACTCAGTTAGAATCACCAAAACTGTCATTGTTCGAAAGTACAGCATTAATAAAAGAATTTGCGTCATGTTGTCGGAACGTTAGAGGTAATATTGGAAAAGATATTTTAAAAAAATTTGAAGCTACTATGGAAAAAAATAAAGGTTACCATATTCTTTCTGAAGTAGTCAGTGTTCTAGCTGGAAATATTTCGGAAACAATTAATTTAGAACCAAATGTTTTGGTTAGTTTGAAAAATGCTCCCGTTACATCAGTTGATGTTGAACAAAGTTTTTCCATATATAAATATATGTACTCAGACAGAAGCCACAAGTTTTTGTTAGAAAATTTTGAACACCACTTGATCATTTATTGTTACCATAATTCTAAATAAGTTTATTCATACTTAAAAATGATGTAGTTACTTAAAATAAATGTAAATCTTAATGAATAGTAGGAAATATTTAGTTATGTATACTTTTTTTTTTAAATAAAATTGTTACTATTTTACGATTTTTTTATTTATTTGTATGCATATTTTGTAAAATATTTGCATATTTTCGGGTAAACACGTGCATATTTATGCGCATATTTTCTACATTTTTATTTGCATATTTGCCGAAGTCTATTTATAAGGCTTCAAGCTAACTGCAGAGTGCCTGATGACTTCAGCTTTTATATCATAACTTTTACTATTACTGTTTTTAAATATATGCTCTTTCACGTGAAAAACTTGATTTGTCAGTACTAGATTTTCCCTTTCTTTTCCGTTTATGGTTGAAAAGATATATTATGATGAATTTTGAGAAACCCAGTTTTTAATACTACATTTATTTTGTACATAAACTGAAAAAATATAATTAAAAAGTTAATTATTAATAATTGTCAATTTCGCATGTATTTAACAATGTCAAACATATGTCATATGTTTAACCTGAAAATTGGTAGGTCTAAAACTGTCAGATGAAGGCGGTATGTGTCGCGTCAGTCACGCACGGAGCGAATATATCAGCAGTATATGTAAATACTTAAATAAATAGTATAATATTTACATGTTACATCTAAATTATATATATTTTTCACTTACACTATTAATAAAATAATTTGTTTATAATGTATGGTCTGTTTAAAATGAAAAATTTGAGAAATAAGTAAAGATATTTTGTTGTATTTTCATTGCTGTTCTGGGTAAATTTAAAATTATTTTTCGTGAGATTTTCGCTAATTTTATGTCAAACTTTCCCAATTTACATTTTAAGATAGACACTCGAAGCTGTGATCTTCCAGTACTTGGGACAACCTTAAATATGAGTTAGGTAAAGTTTAGCAATATTACAGCAACTGTTTGCTTCTCTACTGCCAGCGGATAACCAGTGTTCATTGCCTTGCTACGAGTTTTATTAGACATGCAGTTCTTCAATCTTGCATAATTAATAAAGTTGTAGATAATTAGTTTCTCCGACGGCGAATAAAGACATCCCAAATTTCTGGAAAGCGAAACTTTGCAGTGTCTTTCCATTACCAGAATTAAAAGGACTAAGTACGATTAATTAAAAAGTTTCCACTCACAAATCTTGGAGAAATATTAGGAAGCTCCAACTTCTTTAGAAGGATTTTTCATGTCCGCGAATTACTTTTCACTGAGCTACGGCTTTAATAACCATTTAGTTTTTCGTCTTGGAAAAAATTAATTAGTAGTCTAATGACGTTAATTTAATAAGTTTTAGAGGCTTGTTATTTTTTATAATCATATAGAACACACTGTGTTATGTTCTAATTTTTAATTTAAATAGAAATTTAGTTTAGGATGTCACGTAAAGTCAGAAAAAAATAAACTTTACGTGGTAGCAGTGTATGAAACTGTTAAGAGGCGATCGGTACGGTAGTTTCTCTAATAAAAATCAGTAGTAAAAATCGAGAGCTTTGTGGACAAAAAATTATTAAAGTGGTAAGGTGCCAAAAACAAACTTACTTGTATCTGAAATGATTCTTATAATGTATAAACAACAAGATACCAATCGGTTTATTTAATCCGAAAACGATTTAGAAACCAAATACAATATACATACAGGGTGTTTCAAAAAAAGGTAACCCCGTCTCTAGGGTAGGTAAAAAACTGAAAAATAATTGGGGTTTGCTTAGTAAAAAATTTTTGTAACGCCATCCGTTTTCAAGATACAGGGCGTTGAAGAAAAAAAATTTTACGCATTTTTTACGATTTTGCCGAAACTACTGGCAACATTGTAATGAAATTTTATACGAATATGTTTTGGAAGCTGATACATACCATGAATTTGTTTTTATATCTGATTCTCATAGAGAGCGCTAGTTACACGGATCGTACTAAGTATTAGTCAATATAAATTTTTAAGAGTATAATTATTAATTAAAATTTCAAGTAAACTTAAACATCATTCAATTTTACACGAAAAAGGTACTCTTGGTAAAACTCGATACTGTGTACCGTTTTCGGAATATTTTGATTTGAAAATTATGAAGTAATAATTGATTCTGGTATAAAATAGTTAGTAATTAAACAAAACTCACAAGAAGAAAATTAAATTAATGACTGAGAACATAAAATAAAATTCAATTACAGTAAGTGTTTAAAATGCCCTCCGTTTTCGCGAATACACAAGTCTATTCTTTTCTCTATGGCAAGAGAGATGATACAGGAACTCGCTGTGGCTACAGAAAGTGTTGGTTTAAATATAAATATCTCGAAAGCAAAAATCATGTTGGACTTATGATGGAACCTTGAGGGATTCCATTACCTAATGTTCTTGTTGAGCTTTTAAGGCCATTTATTCTAATTTCTATTGATCGATTATTTAAAAAATTGTTTACAAATGCTAGTATGTTACCTTGAATCCCGTTATCGCTTAGATTTTTCAAAATGCAGTGTCTCCAAGTTCTCTCAAAAGCTTGGCTTAAAAGACTGGTCAAAGTTGCTTGGTCAAAAAAAAGCAATCAGTTTTTGGTTGTTTGCAAAAGCTTCATTAATTGAGGTTTGTAAAGTAACATGGTTATCTGACGTCGATCTACCTTTTCGAAAGCCACTTTGATAAGGGGAAAGGAGATTATTATTTTCCAGGTGCCATACTAGACGAAGGTTTAAAATTTTTTCCAAGATTTTACACATACTACAGGTAAGCGAGATGGGGCGGTAAGAAGTGGGCTTATCTTTAGAGGTTTGTTGGGCTTGATGATGGGAATTATTACAGCCTGAGACCAAAGATCAGTAAATTTATGTTTTAGAAAACAAGTATTAAATAAAACTAGTAAAACTAGTTTAGCTGTAAATGGCAAGTTTTTTATAAATATTGGTGGTATGTCATCTGGTGCAGCCGAGGCGTTTTTTAAATCAGAAATAGCAAATTCTAATTCTTGAAGAGTTATAGCGATGTTTAAAGGATCATTGGTATCGTTTATGGTGATAATAGTGGATTCTATAGTTTCCTTGTGCGTTAACATTTCCTGAGGTATATCATTATTGCTAGAATTTTGTTGATAAATATCAGCAAATGTTTCTGCAATAGCTTTGTGACAAGTAATTAGTGTTTGACCATGAGTTAAGGAGTTTATTTGTCTAAAAGAGTTGGAACCTTTGAGTTTACGAATTTTAGACCAAATGACAGCTGAACAGGTCGATGAATTTATAGAAGAGACATAATTTTCCCATGTATTTCTTTTACTTTTTTTATGAGATATCTCGATCTTGCTCTAAGTTTTTTAAAATTAAGTAAATTTTCTTCCGTATTATGCTTTTTAAGTTTATTAAACGCACGTTTTGTTATAGATAGAGCTAGTGCGATTTCGCTGGTCCACCAAGGCACTGGTTGTCTATTACAGAGTTTAGTTTTACCGATATTAGTTAAGGCAGTTTCTGTTATGATATTATTTAAGGATCTAATGTCAATTTAAGGTAATGTAAACTAAGGAGTTTATGTCAATACTTAATTGGAAATTTTCAATTTTCATTTGGATGTCGATTTGATAGGAGTTCCAGTTTGCATTCTTTATTTTCCAAGATTGATATATTGGGAATTTAGGAGATTGATATTTATTAAGTGTTACACGAATGGGGAAATGATCACTGTCGTGTAGTGATTCTAAAGTATTCCATAAGAGATAAGTTGACAATGATTGGCTACATAATGTCAAATCTATGGCGGAAAATGAGCCGTTGTAAGAGTTAAATCTGGTCGATTTTTCATTATTAAGTAGTATTAAGTCTGAGGAATCAATGACATGATTTAAAAAATTACCGAATTTGTCAGTTTTATGACTTCCCCATGCCGGATGATGGCAATTCATATCACCTAAAATTATTTTTGGGTTTGGAATTTGATCTATAAGATTTCTAAATTCTTGTAAATTGAGATCGTTGGGATGAGGCAGATATATATTGCAAATGTTAATGTTTTTGGTAAGTAACTGTTACAGCTACAGCTTCAAGACTAGTACGTAATACAATTGGTTTAGCTTGTATATCTGTTCTAGTGAAAATAGCTACTCCGCCACTGGCTTGGTGTGCGTTTCTATTTTTTAGAAAACATTGATAATTTCGGAGATTTATATTGGTATTTTTAAAATGGGTCTCTTAAAGACAAAGTATTTTAGGAGATAGTTCATTTATTAAAAGTTTTAATTGTTCAATATGGGTGTAAAACCCATTAAGGTTCCACTGTACAATAAAAGAATCTGACATTAGATTTCCGAACGGGATGGCGGTTCATCGGACTCTTCAATTGAAGATGTTTTATTGGGGTTTAGTTTCTTCTTTAAACGGGTAATGTTGTTTTTTAGTTTTGAATTGGAGATATAACAATGGACGGAGTTAAGAATATCGATTAGTTCAGTAGGTTCATTGGAATAATTTTTGGAGATAAATTCGGGATGTTGGGACTGTAGTGTGTTTTCTGGGAAATCGCAAATCTCATTATAATTTAGAATAAATGCGGGTGATCTGTTCTCCATTTTGTCTTTTATTGATTCAAGAGTAAGAGTGAGTTCATCACGAGAAGTTTTATCTGATTTTTTGGATTTTTTCTTGGGTTTGTTTAGAGTAGGATGCATAAAAAGTTCTGTGTTAGTTTGAGCATTGTTTTCAATAATGTCTGGAGAGGACGATATTTGTCTTTTAACTTGATTGGTTTGACTGGCAATGTTTATAGAAGGTAAAGATGTTTCCTCTGCTAAATTATTGGTTAAATCGTTTGAGTCTGATGATGTATTGGGAGAAGGGTTTTGGGTAGTGTTGGTTATAGGTGTTACTAGAATAGAGTCGGTTTCCATTGTTAAATTTGTTTGCTCATTAGATTCCTGAACTGTTGTTCTAGATAGGATAGGGGCTAGGGAAGGGTTTAATGGGGTGAGATCAGTTCTGTGAGGACATTCTGCTTCTTTGTGACCAATAGTTTTACAATTTGAGCAGTTATATCCATCTATGGAAAGGTACAGACGATACAGGGTGTTGTCATGTGATATATTAAAAGAATCGGGGATAGAGAGATTTTCTAGGGGAGTGATAAATATTTGCCTTCTTAAACTGAGGACATGGCTGTATTCTGTTTCTGGCATACCTATTCTTAAGATAGTCATCTTAGACACAGCAGTGATACCCATTTTTTGTAGTTCTGCTTCTATAATGTTGTTAGGAATTGTAGGACATGCATTAAATACTATGAGTCTATCGGCTGGAGTGATCAATCTTCTTATCTCTATTTGTGATTCTTTTATGTTTACAAACTTGTAGGAGTGGAGAAGTGAGTCGACCGTGCTTTTTGAGGAAAGATAAATACAAATTCGGTTGTTAGAAATTCTTGATGCGAAGATGACATTACGTGGTCCTACTAGTGATCCTACTACTATGATGTAGTCGTGAATTTTGGTATCTTCCATACTAGACAGGACAATAGCCTGCTCTTTTGTTGGGTGTTTAAAAGAATTTACTACACTGGAATAGGAGTTTAAAGATGACCTTTGTGGTTGATTCATGTTGATTGAGTTATTTAAAATAATATTGTTAGAAGTCATGATATTTTAAGAAAACCAGTTCGAAAACTGGTAGTCGTTCCGGATCCAGACTCAAACTTGTTTTATCTTTGTGTATTTTGCAGGTTATATTTCTGATAATATTGTTTATAATAATGTAATTTCGAGTACTCACGTCAGTCTATATTGGTGAGCACTAGTGTAGCACTATAACTTTTTGCACAGATGAAATAAAAATTTTTGAAAGGTAATTTACCATTCAAAATAATTTTATTTTTGGACGGCTTTAAACGTGGTATATTGTACCTTAGTCAGGACCGTACTCTCAGCCTTTAATTTATAAATTTTAAGTTTACTTTAAAGCAAAAGTTGTTGGGGTTTTTATATCAAAAATTTTATTCATCAACCACTAATTTAAAAGCCAAACCACCACCAAACGTAACTATAATAAAATTCAAACAAGTAAATGAAGGTAAAGGTGTTTAGCGATAAACCTTTTATTTAATAAATAATTACTAAAAATAGGATTGTTTCGCTCTACCAGTCGCTAAGCATATCTTCTTGCACTGATAATTTAAGGCTGGTCAGAGATTTAGCTAGGGAGTAACTAAGGAATGATTTCTGTTTCTCAATTTCACCTTCAATATCAAATTTAATACCCACATCTTGTAAGAAGCAAGGACGATATCTATAAAGCTCCATTTCCTTTTTAATGTATCTTGGAAATGGTATAAATTCTCCATTTGGCATGTCCAAATCTCCTCTCCTGTCTTCATTAGCAGATCGTTGAAGACATTTCTCTTGTGCATCTTTGGTATCTTTTGGGATGAGTTTTTTATCGGTAGCTACCAGTTCGTAAAACACGTGTTTCATCTTTTTCCCCGGTAAAGGTTCTTCCTTCATTGCTTTCTCAAAAACTTCTGGATCAATTGCTGCTTTCATTTTATCTAGGGTATCGTCCAGCTTTAGTCTGGTTATTCTTTCTTTCAAAAGTTCTGATATAACAAATGACCAGTAAGCGTTGACTTTTTTCAGTTTGATCAGTTCTGTGTCGCTCATGTAGCAGAATATTTTCTTGACGATCCAAATTGGTAACAACTGAATCATATCTACATCTTTCGTTTTAACCACTTCTTCTTTAACTTTTTTATCTAAAAACAAAATCATTGTTCATTGAATATATCGATAATAAGGCAGTATGATCGCCAATAACCATTTACCTATTCATAACAAGTAGAATTGGTGGAGAAATATACATATTTAAGTCATAAAATAAGAATCAGCAGGGATAACCAAACATGCGAAATCCAAAGACGAATTACTTTAGCGTGGGCAGCCCACTGCGGAAAATTGCGAGACCCACTGCTTGGCCAACATACCAGTTAGCTTTAAAAGAAAAGTATTTGACCAATGCTTACTACCGGTCATGACCTATGGAGCGGAAACTATGACTTTAACCAAGACTATGGCTGCGAAATTGAGAGTGGCATAAAGATAAATGGAACGGTCTATGCTGGGAGTAACGTTGCGAAACCAAATAAGAAACGAAGATCTGCAAAGAACGACGAGTATTGATGATGTTGTGAAACGCATAACTGAACTGAAATGGAACTGGGTAGGACGTGTAGCGAGAATTCACGATTACAAGATTACCTACACGTTGAGCTGACGACATCAGGTATATCACCAAAAATTGGTAACAAAGATAACAAAATCGTAAAGAATGAAGGAGTTTAAGGGATGCTTATGTCCAGCAGTGGATGTGATAAATGAAAGCTGGATAAAGGCAGTATTCGTGCCGTTTACACTCCTATATATATGAGCAGAAGAAATAGTTAAGAGAAAGCATGTTCGAGAAATAATTATTGTAGGAAAACTGAGTAGAAGCGCTGAAAGGAAACACCAAAAAACACATATTGTAAACTTAAAAAGGTATCTTTTAAAATCATCAGAAGCCTCGATGACTTTGAACAGAGTCCTGTAGACAAACCACTATCATTATAAAACTGCATCAGCAGAGCTCACTGTTGCTATGGGAAGATGCAATTTAGCTTGTATGCAGGAGTTCTGGGTTTACAAGGGCCAAAAAAGAGGTCTACCGGACACTAGTGAAGAGCCGAAGTATAAAGCTGATCTACGAAAGGTGCTAAGACCTGTAGAATTGTCAAACGACATATCAATGCACTGCCGTTGATGAAATTCTGTTCCAGAGATTTAACAACGTTAAAGATAAAGGTCATATGGAACGAAGTATGAAGTAGATAATTCTCGGATCAGCATATCTTCCATATGATGATTACTAACATAAACTGCTATTGATTATTGACTGTGCTGCAAATGTGCACCATCTTACTTGGTGCAGTAAAAAATCTAATGAAAGAGGTGAATCATTAATACACAGTTTTTTAAGGAAGATTATTTAGACGTACTAAACTTAGGAAATGAACTAACTTTCGTAACTTCACAATAAAAGGATGTATTTAATATAATAAGGACGAAACGGTAATGAATCCCATATTGAACGTACCGGTTAACAGTGACGCCTGACGCGGCAGTTTTGGAAACATGGCAAGAAGCATTGAATACTGCTATTCTACTGCTACTTAAAAAAAAAGTGCGCAGATATGTTAACAACGTTAATAAAAGGAAGTTAAATTCATGAAAATGGCATCGAAGCAATTAACCCAGTCATCATTTACAATAAAAATGAAATAAGTGCAGTTGATCCATCAGTTATAAAATACGGATCAAAAAAATTACACCGGATGATACAATGGATATTTCAGAAAGCCATAAATGAAGAACAGCTCCCAAAGGAATGGACGGAGGCATATATGACATCTATATTTAAGAAAAGAGATAGAAAACGATGCGAAAGCTACAGAGGAATAAGCGTAATATCATCAATAGGAAGATTATATGGGAAGATACTGCGAGAAAAGATAGAGCAAGCGATAAAAGGCAAAATCGGGGAGGATCAGGCAGGCTTCACGTCAGGAAGATCATGCATAGACCACATATACACACTGGAACAAGTGTTGGACAAGAAAAAAGCAAAAAATAGATATATACATTTGGCATTTGTGGACCTGAGAAAGGCGTGTGACTCTGTACCAAGGTCAGAACTATGGGAGGCATTGTACAAATTAGAAATACAGACGGAACTCATAGAAGCTACAAAAGCTCTGTATAAAGAAAATAAAGTGTCCATTAAAATGGGAACAAGAAATAGGAGACTTCACCACAACAAAAGGGCTCCTGCAGGGTTGTTCCTCATCTAGACGATCAAGTAGTGATTGCACAAGACCAAGACGACCTCAGCTACATGATGAAGAAACTACAAGAAGAATATACCAAGGCTGGCCTAGATATTAACCTCGCGAAAACAGAGTACCTATCTACAAGTGAAGAAGACATAGAAGATCTACAGATTGATGACAACGTAACAATCAAAGGAAAGGATAAATTCAAATACTTGGGGTTTATAATCACGAAAAAGGCAACAACAGAGGAACAAATTACACAAAGATTAGGACAAACAAGAACAGCAATCCGACAACTTAACTCAGTATGGATAGACACCTAAATATGAAGACAAAAACACAGATTTATAAAACATTAGTGCGAAGTATTATGACATATGGGGCTGAAAATTGGATCATAAACAAGAAAAACAGCAGTAAGATGGAAGCAACAGAGATGGAATGCCTGCGAAGATGCTGCAGGGTAACAAGAACGGATAGGAGAAGTAATGACGAAATAAAGCGAAGAACATCAATAGAAACAGACATACCAACATACATAGAACAAAAAGACTAAAGTGTTATGGACATGTAAGAAGAACTAGTGACAGCAGATGGATAAAGAGAATAACCGAATGGAGCCCCATAGGAAGGAGGAAAAGAGGACGACCCCGAAAATCCTGGAGGAACGAAGTAGACGATGCCATGAGTAAAAGAGGCCTAAACGATGGAGAATGGGACAACAGAGAGAGATGGAAACGGTTGAGCAAGGGGAAGGCAGTGAATACATTTCCTGTAATGTGTAGGCCATTGTAATATAAAAATTTTTAATATTAATCTTATTCACACAATAAATGATAGCTTCAAAATATTGACTATCAGTGATGGAACTGTTTGTAATTTTATGGCCAACTAGGAAAAAACTAGTTTTTCGAAAAAGTGGTAAGAGGCAAAAAGTTTTAAAAATAATGTGTTAAATTATTGATGCCACAAAATTCATTTGATTTGTAACTTCAAAGGGTTGTAACTTTTTTGTGTACACTTTTGTACTAAGGTAAGTTGGATTCAATCAATTTATTTTTGTCCCCGGAATGTGTGATTTAATTTATGACATACCTTTTTGAAACACCCAAGATTTTATGTTCTTATATTATTTTCCGCATATAGTTTAAAATGTTTTTCTCGCTATTTCTTGAAAAAAACGGAATAAACACAGGTGAAATATTATCACACATTAACTTCACACTATAAAGTTAAATATTATTGGATATAATTAGTCTCCATGTATAATTCCAGTTGTTGAACATTCAGCTAAATATTTACTTCAGTTGTATATCTTATGTATATATTTTCTATTAGTTTTATGATATCCAATAGTAGGTGTCTATTATATAAGAGACGTATACTATCTTCTAATTGTCGCACAATATCGAACACCTTTTCTAAATTGACAAAGCAGATATAGGCTGGTTTGTTGTACTCTATAGATTTCTCAATGTGTACCTGATTACAAAGGCCGCATCGTTACAATATCCTGCGCTTTTGAATCCTTGTTGTCTGTTTATATGATAGATATTGAGTATTTTTATAACTTACTCTTGGTACCTATATCACCGCTGAAACATATTAGAAACTAGCACACCAAGAAGATATCTTAAAAACAAGTAAAATGAAGATGAGAATCCTAATAAGAATAACAGGATAAACAACATCTAACGCAATATTGAATTAAAATTGAATATTATAATCTCACCTTTTTTAGATTTCTTTTGTTTCTTTTGCTTCTTCTTAGCATTTTTTTCATCTTTTAATTTTATTTTACTGTCTACAGGTATTGGATTTACTTCATTTTTATATTTGGTTAGAAGTTCAGCCCACTTTTTTCTTTGCTTTTCCACTTCAATTGACGCTGGATGTTTCGGATCATACTCAGGCTTAATATAATCATCGTCATCATCGTCTTCGTAGCATATCACCGATTTTTTGGAGGAAGTATGGGTTTGTACAAAGTTACCTACAATAAGAAAATCTATTTACATAAAAGTCTATGATGACAAGTCACACTGTTTGTCCAGTAAAATAACGACGCGATCTAGGAAAGAAATGTAAACTACAATCATTTGATATTTCAATCATATTTTGTACTTCAATCAATGATTCAATGATTACTTTTGTAATCAATAAAGAAGTTCACCTGATGTACGTAGACATCAGGTGATGTGTATTTGATGACAGTGTACCCCTAAGTAAACTATGGTCAACCCTACAGCAAACCAACATTAAGCATGGTCTTATCAAAGCAGTCCAAAGTCTGTATAATGGAACGACTGCAAAAATTAAAACTGGATCAAGGATATCTGAAGGATTTAAGGTCACGAAAGTACTAAAGCAGGGTTGCTGTATTTCGCCTACCCTTTTCAAAATTTATCTGGAACAAGCACTCAAGCTGTGGAAAAGAAAATGTAATGGCATGGGAATTCCTCTCAATGACGAGACTACACTGTACACCTTATGTTTCGCTGATGACCAAATACTGATTGCTCAGGATCATGACGACTTGAGTTACATGACTCGGAAGCTAATAGAAGAATATAACAAATGGGGTCTCGAAGTCAACATTAAGAAAACTGAAGCCATGTGTATTGGAGGGACAAAACAGTCCATTATATTAGACGATGGGGTAAAAGTTAGAAACTGTGATGAATACAAGTACCTGGGTATGAAGATAACTCAAGATGGAACACTCGATGCTGCTATAAAAGACAGAAACATACAGGATAGAAAAGCCATATCCATGATGAACGGAATTCTGTGGGACCAAACAATATCTAAAGCGAACAAACAACTCATATACAACACCATACTTAAAAGTGTAATCACATATGGCAGCGAAGTTTGGCAAATGAAACAAAAAACAGAGAAACTGTTACTAGCAACAGAAATGGACTTCTGGAGAAGAGCAGCAGGAAAATCAAGAAGAGATCGGATACCAAATGAGAGAATACGTGAAATGATGGGAGTCAAACATACAATAGTTGATGACATAAAAACAAAACAGTTAATATGGTACGGCCATGTACAGAGAATGCCAGATGACAGGATTCCAAAACAGATTTTGACGTGGACACCACAAGGGAGAAGGAAAAGAGGAAGGCCGAGAAAAAGCTGGAGAGAGGGAATTGAAAAAGAACTAGAGGAAAGAGAAATCCCTCCAGGCCTATGGCTGAATAGGGAAGAATGGCGGTTAGGAGTCGGAAGGCGTCGGAGAACGCTGTAAACCGATAGTAGTAGTAGTATTTTGTACTTAAAACGATAATTTTAATTAATAATAATGTAATAGTTACCTATTAATATAATCAATAAATAATTTTGATAATATTTTTTAAGGTAGAATTTAATACAATATAATTTAAAGCTTTATTTTAGTTTAGATTTAAAATCCTAACGTTAACTTTGCGAGACGCAAAGACACGAGCCTCATGTCTTTTTGGAATCCAAAAAGACAACTTTTAGTAACTTTTTCCTTTTTAAGTAAAAATTCTGCAGGAATTTCTGCCTTAATTTTTTTTTTAAAGATCCAAGTAAAGTTGTAACGATATAATTTGCCTATGACATTGGGTATCACTTATAGAGGGTGGAAAATGGGGACTGAGCAATTCTTGAGCTGGAGGGTAAGCAAACAAACCGAAACGTGTGCGAACGGCCACTCTTGTTTTGGTTGGAGAACTAGGTCGTAAGTAAGTAAATAAAGGAGGGACTGGAAGGGATAACTACAAAGAAAGAAATAAAAAAAATACTTACAGAGATTTCCTGGGCAACAAAACACAAGAAGGTTCTTAAACTATTTGAATTTGGACAACTATTAAAATTAATTGTATTTAAAAGAAGACTAATATGACAATCAGCTAATCCATAAAACTTATAATTTTATTTATTTATAATTTTTTAGTTTGTCATGAAAGCAATTTTTTTATTAATGAAAAATTGTTTACTTTTACTTTGAATAATTTTAATAAAAGTACTTGCTATCACTGGCTGGTGTATTTCCTTTAAGAAAGTTTTTGGGATTAGAATTGAATCAAAAACACTGCAAACAACAGACAACTTTGATCACACAAACTGCAAATAGTCGGGGGTGACCATGGAACATAAACATGGACAAGTTCTGGAAGGTAGAATACTGATTCAGTCTTCGGATTATCCTGGATGACAACAAACTGCAATCTTAAAAACTCCGCCACTCAATTCCTTCTTAAAACTCTCAAATGGTTGGAAACGCCGTCTTACAAATCCCTCAGATAAGGCACAGCACAAACAATCAGTGATTAACTCAACAAAAACTGCCAAATAGCATTTTTGGGTCCAAATTCACCTCTCAACTGAAAGCTATCCTTTCAAATTCAATTCTCTTCTCCTAGCTAACTCTTAACTGCTACTACCACTTTACACTATATTTCCGTGACAAAAACGAATAATAAACAACAACAAAACAATAACGAATTTGAAGAAAAATCCAGACTCAAACAATAACTGACTGCTTCCGCGGTCCATCGTCGAGCAACATCATTTGCCCAACCCGGTATAAACAAAGCATAAACGGATATATTCCTGTTTATGTGACACGCAAAATATCCTAAAGCGACATCACGATCAAAAGAAATACCAATGCAATTTGTGGTATTATAAACACCGACTAAAAAGGTTTATATTATCGATCTTAGCGACGCAAAAAGATTGAGAATATTTTTCGTTGTTTTAATACATACGAGGGGAGATCAAAATGTTACAATACCCCTACGTCAGAGCGCAAACTGGACAAACAGGAACAGTTTTCGTTTAGGGCAAACAGAAATCAGGTTGGAACAACAGTAGCATTTTCGAGCTATTGATTGCAACAGTGCATCACGACTCCAGTGAATCAAACAAAACAAAACAAACATAGACCATAACCAAAAATTATTTGTTATATGCTATATGCTATGTTATTAACATATATACATTCAAAATTAAAACTGGATGCTCGATTTGATGAATCGACACCAGGTACAGTAAGTTGGCTCTTAGGCGCAACGGCCAATGGCAGATTGCTATAAAAATGGCCCTAGCCTAATCAAAAGTCACAACATATCCCTGGATACAAAAATGAGACATTTGAGATGCTATGTTTTCTCTGTGTTGTTGTACGGGGCGGAGGCATGGACATGGATAAAATTGCAATATCTGGGACACGTTATGAGAAATCAGCACCGTTACTCCTTGCTGCAGTCTATATTGCAAGGTAAAGTCAAAGGTAAGCGAGGACCCGGTAGAAGGAGAATATCATGGCTGCGGAATTTAAGAACATGGTTTAAGAAAACCTCAACGGAGCTGTTTCGAGCCGCAGCGAGCAAGGTCATGATTGCCAATATGATTTCCAACATCCGAAACGGATAGGAACCAGAAGAAGAAGAAGAAGCCTAATCAAGAAGATGGAACAGCATAGTGTTAAAATTTCTGGAAGCGAAAGGAGGGGAGGGTTTTTAATTTCTATAGACCCTCCATAATTATTCATGAAATGTTCAACAAAGAAAATAAAAAAACATTATTAACTACTATCTAAATAACCGTTTTTGTTTGGAGCTGACAAAATTTGCACTAACTATAGTTTATTTTTATGAACGAGAGAGTAATTAGCATAATTTTAACTGGTAGCTCCGACCACTCCATGGGCGTGCTCAAGATTAATTGAAAAATTACTTTGAATAATTGTAAAAAATAAATGAATTATTTCAGTGTTATAAAGTGTTATGTGTATGTAAACAAAAGTGACCTCTTTTATCACACACTATATTAGAACTGACTGGCCTACATTAAAAAGGGTTTTAAAAAATTCACATTTTTTTTAATTTTTAAAAATTACAAAAGAGAAAAAGAGTTTTTAAAACCGTCTAAGGTATGTTAAATAGATGAATAAAAATATTAATATAAAACTTACAGCTACTTGTTACAAATCCAAATCAGATTCAGAAGATGAACTTTCAGAACCAAGATTTATAATAACTGGCTCGATCATTTTATCAGTAATATTGTCCAGCTTCCACATTTTTTCCTCTTCTTTAATAGTGTGATTTACTGCCCCAATTTTCCCAGTTTTCAGGTTTTACATTATTTACGGCCTCCAAAAACAACTGTTTAACATAATGAATTTTAAAAGTGGTATTTTTTCTATATACCAGTTCAATCGGGTTTAATTCACAATGATATGGTGGGGATCTAAGTACTGTCATTCCACGATTTTTTTTTGGCAATTTCATCAATTTCGTATTTTTTAAATTTTTCTTTATGAAGGGCACACAACGAATAAAGTTCCTTTCTTATAGATCCGGGATGGTAGGTAATATTTTTTGAACTCAGCCAATTCTGCAAGTCTTTTTTTAACCACTTGGTTGTGGGCAGTCCTTCTATAAGTCTGGAGTGATAACTTGCATTATCCATTACTATTACACAGTTCTTAGGAAGAAGATCTATCATTTGTTCGAACCATTCTTGAAAGACATCAGCGTTCATGTCTTCATGGTAGTCACCGGTACGAGTTGATTCAAAAGTTAATAAACCACCTTCAACAAAACCGTCTGAACTGCCAATGTGTACTATTATCAGCCTGCGTCCCTTTCCTGATGGTGAGTTTAAACCAGTAGAAGTTATTTACAAAAGCGTGCCTTTGACTTGTAACAGTTTCATCCTGCCAAAATTTATTTGGTGTATGACCCTCGTTGATCCATGTTTCATCAAGATAAAATATTTTTCTTTTTTGGTTTCTCATTTCCTTTATGGTTCTTAGAAAATGTCTTCTCCATATGACAATATCGCTTCTTTCTAATAAAATAGACTTTCTGGGATTCTTTTTCCAGCGGAAGCCTATTTCTTTTAAAAGTTTCCATAACGTACTTCGACTCATTTCTAAGTAATCCTTATCATCTCGAACTGAGACAAGAACTTTATCCAATGTTGGAAATTCTTGTCTAAAGAAGAATTCATGCACTTTCCGTCGAAGTCCTTCTTTAAAATGATATTCTATTTGAAATTTTGGTTTCCCTGGAGCATTACGTGGCATTTGAAAACTACCACATTTCTCTTCTTTAATAACTCTGTAAATCGTAGATTTCCCAACACCAAGTGTACTGCTAACTAACTCAATGGTCTCATCAACACTTTCACATAAACGTTTGTCTGTAAATGATTTAAAACAATTAAATATTAATGTTTTTTCATTAACTGTTAGAGGACCAATTTTTCGGCGTTTACACGGCACTTCCAAATTTTCCATAACACTAGTATACACAATAAACTGCACCTTGCAACTGAAGTACCTACTTTTAGTGAACTGTTAAGAATTTTGAATATGCCACTTGGACCTTCCTATATACAAAATGGAAAAACCCACTATCACATTTTCTGTGGAATAAGTTTAGAAGGTAATTATCTAGTCAATTACTGTCGTAGATTCCTGGAATTAAAGAATAAAATGTTTGATTGTTGAAACCCTTACTTCGTGGAATGCACTCATTTCAGATAAAATAAAACGTTTTATTTTATCTAAAGAATTAAACTTTATTTTGCAAATAGGTAGGTACTTATTAAACTTTTATTGGTAATATATAACCAATAAAATAAACATCTTACATTTCTTGCAAATTCATTAGTACCTGTTAACCTCCATCACTCCGACACTGGCAACCTTATTTAGGGATTAGTAATCCTCACAACTATTGTATTCTATTCTGCTCCAACCTTTATACCTGGTGGTCATAGTCAATTTAAAATTGTTTTCCTATATACTTCTGTAAACTTGTTGACAAATATCTGTTTTTCATTGAGTCACCCGTATCAAGAGTTTAGGGATTTGCATACATAATTTATTGTTTTATTACTCTCTCATACATAAAAATACACTATAGTATACTGAACTTCTATAATTTTTTTACACCTAATTAAATCTTAAGTGCGCACTCACAAAGCACTCTACCCTAATAATACAAAAATGAAAATAGAACAAGCAATTTACTTACTTAAAGTCTTTCGATAAATGTTATACAATGGCATATACAAACTGCCTTTGCTAGAACCACCAGCTATGCGAATTAGGTGTAAAGTAAAATTCATTTGCTCATGCTCGTCTAACGTCGCAAACCATTCTAAATCTGTAGCTAGAGCTTCTTTCAGAGTCTTCTTATCCAACATTCTATCGTGATCTAGTCCAAGTTTTTCATGTACAAAGTTTGTTTCCGGATCCACGACTGAGTAAAAGTCCATTTTAGCATGGCCTAGGGATAATACGCTGAATATTTGATAGAGACTTAACGGAGATTTTAGATTTTCTAGTAACTGTAAAATATACTGCTTTTTGCTATCAGCTGAGAGCCTGATGAAGTAACCCTCGATGGAATGTGTTCGAAGATTAAAATGATGCTCTAGTATTGCGTCGTTTTTCTTTTTTTCTGCTTGTTTTCGTAGTGCGGTTTTGATTACTAATTGTTGTTCTTGGTATGTGTATGCCGTTATCGCTTCCATGACTTTTATATTTGCAGTATCTAACAAGCTTAATGTGGAAGAAATGACGTTATTTTAGATACTTTTGACATTCTGTCAAAATGATAGATAAAGGCTCAAATAGAGAACAAGTAGATATCTACTAAAAATTTTTCTGTAAATTTATGATAAAATTTGGATTTCAAGATAAGATTAGGTAAACTTAATTTCAGAGTTTTCGATTGTAATTTGTTTTTTAAAAGAGTCGTATCCAGCTAATGTTTATTAGCGACGACTTTATACAATTTATAGATTTTAAAAGTATAAATATTTGTCAATTGGATACCTAGTTCATCATCATTATCATTATCATTCTGGCTTTACAACTCAGTACGGGTTCTAGCCATCTCGAGAATTTCTTTCCAGTCATTCCTATCCATCGCCTTCCTTCGCCAAGCACGTATTCCCATATTTCATATGTCTTCATCATGCAATGAGGAAACCTTGTTTTTGGTCTTCCTCTTCTTTTTGGACGGAGTCTATGGACGAGTTTTTTTTTAGCTGTGTCAGTTTGTTCTCAAGCCGCTTCTTTTAATGCGACATACACCTTCCTTCGTTTTTTGTTCTCCCAACAATATTGACATCATCAGCGTAGGCAAGAATTTGTACTGATTTGTTATATATTGGAGGGGTGGTTGTGATTTGTGCCGTACGTATTACTTTTTCCAGCACCTGTTTAAATAGTAAACAGGAGAGTGGGTCTACCTGTCGTAGCCCCATATTTGTTTTAAAAGGTTCAGATAATTTCCCGTGGATTCGTACTCTAAATTCAACTTTTTTAAAGGTTAGTTTTATCAAATTTACCAACTTATTTGATACTCACAGCTCTCTTATTACTCTGAACATTTTTCTTCTATTTGCAGAGTCGTAGGTTGCCTTATAGTATATAAATGTGTGATGTATCTATGCCATATTTCAGTGTTTTTCCTAAAATTTGTCTAAGTATTGGAATCTAATGAATTGCGGATTTGTCACATCTGAAACTATCCTGGTATTCACCCATTATCCGTTCTGTATATGGTGCCATACGATGGTCTAGTTTAGTGGACAATATTTTATACCCTGCATTTAGAAGCATAATTCCTCTGTGGTTAGAGCACTCAAAGATATCCCTTTTTTCTGTATGATGTAGAGTATGCCAGTACTTCAATCACTGGGGAGGTTTCCTGTATCCATATTTCTTTTATGAGCTGCTGTAGTGCTATTGTGGTATCGTGGCCACATTCTTTACATAGTTTAGCTGGAAGATTATCTACTCCGAGTGATTTGTTATTCCGAACTAGCCTGGTTAGTTTTTTAACTGCGTCTTTAACTTCAAGAATCGTTAGTGGTTCCTCTTTCCTCTCCTCTATACTACTTAGCTCATCCCTTTCGTCTTCGAAGTTTTCTTCTTCTCCCTCTATATCAAGTGCTAGGTTAAAGTATTCTACCCATCAATTCAAAACGTCTTTCCTTGTTGATAATAGATCACCATTCGTAAACTGCATTGGTTTGTTCTTGCCTTAAATACTTTTTGTTGATGTTATCTTTCTTAAAGAACGCTCTAAATTCTTTCTATCTGTTGAGGGTTTCTATATATTTAAGTTTATTTTTTAAGTGGTTTCGTTTACGGGCACAATTTACTGTTTCTATTTTAGTTTTTGCTACTGCTTCAATATCTTCTCTTATTCTGATCCAGTAGAACTCTATATCTTTCGGACCTTCTTCTTTTACACTTTGGTTCACATAAAAACATCAAAATAAAAGTTTTTGTTTAAAAAATAAAAAAATATATTTCGGCTCGATATAACGCCGCGCGCCCACCACCGTGTATTCTGGAGTGCCTCGTCCAATAGATTCTTGTATATGCGTCATCTTTCTAAAAATTGTGGCACATTATATGGGATACATCGAATATACGCTACTTCTTTACATTATATATGTAAATATAAGCAGCTTTTAGCAAAATATTCTTCTTTTTAGGATGCCTGTCCGTTCCGAACGTTGGAGATCATTCTGTCTATGATGAGTTTGTTGTTTGCTATACGGAATAGCTGTGTTGAAGTCTTTCTATACAAAGCTCTCAGGTTAGCAAGCCAGCATATTCTTCTTCGTCCTGGGGCCCTTTTCCTTCAATTTTATCATGCAAAATGAATTGGAGTAGTTCGTATCTGCCATTATTTCTCATTATATGTTCCAAGTACTACAGCTTACGACCCTTCACGATGTTGACCAAATCCGCGGTTGTGTTTATCCTCCGTAGTACTTCTTCATTGGTGACTTTGTCTGTCTATGGTATCTTCAGTATCCTTCTGTATAACCATAGCTCAAAAGCCTGAAGTTTTGATAGAGTTTCCGCCTTTAATGTCCACGTTTCTACTCCGTATAGAAGCACTGAGTACACGTAAAATTTAAGGAGCCTTATTTTTGTTTCTAGGATGAGGTCATGGCTCTTGAACACAGAGCTCATAGTCAAGAATGCACTTTCTGCCTTTCCGATGTGACATTTAATCTCTTGAGTATTGTTCCACGACTCATTGATTATATTTCCCAAGTAGTTGTACTGTGAGACACATTCAATGTTTTAAGAGCACAGTATACAGGGTGAGTCATAACTATTGGGACATAGACTAAGGACAGGTTATTTGGACCAAAATATGGCTATTGGGCCAAATATGGCTTAATAAAATGTTGCTGAGAAAAAAGATACAGGGTGTTAAAGTTAATATTTGCTTTTCGTTTTTTGCTAATAGTTTCCCTGTATATTTATAAATTGATATCAAAATTGGCACAGAGGCATAATCTTAGACAAGAAATAGTATTTTATTTACAAATTTACGTTTTGTCATAGAGGGCGCCACGTGGATCATTCCTAATGATCAAATTTAGTCTAAACTTTTTTTGATGAAACTTTTTAGTAATTTTTATTAGAAAATATGACGTAAACATCATTTTTACGTAAAATTGGTACTTTTGTTTAAACATGATAATTTCAACCGTTTTCGATAAAAACGCAGTCGAACTGCTTAGAGTATTAAAAAAGGATTTCAAATATTATTTCATTTATGAAAAGTATACTTTGGACTGTCAGATAATTGTTGTTGGTAAATGTCATTTGTTCAGAGTAAATTATTTTTGATGTGACAGTGTAGTGTAATGTTGCATGTTTTAAAAGTAATCATTACTTTTTTTGATTGAAATGCCTCGTCACAATCATTTTACTAATGAAAAAATGCGAGATATGATTTGCGTGTACGCACAAGAAAATTTTTGCGGTCGCTCGGCAGCCAGAAGATATGGAATGTTATACGCAAACAGAAGGCAACCAAATCACAAAAGTTTTGCAAGATTATATCGTAGTTTAGGTGAAACTGGGTCATTTCACACTAAAAATCGGGGTAGTCGACCGAAACAAATCACACCTAATCAAGAATATAAACTTTTGGTTTAAGTAGATGAAAATCCTGAAATAGGAGTAAGTCAGTCGTCTATTGTTAGAATTCTAAAAAAAAGCGAACCTCCATCCTTATTACTTCACTCCTGTTTAAAATTTACTTCCAACAGATCTTCCACGACGGTTACAGTTTTGCCAACGTATTCTGAATAAACATCGCAATGACACTTTATTAAGAATATTATGTTCACCGACGAAGCAACTTTTACCAGACGAGTGGTGTTTAATTGGCGAAATAGTCATTATTGGGAAGAAGAAAACCCGCATGCTATTAAAGCTAGACATTTTCAGCATGAGTTTAAATTGAATATTTGGTGTGGCATTATAGGCGACCAACTACTAGGGCCTTATGTTTTTCCTCCGAATTTAAATGGAGATTCTTATTTATTCTTTTTGAAAAATACTCTTAGTGATATTTTAGATGATCTGTCACTGGATGTAAGAAGAAAAATGTAGTTTATGCAGGATGGAGCGCCACCTCATTTTTCATTAGCTGTTAGAAATCATCTTAATGACGTATTTCCTCAACGACGGATTTGCAGAGGCAGTAATTTTCAATGGCCACCAAGAAGTCCTGAGTACAACCCGCTAGATTTTTATTTTTGGGGACATATGAAGTCCTTAGTTTATGCCAATGAAATTAATACACGAGACAAACTTTGGAGATACATTCAAAATGCAGCTAATCTTATAAGGGGACAGAATAATATTTTTTTAACGTCCGAAAATCCTTTATAAAAAGAATTAGAAAAGGCATAGAAATCGGAGGAGACCATGTAGAACATTTAGTTTGAGTTTTTGTGAGTTCTTTTAAGTTAAAGTGTGTTTAGTTTTGATTTATCGTCAAACCGGAAACCTTACGTTAGTTGCAACTTTGTTTATTAGTTTGGTATTTGATAGTGGAATTGTAAATAAAATACTATTTCTTGTCTAAGATTATGCCTTTGTGCCACATTTGATAGCAATTTATAAATATACAGGGAAACTATTAGCAAAAAAACGAAAAACAAAAATTAACTTTAACACCCTGTATATTTTTTCTCAGCAACATTTTATTAAGGCATATTTGGCCCAATAGCCATATTTTGGTCCAAATAACCTGTTCTTAGTCTATGTCCCAATAGTTATGACTCACCTTGTGTTATGACATATAACGAATATTTGGCTAAATGCTCATACATCAGTTCCAACAGAACTCATTCCCACTGATTATAGATGGGAACTGGCTGATGATAATTCGTATAAATTTAACTAGTTCAAAGGCCCACAGTTGACAGAATCTATTCGAGATATTGTCGAAGAAATGATGAGTCTGAAAATGAAATGGATAATTTTGATTGTGAAAGTGATAAAAATGATAAAAATAACGAAAGTAATGATAATTATATTAGCAGCGATAATAATTAATATTATTATATGTATTGCATAATATGTTTAAGTAAATTTTTATATATTCAAATGAAAAAACGATTAATTTTTTTCTAATATCATCACTTTTTATCCATTAATAATAAAAAGTTAAGAACAATGTTAATAATTTTTTAATAATAATTATTTGTATGAATATTGTAAAAAACAAGACCCTACATAACTGTCCGCCCTTTTGGATTTTGATTCTTCACATGTACCCTTGTACTCTACGGAGCTGTCTGCCTCTGGAGATTTTGTTTAGTTACTTTATGACCTACTGATTCCCAAATTTTGGTAGGTCACTATCTCGATCACGAGCATTACAAAAAAATCAGCGACTCTCGCCCATTAAAACTACCGTCGTCCCCCACTCAGCAATCGGCACGTGCGGAAAAGTCATGTACACGACTTATCCAACATACCCCCGTATATTTTGTCCATATTCCCTATCACGAGCAAAATCCGGCTCCAGCTCTTAGTCCATCACAATTTTGCCAATTGTGTTATAATAATAATATACAAAAATTGTAGTAATACATATTTATCTCTAGCTCTTAACCAGAGCAGAATCGTGATTGCTTCTAAATATGTTAATATCTATTCACTACCATATTAATTTTAGAACATACTACACAATGTACTTGTTAAATCCAGATTAGTTCCGCATTTTACACTCATGACTCGAGAACTGCTGTCGATATCTAATTAATTGCACCCTCCATAGCAAGCGTTCTAATAAAAGACATGCAGTAATTTCCTCGCTGCAATTCTAACCCAATTATGGCTCTCAAAATAGTACAATTAGGCTGGTTCGGTGGCCGTTTTTACCTATCGCGAATTCCGATGTTCGGTTTTTGACGTGAAAATTGCCACAGAATGTGTTAATGAACCTTTATCAAAATACCTAACAATAAATCCTTTTCCGAATTCGATATTGTACATTAGCTCCGGAGATATGTAAACCGTCGAAAAGTTTAAACAAATATCGCAAACTTTAAGCTACCGCTAAAGTGAGATTTTTTAACTTTTTTTGAAAATGTATTCACACAATCTGTCTGCATTGACAATAAGTGTTTCTAGTGACTATCAGTTTAATTAATTTATAAATTAGATAAAAAGTATCACAACATATGGATGCGAAGTGTGGCCCCTAAAAGACAGAACAGAGAAAATGCTTAGAGCAAGAGAAATGGACTTCTGGCGCCGCTCGGCGGGAATCTTCAGACGCGACAGAATAACAAACGAGAGAGTCCGAGAAATCATGGGGGTTACACATAATATTGTTGATGACATCAAAACGACACAACTCAGATGGTACGGACATGTAAGGAGAATGCCGGAGAATAGAATACCAAGACAAATTCTTGAATGGCAACCAAGAGGTAGGCGAAGACCAGGAAGGCCTAGAAGAAGTTGGAGAGAAGGAGTTGATAAAGCAATCAGAGAAAGAGAACTGGAGGACGATCTATGGAACGATAGAATGAGATGTCGATTGGAAATCGGAAGACGTCGAAGAACGTTGTAAACCGACATTATATATATATATATATATATATATATATATATATATATATATATATATATATATATATATATAAATTAGATAAACCTTTTAAAAGTGACTTGTAGGTAGGGACTATTCCAGTGAGTAGGGGAGACTGGGGAATTATTCTTCTTGATGTGCCTATCCGTTACGAATTTTGGAGATCATCATGACAATCTTTATCTTATCTGCAGCAGCGCGGAAAAGCTGCACAGATGTTGTATTGAACCAGATTCTGAGGTTCTTTAACCAAGATGTTCTTCTTCTTCCTGGACCTCGTTTTCCAAATATTAACTTTCGAGATTTGATGGTGGTCAGTACCTCTCGGTTCGTATTCATTCTTCTGAGGACCTCCTCATTTGTGACTCAGTCAGTCCACGGGATCTTAAGCATTCTGCGATATAGCCACATCTCCAATGCTTCCAGTTATCTTCGTTCAAAGTCCACGATTCAACACCATAAAAAATAACAGAGAAGACGTAGAATCGTAGCATTCTTACTTTTGAATCAAGAGAAAGGTTATGACTCTTGAAGAAGGCCCCCATCCGATTAAAGGTGGATCTAGCTTTTCCGATGCGTGCTCTAATCTCCTGATAGTGCGTCACTCTTTCTACAGGGGATTGGTTGACTTAGAGTTGACCTTCTGTTATCTTTTTCTTGCTAATTATCATAAGCTTTGTCTTCTTAACGTTTATATTGAGTTAATATTGTTGACTGTAATACGTGATTTTGTTCATAAGAACTTGTAGGTCTTCGAAGTTGTCCGCAAATACTATGGTGTCATCTGCATATCTGATGTTGTTTAGCCGGTAACCGTTTAGTAGAATACCTTTTTCAGTTTTGTGCAAAGCTTCGATAAATATTCTTTCAGAGTACAGATTGAAGATTAGAGGAGACAGAATACAGCCTTGCCTCACTCCACATATAATTTTCACTTAATCAGTGTGTTCTTCTTTAACTTTGAGATTTGCTGTCTGATTCCAGTAAAAATTTCTAATTTAGAATTAAGTGCTGTACTCAATTAAACGCTTTCTCGTAATTAACCAGACATGCGTATACGTCGCAGTTGACGTCTTTGGATCTCTGAAATAAGACTGAGAACAAAGCCTCTCTACTACCAACAGCATTTGTGAACCCGAACTGGTTGGGGGAAATTTGACTTTCATACAGCTTGTAGATTCTCTTATGAATTAGAAACAATTTTTGGAGATGACTCATGAGGCTTATAGTACGATAATCTTCGCATTTTTTTGGCTTCTGTTTTTTTTGGAAGTGCAATCAACTCAAATTTCAGCCATTCTGTTGGTATTTTTTCAGAGTTGTTAAATATCTTTACGATTATTGCTATTGATTCGCTGTCCATTAGTTTAAATAGTTCTGCTTGTATATTATCAGGGCCTGCCGCTTTGCCATCCTTTAACTGTGTTATTGCGGAATAAAATTCCTAGTGCAATATTCTTGGTCCATGATTTACCTCTTCTTCTAGGTCAAAGGTGTTATCTCTTTGGTCTTTAAATAGTTTTTCTAGATATTCTTTCCACGTTCTTATTTTACTCTGTTTGTCCAAGATGATGTTTCCGTCAGAATCTGTTATATAAGACTGGGGACGGTTGTAGCAATTTCTGTATTATTGCACACTTCATCATGTTTCTTAACACTTTGACTGCGCATGGCTCTCATGTGAGCTGCATCGTTCTTTTGTCAGATGTACATGGCTCGCTGGTGAGCCATAAGCTCCTTTAAAATAAACACGTTAGTATTTTTTCAGCATTAGAGGTACGTGTTTGTGAATCTGTGTAAGCGTATTTTTTAGAACATATCCTAACTAAAACTATTAACCATTTTAAGTTTTTTTTAACTTAATATCAATAATGATGTGGTAGGTCCATCAAAATCAAAAAAACGTAAAATATCTTTAACAGAAAAAGAACTTTTTAAACATATTGCAGAATTCCGATGATGATGATTATTCAGATTTTGATATAAAAGGTCGGGACTGCGGTTGGGGTGAAGCGAATTCGGAAGAGCATACCGATGATGAGGAAGGTAATATAGGTAATTGATTTTTATGGTACTTTGTTACTAAAAAAAATGTTATAAGCGCAATTCTTCAAACAATTCCGGGCAATAAGGAACCATCGATTTTTTAAGATTTATTGTTGATGATGAACTAGTAAATTTATTTGTTGGGAAAACTAATCGTTTTGCTGAAGAGCTTTTTTGTTCGAAAGGAATTACTGAAAAGTACAGAGGAAAAATAAAGTTGAATAGATTACACGATTACTGGAAATGTCACTATCTGTTTTACAAAATGCTTCGCTGAACACATGAGTCGTGACAGATTCCTATTAATCATGTCTACATTTTACTATAGTTTATTTTTATGAACGAGAGAGTAATTAGCATAATTTTAACTGGTAGCTCCGACCACTCCATGGGCGTGCTCAAGATTAATTGAAAAATTACTTTAAATAATTGTAAAAAATAAATGAATTATTTCAGTGTTATAAAGTGTTATGTGTATGTAAACAAAAGTGACCTCTTTTATCACACACTATATTAGAACTGACTGGCCTACATTAAAAAGGGTTTTAAAAAATTCACATTTTTTTAATTTTTAAAAATTACAAAAGAGAAAAAGAGTTTTTAAAACCGTCTAAGGTATGTTAAATAGATGAATAAAAATATTAATATAAAACTTACAGCTACTTGTTACAAATCCAAATCAGATTCAGAAGATGAACTTTCAGAACCAAGATTTATAATAACTGGCTCGATCATTTTATCAGTAATATTGTCCAGCTTCCACATTTTTTCCTCTTCTTTAATAGTGTGATTTACTGCCTTTTCCCAGTTTTCAGGTTTTACATTATTTACGGCCTCCAAAAACAACTGTTTAACATCATGAATTTTAAAAGTGGTATTTTTTCTTGAAACTTCACTCTTTATCTGTGCCCATACCAGTTCAATCGGGTTTAATTCACAATGATATGGTGGGGATCTAAGTACTGTTATTCCACGATTTTTGGCAATTTCATCAATTTCGTATTTTTTAAATTTTTCTTTATGAAGGGCACACAACGAATAAAGTTCCTTTCTTATAGATCCGGGATGGTACGTAATATTTTTTGAACTCAGCCAATTCTGCAAGTCTTTTTTTAACCACTTGGTTGTGGGCAGTCCTTCTATAAGTCTGGAGTGGTAACTTGCATTATCCATTACTATTACACAGTTCTTAGGAAGAAGATCTATCATTTGTTCGAACCATTCTTGAAAGACATCAGCGTTCATGTCTTCATGGTAGTCACCGGTACGAGTTGATTCAAAAGTTAATAAACCACCTTCAACAAAACCGTCTGAACTGCCAATGTGTACTATTATCAGCCTGCGTCCCTTTCCTGATGGTGGGTTTAAACCAGTAGATAAGTTATTTACAAAAGCGTGCCTTTGACTTGTAACAGTTTCATCCTGCCAAAATTTATTTGGTGTATGACCCTCGTTGATCCATGTTTCATCAAGATAAAATATTTTTCTTTTTTGGTTTCTCATTTCCTTTATGGTTCTTAGAAAATGTCTTCTCCATATGACAATATCGCTTCTTTCTAATAAAATAGACTTTCTGGGATTCTTTTTCCAGCGGAAGCCTATTTCTTTTAAAAGTTTCCATAACGTACTTCGACTCATTTCTGGGTAATCCTTATCATCTCGAACTGAGACAAGAACTTTATCCAATGTTGGAAATTCTTGTCTAAAGAAGAATTCATGCACTTTCCGTCGAAGTCCTTCTTTAAAATGATATTCTATTTGAAATTTTGGTTTCCCTGGAGCATTACGTGGCATTTGAAAACTACCACATTTCTCTTCTTTAATAACTCTGTAAATCGTAGATTTCCCAACACCAAGTGTACTGCTAACTAACTCAACGGTCTCATCAACACTTTCACATAAACGTTTGTCTGTAAATGATTTAAAACAATTAAATATTAATGTTTTTTCATTAACTGTTAGAGGACCAATTTTTCGGCGTTTACACGGCACTTCCAAATTTTCCATAACACTAGTATACACAATAAACTGCACCTTGCAACTGAAGTACCTACTTTTAGTGAACTGTTAAGAATTTTGAATACGCCACTTGGACCTTCCTACAAAATGGAAAAACCCACTATCACATTTTCTGTGGAATAAGTTTAGAAGGTAATTATCTAGTCAATTACTGTCGTAGATTCCTGGAATTAAAGAATTAAATGTTTGATTATTGAAACCCTTACTTCGTGGAATGCACTCATTTCAGATAAAATAAAACGTTTTATTTTATCTAAAGAATTAAACTTTATTTTGCAAGTAGGTAGGTACTTATTAAACTTTTATTGGTTATATATAACCATTAAAATAAACATCTTACATTTCTTGCAAATTCATTAGTACCTGTTAACCTCCATCACTCCGACACTGGCAACCTTATTTAGGGATTAGTAATCCTCACAACTATTGTATTCTATTCTGCTCCAACCTTTATACCTGGTGGTCATACTCAATTTTAAATTGTTTTCCTATATACTTCTGTAAACTTGTTGACAAATATCTGTTTTTCATCGAGTCACCCGTATCAACAGTTTAGGGATTTGCATACATAATTTATTGTTTTATTACTCTCTCATACATAAAAATACAGTATAATAATGACCAACAAAATTAGGACCAACAGTCCTAAGAAAGATATTTGGACCTATTAACGAAAACGGAATATGGAGATCCAGGTATAAGCATGAACTCTACCAACTGTTCAAAGAGACACCGATCTCAGAATTTGTTAAACTTCAGAGACTTCGCTGGACTGGTCATGTAGTAAGATTGGAGACAGAAAGATTGCCGAAAAGAGCCCTTGATAGTAAAATGCAGGGCGCAAGACCAAAAGGAAGGCCACGGAAAAGATGGGAGGATGAAGTGGCAGCGGACGCGCAAAATTTACTAGACGTGAGAACCTGGAGAAGATCGGCGCGGGACCGACAAGGTTGGAGGCATAGTTTGGAGGAGGCCAAGGCCCGATGTTGGGCTGTACCGCCATTGGAGAGAGAGAGAGAGAGAGAGAGAGAGAGAGGGAGGGAGAGAGAGAGAGAGAGAGAGAGAGAGAGAGAGAGAGAGAGAGAGACGACGAACAAAATTGTACATATCGTCTGATAAAAATTAAATCAATCATCAATTATTTCAACAGAAAGATGAGAGCCATTTATTATCCCGGAAAAAATTTGTCTCTGGATGAGTGAATGGTACTATGGTGTGGTCGTCTGATTTTTCACCAGTACATCAAAAATAAACGCCATAAATACGAAAGTTATACCTATTAACTAAAACAAACGGTTTAATTTTAAAAACTTTAGTGTATACCGGAGCAGCCGACAATATGAGAGGCAAAGGTCATGCAAATAAAGCGGTTCAGTATCTATTGGAGGACTATAGAGATAGTATCTACATGGACACCCTCAATGTCAAACGAAAAGAAAATCCTAGAGAAGTAATAGCACAAAAATTAAGGAAAGGTAAAACAGTTGCGGCCTACTCTAGTAACATATTGGTAGGAAAATGGAAAAAAAGGAACGTTTTGTATATATCCAACGAATTTGGAAACGACATGATTGAATAATATATAGACAAAAGACAACAAACGAAGAGCAAACTTGCTCCCATATTTCATTACAATAAGCATACATGTAGGAGGAGTGGACCGACAAGATCAACTGAGTTCCTAGTACCCCTGTGACAGAAAGACGTTGAAGTGATATAAAAAATTAGGAATACATTTCCTTCAACTAATGCTATTAAATTCACATTTGCTATACAATGAGTACTCAGGTCATAGAATTTCACTCAATGATTTTCGATTATCGATTCTTACCTCGCTTTTACCAAATCAATAAAATAAAATTATTACAAACAACAAAGCACCACATATTATTACTAAAATTTCTGCAGTAAGTCATACCGGCAAAACACAAGAAAATATTGTAGGCAATGTTCAAAAAAATCTTTTCTTAATTTCTTCCTCTGTTGTTGCCTTTTTTCGTGAATATAAACCCCAAGTATTTGAATTTATCCTTTCCTTTGATTGTTACGTTGTCGTCAATCTGTAGATCTTCTATGTCTTCTTCGATTATACCTAGATAGTGTTTAAAAAATAACTTACGAAAACAAACAATATATCATTGTGAAAACTGTCCGGAAAAACCTGGACTTTGTGCTAGCAAGCGCTTTACTGATTTTCATGCTTAGAGTCAAGTTTTTAATTTTTTTGTTATGCAGTTGTTACAATTTAGTTTGTTTTACGTTATGATTGACTACGATTAATTTTTTACTTACTTATTTACGGACGAGTTGCTGTTTTGCATTACCAATGAAACAAATTTGTATGCCGTACAAACCAAACCAGAAAGAAACGAAGTATTTACTTTTGTTGACATTAGACAGTTCATTAGTATAATTATATGTCATGTCATGACATGACAGACTTTACAAGACAAGGCCACTAGTTAACACACTTAACAAAAACTTTTCAGTGTAACACTTGAACAACATCTAAGCACTGATGAGCAAATGTGTTTCACCAAAATTGGTCATTATATGAAAAAATAGTTTTTAAAAAACCGAATAAAAGGGATTTAAATTGTTTGTGCTGGCAGGAATTACCGGATATTCGTATAATTTTGAAATTTACACTGGGCAAGAAAATTCTCAAGTACGATTAGAAGGAGAACCCGATCTTAGAGCATCGGGTAATGTAGTTGTTCGCTTGGCTCGCATTATTCCAGAGCATCAGAATTTCCGTCTTTATCATTTTTTTTTTTTTATTAACACCTGTGCGGTGTTTGTATACCGCTATCTGGTCACAAATGACCAATTATCAGTTATTTTCTGACCTAACATAATAACAGCAAATGATTAAATCTAAGGCTTACCCTATGGCTTACTCTTATTTTATCTATTAACTAATGCACTACAACTAACATGCAATAATTTCACAGCACTATACTCTGCTTTTTACACTAAACTGTTACACATTTACACTAGCTCAAATGGTTTTGTCCTTATGAGTCTTCTCTTTAGTTCAGTGTTGTCAAGAAGCTGGATTGCCTCGACATTCACATGACTATGCAGCCTCTGCTCGTGACTTGCTGCTGTTCTCTTGATTATTTCGATCACAGTTTCCATACCCAGGTCCTGGTGGAGGTTGCTGTTACGGATATACTAAGGAGCATCAACAATGTTTCTCAGTACTTTGTTTTGAAATCTCTGGATAATATGTATATTACTAGCTTTGGTACAGCCTCAGAGTTGGCACCCATATACCCATACTGGCCTCAGTACTTGCTTGTAGATGGATAATTTATTATGAATGGATAATGTTGAATTTTTTCCAATCAGCCAATACAGTTTCTTATATCTAATATCAAGCTCCCCTCTTTTCTTTTTGACATGGACTTTCCAGCGCAGCTTCGCGTCTAGGGTGATGCCCAAGTATTTTGCTGATGTTGCATAAGGAATTCGGGTATCATTTATTCTAACTGGCAAATTTTCTATTTTTTTATTTGTAAAGTTAACGTGTGCAGATTTAGTCTCATTTAATTTTATTCGCCATTTTCTGGTCCAGTTATGTATTTTATTTACTGATAGTTGCAGCTTATCAGTCGCTTCTTCACTAGTGTCTCCTATCGTCAGTATGGCTGTATCATCCGCGAAGGTGGCAATAGTATTTTGTTCTAGCTCTGGAATGTCACACGTATACAATAGGTACAGGACCGGACCTAAGACACTCCCTTGTGGCACGCCAGCTTTGATCTCCCGTCTTTATCATGATAATTATTATACAAATGTACCGCTACTTGTACATAATGCCAAAAAGGGAAATTTATCATTGGGAACAGTTTAAAGGAAACGGATACCCGATTGCAAATTACCAACAGATACGGATATGAAGAATTGCCCCCATGGTGACAGTCATGAATATACTGCAACGGTTGACGGAGTAGATATCTCATCTACAATATGGAAAGATGTCTTCTTGCTTTCCACTTTTGTGAAAAGCAAGAAGACATACCTCCTTTATACAAAATAAAAGGCTTTGATAAGACTGCGAAAAAATCTATCGAAGTAGACTGCCCCTTTGTAATTAAAGAATATAACCGCCATATGGGAGGGGTTGATCTCAAGGACAGCCATATTGGAAGATACAAAATTTCTGTAAAAACTAGAAAATGGTACCTCCGGCTATTTTATCACTTACTTGATTTAACAGTTGCCAATTCCTGAATACACTATAAAAGAGCGACGGTTGCTAAGAACCTACAGGCAAAGCTCTTAACACAAGCAGCTTTTCACACAGAACTTGCAGAGTGTCTGTGCAAGATGCAACCACAGCAAAAAGATGGAGACCAAGTACATTGGAAGCTGACATCCGAGACAAGAAAAAGAGAGGGCCAGCTCAGTACATTTCCCCCAAAGATATTAGGAGAGACCAATATAGACACTGGCCGACTATAGAAAATAACAAACAACAATGTAAATATTCCAATTGTAAGGGGTTTACACACATACAAAATGTCAGAAATGTGGTGTGGCACGTGTTTCAATAAAAATAATAATTGTTTTTATAATTTTCGTGTAAATTAACAATGTATATTTGATATCCTTACTTGACCTTGTATGCACAAAGTAGCATTTTGGCAACAAACCTGTTATTGTCAGTAACAAATGTTCAAAATGAAACTTATTTTTTTTATTATTTTTTCATCATTATTAAGCTTCCGCTAAAGGCCTTTTTTGATATTTGACATCAATAAAAAGGGTTAAAATAATTTTATTTTTGATGTTTCGATCCCCTATTCGAAAATCGTTCTTTTGTAAATTTTCTAGTTGCTCTTTTCGCAAGTTAAAATCTTAATGATATTTCTCCTATAAAATTATTAAAATGTAAAATAGAAAAATTTATTTATGAGGTGGGTACAAATATGTATGTTATAATTGTCTTTAGACTTTAGATATTAACACAATACTTGAATAGTACGAACAATGCATAAAAATAATTTAGCAAAGTGCATTTATCATGGAAAATCTCAGCTTAACGCTGTGATTTACGTTCCCAAATTGGCCTATAATCAATTTAATATGCTTTCAAGAAGCAATTGCAATCTACCAAAAGCCCCGCATCAATGCAATCATTATAAAAGCTCTGAAAATGCCGCACCTTCTTTTTCATAAGCGCCTAATACACTATGCAACCCATATATCAGATCGTCTTCACATCAGATCATTTCCTAGCGCGCGCGAAACGAAACGACTAAGCTAAGCAAAATCAAAGCAAGCAGTGTTCATTTATTCTTTACCGCAGAAGGTGTTACGCGTCGACAGCGCTCAGCGATACATAACCTACAAATCGGCTTTTTCTCGCGATATGTTAGAATCCAGTCAAGTACATTCGGTAGTTTTCGAGTTTTTTGTGAGTGTTTTGTAAAAATTGTTAGTGTTTGTGTTTTTTTGTACTGTTACCAGCAACATGAAGGCGATATTGCTACTACTCGGTGTATTATTCGCTAATCAAACACGTAAGTTATTATTTTTAGAATTGTATTTTGTTTTGCCAAATATTCGCGAGTCGGTTTGTCAACATTTTAGTGATAACTACACACTATTCTTTACGCATTTCATAAATATTAACACCTATTTTTGCAACTAAGTAGTGAATATTTCATGAATTATATAAAACAATTTCTGCAGGTAATACTGATGTCATAAGGAACACCTGCAAAAAGTTTTAGTATGCTAACTAACGTTATTAGCTTGCATAGCAGTTTTTATCGAGTTTTTACTGATTTTGCAATTTCAATGTGTAGAAATATAATACAGACTACGGACAGTGGTAAATAATACTTCAGAACAACGCATTTTTACCTGTACTCTTAAATTTCCTTTTGAATAATAAATAAAACAATTTGTTATCATTTTTTACAATCAGGATTAGGTGTTTTATGTTTGGGTGATAGCGTGAACTGGGTTAGTGACATTTGAAGGATTAGTAAAGATTCTGATAAAAGATAAAATTTGGAAAAAACAAGCATTAAATTGATACTAAAAATGTACAAGATGTATAAAACTTTTGTTGTGAATTATTTGACAACTATTACAAGTTACTCAAAAATGTATATAAATAATCTCATATACAAATATTATACATATATTCTTTTTTTAACTTGTTTTATTTTAAATTATTTTGTTTACAGCTACTTTTACATTTATATAAAAAAAACTTTTGTATTCAGTCAAATTAACATAGCTATGCACTTTCTCAAATTATAAGAAAAATAATAACAATGTGCAGTTTTTTTTATATCCAATGGTGAAATCTAGGTATCATAGCTCCTACCTAAAAAAAAAATTGATTTAGATTTTGTATCTCAAAAATGACAAGCCTGATTTTACCTTAATTTTCAACACAGCTTATGCATAACGTCTGTATGCGGGAATGATTTTTGCAAATAAAATCTCGACATTTATCGCACGATGAGCTTTCTGTCTTTTGGTTTTTGGAATATGGACATATTGTACACCTTCCCCTCTTTTTTCGTCGTTGTGGCTCTGGATTTGCGGCAGGCATTGGTTCCTGAAGTCCGGAATCTTTAAAAATGGCACTACGAATTTCTCTCGGTAAACAAGTTTGCTGAGCTCTACGAGTTAAATGAGCCTTAATAAGTTCTTGACCTAAAGTGGTTAGAAACAATCTTCTTTCCATTATTTGATTTTGCTGAACTCCATTAAAAATTACGTTAGCATTTAATCCTGCAATGTCCAAAATGCGAAACCATATTACTTGAGGCCATCTACAAGTTCTTCTGTCAGTTTTATAGCATGCACATTTCTTATCCAATGAATCCACCCCACCTTTTGTCTCGTTGTAAAAATTTATAATATCTGGCTTTCCATTAACCATTGTATTGGAATGATGCATAGTTGACACTAACAACACTGCACGATTTTTCTTAGGAACAAAAGATACAAGGCTCTCGCTTCCTGTAAAACCAAATAAGGCAGAATTAGGTGGCCTGTTTTTTTGGGGTTGAAATTCTGCTGTTATGTTTCTATTTGTACCAGAAATTGGTGGAATAAGTGTCAAAACATCTAGAGTGGGGATGGATAACTTTTTTGGATTTGCTCTGCGTGTATCTTTTCCAGTATATATAAAACCATTTAGCAAATGATGTGTCTTAGAGTCTACTAAACACTGCATTTTCAGACCGTATTTGTCTGGCTTATTTTTGAGATAAATCCTGAATTGGCACCTTCCTCTAAATAGCATTTCATCTATTGTGAGATATTCACCACAGCTATAATTGGACTGGCAATTAATTATAAACATATTAAAAATATTGGATATAGCTACTAGTTTATCTCCGTGCGTAATACGTTCTTGTTTAGTAGCTGGGTCGTCAAAACAAAGGCTTCCAAGCAAAAAATAAAATCGGTTTAGTGACATGGTTGCTCGAAATATATCACGGCCAGTACCATTCGTAGCAAATAAAGACCTTAAATCTTCATTGTTGGATTTAAATACCCCAGCTAAATATAATAAGCCTAAGAAGGCCTTTAATTCAATTATGTCAAGATGATTGGTATATTGACACGATAAATTGTGTAAATTATATTTAGAAGCCATATTAGTTATTCGTTCATTGGTTTTCTCAAGAATTTCTTGCAATATATCGTGGCTAATAATACATTCCCAAGCATCAACTGGTTTCTCTGGCATACTAGCTCGAGCTTTTCCAATAACACCAGGTAAATGACTAATTAAATTATGCTTACGTGTACGAGAAAAGGTGGGAGAAGTTTTAGACCACTTGTACCTATTTTTGCCATAAAACACATCCCTTGAGTCAGCTATATCACTTTCTTCACCCGAATATTCACTACCAGTTTCGGAATTATTAATTTGCCAATTTTTTTCGTCATCATCGTCCCATTCCTCTGCACTGTCTGTTTCGTGATCACTGTGTTCACTAGCCTGGTCTAAAAACTCACTGTCACTATCTAGTCCATTGTCCATAATTTTTTGTCCCTCCTCTTCAAGTTCTTTCTGTGTCATTGGACGTTTATTGCGACTACACCCCGCCATTTCAAATTACTCGTTATTTGCACTAGAAACACTTATACCATAAGCGGGTCAAAATTGACCCTATGCGTGCCTAACTCTACAGTAGTAACAGATAAACTATCGGAATTTTCGTAGATCGATAAATCACCTACCGGTCGAAGATTAGCAGAATGCGCGCAATGCTCAATCTATGTTTCGGTAGCGAAACTTGGCATTAAAAACGCGGGGGGTCAATTTTGACCCCGCCATGGTACTTAAGGGTTAACCAGTAAATTCTTCTTCTTCCTATGGATCTTTTACTTTTGATTTTACCTTGCATTGTGAACCTTAATATCTCATATTTCGCACCTCTGGTAATGTGGCCTAAATAACCTTCTTAACACTTCTGCATTTGTAACTCGTTAGGTCTATGGTATTTTCAAAACCCTTCTAGAGCACCACATCTCAAATGATTTCAACTTCTTTATATTATCCACTTGTAGTGTCCAGCTTTCCATTATATACAACAAAGTCGAGAACACGTAGCATCTTAAGGCTCGTATCCTCTGCTCCAGAGGAAGGTCTCGATTAACAAACATTGTTTTCATTTTTATAAATGCTTGTCTTGCAATTTCAATGCATGTCCTTATTTCTCTACCTTGGTCATTGTTTTCATTTACCCAGGTTTTCAGATATTTGTAGTTACTCACTCTTTCTACTTGTTTTCCCTCGATATCAACCATTCCTACTGTATATTGCTTAGAAATATTCATGCACTTGGTTTTCTTATCTTGGCACAAGATTTTTCCGTTTATTGATCCTGTTGTTCCTCTGATATTGCTTCCTTAAAAATAGCTTCGCTGTACAGATTAAATAACAATGAGGACAGCCCGCAACCCTGTCTAGCACCTCTTCTGATTTCTATAGTTTCTGTATCGACATTTTCGATTCTAACCTTTGCTTTTTGATTCCAGTACAGATTGAGAATAACTCGTATGTCTCGACTATCTACATTCTTTTCTTATAACAGTTTTATGAGTTTCTGATGTCGTACTCCATCAAAAGCCTTTTGATAATCTATAAAGCAGAAATTCAACTGTCTACAATGATGTTGTAGTTAATCAAATTCCTATTTTTAAATTTGAGAAATCTGCGAATGTAAGCAATTATGTTGTTGACATTAAGGAAATAATTGATGAGATTCTGAGTACCCCGTGAAAACTTACCAAGGGACCTGACGAAGTTCCATTTTATTTAAAAAAAAAAAAATGTGTATACACTTTAGCAGAACCAGTACACCACTTATTTAACCTATCACTATCATCAGGGATATTTCCCGATTTCTGGAAATCTAGTTCTTTAAAACCAATTTTCAAGTCTGGTCAAAAAGATAATGCTGAAAATTACCGTGCAGTTTGTATACAGTCAGAGTTACCAAAAATATTAGATTTTTTTGTAAATAGAATGTTAAGTTTTGATTGTAAAAACATAATAATTGGTGAACAACATGGTTTTAGCCAGTAAGGTAAATTCACAGTTACAAATCTCGTGTATTATACAAATTTTATCATTAACTCATTGGAGTCTAGTTCTCAGGTCGATTCAATCTATGCTGATTTTTCAAAAGCTTTCGATAGTCAATCATAAGATCTTGATTGCCAAACTTTGTGACTATTGCATATGGCATTAGCGATAATATCTCAAATTGGATTAAACATTATTTGTCTAATCGTTCTCAAATGGTTAAATATGGTAGTTTTTTGTCAAAACCAATTCATATAACATCAGGTGTTGAATATATTTGTTAAGGATTTACAAACAGTAATTAACTCCGACCAATTTCTCTTGTTCTCTGATGACATACAAGTTTTCAGTCAATTCAATCAGTCAATCTATTGCTTACTGAAGTAATTTTTCACGTTGGTGTGAAGTAAATGTTTTAAACGTAAATCTAAAAAAAATGTTTTAAAATCAAGTTTAGTAAAACGCCGGCTTCTTTTAATAATAATTACTTACACACTTAATGGTACTGTTCTGCACGAGATACGTCAGGTACGGGATTTGGTATAACACTGGATTAGAAAACTTAACTTTAATGATCATATTAATAATCGCTTTCGCTAGGGCGATCAATTATACCATGCGGTCCATATGTATGGAATAAATTCATTTTTGGCGTTATTATGTACTATCTGAAAAAAACCTGAAACAGGTCGATTTTTATTCTTAAATTGACAATTTACAGTATGAAAATATTATCCCCTTCCAGCACCCCCTTTGAATTATAAGCACCTTATTAGAAAGAGATTTTAGTCCTCTGTTCAGAAATATAAAGTTCTTTAAGTTTAGTGCAATCATAACTGAGAAAACTGATTTTTAAGATGTAAAATTTTGATAATATCTATCACAAAACTTTAGCTTGAATGAAGATAATAATGTCACATATTATTTAGAATGAATTTTCCAATGTAGTTTTCAATTAAATTAAATGTTCAAAATAACCACCATTCACTTCTTGACAATCGCCGAGGCGATTTTGAAATTCTCGCCCAACATTTTGTACGACCTCGGGGGTTATTTTGTTAATTTCTTCCGTTTTCCTTAATTTTAAATCAGCAATACTGTTTGGTCTATTAAAATATACTTTAGATTTTAAATAACCCCATAAGAACTAATCGAGAGCAGTCAAAACGGGGATCTAGCCGGCCATTCGATGGTTCCACGTTTTCCAATCCACCTATTGGGAAAAACCTCGTTTAAATAATTTCTAACTATACGTGCAAAATGCGGAAGAGCTCTGTCTTGTTGGTTAAAAATAGATTGATATATCTTATTTGGATGATTTACATCAGGAAAAAATCTTCGTAATGTAGGCACTAAAAAGTTAATCAAAAAATCTAGATAAACCTCACCATCAAGTGTGCCCTCAAAAAAATAAGGACCAATAATTTTATTGTTACTGATACCAGCCCAAATGTTAATTTTTTAGGATATTGCGTGAGTCTCATATACCCAGTGAGGCTTTTCTCTGAGTTTGTTAACCGTTTAGTTTAAATGAAACGTCGCTTTATCAGAAAAAACTATTTTGTTTATGAACTGCAAATCTGCGTTCATTCTGCCCATCATCATTTCACAGAATTCTTGCCTTCTATCGGGATCATCTTCATCTAACTGAACTAACCGAACTTGTAAGGGTGGTATTTTTCTTCTCAAAATGACTCTCTCAAAACTCTCAAATTTACTTACATCAATGACGACGGCCAGTTTTCGAGTTGTCTTATGCGGATTTTCCGCATATCTATAAAAGTACATCTAACTTTTTTTCATCAGTAAATTTAACATTTCTACCTTGTTTTTCAACATTTTTTACATGTCCAGTATAACGAAACTTCTTTTCAATTTTTCTATCTGTAGACTGCGAAACTTTTTGACCAGGGTATTTATTATTAAACATTTTACAAACCTTCTTTTGAGTTCTTGTTTTATTACCACAACCAATTATAATTAAAATGTCTATAAAATGTCTAAATGCCAGCAGTCTACTAGATTCATATCAATTGTTTATTTGGCTTTTTGACTAATATTTTATTATCTTCAAAGTTTTTTCCCTAATGTTTAGCAGAACAGATACGAAAATACCTGATTATTTCTAAAGTATATTTTAATACACCAGGCAATATTGCTGATTTAAAAGATAGGATAACAGAAGAAACTAACAAAATAAACCCCTGATACAAAATGTTGTACGAGAATTCCAAAATCGCCTCGGTTATTGTAAGGAAGTGAATAATGGTTGTCAAGTTGAACTTTTAATTTAATCGTAAAAATCAATTTTCTCAGTTATGATGGCACAAAATTCAAAAAACTTTATATTGCTGAACAGAGGACTAAAATCCTTTTCTAACAAGGTGCCGCACGACCCCCTTTGTTATTTAAAATTTTCGATGGGGTGCTGAAAGTGGATATTTTTATACTGTAAATTGTCAATTTAAGAATAAAAATCGACCTGTTTCAGGTTTTTTTTCAGACAGTACATAATAACGCTAAAATTGAATTTATTTCATACATATGGACCTCATGGTAGAATACTGCTTGCTGTATTATATGGTGTTCTTTTTACAATACCCAGAAAACTTAATTAGAAAAAGTTGCAAAACAGATTTTTAAGGATATGTGGTTATAAAATGGGTTTATGACGTGGAGATTGTAATTACAGTTATATTCTTAATCAACTTCAAATGATCAAATTAGACACAAGAAGAGCTGAATTCGAATTATATTTTTTATATAAGCTTCTAAATGGATTTATTAATTGCCCTGAAATTTTGGGTTTTATCTCATTTAATATACCTATCCGAAGAACCCGCAATTCTGACCTGTTTTCTTGTAGATTTGCATTCTACTAATTATGGACATAATGAAGTTATTTCTTGGATGTTACGTACGGCGAACAATTACCAGATTTAAAATTATTTAGTATTTCAACTGCATCATTTAAAAAACATGTTAAAAAACTGTTGTAGCTAGCTTGTGTATCTTACTGTATTTTATACATATTGTACAAAAACTGAAAAAGGGTTTAGCATGTCAATAAATAAATAAAAAAATATCTTTCATTTATAACTCATCCATAGAAGACGCCTTAAAACCCTGCAGGAGACTGCGTTCCCCAGAGACCTTACCACCAAACCCAATTATGTTTCACTTCCATACCATCACTAGAGTCTTTCTGGAGATATTAGAAATCTTATCAAACGTTTGGTTGAAAATATCCACGTTTCTATTAAAGTACCCAATAATTTGGGTCAACATATATCTAATTCTAAAGATCCCATCAATTATATGAACCGTCGTGGTGTTTATAGACTAAAATGTTCAGATTGTGATGCCACCTACATAGGAACAACATGTAGATCATTGTCTTCACGCTCTCTAGAGTACACAAAAAGAGATAATACCTCCACCTTCTCTCAACATCTAAAAGAACATAACCACACCGTCAATATCCCAGAAGATGTATCACTTATCCACAATATTCCCCAAAAAACTTTCTCAAACTAGACCTATACGAAGACCTTGAAATCATTAAAGAAAAACAAAAAAAGTCCAAATTGTGTTTATCGCCATGTCTCATTTAATCGAGAGTTCCTCCCACTAAATCGTTCTCAAAATACAAACTTTATTCAATTAAGCAAATTTTGTTTTTTGTTACTTGGTGAAAAATTCTTCTAATAATATAATTTTATTTGACTCATTTATATTGACAATTCAGACGTATGTTATACATTTTAAAGTAGACGACTTTAAAATGATATTGCCAATATTGCTGGGTTGCGTTCCTGGGACGACTTTATTGTAAGATCAGTGTATCTGCCATCGTTCACAGCAGTTGTATAGGTGTCCATCTACTTTACGGAAGATTTTACGCAAATATCTTGTTTTGCATGCTTACAAAATCCAACTCATTCAATCACGCAAGAATTGAACGTACATCGTCAACTAGCAAGGCGTAGATTCGGTGAGTTTGTCCAAAACGAGATCGTTGTTGATTCCGATTTTCATAAACGAATTTTGCTTAGCGATGAATGGCTACGTCAACAAACAAAATTGCCCTATTTGGAGTTAAGATAATCAGCAATTGTATGTTGAGAAACTATTACATCCAGAAAAATTGTCTGTCTGGTGTGCTTTATGATCTGGTGAAATCATTGGATCTTACTTCTTTAAAAACGATGCTCACCACAACGTTACAAACAATGATGACCGCTAGAGAGTCATAATTACTGCCTTTTTCATCCCCAATTGAACAACTATGATGTGCATGAGCTGTCGTTTCAATAAGACGGCGCAACATGTCACAGAGCTCGTGCCACAATTGATTTATTGAAGGAAACGTTTGGTAATCACATAGTTTCACGATTCGGGCCGTGAACTGGCCTCCTAGATCGTGCGATTTAACACTGCTAGACTATTTTATGTGGGGATATGTGAAGGTGCTAGTCTACGCCGGTAATCATGAAACGATTGATCACTTAGAGGACAACATTCACCGCGTTATTGCCAATATACGGCGACAATGGAAAAAGTGATCGAAAATTGGACCTCCAGATTAGACTACGTCAGAGCCAGCTATAACGGTCATATGCCAGAAATCATATTTAAATTATAATGCCAAAAGATCAATCTTGCGAATTAAGTCAATTTCATGTTAATTTATAAAAATTATCTTATTTTATTCAATTTAAAAGTTCTATAACTCTAAAAAACACCCTTTATATCTGTTAATAAAAGCAACGATCTTACCTAAAACATTATAAAAACACAACTTCTTTTAATTAGGTAGATTTCTGTTAATTAATTATATACTTTGTCCGTATAAAATTTATATTATTCGCATATTTCTAAAACTGCACACGGACTATTATTGCACCGACCTCTTCAATTTAGGGCTTGTCTCGTAATATTTTTGTTTAGTTTTCTGAGCAGGTGGCTTTTCCTTTTCCATTTGCTTCGTGTAAATGGTGATGTTTACGGCTTCCTGTTGGAGCCAACATATCCACTTTACGGATTCTGTTTGGCCCGAAAATGTTGCTATAATTCAGAGAATTTTGTTCATGAACGTTTTAGTTCTTATTTCTTTGATTTTGTGTGTTTTAAGTTAATAATGTATGGAAATTCTTAGTCTGTTGTTTGATAATTTTTTTTCAATAATCATCAGTGTGATGCTGATTATTACAAATACAATTTGGTCATAAATGGCCAATGAGCAATTTCATTTTAACCTAAATTACTACTGTTCCTTAAAATTAAGAGCTTATTATGTAGAGTCTCTTATCTAAACTTACTGAGCACTATTCGAACAAACACAAAGGCACAAGCACTATCCTCTGCTTTTTACTACCACCCGAACTACTTCAAAAGGCTTTGTCCTCTTCAATCTCTTAGTTTGCCCAGTAGTAGGGGAAAGTAGCCGAAATTGTACCTGCACCAATATTGTACCACCGCTCTATTTATTATACTTATTTATATATATTATCTATATTATATTTATTTATACAAGACAATACAAGACAATAATTCGTCCCACAATAACGTATGGAAGCAAGACATGGACTCTGAACCAGCGGTAAAGGAAAAAATTACGGGTACTGGAAAGAAAGATACTGCGGACTATCTATGGGCCTTGCAGAGAAGAGACAACAGGAGAATGGAGAAGAAGACACAATGATGAACTCCAGACAGTATATGGAGATGAAAACATAGTAAGCTACATTAAAGCAAACCGAATAAGATGGGCGGGTCACGTACTAAGATCGAGTGACGAAAGACTATTGAATGTCACATTCTGGGAAAGGCCCGATGGCAGGTCAGTTGGTCGCACAAAAAAGAGATGGAAAGAAGCAGTAGCCAGTGATCTACGCAAAATGGGAATACAGCAATGGGAATAGCTGCCCAGGACCGGCAACAATGGAGGAAAATAGTATACACGGCCAAGACTCACATAGAGTTGTAGAGCCAAATGATGATGATGATGCTGTATTTATTTTTTATGAGGAAGAAGAATATGAGATTCTTTATGAGTTGAGTTCTGAAGATTTACAACGTTCACATTTGTCTATTTTGTTTTATCGAATTTTTTGTATCTCATGGTATTTCAGTATAGTTTTCTAGTTCTATACGTAAGGTTACAGCATCTGTAAAGGTATGTGTGAACCATTTTGATTAATAAATCAGAAAAGCATGTATTTAGGTGTATAAAACTGAGTTATTTCTATTTGCCGGACCATTTTCAGGTTAGGAATCTTAGTTTATTCACATAAAGTGCAAGTTTCCCATATTGTACCACGCCGAGTTGCCGATATTGTACCGCTACAATTTTAGAAACCATTGGGTATTTAAGACCTCTTATTTTCAAAAATAAATAAATACCTAAATAAATAACACACACCGTTTTTGTGTGTTTTAGATGCCCAAATTAAAATATGGGACTTGGAATGTCGACGACATGAGCCAGACTCTTCAAACATTTCGTAATGAAGACATGGGATTAAATGAATGCTGCAGTCAGTATGATGTCCCTAAGCCTACCTTTCTCCGTCACCTTAAGAGAATCAATGTCAAGGCCAATGAAGAAACGAAGGCTTTTGGCCGAGGCAGTATGTTACCAATAGCAGTGGAGAAGGAGCTAGTTGATCACATTTTAAAACTGGAGACGTCGAGAGAAATCAAATACCACATAATTTTAATAAAGAATCCTAAATGGCAGGAAAGAAGTGGTTTTATGCTTTCAAAGCTCATCTTAATGACCTAATCTCACCGAGAGAACCTCAAGCAACGTCCATGATACGCACACAAGGATTCAGTAAAAGGAATGTTTATGTCTTTTTCAAACTTCTGGAAAAAATTGTTGATGAGAATAATGTTGATGCAACTCGCATATTTAACGTTAACAAAACGGGTGTCGACACTGTGCAGAACAAATGCCAAAAAAGGTTCTCGCACAAAAAGGTAAAAGGCAAGTTGGGTCAGTGTCCAGTGGAGAATGTGGTGTCAACGCGACAGTTGTTTGCTGTGCGAGTTCTTCAGGAATTTACGTTCCACCAATTTAGGAGGTGGTGCTCCACCAGAGAGTATGGTTGAGGTATCAGAATCAGGCAACATGACTAGTGATCTCTTTGTAATATGGCTCCAGCATTTTATTGATTATGTAAACCCAACAGTAGAAACAAAAATTATTTTGGTACTGGTATTTAAGCCTTTTAAAGGCTACTACGCTCAATCAGTTGAAAAGTGGCTTCATTCTAACCCCCTTTTTTTATTGTATAATGGCTTTGGCATAGCCAATTAGCTAGACTATTTGTGGTAGTTACAATTTTTGATTTTATTGTATAAGCCTATTTATAATCTAAATTTACAGAGAGTAATATGTTCGTATACACATTCAATTTGTATACCTATGCTGTATTTGTATGCTGGAGTGAGTGCGTAGTTTGATCTTATTCTGTTTGCAAGTTCTAAAATTTATTCCAGGTGTACTTTGGTTGTATAAACGTTGCCATCTTTGTTTGCAATTGTTATATACTCTAAGGATATTCTAACTCTGAATTATGTGTTACACAACTCCTCGTAGCTGGTTTGATTTCTGAAGCTTATGGGAGAGCAGCAACCATTGAAATTGCAGTCAATGGTTTCCGAACTAGTGGAGTATGGTCTGTTGATCGCATGGTCTTCAAAGATCATGACTTTTTTGCGACTGAAAATTTAAATGACCATAAAGGTAGTGAAACTCGGAAAGATGGTGAAAATAAAGAATCTAATGAGACAAACAAAGAACCACCTAGGTCTACAACAAGAGCTAATGTAGAGTAGGCAATAATCTGACCTGAACTACCTAGTCAAGAAGGGAACAGCACAAAATGCTATCGTTTTGACAGGAAGCCCCTATAAAAATAAATTAGAATTAGAAACAGCTACAGTTAGCACAGGAACAGATAAAACAAATGAAAATGAAATTGGGGAAGGTTAAACAGAAATCGTCCAAGAAACTTGTAAGTGCTCCAAACGTAAAACTAGAGGGTAAAACTAATTTTAAAAGAAAAAAAAGAAGATGTCAAGAAAAACTTAGCAAAAAATAAATGTGAAAATCATACAGAGTCTGTTCTTCTAACTGCCGCGTCAAGCTTAAATCAACCTGACGTTGTTATAGAGATGTGTGTTGATGAGTGGTTCTGTTCAATTTGCAAGAAAAAAAGAATTGAAGACATTGAATTGATCCAATGCCGTTCAGGAGTCCAACCTGAATCCCAAACTTTTTCTTGCTTTGTATGTAAATAAAAATATTATGTACGTTCAAACTGAATAATTTCTGATTTTGAAAAATAAATTAATTATATTAAACAAAACATGATAAATGGTATTCACACTAAAATTTATTTTACCATACACTGATCCCTCTATATAGGTTACTACTGGTACAATATGGAAACCCATGGTACAATAAAGGCAACTAGTTTTCTAAATTGTACCACTTGCAATCTACCAGGAAAGCATATTTTTTAACCGGTAAATTCATGATATTAAGTTACAAAAATTATCATGTGTGTGTAAATGTTATCCTAATACATCGTTCAGTTACAATATTGGCAACTTTCCCCTATTCAGGAGCTGGATTGACTTACTATTGATGGAATTGCTCTTAATGATGATAATATGTAAAATAAGTATATCATTATTTATTTATTAGTATAATTTTTGCAGTATAATTTTTGTTTGAAACCACATGTTGTATTATTTTATTAAACTATTTAATACCGCAGAGAATCTACCGTTTGATAAATAACAGAGTCACAAAAGATGCAATAATTGCTTATGAATCACGGAAGTACAGTCAAATAAACACAAGTTTTGGTGAATTGCCTAGTCAAATATTTGCAGACATTTGAAGTACCATGTTCACTGACAAACTGGAAACAGAAATATTTAAAGTACCTATCTAACTTAAATATTTGATATGAGAAATGCAATTAAGTGCTTACTTACTTATATGTACGTACATATAAAAAAAAACGGTTGGAAAAACCAACAGCTGACAATATAAAAGGAGAGTTTGGAGATATTACAACCGTTAAAATTTTTTGTAGAAGCTATACAGTTCGTTTTATTTTATTACAACATTAATAAAGGAAACAAATTTTGTTTCTTGTTACTTGGTAAAAAATTCTTCTAATTTAATTTTATCTAATTCATTTATATTGACAGTTCAGATGTATGTTATACATTTTTAAAGTAGACGACTCTAAAATGATATTGCCAATATTGCTGAGTTGCGTTCCTGAGACGACTTTATTGTAAGATAGTTCATTGAATTGCATGAAATCAACTTTAACTTGAGAATACTCGTCAGAGAAAATCATACCACATGATTACTCTTTATATACCCAACCACAGGTATGCCATGATAACAGTAAAATTCTCCTGTTAGTAATTTCATAGTAAATCATGAGGAAAAACAAGAAAAAAAAATCGGTTGCCTGTAAAGTCGGTTTTACGAGCGAAGATTTTACGCGACAACGTCTTTTTCTCGGTAGAATATTTATTGATATGAATATTATTAAATTGCACAATAGGAACAAGGAATTGAATGAAAATAAGAATTGCACAAATTTTAACTATAGAAATATATTTGGTTTACTAAAACATTGTACATGTAAACTTAAACTTAACTAATTTCTATTTGAGTGATTTTGTTGAGGATAGGACAATGATAGGAGAAATATGAAATGAAAGGAAGTGTTTCTGCTGTAATGTGTCTTGAACGCCAAGAACGCTCGAGAAAGACAGAGACACAAGCACGCACCGATTCAACGCGCCTAATTCTCTAGTGCTGCGCGCGCAGCGGACCGATCATGTTTGAGTGGGAGAGAGACGCAAGGCATTCGCCGGTCCGGCGGGCCTCTCTCTCGTTCGGTGACTCATCGTAACAGACGTGAGCGGGCGTTACACTTTTTCATGAATGACTCCGAGCCACAACCTAATTTAAGACGTTGTCACGTCAAAAACTTCACGATACTATCCCGACATAGTAACTATTTAGTCTTACATTAAGTTTATTCTCAATAACCACCTCTGATTTTAAGTGTATATATGTTATTTAAAAAACATAAATTATGTATTCCCGATATGTTACTGACTTACTACCTAGTAGTGGTATTTTCTTTTTATTAACTTCCTCTTTTAATATGGGTAATCAGATCCTACTACATTCTGCCGAGGAATTTGCGAGACAATTGGTCTTATTTAGCATAACTAGAGCCGCTTATTTGATTTTTTCTTTTTACCATCATCTGTTTCTTCTAGTACTATACTTGAATCGTTCCATTGAACACTATGTTCATTATCACATGTGTGTTTAAATATTTGGGATCTATCAAATTTTCTATTTTTAATATAAGATTGATGTTCACTTATTCTAACATTCAATGACCTTGATGTTTCACCTAAATAAAACTGATCGCATTCACAAGGTATTTTATAAATAGAATTCTTTGTTCTTTCTTGTTCATTGTTAGGTTTAGTTGTAGATGAAATAGATCTCAATGTGTTTGTTGTTTTTAATGTTGTTGAACACTCCTCGTATTATTCCTTGTGTATGCTGTAGGATCTTGTTCCAAGTTGTTCTGTTCTATTGTAATTCTAATATTGTAAAATTGAACCCATTCGAGTTATTTGTTTAATCGAGTTTAATATACTAAACTGCAGAGATTACGGTGGGCAGGGCACGTGGTCCGAATGCATGAGAATAGAATCCCCAAAATATTACTAAATGCCAGAATGCAGGGAAAAAGACTTGTTGGAAGACCTAAAACGAGATGGGAAGACGAAGTCGATGAGGATGCCAGGAACTGCCTGGGAATGCGTTCATGGAAAAGAACAGCGGTAAATCGAGATGATTGGAGAAGCTTGTTGAAGGAGGCCAAGGCCCGATTTGGACTGTACTTTTTGGAAGAACTTGATTTGACTTGAAGATATGATTTTTTTTTTAAATAGTCGCTAACTTCGTTCCTATTGGTCATAGAAGGTTTTTTTTAAATGTGAGTTTTTTTACCAGCTATCCAATGGTTGTACGTAAAAGTCTGTAGCTTGAAAAATATAGAATTTATTACAATTGTTTATAAGTAAAAAACATACCCCTTGTTCAAACGTTTATCTTGTAAATAATTTCGATGAAAATGCAATATGCATTTAACTCATAATATAGTTTAAGTCTTAAAGAATCCTATGAAATTTGCTAAATATGTCTAGCATCATTCATAGGACAAGTTCAATAGTTTAAATAATTAGCCTCAGGGATAAATAAATTAAATAACTTTTAAACTATTTGATCGATCGGGGAGAAATTTCGCATAAATTTAAAAGACGGTAATTCCTCGATGTTTAAATGTAATATTTTATTTTGTTAATAAAAAAATTAATAAAATTTATAAGTTAGTGCAAAAAAACTGCTTTTTTGCAAATATCTCCGTAAACTATTTATCAATTTTAATTGAAAAAAACAGGAAAATAAAGATATTCTTGATATTAAGAAATGATATAAATATTTTTTATTTAAAATGTAAGGGAAATAACTTATAAACAAAAAAGCAAATTGTGACCATAAGTTATTGTTTAAAAAACGCAAGATAAAAATATGGGTATTTGTTCATTTATTCGTCATCTAGTAACCCCCACCTATGTCTTAGAAGCTTCAGATGTCTGCGAAAAATTTTGCCGTGAAATCGATGATTTTTGCATAACCAGACTGGGCTATTGGTAATGCATTAAATTTACATCTAGGATTTTTGGGTTACTTAATATTTGGGAAATCTTTGAAGTGTCAATAACTGGATAGGTCTCAATAACTAGTAGAGCTTTTAACTGAACTAAGAAGTATAAAGTTCATATAACTTATTAAATTTTTGTAATTAATAAAACCCTCAGTATGGTGGAGATATGTAGATGATGTATTCTCAATATGGCCTCATGGATCAGAGTTGTTGGACACATTCCTAAATGATATAAACGATAAAGAAGAGACAATAACATTTACCATGGAAAAGGAATATAATAACACATTACCTAATCTCTAAGAACGATACTGGATACGAAACTCAGGTGTATAGAAAACCAACACACACCAACAGATATTTAAATTTAAAATCAATTCACAACATTAATATTAAAAAGGGAATCATTAAATCCTTATACGATAGAGCCAAAATTACTTGTTCTAACGAAAATTCGTTCTTGGAGGAAAAACATTTGTTAACATCTGTTTTATTAAAAAATGATTATCTTTTATCGTTTATAAATAAGGAATTTTCAACAATCGATCAAATAGAACAAAACAACTTAGAACGAGATCCTACAGCATATACAAGGAATAATACGAGGAAAATAACAATACCATACATAAAAGGATTATCGGAAAAGCTTAAAAGGATAGGAAATAAATTCAACATTTCAACAACATTCAAAACAACAAACACGTTGAGATCTATTTTGTCCAAAACCAAACCTAACAATGAACAAGAAAGGACAAGGAATTGCATTTATAAAATATCTTGTGAATGCGATCAGTTTTATTTAGGTGAAACATCAAGGCCATTAAATGTTAGAATAAGTGAACATCAATCCTATATTAAAAATAGAGAATTTGATAGATCTCAAATATGTAAACACGCATGGGATAATGAACATAGGGTTCAATGGAATGATTCAAATATAGTCCTAAAAGAAACGGATGGTAAAAAGAGAAAAATCAAAGAAGCGGCTCTAATTATGCTAAATGAGACCAATTGTGTCGCGAATTCCTCGGCAGAATGTAGTAGGATCTGGTTACCCATATTGAAAGAGGAAGTTATTAAAAGGAAAATACCAGTATTGGTAAGTCACTAACATATAGAGAATACATCATTTATGTTTTTTAAATAACAAACATATAAAATCGGAATTTGGTGTTTATTGAAGGTAAACTAAATGCACGATCAAATACTTACCATTCCGTGATAGTATTGTGAGGTTTTTTTCCTGGTTTTTCCCTCATAATTTACTATGGAATCACTAACAGGAGAATTTTACTGTCATTATGCCATGTATTTGTCTTTTTAAAGACGAATTACATGTTATGATCTTTTCTGACGGATATTCTCAAGTTAAAGTTGATTTCATGTAATCGAATGAACTATCTTATAAGTAAAGTCGTCCCAGGAACGCAACTCAACAATATTGGCAATATCATTTTAAAGTCGTCTACTCTAAAATGTATAATGTATGTCTGAATTGTCAATATAGATGAGTCAGATAAAATTAAATTATTAGAAGAATTTTTCACTAAGTAACAAAAAACAAAATTTGTTTAATTTACTAATGTTTGTATTTTGAGAACGATTTCCGAAGTGGAAATTGAAACGTCAATAAACGTATTTTAACCTTAAAAAAACTAACGTAAAAAAAATTTGGTTAAGATACTGTAGGCCTACTAAAATTATTAGACAATATTTTTGCTTTGTTCGATGAAAAAATTGTAAAAATACGTTATATAGAAATTTAGTGTAAAATATCTACGCCTCTTCCTATTTAGATAGTGATCAATCACAAAGATACAAGTTTATATATGTAATAAATTCTTCGGTGAAACATACTTAATTACTAAATTTTACAGTACTGTGGTTTATGTAACTTCAAGATACAGAAATAATTAAAAAATTCATAGATATTCATGTGGCATTGTCAGCTTTTTCTAAAACTCCATTTTTAAATATTCTCGTTCCAAGTTTTGTAAAAGTGTTTTGCGAATTGTATTACTGGTTTCGTGATATTTCATTATCTATCTCGTTATTTTCAAAAAGTCCTCCATAAATCCCAAATAAATCATCCTAGAGTCGCTAGTCGACACTGTCAAAATTGATCATAAATTATGAGTAATTATTCAGTTGCTGGCAACAAGAATGATACCAGTGAACAAATAATGAAATACACGGTCGTTAACAAGGTCAACCCGCACAGTGTCATCTTTCTAATGTCAAGACTATATAGTGGATTATTGATCGGATTGGGTATCTAAAATGTACACTGGAAGTAAGAGAAACTTAAGCAACAAGGTAATAATGAAAAATAAAAAACTGCCTGATGATACTGATGAGACCAGAAAACTGTAGTAGACTAAACCGGTCGTCATTTAATAAATATATTGTGAGTCTGTCATTTATTTCTACTACCCAGTTTGAAATGGACTCACACGGGCAAACAATTCATTATTTTATAAAAATAAAAAACTTTTATAATACCATTCTAAAACAGATCCACAGATACTATTATAGTGCGACATCGGTCGATAATACAGTGGCGGCCGGTCAGGGTCAGCAGGGTCGGCAGTGCCGACCCACACCTTTATAGATAATATAGATTTTTTTAATATTTAATTTAATCAGTATTTCAACAATTAATTGTGGCAGGTAATCAGTTGATCTCATTTGTTTTTGTGAAATAAAAAACATATCTGTGAGATAATAAAGACTAAATTTTATTCATGGCTTTTAAAAGAATTCGACCAATTTGAGCGTTAAGTGATCCCTGCGTAACACTTTATTATACACAAATTAATGATCTGATATCAGAGACATCCATCCGCCTGTGAATTCTTAAAAAGGCACGTTTTGGGTTTTCGGCAAACCAATCTCAACCTTGACGATTTACTTGTAAAAGTCAACGGAATATTAGTTGATTAGCAACCAAACATACATTTCTTTCCATATGAACTTAATTACCAAGTACGGCAAATTTAAATTTGCCAATTCTTCATTTGGATTGGTGATTGGTCGCGAACTGTACATTGCGAGTTCGGGATGAAATGTTATTTCATATAAGAACGTAAGTAGTAAAGTGAAGTGATATTCAGTGCACGAACTAGCCTTTCTTTCTGTGATGTATTTTTATTTTCTAAAGTAATACTGTGATACGTTACGTCTGCCGTAAATAGTTAAAGGTTAAAGGGTTTTTTGACATATTAGAAGTTTTTTTTTAATTAAAGTGTAAACAAATTTAGGTAAATTAACCTAAAAAATGGAAGCTATTGGAGAAACTGTAAGTAAAAAATTGTTATTAAAAATAAGGGGCGCCCTTTGCCTAAAATGTCCCGGCTTATAAATATTAGTGCGGGTAAGGGAAGTAATAGATCATATTCAGATAATTGGTACAGCAAGTACTCATGGCTTACCGTGAGTGAAATAAAAAACAAACTTTTCTGTTGGCCTTGCATTTTATTTTCGACAAATAGGGGCAAACATCAAAATCCGTGGTGTGAATCTGGTTACGACAATTTAAAGGAATTATTTAGGGCTCTACATAAACATGATATTTTGAAAAATCATACATACAGCCAGATTAAATTAGATTTATTTGGAAAACAAAATATCTATGTTTCATTAGATAATGCCCAACGTGAAAAGGCTATTAAACATAACGAAATTGTAAACAATAATTACGTAGTTTTAAGTCGTTTAATTGATATTGTAATTTTTTTAAGTTGTCAGGAATTATCTTTTAGGGGACCCGATAATTCGGAGCATTCATTAAATCAAGGTAATTATAGAGAACTAATAAAAATGTTTAAGAAATACGATTTGGAATTTTCTAATTTACTTTCTGATTCAAAGACATTTAGCGGTGTATCTAAAACAATCTAGAATGAATTAATAGAATCAATTAGTTACATTTTGAGTAACGTTATTGAATCTGAGATTCAGGAAACCATTTGCTTTTCACTAGAAGTGGGTGAAACTACCGACATATCATGTCATTCACAATTATCAATTGTTGTTCGATACGCGTTACGTGGTAATATCTATGAGAGGTTTTTAGGTTTTACAGACGTGGGTAAAAGCCATAAGGCAGAATATATTTTTGGTGTTTTAAAGGACAGATTAAAATTTTTTGATATCAAAAATAAATTGGTAGGGCAAACTTATGACGGCGCTGCCGTGATGTCTGGTGAATTAAATGGTCTCCAAGCAAAAGTTAAAACTATGGCACAGCAAGCTTTATTTACTCACTATCATGCGCATAGAATGAATTTAGTTTTGCAGGATACATGTAAAAAAATTAAAGAATGTCGTCTTTTTTTTTGCCAGTTTAAGCGGATTTGCTTCATTTTTCTCAAGCTCGCCTAAACGGACTAATGTTTTAGAACGGTTTGTTTCGAAAAAAATGCCAATAGTTTGTCACATGCGATGGAATTTTAAATCTCGGTTAGTTTTCACTATAGCAGATTTTCGTGAACAGCTTTTGGAAGTTTTTGATTTTATTATTGAATGCGACGATTTTGAAAGTGATGATATCTCGATCATCGGTTCGAAAAGCAATCGGTTTGAAAACTTTATTAAATGATTACTCTTTTAACATACTTTTAAATATTTTTAAGAAAGTGTTTACCCAAACCGATTTGATATTCAATGTTGTTCAAAATCAGTTAACTGACTTTATTCATTCCAAAAATAGAATAACAAGACTGGTGCAAAATCTCAGAGATTTTTGAGATTTGGACTCGCTTGGACGTTTTGGACTCGCTTGATATTTCTGAACCTCCAAAAAAAAAAGACAAAGGCATGACGCAGAAACAGATCTTGAAAAACGAATATATTTTGAAATTTTGGATACTATTATTATGCAAATAGATACTCGTTTTTCGAATTTTGAAGATTTGCAAATTTTTGACCTCTTTGACGAATCAAAATTTAAAAGTTACGCCAAAGAATTTCCAAGATATTTATTAGACAGGTTAATTAAAAATTATCTATTATTCTTTAATAAAATAAAATTAGAAAATGAATTAAAAGTTTTATATACTGATCCAAATATTTTTGGAAGGTGGGATAAATTACAATATATTATGTATAATTTTATATACTGCAATTCATTACAACAAACTTACAGAAATTAATAAATTCTTGTCATTAATTCTCTCATTACCACCGACGTCTGCCTCAAATGAACGAGATTTCTCTTGCCCCAAAAGAATCAAAACGTATTGTCGAAATACCATGAAACAAGAGAGAATGTCAAGCTTGTCTCAAATGTCAATAGAAAAAAAAAACTTTTAAAATCTCTCCAAAATTCTAATAAATTTTACGATGACGTTATAACCCATTTTGCTACTTTCAAAGAACGTAGACTTTAAACGTAGAGTTAATTTATAAACATGTTTAGGTTCTAAATTTATAGGAAAAAATAAAAAAAACAAAAAAACAAAAAATCTCCTATGATGATTGAAGTCTTTATTAGACGGTATACCTATCTGAGGACACACAAAATACCTTGCCGACCTTGTCTCTCAATCCACGAGCCGCCACTGCGATAATACCATAGTCGTACAAGATAACCAAAAAACTTATTTAGAAAAAATGTAGGCAATGGTATTTTTCATACTTTGAAAATATGTGGAATTCTACAGGGTGATTATTAATTACGTAATTTTTTAAATAGGACACCGTATACATTTTTTCATATTTATATTCCTCTCATAATTCTTGTTCTTATAATATTGGACTTTGCATCACTATACAGAGTATTTAACAAGTTATGACGATTTTTATTTCGAAATCCCTATGAAATCAACACTATGTATATAAAGAGGTAATGCATAAACAAGTATTTTTGAGAGTAGAAACATTTTTGGGACCGTAAATGAAAATGGGCTATGGCGTCGGAGATACAACTTTGAACTATATCAGTTATACACCGATCCAAATAATTGTGAAATTCGTTAAAGTGCAGATACTTACATGGGCTGGACACATTGTTAGGATTTCAGATCACGAATTCACGAAGAGATTAACATTTTCAAAACCAGAGGGTCAAGAAGCATAGAACGACCACGAATGAGATTGATTGATGATGTGGAAGAAGGCCTACAGATTCTAAGGGTCAGAAGATGGGGGGAAGTTGCCAGGAATCGACAGGAGTGGCGACTCTCTTGTGAGCAGGCCAAGATCTACAACGGATTGTCGAGCCACTTATGATGATGATGACTGCATAAACAATTATTTGTTTTATATAATAAAGTAAACAATATATTACAGTTATTAAATTAGTTTAATTGAAATCATTGACAAAAATTTGTATACAGGGTGAACTACAAAAAAAATTACGATTTTCTCAATTTTTTTAAATGGATCAACCTATATTTTATTTTTTACAAATATTGTATTTATGATACTCTTTTATTTTTATAAAGCATTCCCTATACCTAAACACATTATTTTCCGACACCTTTTTAGTTCTCTTCAAATTTCGGGAATACATTCAATTTTTGTAATAGATATAAGTATTGAGTCTTCTTCTTCTTCGCGTGCCATATCAGAATTATCCGAAGTTGGCGATCACCATTGCGAAGGCTTCTCGATTTTCTACAATATGGAATAATTGTCCTGCATTTGATATTTGTGTCCATTCACGAATGTTTTTTAACCAAGAAACTTGTCTTTCTACACCTCTACGGCCCTCCATTTTGCCTTTAAGGATCAGTTGTAATATTTTATATCGACTTCCCCTTACTATATGTCCCAGATAAGACATTTTTCGATGTTTATCAGTCTTTAGCAGTTCTCTATCTTTGTTGACGCTCCTTAGTACTTCTTCATTAGTATTCCTTGCTATCCAAGGTATCTTTAGCATTCGTCTATGAACCCACATTTCCAATGCTTAAATTTTATTCATGATCTATACTTTTAGCATCCACACTTCTGCGCTATACAAAAGTACGGATTAAACATAGCAGTTAACCATTCTTTGTCTTATTTCTAAACTGAGATGATTATTGCAAAGAAATGACTTCATTTTTATAAAAGTAGTTTTAGTCATTGCTATTCTACATTTTATTTCTATGTCTGGATCTAGTTGGTCCGTTATCACAGTTCCCAAATATGTCTTTTTGGAAACTTTCTCAACTTGGACTTCGTTTAATTGAAGCTTAGCATCGGAGTGTGGGTCACGACTAAACACTAAAAATTTGGTATTGTTTTAGTTTATTTTAATGCCCATTTCCTCTCTTACCTCGTGAATACGATCAAGCAAAATTTAGAGACCTATAATATTATCTGACAGAATTACTGTATCGTCTGCATATCTAATCACATTAAATAGTTCCCCGTTGATTTTTATCCCATATGGTTGTCTCTAAGTACATAAACGTATACAGAACAAGAGGAAGGTCCCGTAAAACATGGATAGACGACGTAGAGAGGGATCTTAAAACCATAAACATCAAGCAGTGGCGAAGGAAAGTATCCGACAGGGCAAAATGGAAGAACATTGTTAAGCGGGCCAAGAGTCACAAAGGGTTGTAGCGCCATTAGAAGAAGAAGAAAAAGGTTGTCTCTAAGTGCCTTTAACAACTGGTTCGAGTAAATATTGAACAATGTTGGCGACAAAATGCAACCTTGTCTGACACCTTGTTGTATGGAGATTTCATCGGTGTAGTTATCTAAAATTTTTACGATAGCAGTTTGATTTCAGTACAAATTTTTAATGACACGAATATCCTTGTCATTTATTTCGATATTTTTCAGGATATCTGATGCCGCACTAAAAACTCACCCTTTATGTGTAGATACTTCTGTACATACTAATACAAAAATAAGAGTTGAATCTCTGATTTTCTTGCATGTGCAGAATAGAAAATTCTAATTTTCCTGTGTTAAAAACTGAAGTAGACCAAATAATACAAGCAATGAGAAAAATAAATTACAAGTATATGTGCAATTGTAACGTAAATATATTAAGTGCCACTTGTCCTCAACTTCATCTTCACTTTAAAGATCTTAAAAAAATTCCTTAAAAGTAAACTTGAAAATAAAATGAAACGAAAACAAAGTTAAGTAACCTCGTTAAATACAGCACAACGAAAATGCGGTAATTTAATAAAACAACCTCTAACACAGTTTCTTAACATTTTTTATGAGTTTTATGGTGAAACAGGTAATGTGAATGTTGCCACATGCCTTAAAAGCTTAAAAATTTGATTATCTACAGATAAGATAAAATAATATACACGGATCGGTAAGGTGTAGGCTGGTTGGTATTAATAAAAACGTACATAACACAGCTGTCATAGGAACTAAGATAAACAGTTTCGTGTTACCAGCAGAACTATTTCCGTAATATTTTATAACCAAAACTCCACTACAATATTATACACTGGAGGAAATATTGATTTGTAGACTATGAAAAAAATAAAAATTCATAATAAAACGATCAGCTTGGGCAATAAAACTGACTCTACAATTAGATTGCACTCCCTAAATAAAATTCATTGAAACAGAGCATACAATGAAACTAGATATTTTTAATTTCTATAATTTTATTAATCACATCACATACTTAAACTTAATAAATCAGTCGATTTTTGTTTTTTGGACCGAAGGAAATACACTGCGCTCCAAAATTAATGCATAATTTTAAAATTCTTATTTTGAGTTGTAATGAAAAAATTTTTGTTTGTTCTTTTCTGCTTTATGGTTGTTTTAGAACATCTTAAATAAAAAACTTTTCTTTTTTTACAAAAAATTTATTGAAATTAACAATATAACATCATAAATCTAAACATCTAAACAAACAACTGATCTAAACAAACTAACATTATAAATTAATGACGAAATTGCAATTTTTAAAGTTAAAGAAAATACTAGTACCGTGTACTAGTATCGAGTATTGCCTCCTCTGGCATTTATTACTGCTTGACAACGATCTCTCATACTGAGAATAATCGTTCTGATTTCTTCTTGATCAATTTGATTCCAAATGTCAACCAACCGCAAAAATAGTTTATCTAATGTGTTTGGTGCATTAGGTAGTTGTCGTAGTCGTCTGCATATGATGTCCCAAACGTGTTCTATTGGGTTGAGGTCGGGACTTCTTGCAGGCCAATCCACGGCAGGAATTCCAACCACCTGACGATATTGCTGCACAATTCTTGCCATGTGTGGCCTGGCATTATCTTGCATAAGCATAAAATTATCCCCAATAAATGGTGCAAATGGTGCTCTTCTAAAATGTCTGTTATATACCTCTGCGATGTAAGCCGACCGCGATCTATTCTAACTAATTCCATACGAGCCTCTAAATTAATCCCACCCCACACCATTACCGAGCCGCCGCTATACTGTACAGTCCCTTCTGACAAATTTCGATTTTCTTGCTGCTGGTGGTTCATTTCAAAGAAAAAACATTTAATAAACTTGAAAACCCCCTTTAAACGTTCAGCACAACGTAATCCAACCCAACTAAATTCGAAATAAAATTAAGCACAATTAGCCTGTTTTTATTTTTTTTTGCAAAAAATGGTAAAAAATCAGCGTTTTTTTTCCGTTCTTTCGATAAATTTTACAATATACCGTGGGTAACAATAATATCTTAGAACAAAAATCGATTTGATTTATCAGGGTTTTTAAAATTATGCGTTAATTTTGGAGCGCAGTGTATTAAACTATAAGAACAAAACTTCAGAGCTGTCATAAAAAACACGCACTAGTCAGTCGACGTCAACGACAAACTGAATCAAAAAACTAACTAAGACACGAGGTGGAAAATGTATGGAACGTTAAACACTATAAAAACAGAACCCCATTACCTCTGATTTTCATTGATTTAAGGCCAAATGACAATAACAAAAACATATACGATATCGAATTTCTTTTAAATCAAAAAATTGACATCAAAACGCCAAACCCGAGAAGGGAAATACCTCAGTTTGCCAGATGTCAAAGATATGAACACACCAAGAACCATTCCCGTCTAAGACTACGATGTCTTAAATGTACTAGTGACTATGTAACTAAACAGTGACCCAGGAAGGAAAGATCAAACAACGTGAAATGCACCCTGTACGAGGGCAACCACACCTTTAGCAATTAGAAAGGACAAGGATCTACGAGGGTAATTACTAAGGTGGTCGAGTCCACAAGGATCTACTGAAGAACAAATACTCCCAATAAGTTACGCCAACGCTATAAAAAGTACACAACAGGAAACCATTAATAGTATGTTGTATCAAGAAAGCCCACAGACATTAAACATAACAGACGACTTTTCAGAACTAAAAACATGTTAAAAACTTTATCAAAGCAGATGTCCATAATGCTGAACCTGCTAACAACCGTCATAAACAAGCTGGTTAAATCATTAAGTTTTTGAAGAAGGCAATGTGGAACGCTTACGGCTATAAAAACACAAAGAAGATTTAAAGGCTTTTATTGTTAATCACAATATAGATATAATGCTTATTAAGAGGACACATTTCACTACTAGAACTTGTTCTTCTTCGTATGTTAGACCTTAAAGCCTGTTGTTTCCGGTCTGATTTAGCAGTATTTGCGGTGTTGACTGTCAGATATATCTCTATCTTTAGGGAGTCTGCTTTTTCGTCTTTCACCTTCTGGTTTTCCATCTTTTTCCATTCTGTTAATGTGTTGTTCCATTTTCGTCTTCTTTGGCGTCCCTATCTGACGATATCATGTACTTAACACGTGTCTCTCATTTGTGCATTCCAGCTTGAAATCCCACTTGAAAATTTTAAAATCAATCAAGTCAAAGAATCAATTAACACTAAAATAAACCCAAAGAATTCTGTAATAGATTCGACTGTTACTTGATAGAAGTTTATTTTATCAAGCAATAAAACCCTGAAAACTTTTGTTTTCAACACTTCCACAAATTTTTCTTATAATTAATTATCACCACAACTGTTTAGACTACAATAGAAACCATCTTAATAGATTCAAGGCATAGAACAGATGTAATAAACTGCAGTAGTTATAGAAGTGCAAACATAAACTCTGATCATTGCCTAGTGATCTTAACATTGAGAGATAGAATTTCAAACACCAACAAAGAAAATAAACTGGATATAAAAAGATGGAATGTGCAAAAGATGAGAGATGCGACAATTGCAGAACAGTAAGTAATCAAAATGTAAATGAAGACGGTGAGACATATATAGACTCTCACTGGACCAGAATAAAGGAAAACATTGAAGCAGCAGCGAAAGATGAAATGGGAACAGAATTTTTTGTCAATAAAATTCATTGATTTAGCAGCAGCTTATAAAAGAAATATGGAAATAGAAATCCCTCCCCAATGATTGGAATATTGGAATACTTTGCACCATACACAAAAAAGGAGATATCTTTGAATGCTCTAACCACAGAGGAACTACTCTTCTAAATGCAGCGTATAAAATATTTTCCACAGTACCATGTCACCGTATGGCGACATATGCAGAATGGATAGTAGGAAAATACCAGGGTGCTTTCAGAGATGGATAGGGACGACTGGAGAAAAATTCTTGAGGAGGCTAGACCCTCGCAGGATTGTAAAGCCAAAATGATGATGATAGAAATCATTAAAAAGACTTCGAATGGGTGATAGGTTATCTAGGGTCGATTTTTCATGTCTGCTGTTGTTGTTGTCGAATCTGATAGCGCGCTGAAGTAAACGAAAATGTTTTTCCGACAGCTGTAGCTGGAAAATAGTCTGTTGCAGTACCATCTGTTTTCCAGAGTTCATTAGTGTTCAAGTGATTTCCTCTTTTTACATCTGCTAAATAGAGCAATCCTTTAAACGCCATTATCTCTCTGCTAAATTATTAGATAAACAATCTCGAGGTCGGGTGTATGAAGAACGCAATTGATCAAGTTTTTGGTTTGTAAAAGTACCGATTTGAGCGAGAGTATCTATAGAAAAAAATATGTACCAGCAGTCTACAATATCTTTTACAGAATCGAGCTAGAACGTGTATGTTCGAATCGGACAACCTCTTCAATATTTTGTTGTCTAAATAGCAAAATAGTTGATATTAATTGATGAGAATTACGGTGGAGTAAAGTTATTGTGTTGTGCACCTGCCAGTAATATTTCGGTGAGTAAAATTTAATTTTACTTGCATTTACTGACATAAAAACATTCATAACACTTCATTTAGTAAAAGACTTTTTGCTCCTCTTCTCAATAATTAGTACGGTACAGTAAACATAAACCTATTATTGAAACAACTACCTGTCGAATAGGCAGCCAGAGCAAAAGGTCGCATCGGTAGATTTTACCTAACAATTTTTACATAGGTACATGAACAATCGCGCGTTAGATTCAGACTACTTTTCATAAACCTGGAAACGATTTTTCAAATTTGAAAGAAAATTTATGTATTGGATAATTTTTTGTTAGATTTTATTTAACAGCGCGACTAATGGAGAGTTATGAAAACTTTTATGCTAAACCTACAGAACGAATCGCTCAAAAATTATCTCAAATTACGTTGTAGATATACTCTACAATTACAGCCAGTCACATAGAGACAACTGTCAAACGACCTCCCTTTTCTTAATCAATTATTCTATTATCTATACAGACGTTCCAAAATCTTTGGTAACGACCATCTTTACCTTTTAACAGTAAATACTTTATATTTTACAAAATGTTTTCCAACTTGTTTAATTGTCCAATAAACCTGCTCGTTGTAGATAATAGTAATGTTAAACTCTTTGGTAACAAAACACGTTTTTATAGTTGTACACCATCAAAAGTAACTAAAAGCACTAAAGTAAGGTAATAAAAATAATAAAACGAGCTATTAAATAGCGGTAGATCTTTGTTTGAAGCTAATTTTATTTATCAGGTTAATGCACACAATGCATTATGTAAGATAATTGCAATTTGTTGATTTAAATTTAAAATTTATTGTTTATTATATACAGGAAATAATATTGTAACTCTCTAATCGTTTTTTTTTTCTTAATTGGTTCACAACATTTGGAAATTTTCTTATTAGAGTAATATGGGTGATACAAAAATGAATTTGATGTTCTTTGTTTAATATCTTTACTAGTTTGCCTACAGATGAGAAAAAAGCTAGACCACCTCTATAACTCGAGCAAACAAAAAATGAAATTAGTCAACCAAAATCACGCATAGTAACTGGTCGAAAATTGCCGAAATCACGTGGCAATCATGAACTTATTTTCGGAAATTTTGAATTCGATTATTGGCAGCGCGAAAAGAAATATGATTCCTTGCTGGACACTTTACATTGTAACAATATATTTCTGCTTATAATAATAAAAATAATACATTCGTTTTTATGAATTATATTTTTACAAAGACAATTATTAACCATCATATCCCCCATCAATATACTCCCATATTATCAATACGTTCTTGAGAATATGCTTAATAATGACTACTACAAGCTACACTGAGACAGCACTGTGTTCACAGACCAAACAATAGCACATAATAGACCAGATCTCGTACTAGTTAATAAACTAACGACGCAAACAACACTAATCGATGTGGCGATACCTAACAACAATAATCTGCTTGTTAAATACAACGAAAATATCGTCAAGTACAGAGATCTGGAAATACAAATAATGAGACAATAGAGAATGGAAAGTACCCTGACGATAACTATTATTCTTTCTACTACTGTAGTCATTCCGAAGAAAATCCTAGACAACATAAAAAAGCTGGGTCTAAATGAACATTTATATAAGACCATGCAGAAAGCTGTGCCCATCTCGACGCCCAGATACATGCGAATATTTTTGGGAGAGATACCGATATATCAAGTCTCCTAGGACTCGATAACACGAGTCCCACCCGAGCTCAATCCTTTTGATTTCATCTATCCTAGGTATCTGGGATGAGTGAATTTTCCCCTTAGAGGGAGTATGAGCCGTATGGCTAAAACTGGATAATAATAAGTTAAGCTAAATAAATAAATACTTAAAGAAATAGAAGATAAATGAAAATAGATTTAAATATGAAAATGGTACAAATGGAAAAAATGGAAATGGATTTATTACAATATTAGATAGATGACATAATATTAAATCCTTCTACGTCGGCCTGGACCCATTACTATGGATTTGCGGATTCCATTACTATGGATTCCTCTCGTTGATGGATTTTTAAAGCACCCTCGAAGATGGAAACTAGCATTTTTCCTAAATGTTACATTCAAGACTATCATGATTATTTCACTGACTTTTTGCACCCAATCCCAAGTAAAAAATACTTGTTTTTATTCAGGACCTACAGGGAAATCTGATCCACAAAACACTACATTACTCCCAGAACATACTGTAACGAAAAAAGCTTATTTCGACGTACCCCATGTAACGGTTGCATCTCGTAGACCAGAATCTTCGTGACGAGGCTCAGCAGGGTATACGACACGGCCAGCGAGACGTTTGATCGAGATGGACTATTGTAGAAAATTCTGGAACTCTGTATTTGTAAATATAAAAGCCGCGCTATTAGTTAGTTGATAAGATATTATCGTACTGAACACTTATAAATAAATATATGTTCATAAATTGGAATCGCTCGTTTTATTATTAAACACATTGCAGTGGTATTACGGTGTGAGGTAATTTATTAATTTTTAAAATACATTGAACAGTGACTTTTTAAAAGAGAATTGTCAGTAAAACAATTACGTGAACAACTGAAAGAACGAGATGAAGACTCCAGCGGGTCCAAGAGATCCTTCAAGAACGATTGAAGGATCTTTTCAACAAGAATAGGGATAACCCAGATAAATTCTATTTTCAATTAAAAACAAGAAGCAGTTTCGAAAATAAAAAAATTTTAAAATGTTTCTCAAATGATTGAGGAAGCTTCTGAAAATGTTTCCAAAAGATTCGAGGAAACTTCTAAAATATTTAAAGAAATATGTAAATAGGACAATAAGAAATTTGAAGAAATTTCAAGAACATTCGATAAGATATAGAAAAATATAAACGACGTAGAAGAGAAGATCAAACAATTAGAGACCATGGTAAATAAGACGAAAGTGCTACCACCAGTTAATGCAGTAGTTTTAGATCCGCACATCATATGATATTCAAATCGCTAGTACTTGATGGGAAGTCCTTTTGGTGCATGTACCTTAGACAATTTGAATGCGACCTCTAATCATTGGACAGAACAAAAAAAGGCTGTTTCCTTGACTGCTGCTTTACGAGGTGATCCTGCGGATATTATAAACAAGCAAGACGAGCAACGAACAAGAAAATTTGCAAGAGTTTAAAACATATGTTAATCGTATAGTGCGGTTGGCTTATCCGTAGGCACCAGACAACATAGTGGAAAAAATTGCTGTAGATACTTTCGTCGATGGGTTGAGAGACAGTGAACTACAGAAAGCTTTACGACTAGCAAGAACGAAAGTGCTCTCCATTGTTGGAACACGAAACAGCTAGTCAAGCTTTACGGAGCTATCGAGTCCGAACCTCTGAAGAACAAAACGATAATCGTCTGGAGGAAATCGTATGGAAAATAGTGCATGACACGATACCAAAGAGACGCGATCCCAGGTGTTGGAATGGTGGCGACGGAGGTCACATTCGCCGTAAATTGCAAAAAAATAATACAACAGATTGAACACTGGGCTAGAGAAAGTCATTCAAATGCTGATGCTCTATCAAGACGGGCATGCAGTGCAAATTGTAATCACTGTCTTAAATTAGAGGAAAGACTTTGCCCCGTGAGACGAACCACCGTCATTAATGATCAATGGCAGCCTCAACAGCTACGCTCAAGCAGATGATCCATGTAAAAAAGAGTATTGGATTGGATGTCGAAGTGAAAGACCTTCTTAGCAAGACATTAGTGCATGTAGTCCAGAAGTCAAGTCCTACTGGAGTCAATGGAATTGCCTAGTACTAAAAGATTATCTTCTGTATAGAACCTTTGAGAACGATGATGGTGCAGAATCTAAGCTTCAGTTGATTGTACCTAAAAGTAAAGTGTCCATAAGTATTGCGTAAGTTACATGACGGTGCATCAGGTGAACACTTTGGTATTAGGAAGACTCTCCAAAAGATTCGAGAACGGTTCTATTGGGTGAACTGTAAAGAGGATATAAGAAAATGGTGCCGGAAATGTGAATTGTGTGCAACCAGTAATGGTCCAGTTAGTAAATAGAGGGCAGCCATGAAACAATACAATGTTGGTAGTCCTATGGAAAGAGTAACAATCGACATTGCAGGTCCATTTCCAGAAATGGATTATGGAAATAAATATATCCTGATAGCCATGATAGCCATGAGAATAGAATCCCCAGAAAATTACTAAATGCAAGAATGCAGGGAAGAAGACCTAAAAAGAGATGGGAAGACGAAGTCGATGAGGACGCCAGGAACTGCCTGGGAACGCGTTCATGGAAAAGAACAGCGGTAAATCGAGATGATTGGAGAAGCCTGTTGAAGGAGGCCAAAGCCCGATTTGGGCTGTAGTGCTATTGGATGGATGGATGATATCAAACATTTGGATATACCAAAATAGGCCATGCAATAGAAAATTTGGATTGAAAGATTGTAAAAAGCATGCTTGAAGTGATCTTCCGAGAAGATCACTAAGGGGTGAGCAGTGTAACGAGAAAGCTAATTTCGACGTACCACATATAACTGTTGCATCTCTTAGAATAATGACGTGTCACTAAACAGTAGACAAGCCAAGAAACTTCCTAAGAACATAGAGGAAAATACTGCGGAAATATGTGAGGAAACACTCATACAATCCCTTTAGATTAATCCATCCACTTGCTATTGCTAATCTGCATACAATAGAAAACAGAATCCATTCTCTCAGCAAGTGGTATGTATTGAGAACTTCGAGTATAAATAGCTGAACTACAGAGCTAAGCTGACACTTAAAACTCCTTGCCATCGCAGAGGGCACATACTCACCAGGAATCCCACTAAAAAAGTTTCTTTCCCACCAGCCAAACTTCTGCACTGGACTGGTAGTATGTAGTATTTATGTAGTAGTCCTGATGAGTATAACGACGTCCTTGAAGCAACTCCCCTTAAATATCGCAGATAAAATAAGCTACAAGCAAAAAACGCTAATACCAGAGCTGTTCGTTTTGTATATTTGGTGACAGACAGGATACTTCCTCAACAAAACAACTGGACATCTCTTCTTTCTAAAAAAAAAACCAACTACTTTGTGCTTCCCCGCTCCGCTAGCAGCATACTGTCACTCTACCCATTTCTGCTAACGTTTACTGTCATCCAAAACTCCCGACAAAAAAGGGAGGGAAGAGGCATACTGCCTAAACAAGGTAAAGACGATTCAGACTCGATATTAGTTGATTGATAAGATATTTACATGAACTGGAAGCGCTCGTTTTACTCATAAACACATTACAATATGATTGGAAGTCAACAAATCTTTGGGTATTATGGCTATGTTACCACATAATACCCAATAACTTTCAAAGGTGTGTTGACAGGGTGAAGAAATTAAAGCTGATTTAAAACTGCTTCAACGCTAAAACAGCTTTATCATAAGAGATTATACACGAGAAAAAATAAGTTATACACGTAAAAGATGTCAAATTGAAAGTTACTGCCACCTGTGTAAATACATAATTAAATTGCTCCAAGCTATACGTACGTTAGCTATAAAAAGAACTTGAAAATTTACTTTTTTACAATGGAACATTTATGATAAGGTTATCTTCAGATTTTTCTGCCTCATTGTATATGAATCTACACCGGGAAGTCTTATGAATTTCAAGACAATCCGCAAACATTACACAACGCGGAAATCCACGTTCTCGTACAAAATGAACCTATTTGAATGCTGATTCGCTTATCTGTTAAAAGATTAATGCACGAGAATACAGCAACTGGTGCATAAAAATACAATTGGAGAATATCTGAGAAATGCGGAAGATGTTTGTCAATAAAATATGTGAATAAAATCAATCGCATTATACTTTATTGTGAAGCTAAGCACATAAAATATTAGAGCAAAGTGTGGAATTGGACGTATCGGAAAACTATTTAAAATTATGTTGCGATTTGATAGTTTTAGTACTTTCTTCTTAACCAACGATTTTTATTAGCCTAAGCCGCTAATAATTCAACTTAAAACGTAGAATTTTGCAGTGTTTACGTTCTCAAATAATTAATTTAAAAAGAAAAGAATTAATTTTTGGTATTAATTTATTTTATAGGTATTAAAATTTTTTAACACGTTGAGTGCCGCGCGAGTCATATACGATATTTTACGTAAACGGCTGCGCGAACCACAATTGCTTCACATTGATTGCTATACTGTGTGGACCACCGCTCAGTCTTTTTTAGCGTTGCAATGAAAGTATAAATGTGAGTTTGAAGTTAGTGGCACCCTCAACAAGTAATAAAACGCGACCTTGCAAGTAATAAAACCCACTCAATATTGCCTAACCTTTTGGTTGTTGATTTTTGCTCTTTTACAACAATATAAAACTAGGTAGTGTATTAAATAAAAGGTAATAAAGGTCTTGTCAGAGCCTTCTTTCAGTGCGTCACAGTTTTTCAATTTATTTCTAATGCATTAAGTTGGATGTAACGGAAAAAGCGGTAGGTCCGTGATTAAATACACAAATATTGTAGCGTTACATTCATAAGCGGTCTTTTCCTAACCTTCGTTTGATTCGTTGATATTTAAAATGCGCCCTTTGTATAGCCAATCAATTACGCAAATTACGAACATTAGACGTAAAACTTCATTCATGTTGGCCATCCTTTCGAAATGTCAAAGAGAGAAGTGGTAGTTGTCGTTCAGGTCAGTATATTTTTACTCGAAATTAACTGTGACAACTATCAAAGCCGTCTAGATGTTAGAAATTAAAATAATTAAGTCGTCGGTGGGATTTGCGTCTCCCTGGTTACAGTTGTTTGACAGTTGTTTGCAATTATTACAGACAGCTTATTGTTGTTGCAACCGCAAGCGCAAATTTAGTGCGAAAATGGAAATCCTAAACGAAATAAGAACGATAATGCTCAAAAAATTTTAAACGCTTATGATTCGCCAACATCGGGAATGATTGCTGAAAGTTGTTCTCGACCATCAGTATCATCAACAATTACCAATGCGTATCAAGAGTCGGGAACATTTTTGCACGGTTTCAATTTTGAAAATGCCTCATTAACTAATTGTACTTTTAATATTACTATAAATAAAAATGATGTTTAATTGTTGTTATTTACATTTGTATTGTTGGGGAAAAATGGGAATAAATGGGAAAAAAAACTGCTGCCGGCGGAGACATCAAACTTTGACAGGATCAAGTTAGATAAGTAATGTCATCATTATTTGACGTTTGAAGAAAAAAAAATTACGCTTCAGTTCTATAAAAATGTGTAATATCACATAAGCCTTGTAAGTCAGTTGGTCGAGTTACCATGGAAACGAAGTAATTTAAATACAGATAAATAAAATGAGTTCATCGAATAGTGAAGATGAATTTAGTAGCACACCACCCCATATTATGCAGTTAGCTGCGAACACTACCGAGAACCTATTATCAGAAAAATCTAGAGGAAGATATGAAAAGGTATATCAGCAATTTATGGATTGGCGTACAACAAATAATGTAAATTCATTTTCTGAAAATGTACTCTTGGCTTATTTTGGAGAAATCGCTAAGAAATTTAAACTATCCTTATTATGGGCAATATATTCTATGCTAAGAAGTGTTATAACTTTGAAAAATAATGTTAATTTTGAAAATTACCCGAAATTGCGAGCTTATCTAAAAAATCAATCAGAAGGTTATAAAAACAAAAAATCTAAAATTTTACGTCCTGATGAAATAAAACTGTTTTAAATGGAGCTCCTGATGTACAGTACTTGTTAATAAAGGTATGTTATTTAAAAGTATAACATAAATATGCCTACTTATAATACTTTTATTTTAAGGTTATTTCAATTATTGGAATATGTGGAGCTTGTAGGAAACGAGCTAAAAAATCTTAAAATTTGTGACATTGATGATTTAATGTTATTGGTTAAAATTTCTAATACGAAAACCAAAATATGTAGATCTTTTGTTATTTCCGTAAACTTCTTTTTCTTAATTATCAATGAGGTAAATGTACGAAACAGGTGGTAGGATTTAACAAAATAGGCGGTGTTCCTAAACAAATAGTTGACTATTTAAAGTTACCAGATCCCAAACTGTACACAGGTCACTGTTTAATGGCTCTTAAACGACATGGCGGATGGAAATCTTCAACAACGACCAAAGGATATGTCGATGAGTCAATAAATAATAAGACACGAACAGCCAATAGAATTATAAAATCAATTGAAAGTAATTTACAGACCTTTACATACACTGAAAATACCAATGTTCAAAAAGAACACACCGTACAGTTTACGTCATCTCACCATTCACCACGTACTATTGAACAACCGCCAAACTCTGATAAGGGTATAGTTATAAATAATTGCCAAAATTTTACAATTAATTATTATAAATAAATGTTTAATTTAAATTGTTCCCTAATTTTGTTAAATAAATAAAAGTTACTTGTTATACTTTTTATTTTTATAAATGAAAATAACCGTAAAAAAAGTGTAGTACACAACTTGAGTTGTAAGCTTATAGCATGCTTGTCAAATTACTGCGCTCGCCGCTACGCGGCTCGCGCGCAACTTTTTTACTCGCACATAATAAGCTTCTTACAAATCTCGTTATATAATATACTATAAATATGCCAAGATATGCTGAAAAGGAACTGACACTCAAATTACTTCACTATTTTTATTTTTAATTAAAACAACAGGTAAATTAATTTTTTTTAATTCTTATTTAATAACTTTGATCTAATTTAGGGTCACACCAGAAAAGTGGAGGAAATATGTTAGGCATTCAGAAAACCTTATTAATGAATATTGGGAGACAGCAAAAAGAATTGACACAAGGCACATATCTCCTTTAATTATCGATGTAAATGAATCGGATTGTGACTCTTCAGATGATGATTTTGTGAAAATACCAGAATTAAACTGCCACTAAGCCCATTTTTCGTTTGAAATTTTTGGCGTTATTGGTCTCTATTTTCCTTGTGTCTTATTCCTTTATATTTTCTAATTTTCTCATGTAATATTTGGTGTTATTTAGTTCCTTATATTCCTAGTATCTTCTAGTTATTTGGTGGTGTCTATTTGTAGCTATTTACTTATTATTTTCCTTATGTTATAGTCTTAGATCTTTACCAAGTTTTGAACGTATTTAATTCATAATTCTCGTATTATTAATTCCTAGTTGTAGTCTATTGTGTGTTTATGGTGTTTAGATCTTAGGTTGTTAGTTCTTACTTACTAACCCATTTAGGGTCAAAATTTACATTACCAAATTACATTTACACTAACATTTACCAAAATGTTTGGGTTACATTTATTACAGAGGTATATTCAAAAAAATATATTTTTTTAAAATATTTTGAAATACAAGAGCGTCCTCAAATGGGGACGTTAGATATTTGTATGGTATTTTTTAAAACATCCTTTTTCCGTACACATTGTTTTTTTCACACTTTTTGCATGTCCACCTTGCCTTCATATGACACACAGAACATTTAAATTGTTTTTTCAGTCACGCAAAATGAAAGCCTTCGGTGCCTACAACTATAGACCTATTGCCTTACTACCAGTACTTTTCAAAATTATTGAAATACTTATAAAAGCCCGACTTATGTCCTTTCTCGTTGAAAACAACATTTTGATCACAAAAGTAGTTCGACTTTTCGTGATACTATGTTCTCAGTACTACATGAGGTTTACCAAGCACTAAACAATACTCTTTACACTGCCACTGGTTTTTGTGACTATTGCAAAGCTTTTGATTGTGTAAATCACGGCATTTTGATAAAAAAAAAAAAAAATTCTAAGGAATTCGAGGTATATCTTTGAATTGGTTCCAATTTTACTTGAAAAATAGGAAACAAGTTGTAAGAGCGAATGATACTGACTCTAGTCACAAAAGCATCGTATGTGGAGTACAGCAAGGCTCAGTATTGGGTTCTCTACTTTTCCTTATCTTTATAAATGACTCGCTAATTCAAAAATTTATGGAAAAATTTTTCTTTTTGCTGATGATACCAGTATCACCTGGAGACACTCTAATATTGCAACTCTTCATGCAAGTATAGTTTCTGATCTACTTAAAATAAAAACATGATCCTGCTCAAATTGACTTTCTTTTAACGTGGATAAGACAGTAGCATTATCCTATAAAGGAGCACTTCAACCTTTGCTTTTTAATAACAGCTAGAATAGTATCGTTGACTCTGTCAAATTTCTTGGTATTTTTTATAAACAACAACCTTAAATAGTCCCTTCATATCGATTAGTTAAGTCAGAAACTAGCCTCAGTCTGCTATGCAATAAGATCTGTTTCGAAGGAAATAAATTTAGCATCTTCCAAAATAACATAATTTTTTTTGTTCGAGTGTCATGTTCTATATGGTCTTCTTTTTTGTGGTTCCAGTACGGCTGCTCAATCTGATGTTATTTTTAAATTACAAAAAAAGCAATACGGTATCTATTTAGTCTCAGAAGAACAATGCATTGCAGAAGCTATTTAAAAAATGACGGCATTTTAACGCTTCCCTTTTTATATATTTTAGAAACCGTTTGCTTCATTCGTAAACACCTACATGTTTTTCCAGCAAGACCTAATCATGACTTCTCCACCAATTCAATTCAATATATATAACCACCTCCCTTTACAATTTAAATCTGCAGCATCTTTCCCCAAGTTCCGTAAAATGGCAAAAACCTATTTATCTGAAAGACCATAATTATTCAGTATCAAAGGTATCGAAAATATTCTATAATGAAAATATCAGATCCACGTTCCAGTAAATCCGAGTGTGTCGGCATTTTTTCCTATTCCGTTAAGTTGAATGTTTGTTATAATGTTTCCAACATATAATTCTGGTATGTTTTGTAGCGATTGGTAAACGGGGATTATTTGCAAAGAAGACATACTTTAATCTGACCATTACCGCGGTATAACCCTCTTGTGATCAGTTTATAAAATGGTATACATCCATCCTCAATAGGTGATTAAAACTGTTATCTATTTTATCTATTATTGCCAAAAAATCTAAAAGTTAAGAAATAATCCTGGAAGAACAGTTTCCTCGTGCCAGATTGCGGGTTTGTTTAAAAAAACATATTCAAGGACAGCATCTATGGAAATTTCTTTGCATGGTTTTCGAAAATGTGGCATTATGCCATTTGACAGAGATTTATTGCGTGACCAAGATTCTGCAATTCATGACAAGTTACAATAGTAACAATGAAAAAAAAATGTCCGTCTAAAATTAAAATGACAGGATATTCGGCGGATGGCTTAGTATAGGAAATAAAATGGTCCATCCACTGCCTAAATAAGTAGGATTGAATCCACCCAGAAGAATGACATCTTTTAAATTGCTCCAGGATTTACTCCATCCTCCATCAGTCTCTTCTTTTTTAAAAAATAACTAAGAAATTACAGTAACTTTATATACGAGTAACTAAAGTATTTTTATATATATATTTGGGTATCCCATGCAGCAAATTCAACTTTTAGTTCGTAATGTTTTATTATGCAATTTACAATTTATTTAATTTGTGCAATGGATTGTTTATTTTATTATCTTTTATTTTGTGATACTGACGATTTATGTAATTTCAGTAAATTTTACTTGATATTGTAATTTTCTGACTTTTTGTAAGTTTTGTCCATAAAATTGTACAATTTTCAGTGACCGTAAGGCATATTTCTATTCTATTCTACCATTAGTGTTATTGTAAACCATTAGTAGATATTTCTAAGGTAAGAGCCCTCATATTTGTATCCAGCAATTAAACATTATAAACTCTCTCTCTCTCTCCTCTTCCCTCCTTTCCACTCCGCTCCACTACTACACTCCTCACCACTCCACCCCTATCCGCTCCTCTACACTCCAATGCCCTCCCTTCTTCAACACACTCTCTCTCTCTCGCCCCCTCCCTCTCTCTCTCTCTCCCCCTCTCTCTCTGGCTCCGCTCTCTCTCCTCCCCTCCTCTCTCTCGCTCACTCGATTTCGCTCTCTCTCATTTAGGACAATCTTCATATTTACCCTGTTGTGCAGATACCAATTTTATCTATAGTCGCGATGATTATCACTAAATAATTGGAACAAAAAGCTAGACATTTAAAATAAATAAAAAAATCTATAGGAATTCTCGACATATATAAAAAACTAAAAGATAAGACTTACTAAAATGATATTCTCTGTTTAATACGCAATTATTAAATAGCTATTTAATTTTATCTAAGGCGAAATTAGTCTGAATGCAGCATTAAATCCTAATCAACAACTATTTTTAGATTCATTGAATAAATTTTTATTTTGTTTAAACTTGTATTCGTGTCGAACTGGTGATATCGGTTTGTTTGACGATACTGAATTTTAATAGATCGTAAAAGTTTTTTTTAACTTTTATCGAGATTCCTTAAGTCGTGTCACGTGTTGGCCATGTTCTGTGGCTAATAGTCGATGCTATTAGTCACTCGTTGCCAATATCGATTAAAAACACATAAATCTGGAGAAATATAGGTTTATTAGGCTATTTGAAATTGTTTTTACTAGATTTTAGTGATGTGGAACTGATCGAGCGGTTTTGTTTCCAATAAACGTGTGAATTGTGACCATGGCTTTGATAAGTACAATAATTTGTTCATTATATTTCGTATACAATTATTTTTTTGTATTGTGACAACAATTTTAATATGATCAAGATGTTTACAGATCAGTGGGCCACCTAGAATTTTCCTGGTGGGAGGGGAGGGGGTTTCTTGGGCACCGAGATTTTTTTTACTGTACCCTCTTTATGGACAGAGTGAAGGTTACCCAGGGAACGGCGCTAGGCTCGGGCTTCAATCTGGTAGAGGTATCTTGGTGGGACTACTCGCTGGAGAGTGCCAAGCGAAAATGATACTTAATTGACAAGTTCGGTGCGGTCTCCTTTTCTATCTTTCCTACTTTCTTCTGACTAAGAAGAGTATTTCGTAGAAGGGTCACCTCAGCTTTTCTTAGAAAATATGCTGTGTTGTTCGACAATAGGAACGAACTTATTTGTTAAGAGGAAGAGTTTCTATTTTGCTAACGAAAGATAATAAGAGAAAGGAACACATACTGTGATACTACATTTCGTTGTTACGAGCAAGCGTGACAAATCGCTCGTTGCTTAAGGGTTATTTCTAATGGGTCTAGTAAAGTTCGTGGACATAGGCTGCGTGAAAGTAATTTTCTGAGAGGAATACGTGAGAAAATTTTAAATATGCTTCAATGCTACCTCCCATTTTGAGTTCCTTGAGAAAATAACGATAATAGATAATGGGTTTTAGTTTAATTTAAAGTATTAAAGATAGCAGTACTGAAGATTCCGGTATCTGTTATCCTGCCTAGAAATTAAAACCACCCTCTTCCTCTTTACTTGTGCGCGATTGAATGTCGCACGTACCGTACTCCGAAAGTGGGATGGCCGCTGTAAGGCTGACGACACTTTCGGAGTACTCCTTCTATTATCTAGATCTTATCTCTGTCGTTGGTCCGGTTGGTGTTTCTCTTCTTCTTCTTTCTTTTTAATTACTGTTCGGATGTAATTGTGAACACTATTCCATCCGTCCTTACTTCTCGATCGTCATCTTATCGATCATATCTCACAGTCACAGGGTGCTTACCTATTTCTCTATACATTCTGTTTCTCTCCAGTGTACATCTCCAGCATTGTGTAAGTAACCGTGTCGGAATATTCGCAGTATAGCCATTTATCTGTATCTGTCTTTCTGAATATATGAAGATACGCCCTTAAACAGACAATCTACCCAGTTCCTTAGGTTCGGGATCAGCATCTTGGTCCGCTGGGCAACATCTTCCATGTTGTTCCACTCTTTATGCCATCTTTCCATTGATCTTTCCCTTTCTTCTTTTTTTATGGCTGATGTCAAATGCTCCCTTCTCTCATAGAGATGTCTCCTTTCTACTGCTAACACTTGCAGAAGAACACAATCCGTGATAGTCCACAAGGCCTCCGCAGATACAGTCCTGTAGGCGCATGCTTCTCACAACAGACTCTTATAATTTATGATAAAATGACTAAACGGCGTTGCTTTAGAGCCATATGGTTTATTACCTCTTCATCATCTATTGGAGAAACATCAAAACTAAACCATTTAGTCTTTCTTCGCTAATACAATTTCTTAAATATTACTTCTTTCTCATCATACTTGTTTAAAATAAAAAATTAAAAATTTATATCTATAATTGCCACAAACTTTTGTTATCTACTTTTTCAAGGAGTTAAACAAAGCTCTTTACTAATTGAATAACATTTTTGTTCTTCCTCCCGTATCACCACTAATAATTATTAACAGTAAGTATTTATGCAACAAAAAAAACTAATTAAAAGCTATGTATCACTATAAAAACATAAATTCCTGCATTAGAAATTTAAATTTTGATAAAAACTAAATTTGAATGATGGCCTTGACAAGAACATAGTTAAAAACACTTACTGTGTCATTCACTTTTATAGATTAGAGACTGATATCATGTAAATGTTGTAAAGGTATATTCAAAGTCATTTTTTTTATTACTGCCAGATAATATACACTGCTAGACAAAAAACGGATATCTGAATACTTTGTAAATCATTGGTAGGGTTTTGTTTCCCTTAATGCCCATCATGTTATGCTTCTTTCAACTAGTTTCCGCTCTATTGATGATCTTAAGGAAGCCGTAGACGATAAATCTGCTTGATCAAACGATAGAGTTTACATTACACAACCACAATCAGCTCTTCAATATTTTTATAAAAAACCCCCTATCAGTAATCGACGTACAGTTCACACATTACATTGGTTCTGTGCTTGTGTTTCGTTCTTGTTGTTGAGTTTGGCGAACAATGATTACGAATACAGATTTTGGTTTCCTCGCCTTAACACTGATTGCCGTCAACCGTAAAACAGAACCAAATTAAAACGACTGTGGTCCAAGGAGTGGTACAAAATGAGAAACCGCTTCACCCATGAACATTTACTAAATTTTCTGCGTAATTCAGAACCAGAGGATTACAGGAACTTTTTGAGAATAAACCAAGAAAGTTTCGGTTATCTGCTCGAGTTAGTACCCCCCGACATCGAAAAAAGGATTCAAATATGCGTGAAGCGATTCCTGCAACTGAGAGATTGTCTATCACGTTGAGGGACCTAACATTTGGCATAGATTTAGAACACTTGCAATTCACTTGTGCCATTTCTCCTCAGTCTCAGCAGTGTATCATAATGGAAACTTACTCAATAAGTGCAAAGGAATTGAAGGAAAACATTCACATAATTATGTTCCAAGTATATCTTTTTATATCATATATTAAGGAAGTTATTGAAAATTATAGTTCACAAATAAGCGTACAAGTTCATAATAAAAAATAAAGAGAAGAAGTTAGCAATATGTTCTTCATCTTGTGGTTCTGGTGTAGGCCTGGGGGTTGGAACTGGGTTAAGGTACCGTTGGCAAGTATTTAAAGAAAATTACAATGGTGAAGGTGACATCGTTCAGCGCGGGGCATTAGAAAACACACTCCTTCTCTAGTCAAGGTGCCCATTTCTGCTTCCAAAATTGTCTCATTAATTATTGTTTCTGCAAAGCTTTTTCAATTTCATAGCCCATCACTTAGCCAGAATATCCTCTTCAGTCTCAGGTCGCTTAAAATACTCAGTTGCTAGTCCCACTAATTGTTCAGTGCTGTCTGACACTGCTTTTCTTTTGTTACACTGCTTTTTAGGAAGCGCAGGTTTGGAAGTCGTCATTGCAAGTAGGCCAGAAGGAGACGCCCTAGTTTGGGAATTCAGTTCTTCTTCTTCTTCTTCTTCCTCTTTATAAATAATTCTGCTTGTTCATTGGCGGATTAGTGCCTCTATGGAAGGTTGTCACTCCATCTTTTGCGCGGTCGTCTGATATTTCTTCTGCCTATTGGTGACTTATCTGTTGCTATTTTGACGAAACGGGTCTCCCCCATTCTGCTTATGTGGTTATTCCTTTCTTTTTTTCTATTTTGTGTCCGTTCATTTATACACTGTACGTTACATTTTCTTCTAATACCATCTCTTCTCTTTCGATATCTCATCGTATTTCCTGTAATTCTTCTCAGTACTCTTATCTCTGCCGTTTCCAGTAGCCTTTGTGTTGTTGCTGTTTCGGGTCTTGTTTCTGAGGCATATGTCATTATTCGGCTTTATAAATTCTTGATTTCATCTCAGTGTTAATGTTTTTGTTTTGCCATATAGTGTTATTAAGGCATCATGCCAGTCTTTTTGCTTTTTGTACTTGATGTCTCACTTCTTTCTCCAGGTCTCCATAGCTGAACAGTGTAATTCCAAGGTGTTTTATTTCTATTACTTGTTTAATACTGACGCCACCAATTTCTATTTTACGTCTGTTTGGTTCTTTGCTATATACTGTTCTTTTAGTTTTCTGAGATGAGATTGTCATATTAAATTCATTTGCTCTTATGTTAAATCTGTGGACCAGTCTTTACAGACTATCTTCATCTTGGACTATCAATATTGCATCGTCTACGTAACAGAGTGTTTTTATTTCTTTGTTTCTCATTATGTATCCTGTTCCTTTGATAATTCTTTTGATGATTTCATCAAGGATTAAATTGAAGAGCAATGAGTCTTGTCTTATTCCGCTGCCTATTTCTTCCGCTGCCTGCTTCTTCCGCTGTTTTGACACACGTTATTTATTTTTTTTTATCTCTGTTGCACTTACATTTTATTTTTCTGCTTACCTCCGCTATTCCTTAAGTATTGTTTCCTGTTTTTGCGGTGTGTTGTAGCATAAGTCTTCTTTGTTTTACTAATTCTAAGTTTTAGCCTGACATGCAATGTTTGTCCTCGTGAATTTTACGGAATATGCACTCTTTTTTTCAGGTATGGCTAGGCAATCTCAAAAAATATTGTAGTGCTAAAAAAGTAGGGTTAGTCTGTTCACCAACGTATACTTATTATCAAGGGCAGTCTTGCTCGAAAGTTAAATTAAATACAATAGACAAGGATTTATGTAATGTATCTACAGGTGGTGTGAAAATGTGTGCATATCATATAGAATGTAGCTTCTTTAACATTTAGATTGGCAGAATCTCAGAAATGGTGAATGTTAAAAAAATATAAAGACAATTTTTGCAGATAATTTTATGATCTACAATTTTTGTCTGACCCATTAGTAGGATGGTTTAGAATTAAAATACCGTTTGGGAGAAAAATTCAAAGCACTGACAGTTTTGACCTTTGACCTAAATTTTTTAGCAGACATGGAATTGATGGGGACTTTTGGTATTTTATTTGAAATTTAATTTGATGTACCCAATGTATCTACCAAATTTTAGTTCTGTACGAATTTTTCTTATCTGACCAATATTTTTCTAGCTAACTTGACTGGATTAATGATAAATGTAAATAATAATCTTTTTAAAGTTTATCTGTTGACCGGTTTAGCTGTTATTTGACATTTTTAAGCCAGTAATTGCCCAACATCTTTATTGATTTTAATGGTAATAAAATTAGATTTGTTATACTTCATTCACGTTATATGTACAAGTATATCGAAGTTTTAATTATTTTTTTATTGATCCACTCCTCTATAATTACGTTTATTATAATGATCACTTGTCGATAGATGATTACACACCTCTAATGGTAAACACTATTGTAAATAAATAAATTCTAATGAAATGTTCTGGACGTGAAGCCGACTAATGAGTAGCTATTAAAAAAGCGTGCCGAGGTAAAAAAATGTTCTGATTGGTTGCATGTGTCATGATTACTGATTAATGGACTTAGGACTTTCTGTGACCGAGAACACATATTTTGGTTTAGTTTTTTGGTAATGCGGATGTGGGATACCGAATTTTCTGTTATGTCGGTGTGTTATTATTGATGTAAATTATATAAATTATTAAGTAATTTATTATGTGTTATGAATTTTAATGGTTTGTATTCAGTAAGGTACTTAATATCCAATATAAAATATACTCAGTGACATTAGAAGTGTTACACCTAGAAGGAATAAATTCTTGAACTTAATTTTTTGACAACTGAATGACTATATTTAAAACATGCTATGATAACAATATCAATGTTTTATTTTTTCTATTTTTTGTAAAAATAAAGTTTTACCTTTAAATTTTTTGTGAAGATACCGGTTTGTGGAAACCGGTTCGTATAAAAATTTTTAGTTATTATTCTTCAGTGTCATTGTATTCAGTGTAAGGAAATGCCTCATGTTCGATGACATCAAAATTACCACCATGTAAGGGATTTTGAAAGGAGCAGAATTATTGCGTATAGAGATATCAGTTTGTCGTTTCACGAAATAGGCCGTCGTGTTAATTGTACGGCAATGACTGTTATGCGTGTCTGTCGTGTAAGGACAACCGAAGGTAGAGGAACACGAAGAAGACCAACTGGTCAACCGAGACGTACTACAGACCGTCAAGATAGGCGCTTTAGATTACTGGCGCTGCGAGACCGTTTTGCTACTACGCGTCAAATTGATGACCAATGGTTTGGAGTAGTAGTTAGACCTGTTAGTACGCGTACACTATACCGTCGCATTCGAGCCTTTGGACTGGTTTCATTTCGCCCACGACTAGTGCTTCCTTTGACTGCAGCCCACTGTCATCAACGTTAGAATTGGTGCAGAGAATGGCAGCATTGGGTGGCAGAATGGCATCATTCAGCGATGAATCGCGATTCTGCTTAGGAATGCATGATGGTCGTAGGATGGTAAAACGCCGCCGTGCAGAGCGCCGAGATATCGGGTTTGCTGTTGAGAGGCATGTACACAGGACAGTTGGAGTAATGTTTTGGGGGGCTATTGCCTATGGTAGCTGATCACCACTTATGTTTATTCGAGATAATATGACAGCTGCACGGTATGTTTATGACATCTCACAAACCACTTTACTGTCTTATCTCGACGACCGTCGAGACGTCCTTTTTCAGCAAGACAACGCGCATCCCCATATTGCTCGTCAAACTATGGACTTTCTCCAAGAAGCTGGCGTTAATATTTTGCCGTGGCCGCCTCGTCCTCCGGATTTAAATCCTATCGAACATGTATGGGATATGATGGGAAGGAGACTGTCCACTTTGCACTATCCTCCACAGACTCTGGCACAGTTAACACATGAAGTTCAAGTTGCTTAGAACGAGGTGCCACAAGCAGACCTCGATCATAATTTTGTCATATCATGCCTAGATGTATACAGGAGTGTATTCAGCTACGGGGTCGCAAACACATTAATTTTTTTTTTTTTTTTTTTTTTTTGATTACTTGTTAATATTTGTCTTGTCAATTCTTGACAACGTTGTCGTTTCATTCTTGATGTAAATCGACCATGTTGCCAAAAAATTAAGTTCAAGAAATTATTCCTTCTGGGTGTAACACTTCTAATGTCACAGTATAATAATTATCTTTATATTTTTTCCATATTCATTCTTTATTGCGCATATCTCTGTGTGCATGTAATATTAAAATGGCATTCCTCTAGAAGAAAGGATTTCTAGTTAGAAAAGGTATATTTCTCTTCTTTTCCTCTATAAGCAATTTTCATTGGCAGACTCATGCTTCTATGAAAAGTTGTTGCATTCTATCTCTTACGCGGTCTGGCAATATTTCCTCTACAGTTTAATGATTTATATCTTGCTATCCTCACCAGATAACCTCCTAAATTCTATTTATATAATTATTACTTTTTCCTGTCCCACATCCTCCCGTTTACTATTATTACTCCCGTATACCACACCGTATAGGTGTGGATGATATAAGCAGTGAACAAATAAAGTATCTATGCCAAGGAGCAAAAAACTGGATCTTGCAATTTTTTAACACGTGCTGCAATACCTGCGAAATTCCAAAATCATGGAGGAAATCTAAAGTAATAGCCTTGTTAAAACCAGGAAAGGACCCAGAAAACCCCAGTAGCTACAGAACTATCTCGCTGTTGTGTCACTTTTTCAAACTATACGAGAGACTCGTACTCGCCAGAATAGAAAAAAATGTCGACAAGCACCTCATCCCACAACAAGGAGGATTCAGACCCGGCAAATCTTGCACCGGTCAAGTCCTCGCACTAACAAAACACATTGAAGAGGGCTTTGAAGAAAAACTTATAACAGGGGCTACTTTCGTAGATTTGACAGCAGCCTATGACACAGTACGGCACAAAACATTGCTCCGCAAATTATACGACACTCTCAATGACCACCATCTGGGTAAGGTCGTATATTCCTTCCAGTTCCAGTTCCAGATACTTAAGAAATAATAGAGAAAGCAAATTGTGAGTTTTTTGAAGAACTTCCTTCTATTTTAGTATAATATATATTATTTTGTTTCTGAAATTACATATTTTTAAAAACAAAGTAAGTAAGGTAAGGTAAGAGTGAAAACCGGCATTAAATACTCCAACGAATTTAAGACCACAAAAGGCTTATTGCAGGGATGCTCTACATCTCCGACACTGTTCAAGATATTCCTCGAACAAATATTAAAACCATGGATAAGGAAATGTGAAGGGATGGGAATACCAATCCGGGACAACTTGTTGTACACATTAAACTTTGCAGATGACCAAGTGGTAACGGCTCAAGATGAAGAAGATTTGTGCTATATGCTCCGAAAATTAGAAAAGGAATACACAAAAAATGGACTGGAAATAAATCTAGAAAAGAGCGAATATTTAACAACAGAGCAAGAACCAGTGAGAAACTTGGAAATGGACGATAATAGGGAAATTAATGGCACTGACAAATTCAAATATTTAGGATTCATACTCTCAAAAAATGGAACCACCGAGCAATAGATAACCAGCAGATTAGCACAGACAAGAACATGTATTAAACAAATGAACGGGGTACTGTGGGATAGACAGATTACCAGAAATACAAAGGTACGCAGTATAATGACCTATGGAGCAGAGAATTGGGTAATAAATAAACGAAACAGGTCCAAAATCACAGCAACTGAAATGGAGTTCATGAGGAGAAGCTGCAGAATGACAGAAATGGATCGCATCAGAAATGAGGAGATAAAACGAAGAATGGCAATAAAACAAGACATACTCAGCTACATCGAAGAAAAACGTTTAATTTGGTATGGACATGTGAGAAGAACAGATTATACAAGGTGGATAGCAAAGACTTCGGATTGGAACCCAATAGGAAGGAGGAAAAGAGGTAGACTCCGAAGATCATGGAGGGATGAAGTGGACGAGGCCATGGAAAGACGAGATCTTAGAGATGGAGAATGGCAAAACAGAAAGGACTGGAGACGTCGGCTGAAAAAAGGAAGGCGGCGACAGCTGTAAAAATCCTTATATAGATAGGATAAAAATAAAGTGTTGCTTTTTATTTTTATGAGTTATCATATATAAAATTTTCTGTAAAACTCTCCAAGGTAACATAAAATCCTTTTATTATTTTCTTGCCGAATTTTAGTATCAAAATCGGCATTCTCAATTATTTTATTTTTAATTGAAAAAAAAACTGTTAATAATTTAGATAAATTTTTTTGACTATTTGCTGTCATTTGCCATTGTCTTATAAATGAACCTATATTTGTTTCGATATCACCTAAAATAAAGGCATATCACTGTTTTTCGTTTTACTCAAAAGTCGACTTTGTACTTAAAAACTTGTAAATTGACGCCAGCGGCCATCACGACAACAAACTAAGATATAAGATCAAATCAGGGATTCGGTTCTTTTTATAACCGATTGCCAGATTAATTAGGGTAATATAGACCTTTTTATTAGATATTGGGGAAACAAAATGCAGCTGCGTGTATAACACGCAGTTATTTTCGTAGAAAAATTACTTTATCACACCCACACCCAGACAAAATAATGACATGGGAACTTGTATCAAATTGGGATAATACTTTTACTGGTAGACATTGCAGCTCAGTCGAACAAAGACAGAGTTTTCACCTGAAAAACGAGCTAGCGATCACAAGATCAAAGAATAATAAAGCAATACTAGCCGACGAAATAAACATTACTTCAACGATACGGATATACCTCCTACTATTTCAGAATACAATATTATGAGTTTTAATGTAATATGAGTATATGTGAGTTTGGGGGTATTAAAGTTTATGCCTATTTTCTAATCACAACTATTAGAGCTGTTAATGAAGCAGAACAGACTTTGCATTTAGCTTTATAAATATTAGTAGGATCTTGAGTTAACCATTGTCTAAAGTCAGCTACATTTAACCAAGACTACCGAAATTTTCGTGTTGTTTTAGGATTGAGGCGAATTTTCTTTTTCGGTGGAGTATTTTCATCATCTAGTGGTTCATTAATACTTTGATCAATGAAACACTAGATCTTCCATCAACTATAATTTTATTATCTTTAGTTGAGTCTTAATAGATACAACCTTCGAAACACATTATTTATTTCTTACACAAGCTGAATCTTATGTTAATCGAAAGATTATGATGCTACAATGTTAAAGTAAAAATTTACCCAAAGTTTACAACGGGAATCTGCTTATTATAAACAAAAGGATGAACTGGTTTCAAAAAAAAATATTTGTTGAAAAATTGTTATAAATAAGCAGGTTGTAGTCCCTTGTCTATTAGTGGTAATAATAACCTATTCACTTATTTATTGTCAATATTATTTTTCCGTCATCCACCCTATATATGCTAAGAAAGAGACAATAACAGATTGCATCATTTATAACAACATCGATGTTCCTCACGTAACTTCCCTGTTAGACAAAAATCGGTTAAATAGCACCGATCAATTTGCTTCCTTCTATCTGCAACTTACCGATAAATTCCTGGAAGAAATATTTTATTCAAAAGGGGACGGCAAAGATCAATGGCGGTTTATCGACTATAATTGTCATTCGTTTTGTTTTAACATTCAACCTCGACAATCAGTTGAAATTGTGATTTATGGTCAAGCCGGCACTTGTGGGAGCAGTTGCGTTTGATGTTACATAACTTGCATGTTATTGTTTTGATTTGAAATTTTGCTATATTACAATAAGTACATTATATTATTTGATAACAAACCATTCATGTCGCTGTTAGATGAAAATTTCCGGATTGTAACATGCAACAATGTAGACAAAGATTGCTTGTAAAAAAATTAATCCATAGCTTATTATCCACCGCGATAGGTGACTATAGATTGTCTCAATGTGATTAGTCTGTACAGAGTAAATGCACAACATCGATGCCATACTTCTTTGCAAACTTGTATTAACATAAACGTCACTTCTTACTACTTAGCCTAATCCATATTTTGTGTTGAGGGTAGCTTAAGTACTAATGCCCACTAACGACCCTGCCTGACTTCCTTCTCTCAGTGGTTCTCAAACATAAATAATATTTGCTACAACATACTTGGGTTAAATTAAAATCAAATAGAAATTAAGAAATGCCTTTCATTTACGTCACACAAGCAGTTTGTTTTTAATTCTACAGTATGTGCTAGCCATACAAACCATTTGTTTATAGATTTAAATAAAATCGAATAAAATAAAACTAAAATATAAAGAAACATTTTATTTATGTATTGTTCCGTTCAAAAGTTAAGGGGGAAGGACTTTTAAAAACCGCACTGTATATGTTGACAGTAACAAAACGTAGAAATATCTGAAAATAAAACTAATAAATAAGTTGAAAATAAAAGAAGTCATTGTATTTAATTTCGTATGTAAGTAATCGTAATTGTACACCATTATATTTAGTTCCTTTTTCTGTCAATCGCTGTCACATTTAGTTTCTGCTTCAATATCATCATCATCATTATTATCGTCACTGTCATCCCTATCTCCGTTATTTATATTTATAATAATTGGTTCGATATCATGCAACAAATTGTCAATTTCCCACATTTTTTTCTGTTGCTATTACGTGGTTTACGTAGTTTTCCCATTTCTCTGGCGTAATGACCTGGTGCGCTACTGTAATTAAATTTCACATTTCAGCTTCTTTAAAATTCGCGTTGCGTCCAGCTATATACCGTTTCACTTTACTCCAAACCATTTCGATGGGATTGAGTTCACAGTGATAGGGTGACAGAAGCCATTCTTGAATATCTTTTTTTAGTGATGAACTGTTGGTAATTTGTTCTGACTTTCTTCTGTGATAGGAGGCATTGTCGATTACCACAACAGTTTTTTCCCTGCAAATTTAGCATTAAGTTATTTTCGAACCATTCTTCGAAGGTCGGTCCATCCATTTCGTCGTTGTAATCCTGAGTATTTTTCTTTGCCAAAAACGTTTATTTTGAAAGATAAATAATATAGAACACCATCGCTCACTGCATAAAACTGGCAACATCTTGGCGAAATTCCCATAAGGTTAGCATTGCATATCTTATCCTGTACAGACTAGTCACTTTGAGACGATGTATAGTATGGAATTTTGGTACACATTTAGAAGTTAAGAGTGGTACAGCTTTCTGCATGGTCTTGTAGAGATGTTCATTCTGACCTAGCTTTTTTATGTTTTCTAGGAGGTTCTTCGGAATGACTCCAGTACTAGAGAGAATAATAGGTATTGTCTAGGTACTTTCCATTATTATTATTATTATTGTTATTAAAAAATGTTTCTTTTCACACTTTTACCAATATAGAATTCTACATTTAAAGATCTGCAGCAATTAAAGACATTTTATGAATCAAAACAAAGAAATATTTTGAAAATTTACCAGTCGCAGAAGCCTCTAATCAAAAAAAGAAAAGAAGCATAGTTTAAGTAAGTTATATAGTTCTAAACTAGTACCTTCTTCTTCTTTAGGTGCCGTCTTCTTAGCGAAGGTTGGCGATGACCTCTGCAAAGTCTTCCCTATTTTGGGCTTTCCTTATTAAACTTTGAAAGTCTAATCCTGTACAATCTTTGATGTTGCGCAGCCAGGTCATTTGTCGTCTACCTGGGCCGCGTCTGCCTTCTATTTTCCCTTCTATAATAAGCTGAAGGAAGTTATACCTGTCGGGTCTAAATATGTGTCCAAGATAAGACGTTTTACGCTTCTTGACAATTTCTGTGAGTTCACGTTCTCTATTCATACGCCTTAAAACTTCTTCATTTCTAACGCGGTCGGTCCATGCAATTTTCAGCATACGACGAAATACCCACATCTCAAAGCTCTCTAAACGTTGTAACGAACTGACTGTTAACGTCCAAGTTTCCACGCCGTGTAATAGTACACTATATACATAACACTTTATCATGCGGTATCGTAGGGACAAATCAAAATTACGGGTAGTGAGTAACTGTCGCATCTTTAAGAAGGTGTTTCTTGCCTGTTCTATTCTACATTTAACCTCTTGTTCTTGGTCTAAGGTTTCATGTATAGTCTAGTACCTAGTTATTTACAAATAAATACTTCAATAACACCGGTTTTTAATTTTTACACTATTTTAGAAAGACCAGCCAAGACATAAATCTGTTACTCCAGTGAATAAGTGGTTAAGTCAATTTTGCATAGTTTTCAGGAGACGACTTACAAGTTTTGACAACATGTCATAAATCCATTTTATATGATAGAATACTAAAATAAAACTTTACAAAAAAATATGATATAATACAAACGTATTATTGGTCACATTCTGTAACTACTAAGTGATTAGAATAATGAGATATGAGATTTAACTATTTATTCCCGTCGACTTACCCAGTTATTTACCTCAATATATAATGAGAATAAGCCAATCTATGTATTTTATTTTTTGGTTTAATGACTTAAAACATAAAAAAAGAATATTTCTTTATTTAAAATTTATCAAAAACAGTTTTACAGTAAGTTTAAAAACATTTATTCTGAATTAGGCTGTACCTTGGTCAGGATCCAATTCCTCCAGGTCAGGATTATTGGCGACATCGTTTTTCGTTTTCAGGTTTTGATAAAATGCAGGAAGGATCTATTAAAGGAAATAAGGACAATAAGTCTTTTTTCTTTTCTGTGACTATCGGCACTGATTCGTTGTTATTGTTAGGTAAACTAAATAATCCAGTTGAACGTCCTCTACAAGCAAAATTTATTGTTTTGAAACGATCTTCTTGTCTTAATGAGCATTTAAATGCAATTTGGCCGCCGCTTTGAGCATATTGATGACATTGGACAGGTTTCCACAGAAACCGTTCGCCATCAATATCAATTTTTTTAATAATGTAAGGGCCATGTTTCGTCACAAATGAATTGAAATCAAAGATTTAGCAATTCTGTTTAACTGCGCCCAGTCGTTAAGATGATTTATTTTTAAAATGGTTTTTTTCTTGGCCCTTTCAATAACGGAGTAGTCAGTATCACACTCCATATGTGTATGACCACTAACCAAAAATTTGTGGTTGATCTTCAGGTTTGATTTTTGATTAATAAAATTAAGAAAAGTTAATGCAATGATATTATTTTTATTCTGACCGCCACACGTATCAGAATAAAATGTTACTTCCGTTTTTTTAGAGGACAAGTGTGTTAAAAAATGATTAAGTCATGAGGCGATTTCATTGGCTCCCCTGCCAGATATGGTTTCATGCCACAAGTAGCAAGTTGCTTTGTTTGTTACCATGTCATGCACCGGTTAAAGCTCCACAGCTGCCTCTTGTAGAAAGAAACTGAGATTGTAAGGTAATGGATAGGCAGGCACTGGTGATACCTTATCAACAACACTTTTTAATCGAACTTTAGAAGCTGTTGGTAAAAAACTTGATATAAACGGCTATATTAATACAAGATCAATGCAAATATGCGCATATGCGGATGATGTTGCCATAATAAGCCGCAACAAAAGGGTATTAAGCGAAAAAGTTATAGATCTGAAACGAGAAGCTGCTACGTTTGGTCTATATATAAATGAAAGCAAAACACAATATATGGAGTGCACAAAATAGAATAAACATGAGAATCTGAAGGTAGACAACCAGACCTACAAATATGCCTCCACTTTTCCCTACCTAGGCTCAATAATAAATGACAACAAAAACATCAGTCAAGAAATACAAGCACGGATTCTTAGCGGTAATAAGTGCTTTTATACATACAAAGACTTAATGAAAAGTAAGTTACTGAATCGTGAGTCTAAGCTTAGAATCTACAAAACAGTAATTAGACCAGTGGTCACATATGGATGTGAAACGTGGACCCTCTCAATCACTGATGAAAATCAACTGAGAATATTTGAGCGCAAAATACTAAGGAAGATATTTGGACCAACCCAATGCAGCGATGGTTCGTGGAGAATTAAAATGAACCACGAGCTGGATGAACTAATGCAGAGCTCAGATATTGTCAGATTTGTAAAGTCACAAAGACTAAACTGGCTTGGTCACCTAGAAAGAATGCCAGATAATCGAGCTGTAAAAGTAGTCCAGAGATGGAAGCCCCAAGGATACAGAACAAGAGGAAGGCCCCGTAAAAGATGGATAGACGACGTAGAGAGGAATCTTAATACCATGAACGTAAGGCAGTGGCGAAGGAAAGTATCCGACAGGGCAGAATGGAAGAACATTGTTAAGCAGGCCAAGACTCACAAAGGGTTGTAGCGCCATTAGAAGAAGAAGAAGAAGATCTGCTCAGAGTACATCAATTTCAAAGATAGCCAAAAATACACATGCGTATAACCTTGGCTAGAGTCCGCTTACAGCTTAACTACTTATTTACCACATCCGAGAAGTCATTCTTTACTCATTAGTGCACTAAACCCATTTTGGCAAAAAATCGACTTAAGCACTTATTCACTGGAGTAACAGAAATAATGCCAAAAATAAATAAAAATTATAATGTAATCCTTTAAAAACATTCTAACAATCAAAACAATATATATGAGAAGTTGCCAAAAGTAACAGTTTTTAAAATGTGGTGCTCTAAATCTTCAAAACCAGTTTTCTCACAAATGTACTTCATTGACATTCCCCCTTTTTGCAGTGTACTCCTTATATTGTATATACAATATAATCAGTCACTGTATGCTTAATATTTCAAATATTTCCAAATATTCAGTCCAATACCTCTGTCATCTAATAAAATGTTTGCGTTTTTAACCGTCGTCTTTCTCCATCATTTACCCAAGAAAACAGCAATTATCACGAACTGTTTCTCGCTTTTAATAATTCAGTACAATTTCACAAAAAAATCGCCCGAGTTAATCATACACCGAATGGATGGATCTCTTAAAAAGCCATTTTAGTTTTTTGTCATTCCGCCGCGTTTCGTTTAATTTGCCCACCCCTTTTTACTTCTTGAGTGAAGCCAGACAGGTTAAGTCTCGAGGACACCAATAAAAAATAGAGCATGTAGACGACATTATTCAAATGATATATAATTTATAGAAACATCACTTGTTGGTGTTGCGATACGTAATAATATATGAGCTCAGTTCCAGCCGCAATAATTTGATGGAGACTATTGATTTTTGATAAAGATTTGTTTTTGTAGGTAACACATTGAAATATTTATTATGTCATTTTCAGCAAACGTCAAACAGGATAGTGCTTATTTGAATATACTATACGCTATATAACTATAACCATCTATAGCTAGCTTTTAATTCTTATTCTAATATAGACAGAAGATATATATCTCTCTCTTTCTCTCTCGAGAATAAAAATGTTCCTTTTGTATATTGACGTATGTGAGTTTATAACATCAATCTTCTTAGAACCTTGATCCACATCATCCTACCATCTAATTTTTAACCAACAGGTGCAGTTTCCCGGGCTGTAGTATAAGAATTCGTTGTGAAGGATTGTTCTGTTGTGATAGTACTAGTTTTCCTGCATATTTCACTCTTTCTATTATGAGAAATTTAGTTCTTTCCCTCGTGATGCATAGTTGTATTTTTTATGTTATTTTTATTTCCTGACTTAAGTCCCAAGCCCTTTTGTTTTCTGTTTATGTAAACAGGTTAAAGTACCTGAAAACATCTACTGAGCTGCAACTATACCACTCCCGTAGGTTTCTTAACTAGGAAATTCTTCGTCTTCCTATGGACCTTTTGCCCTTGATTTTACCTTGCATTGTGAGCTTTAATATCCCATATTTCGAACCTCTGGTAATGTGGCCTAAATATACCAGCTTTCTTGTTTTGATTTGCTTTATGACCTCGCAATCATTTTGTAGCCTTCTTAACACTTCTGCATTTGTAACTCGTTGGGTTTATGGTATTTTCAAACCCTTCTATAGCAAAATCTCAAATGATTCCAACTTCTTTATATTATCTACTTTTAGTGTCCAGATTTCCATTTGATACAACAAAGTCAAGAACATGTAGCATCTAAAGGCTCTTATCCTTAGCTCCAGAGGAAGGTCTCGATTAACAAAAATTGTTTTCTTTTTTATTAATGCTTGTCCTGCAATTTCAATGCGTGTCCTTATTGCTCTACTGATTTTGCGGTCTTTGCATTTCTAATTGCCTGTTCTGATTCGCACATTATTATTTTTGGTTTGTTTGTTCCTGTGGTTCTTCTTGTATCATTCTATCATCGTCGAATAGTTTCATATTGTATTGTTTCATTTTTGTATCTATTTTTGACTAATATTTAGTCTATTTTATTTCTGACTATGCGGCCTTTGTTGTCTGCAGGAGATCTCCAAGTGTATAATCTTTTGTCGGGTAGTTGGAACATTGTGTTCAATATTGCAAAATGTTCATTTTGACAAAAATCCACAATTCTATCCCCTCTTTCATTTCTGTGACCTAGTCCAAATTCCCCAACATATTCGTCAATTTTTCTTCTCCCGACTTTAGCAATAAAGTTTCCCATTACTATTGTAATGCCTTCTATTTTAATAGATCTTAAAATTGTATCTAACTCCATGTCAAAATGTTCTATCTCCTCTTCATCCTTATCCGCTATTGGTGCGTATACTTGAATTTAGTTAACTTGTTGTATGCTTGTCTTCACCTGAACCATTATCACTATTTCTGAGTAAGGAGTGAAGCTTATAACTGACTTATTAGTTTCTGTGCCACAAAGCCACAAAGAATGGAGATGACACACTTTTTATAAGGGAACTCTTCAACTTACGTCTACACCAAAGCGAAACATATACAAGATGGCACGGTGCACTTACCATGAACAGACCTTGAGAATTATCGACCCTTATGCCTGTTAAACCACTTGTACAAGTTATTCACAAGAATAATAACAAATAGACTGGAAACAAATTTGATTTTTATCAACCTAGGAAACAGCAGGTTTTAGGAAAAACTTTGGCACTAAAATTCATCTTTACTGCATAAAAGTGATTATAAAATATTCCATCGAATACAACCGACCTCTGGTGCTGGCTTTCTTAGACTTTCGCAAAGCATTCGATAGGATAGAAATTAACAGTAATAGGGAGTTGGAGGAAAGTCGTATAAATTATTGGTACTCCAAACTGATCGGCAACATATATACAATAGGGCTACTATAAAATGCATAAAAATGAAAAAGGAATCAGGCAAAGAGAAACGTTATATCCTAAACTCGTTACGACAGTTCTGGAACATGCTTTCAAACAATTGGAGTTGATGTTAAAGAAATCAATGTCGACGGCGAAATGCTCCCCCACTTATCTGGAAAGACACAATATATGGCAAATCTATTACCAAGCGAAAATCCAAACGAAATCGGCTGTCGAAACGAAATAGCATTGGTTCATAAATATAAATATTTGGGTTATGAAATCCAAATTTCCAGGGACAACCAAACCGGCGAACTGCAAATAAGAATTAATTAGCATGGGTCGCATATGGAGCTCTGACATCTTCAAGAGCAACATACCAATTTATTTGAAAAAGAAGATTCGACCAATGTGTGCTCCAGTCATGACTCACGGCGCCGAAACACATTGCTTAACCCAGGCTACAGCAACCAAAGTCAAGGTGGCTCAAAGAAGAATGGAACGGTCGTTACTTGAACTAACTCTTAGAGACAATGTTAGAAACGAGGATATAGGAAGAACGACAGGTAACAAAGATGGTGGCAAATAAAAAAAAAATAATAAAAAATGTAGTGTATAAAAAATTTCGGTGTAAAGACAACGAGCAGACCAAAGAAGCAGAGGTAGGCCCTCTAAAAGATCTACAGAACTTGAAGAAATTAGAAGAGAAGATTATGTTCAACTTTGGACGCAAAAAGATGGGTGATGATGATACTGATGATGATTTACATTTCAGGAAATAGTTATTTTTGTATAATATAGATGTATGTAAAAATTTAATTCGAATAACATATTGTTTGCTCTAAAGACTTTAAATTAATATCTTGCTTTTTAAAGCCAACATTTCTAATTTTCTTTTTCTTTTTCAGGTAAGTTTTTACAAGATTTATACAACTCTTGATTGTAAGAATAAAGTATTAATTGCAATGTAAATACCCTCTAAAAGTCTTTTCACTTTGAGCAAAAACGCAAACAAATTTCTAAGCTAATCTTCATTCCTGTGATTCCAGTAAAGCAAATTCCAATATGGATATGCTCTAACTATACTGTTTTTTAAATATTTATGTCTTGATGTTAAATCTTTACAAATCACCTTTTTTGATATATTTTAGTAATTATAGGCAGCCAGTTATAAATTTTTCTATTTTTAGAATCACTCAAATAATTTTTTATTTGTTTTATTTAAGATCTGGTCTACTGATGACGAGTTTAGAAAGAATAATACCTTCATAAATCAATCCAATAGTACAGCTGTATTATTTGCACGCTCGTGATTTATGTTATATATAGAGTGGCTCAAATTTCACACTTCGAAGATTTTTACTGTGTACGTCAAAAGTTATAGTTTTTCAATTTTTACAGATGCAATTGTGAATTTATAGCTATCAGTTATCAATAAAACCTATACCCAATATTATTGTTGTAAAAATTAAATTCGCTCAGTTTTATGGGTTAGATCGCCTTCAATGTGGTGCTTTTTACTTCCTCTTTTTCAGGATTTATTTTGAAGGCTGAGTTCCTGACTCCTCCGATCACTTTACTACTACTCCACACTAGCATGTTTGTTGCACTACTTCTTTTACTGTGAATGGAACTGTCTTTTACTTGGATGATACAATGTTGTAAGAAGATCCTTGCACTAGGCTCTTGTAACATCTTCAAGGTTGTTACATTTATGTTTTTTGAATGGCGAGATAAGGGCCAAGGATCCGGAAACGGGAGTTGGAAAAATTTTTCATTATAGTTTAGCTTGAGAGGTATAATGAAGGTTGGTGGTGTTGGGTTGACGTGTTTTTTTAAATACAATCAGGAAGTTGATTCACTTTTTTAGGATGCGGATTGTAAAATAACGAATTAAATTTAGAATGGAAACTTTCACAGGCATTGGTTGTACGCTCAAGTGATGAACTGTTTTCCGCCCACATCTCAGGAGGGAAGTCTGCCTCTTTAGAAATATAGTTGTCCACCAAGTAGTCAGCCAATTGTTGTACGGCTTGATGTTGTGCTGGTAATATTTCACTTAAGTCTAAAGCAAAACAGTCACCTACTTCTAATGAATCTAGGAAAGGTAGACCAAACATATATCTAAGGTATTGTCCGACTTCACTGTCGTTTGAATACTCAGTAGCCAGACCAACTTTTTGAATTCTTCTCCACCATGATTGTCTGAGATGAAACCTTCTTCTTCTTAAAGTGCCTATCCGTTCCGGATGTTGGCGATCATTACGGCTATCTTTACTTTATTTATTGCAGCGCGGAACAGTTCAGATGAAACCTAAATCCTTTTATTTTCGCAGATGAAAACATTTCACTTACAGCTGCATGGATCGCTTTTTCGAAATCGGCATACACAACCTTGGGACTAAAATTTAACTTCAATTTTTGACACTCTGTCTTTAAACAATTTAAGGCAGTCATATATGAGTTTGTTAACATATTTGAAAGCAAAAAGAATGCCAACGGCACATAGTGTCCATTTTCGAGTTCGTGAACTGTAAATAGTTAAATAAAAAATTTAGTGCAGTATTTAAAAGTTCCATCAACATAAATTGTTTCTATTTTACCTAAAAATATTAAGTTAGATACACAAGAAAAAGCAACAAATTTTTTTACCGGATCATTTTTCAATAAAAATTGTTCCTTTTGGTTGGTTGTCACTTCCACGGAGTTTAACGAGTCATGACTGAATTTCGGAATTTTGGGAATAACTTGTTTTCTGCCATTATAAAATAGTTTATTTTTATGAACGAGAGAGTAATTAGCATAATTTTAACTGGTAGCTCCGACCACTCCATGGGCGTGCTCAAGATTAATTGAAAAATTACTTTGAATAATTGTAAAAAATAAATGAATTATTTCAGTGTTATAAAGTGTTATGTGTATGTAAACAAAAGTGACCTCTTTTATCACACACTATATTAGAACTGACTGGCCTACATTAAAAAGGGTTTTAAAAAATTCACATTTTTTTTAATTTTTAAAAATTACAAAAGAGAAAAAGAGTTTTTAAAACCGTCTAAGGTATGTTAAATAGATGAATAAAAATATTAATATAAAACTTACAGCTACTTGTTACAAATCCAAATCAGATTCAGAAGATGAACTTTCAGAACCAAGATTTATAATAACTGGCTCGAGCATTTTATCAGTATTATTGTCCAGCTTCCACATTTTTTCCTCTTCTTTAATAGTGTGATTTACTGCCTTTTCCCAGTTTTCAGGTTTTACATTATTTACGGCCTCCAAAAACAACTGTTTAACATCATGAATTTTAAAAGTGGTATTTTTTCTTGAAACTTCACTCTTTATCTGTGCCCATACCAGTTCAATCGGGTTTAATTCACAATGATATGGTGGGGATCTAAGTACTGTCATTCCACGATTTTTGGCAATTTCATCAATTTCGTATTTTTTAAATTTTTCTTTATGAAGGGCACACAACGAATAAAGTTCCTTTCTTATAGATCCGGGATGGTACGTAATATTTTTTGAACTCAGCCAATTCTGCAAGTCTTTTTTTAACCACTTGGTTGTGGGCAGTCCTTCTATAAGTCTGGAGTGATAACTTGCATTATCCATTACTATTACAGTTCTTAGGAAGAAGATCTATCATTTGTTCGAATCATTCTTGAAAGACATCAGCGTTCATGTCTTCATGGTAGTCACCGGTACGAGTTGATTCAAAAGTTAATAAACCACCTTCAACAAAACCGTCTGAACTGCCAATGTGTACTATTATCAGCCTGCGTCCCTTTCCTGATGGTGGGTTTAAACCAGTAGATAAGTTATTTACAAAAGCGTGCCTTTGACTTGTAACAGTTTCATCCTGCCAAAATTTATTTGGTGTATGACCCTCGTTGATCCATGTTTCATCAAGATAAAATATTTTTCTTTTTTGGTTTCTCATTTCCTTTATGGTTCTTAGAAAATGTCTTCTCCATATGACAATATCGCTTCTTTCTAATAAAATAGACTTTCTGGGATTCTTTTTCCTGCGGAAGCCTATTTCTTTTAAAAGTTTCCATAACGTACTTCGACTCATTTCTGGGTAATCCTTATCATCTCGAACTGAGACAAGAACTTTATCCAATGTTGGAAATTCTTGTCTAAAGAAGAATTCATGCACTTTCCGTCGAAGTCCTTCTTTAAAATGATATTCTATTTGAAATTTTGGTTTCCCTGGAATATTACGTGGCATTTGAAAACTACCACATTTCTCTTCTTTAATAACTCTGTAAATCGTAGATTTCCCAACACCAAGTGTACTGCTAACTAACTCAACGGTCTCATCAACACTTTCACATAAACGTTTGTCTGTAAATGATTTAAAACAATTAAATATTAATGTTTTTTCATTAACTGTTAGAGGACCAATTTTTTGGCGTTTACACGGCACTTCCAAATTTTCCATAACACTAGTATACACAATAAACTGCACCTTGCAACTGAAGTACCTACTTTTAGTGAACTGTTAAGAATTTTGAATACGCCACTTGGACCTTCCTATATACAAAATGGAAAAACCCACTATCACATTTTCTGTGGAATAAGTTTAGAAGGTAATTATCTAGTCAATTACTGTCGTAGATTCCTGGAATTAAAGAATTAAATGTTTGATTGTTGAAACCCTTACTTCGTGGAATGCACTCATTTCAGATAAAATAAAACGTTTTATTTTATCTAAAGAATTAAACTTTATTTTGCAAGTAGGTAGGTACTTATTAAACTTTTATTGGTTATATATAACCAATAAAATAAACATCTTACATTTCTTGCAAATTCATTAGTACCTGTTAACCTCCATCACTCCGACACTGGCAACCTTATTTAGATATTAGTAACCCTCACAACTATTGTATTCTATTCTGCTCCAACCTTTATACCTGGTGGTCATACTCAATTTAAAATTGTTTTCCTATATTATACTTCTGTAAACTTGTTGACAAATATCTGTTTTTCATTGAGTCACCCGTATCAACAGTTTAGGGATTTGCATACATAATTTATTGTTTTATTACTCTCTCATACATAAAAATACACTATAATCAAATGTACATCTTCCACAGTAAGACTTTTAGTGCTTGTTTGTTTAATTTCGCTGTGTATCAACTTCAATGGTTTTTCACACAAATCATCCATTGCTTTCCGCTTAACACTATTACTTAATTTTTGCCGGTTTAACACTGTTTTTGATAAACTTTCATGGGTATGGTTATGACTACATTCGACTACACTGTTACAAATATTTAAAGTTTTAACAAATGCTTTGCAACTTCTTTCTACACACTGCCAACGTTTGATATTATTAGCAAGCATTTTATGGAAGTTATACTTGTAATCGTCAATAACTAACATTGACTTGCCCTTTTCACTTAACATTTCACTTACTTCAGATTTCTCCATCATGAACTAGGTATAACGACATTCAAACTGGAACTAAAGTAATAATGTTAAGATTCGCTCCACCCCTATTTCTTATCATAAAATTTCAGGTTAACTACTAATTACCTACCAATCTTTTCAAAGAAATATACCAATTGCAACTTCTAATACGGAAAAACCCAATCAAATATTGAACAAGGGAATATGAGCTCTAACATCCTAATACTTTAGTGATATTATCGTTATTATTTTAATATTTTTTTAAGTAAGAAGTAGTGTTATATAGTAGCATTGTTTAAAAAAGACTCATTCTTTTTTAAACAATGATGGTAGTGTTGTATTAATAGGTAAATACAAAGTTTGAGAAGACATTATTCAAATATCTTTTCTAAGAAATATATGGCCGGAGCGAATTTACCTATGCCCCTTTTCTGTGGGGTATTAAAATCCGGCGGGCGAACTTTCGACACCAAATTGTCTTTGTACCTGGGGTAATCGAAGGGTCAAATTTTATTATAGGAAATTTCGACACCGCGGCGTAAAGCAGGTAGGTAGGTAATTAGCGGCGATGAACATTTGCACCCAAGCAGGACAAGCGGGTTTTCCCAATATTTATTGTCACGGCGGGGGGGCGTGGCACTTGTGTACTTGTGACTAAATTATTTCAGTTGTAATTTATTTCTTGTTTGACGTTGACTTGTGCACGTATACGGATATTTAAAAAATGAGTTTGATAAAAAATTCCCGTGGTCGAGATTTATTAGTGGTGGAGCATCATTCGTTCTCGAAACAGAAAGTGTTAAAAAGCGGCGAGATATTTTGGCGCTGCATCCAAAGAAACACTAAGTGTTCCGCAAAAGTGTTTACAATAGGCTGTGAGGACCTCACCATCACAAGAAGTGATTTGGTACATAATCATGAAGCCGATCCAAAAAAGCTTGAAGTAAAGATGGTAACCAATGCATGTAAAAGAAAAGCCCAAGAGAACATATCGGAAAAGCCTGCCAAAATTACAAGAACTGCTGTTGCTGAGTGTGATGCCAATTTGCTGACGGTTCCTGACATAGCTAGCATAAGAAAGAACATTTACAACTGTCGTCGTAAACTGTTACCAGGTCCGTTACCAAGAAGCATATCAGAAGTCCATAACGCGGTTAGTAATTATTCTCCTAAAACCTGTCGCAATGAAAGTTTTTTGTTTTTAAATCATCCTGAATTAAATGTATTGTATTTTCATGCGAGACAAATATTCGTTTGTTGTGTAAATTAAAAACTTTGTATATGGATGGTACATTATGTTCCTTTAGCATACTGTTTTTTAAAGGACAAATTGTCAATGACATACAAACATTTATTTTCTTTATTAAGGTCTAAGATTTTTGAAACATTTCGATTATCATTAGAGCCAACTGAAATATTTGTGGACTTTGAAAAAGCAATTCACTGTGCTTTATTGTATATGTGGCCCAATGCAAAAATTAGTGGATGCCGTTTTCACTTACACCAAAACTAGTTTAAAAAAATTCAATCTTTGGGTTTGGTACAAGAATATAAGGATACAAATTCAGAAATTGGAAAATGGTTAAGGCATACGTTTGGTTTAACTTATTTATATCCAGCAGAAGTTGAAGAATGCTTTCTTTATGATTTAATGTCATATAAACCTATAAACGCAACACTTGATATATATGCAGATTATTTACTGGAAAATTACATTTTCGATAGCGCTCTATTTCCACCACACATATGGTCTAATCAGAATCCGTCTATTTCGAGGACCACAAATGGCTGTGAATCCTTTCATTCGAGATTTAATTCTTCTTTTTATTCAACACATCCTTCTATTTTTATTTTTATTGAAAAGTTAAAAGAATTTCAAGTAGACACTTATGTCAAAATAAATAGTTTACATATACCAGCAAAAATCAAAGATACTACTGTTAAGGCTAAATCGGCATTTTTGGAGAAAATGATGGATAAACTACGATCCCAACAAATACGTAGGTTAGATTTTATAAAAGCTGTATCTTATCATTCCTATAATAGCAAATAAATCATTGTATACAAGTATATTAACGGTAAAATGTACAAAAATTAGGTACTAGTTGTATTATATTTAGATATTATTACAGTTATAAAGAAATAAAATGCACATTACTTTTATTAAAATAAATAAATAAATTAATTATGGTATTTTATTTATGTCGCAGCTATATTTATTTGGTGTCGAATATACCTGTAAGACAAAAACGGGAATTGGGGCTGGTGTCGAAAATTGCCATTAAATTTTAGTCGCTACCTGCTTAGTGTCGAAATTTCCTACGCCCTTAAAATCTGACCGCGGGAGCAAACTAGTATACACCCGTTTTATTATGCTTAAATGTTCTGGTATATTTAAAAACGTAAATTGTTCTAGGAGACTATTGCATAATAATTAATCTACACTCCTGTATCATCAATAAAAATAAAAACACGTACTACGGTGAGGTCAGTGGAAATAAAAGCTCCGAACAATGCCTACATACCTCTTAGCCCACATTAAGTTGTTAAAGTGCTTTACAAATCGGTCAAGTTGTTTTCGGTCCATCATTAATTGATGGAGGATGCTATTTATCAACGTGTTCTTTCGCTATTTTTAGAAATATTTTCTTAATTAGTCATTGCCCGTATTTAACAAACGACTGATTGGAAATAAAGCGTGGCTCAGCGGCTAAGCTACTTCAATTATTTCTTAGGCGAAGTATAAAATGTACAATAAAAACGTTAGTACAACTTACAGACTATTTTTTCACTACCATTATTTGTTATTTTCTTATTATCTTCTATATGTATCAAGTATAAAATAACGGATAATTTGAGGAGTTTTGAACCTAATATATTATTTTCATACTCGTATATGAAAACTTTAACGTAATTAAAAAATACATCGAAATATTTAAGGACCCGACATAATTCTTAAATATAATCTTTGCCTTTGTGGATGTGGACTATGATTTCAGTGATTTTTTGGATAGGCTTGTCTGTTTTTTCAATAAGAATTTCCTTTAATTACAATTAAGTCAAAACATCACAAACCCTGGACTACCAAATGTATCCGCATATCAGCCAAGAATATGCGGTCACTACTGTACAGTAAGAAATGTACTACCAACGTCTTTGTCATTAAATATATCTCCAAGTAAAGAGATCTATCTATCTACCTATAACTTATCAAAACAGCTAAAAGAATGTACTATCAAAATCGTCTGGGAAGCTCTAAAAATGTTGCAAAAGAAACTTGGTACATAATAAACAGTCTTCGAAATAAAACTAACACAGCTCAAATATTTTCTCTTCCAAACCCTGAAAATCTAAATGAATATTTCGTTAATGTGAGAAAAAATATAAGATCAACTATACTAAGTGACATAGAAATCCGAACACCCAGTTAAAATGATTTTATTTTAATAAAATTTTGTATAAGTACTTAATGAAGCATAATAAGTAAATGATTAAAATTTCAAAATGATTACATTGCTTTAAAGCCCTTTTACTTTTAATATTGTGTGGATGCACCCCAATGTGTTACGTATTCTCCAACGCGCCTAGGTATGCTTCTGATCAGGTGGTCAAGGTCCTCTTGTTTTATCTCATTCCAGTCAACCACCAACTCCTCTCGAAGTGCTTGTAGAGTCTGAGGAGGACGTTGCAAATTGAGAAATCTCCAACCCATCATATCCCACACGTGTTCAATTGGGGATAAGTCGGGAGATCTTGGTGGCCATGCTAACAATGTGACATCATTATGTTGAAAGAAGTCTGTTGTGACTCTTGCAACATGTGGTCGGGCATTATCTTGTTGGCAAGTTGGATTTGTCGGGGTGTCAAGATAGGGTAAAAGGTGGGGTTCTAGAACTTCTTGGATATAACGCTGCTCGTTCATGTTACCTCTGATAAAGATTAAAGGTGACCTGGAACCATAAGCTATAGCACCTCAAACAGTAACTCCAACAGTGTGATGAACATGTCTTTCAACAAAAAACTGTGGATTCCTCCTTTCACCACGTCGCCTTCTAACCCTCTCTTGACCATCGTGCATGCCTTAACAAAATCGAGACTCGTCACTAAAGACAATACTGTTTCATTCCTGATTCCAGAGTGACCGTTCTCTGCACCACTTAAGGCGATTATGGCGGTGTTCTGTAGTTAAAGGAAGGACCCAGTGTGGTCGGTATGAAAACAGTCCAAAACTTCTCATTCGTCGGTAAACACTTCGCATACCAATAGGTCTTCCGTGTTCTGCAAACCATTTATTTGCAATGGAGCTGGTAGTGGAGAAACAGTCTCTTAAGGCCAATGATCTTAGGCGGCTATCTTCACGGTCTGTTGTTCTACCGCGGCGTCCAGTGCCCCTTGCTCTTTGCGTACGGCCTTCTTGAAGCCATGCCTGACAACACCTAACCACGGTGTCTACACTTCTTTGCACTCTAACTGCAACTTCCCAAAAAGAAAGTCCAGCTTCCCAAAGTCCCATTATACGGCCCCTATCAAACTCACTAAGTTGACGAAATCGTACAGGTCTCCGTACTCTAGGCTTTTTAGCTAATAAATGTACCAGTGATGCTATGTTTTCTATGAGGTCTATTTTTGTGACTATGCCAAAGCTTTTGATTGTGTAAAACATTTTTATAAAAAACTGAATTTCTACGAAATTCGAGGTATTTCTTTGAATTGGTTCCAACAATTGAAGAAAAAATTGTGTACTTATGTTGTCGGCAAATTGACTCGCTGATTATTATTTCTACTAATAGAGGGTCGAAATTTCGAGTAATGGAGGTTTTAGGGCTTAAAGGAAAGGAACCATAACGTTTGTTTTGTTTGCTTCGAGTTTATTTTCGAGTTTTAGAGGTTTTCTGTCTACCATTTTCCATCTACAGTGGATACTTTTGGGTTTAATCAATAAGATACTAAACAGCTTCAATACTTTTAGCTGTACGTTCAGGCAACCACCAACTCCCAGTCTTTCGACTGACGCTACCAGTAAATAGCTACACATTGTTAGTCAAAAAAATGTTTAACTATTGTACTCAAGCACTAATTCAAATTTTTTTTATTTCACAAAATAGTCGCATCAACCTATGAGGTTATTGGCGACATATATACATATACATAAGATAATTTATTTACAAATGTTAGATTTTGTTATATACATTGATATCTTTAAGGAATTTTACCAAATGTTCAATTTTACAATTTTCTCCTAAGATTTCATTTGTTGATCCGATGATGTGGTTGTTCTGTCTCTGCAACTGGTATCTTGGGCACTCTACAAGTACATGCTTAACACTTAGTGGGATATTACAGTTTTCACATAAAGTGGGATTAGTGTGACCAATTATGTGTCCGTGGGTAAGTCGGGTATGTCCTAGACGAAGACGAGTAACAATGACTTGGTGAGTTCTGTTGGGAATTTTAGATTTCAACGATTTTACAAACGTTTTCACTTCGCGAAGTTTTGAAGTTGAACTGTCCCACTGGTTTTGCAAGATTTTCGACTTTAACCTTAATAAATGATTTTAAATTGTTAAGAATTACATCTCTCGCGGTTTCACTGTTCCTGGCTTGTTGGACTGTACGATCCGCTTCTTCATTGCCTTAAAGGCCAATGTGTGAAGGAACCCATAGAAATTGCACAGTATAGTTATTGTTTTGAATGGTAGCTAGTTCTTTTTTGATTAGAAGAGCAATTGGATGCTTTGTATACAGTTGGTTAATGGAACTGAGGGAATCGGTAATTATAAGAGCATTGGATATATTGCTGGAGTTAATATGAACGGGAGCTTGATAGATGGCGTATAGCTCGCCAGTATGTATACAGCTTAGGGATGGCAGTTTATACTCAAGTGTAATATTTCGAGTAATGACAGCTGCCCTAACTCCAGTAGATGTTTTAAAAGCGTATGTGTATAATATGATAGGATTTAGAAAATTTTGTTAGTTTGTTGATGAAAGTATTTTTTATTAAAGAGTGTGGAGTATCGTTCTTTCTGAAGATATTTAACGATGTATCGGATTGAGGAATGCTTAATGTCCAAGGAGGAGGAATTTCTATGAAGTTTGAATAGGTATTTGGTATCGGAATTTGTAAAGTTCTAAGGGTTTGCCTAACTCTTTCATAGAATGGCGGTTTCATGTTCCTATTTTCAGTATATAGGTTTTTAAAACGGTCAGTAAATATATGTTCCTTCTAGATGAATTGTTTGGATCAGAATTCACAGTAAATGCGTATGTGAGAGATAAGTGCATCCTTCTATATTTAAGTGACGGCTCTCCAGTTTCTGCTCGTAAACTTTCTATTAGGCTGGTTCGAAATGCTCCTGTAGCTATTCTTAATGCCGTATTTGGAATTACGTCAAGGTGGTGTAATAAGTATTCTTTAGCAGATGCATATACTATGGAACCTTAATCTATTTTTGATCTAATAAGGGTTTTATAAACATGGATTAAGCAGTTATAGTCAGCTCATTAATTCAAATGTTCATCAATGAAACCAACCTTGGGCGCTAAAATTGCAAATTGCCTCTCTCGATTTACCTTCCGGATACTAGCGGTACGGAAGAATATTTGATATTTCTTTGTTTCCTTTGTATTGATAACTATTGTTTATATTATATTTTTTTATTTCAAAAAGTAACTTTATTTTTAATTCCATAATCTACTCTAATTAGGATTTTTTCCATACCTTGGTATATTATGTTGATCAAAGTGTAATTTTTAAAAGTAAATACGCTCAATATCTATGTTTATCTTTTATTTTAACCCAAAGTTTTTCGATACATATTTTTCTTTCATTATTATAAGAATTATAATAGCCTCCCATTTCTTTAAATATAATTGATGACTTATTTTGACAGTTGTGGGTCCGTGGAATTAAAATAGTTTAAACAGTATATTTAGAAGCAATTTATTAATCATAACAATGACAAGACCGTGGACAGCCGAGTGAAGTTTACACCCATTTGGTTTTTGAAGAATAAAAATAACTAATTTGTTACCGTTAAATTTATACATTTTTCTAAAATCTAGGTTTATATAATGGATTGTTAAAACATTAGTATTATCTCTACTTTATTATGTGTCTTTTTACAAAGTTGTTAGGTTGATATCATATGGAAAACTTTGTTATTTTAAATAGTTTTAGAAAAAGGATCTTCTTAACAAAAGCTCTGCCTGAAAATGCACAATAAAATGTACATTGTACGATTTCTTCATAGTTAAAGCTGGTTATTGAGACATACAATCATATCTAGATCTTTGTTGTGAGAAAACGTTAATATTAGTAGTGTTAGTAAATGTCACAATTATAGAAAAATATTGTCCCTAAATGCCGCTAAACAATGACAAGACCGTGGACAGCCGAGTGAAGTTTACACCCATTTGGTTTTTGAAGAATAAAAATAACTAACTTGTTACCGTTAAATTTATACATTTTTCTAAAATCTAGGTTTATATAATGGATTGTTAAAACATTAGTATTATCTCTACTTTATTATGTGTCTTTTTACAAAGTTGTTAGTTGGATATCATATGGAAAACTTTGTTATTTTAAATATTTTTAGAAAAAGGATCTTCTTAACAAAAGCTCTGCCTGAAAAATTCACAATAAAATGTACATTGTACGATTTCTTTATAGTTAAAGCTGGTCATTGAGACATACAATCATATCTAGATCTTTGTTGTGAAAAAACGTTAATATTAGTAGTGTTAGTAAATGTCACAATTATAGAAAAATATTGTCCCTAAATGCCGCTAAACAAGAGAATCAATTGCAAGCAATGGAGAGACCAAATTAAAGCAGAAATTGAATTTAGTATCACTAAATACAAGAGTAAAAAATCACTAAATAAACCTTCAATTTTAAAAATAAAAGGCAGATATCCAGCACAGCTCTTTTGTTAAATCTTGCCAAGTACTTTCGCTATCAGAGCATCTTCAGGGGCATCTGAAATTAGCCGAAAAATGTTTTTAAGTAAAATAAACTCGAAGTTGATAGTTGATAAATAATTATAACGTTTTAATAACGTTTTAGACTTACTTCGTTAAAAAAATTGGCTATCCCTTATATTTAGGAATGCCATTAACATTTAAATAAACTTATACAAATAACAATAACCGGCCAAAAGGACAAACAGTTTTTTTCTCAATTATATCCAGATTGCAACTCCCCACCACATATTTATAAACTACAAGGCAGCCTACGACTCTTTAGTAGAAAAGAAATGTTTAGGGTGGTGAAAGACCTAGAATTACCTAATCAGTTTATTGATTATCGATGAAATAATAAAAAAAGTAAGAACTAAAAATTCAAATATGATAAAAGATTTAATCTTTTACACATCTCGTATAGCCCAGAGGACCGAAAACGATATTATTAAATAGTTTTCGTTCATAGCCACCACAGTAGGTGGCACCTTTGTACTACAGTGGTCACAAGTTTTAGGAAACAGTCGTTGGACTTTCCGAGTTTGAATTTGTATCAGCCCTAGTGTCTGATGAAGCAGAGAAGCAGAAGTTTAACAATTTTTTTTTGCCGAGGCCATATATTTGGTCATTTAATATATATATATATATACATTGTTATGATTGTTTATTTTGACTTTAATCTTAGTTTATTGAGCCAATAAAAAAGAATTATAACTTATTTGTTATCAAAAGTAAAATAATCCTTATATTACCTGTGTTCGATGGATTCAAAAGATTTTCTAGTTGTCTTTTATCGGGAGAGAAGAAAGGATAAGAATACAAATATATTATATTACAAAGATTTACGTTTCTTTATTTTATATGAACGAATAAAACAATTATTAAATTCTGTCGTTATCTGATCAATCAGCATACAAGAAAATAAATCAAATTTTTATAATAATAAGATTATAAAGCTACATACATTTATATTACGTGAAAACCAATTTTACTTAAAATTTTCTTTACTTGAAACAAGAAACAACAAAACTTTAAACTTTTGATTAGCCTAACAAAACCTCAGTTCTTAAATTTGAATGCTAATGACCATGATGTCAAACCGATCCTTCACAGATATAAAATTCAATTGTACAAACACTTACAGCTTATTTTCTTCTTGAGTTGTATGTTGGAACATACCCAGAAAAGTCCAGTCTCCTCAACGATGTGATCTCTCCTCTTTGGCACCTCGGCTCCTTCTTAACGTCTCTGCAAACCTCCTGCAGACTACACAAAAAACACCTGATTCACTTGTCCTAACTCAGCTACTTATTTATGACACCAGGACCTCCTTTTGTCAACTTGATGCCGTAAGAATACTTTCACATATACTTTATAAAATGCCCACGGTAGATACAAGGACCTCTTTTAATCTACTTGTTATCTACTTTTTCAAACTATTCACTTCTTTTTGTTACGCCGGTATCCAAACTCACGAACCACACCCTATCTTGAGACAAACGACTGTTTCCTTTCGATGACCAAAATATAACTAACTCCTCCGGTCTCCTGATCGGGTCACAAATTCCCATTTAAAAACGACCGTCCAATCAAAAGCTCAAATTGTGTTTACCATGATTTTGGAAAAGCCTAATTTCGGTTTCAGAGAAAAACTAAATAGCTTACTTTAAAATTGGTTTTGTCAATACACAATTTATACATATTTCAAAAGATTAGAATATGGTCATTTAATACTCGACTATACAAACAATGAAAAGATTAACTAAGACAGGTAAAATGTCTTCTAATTCTAAACAAAGGTTTTTTTTTTGATAATTTTGTTTGAAACGGAAAAAGGTCGTTTGCCAAACAAATTTCTATTCTTATCTACACTAAATCTTATCTTAAATTACTATATACATTTTTGTTTATAATGATATCTTGAAATTTTATTTCGATGGATTTTTTTATTTATTTTTCTTTGGTTGGGAAAGAAGAAACATAACAATATATATATATATATATATATATATATATATATATATATATATATATATATATATATATATATATATATATATATATATATAATATCAACTACAAAAGTTAACGAAATACATAAACCCTATTTGAAATGATAACATTATTTTCCTTAATCATTACTGAGTGATGCAACATGTAATTTGTATCTGTCCATTTTAATAAATAGCCAACACAACAGGAATTTAAATGATTTTGAAATTAAAACTCTTACTTAATAGTTAATTATCCGTCGAGCCCGTTACCAGAATTGTATATTAGAAGTCAGTCACTTTCTCTTTCTCTTCGTACAATTGAACCTATTTTGATGAATATCACTTTAAATCTATTTAACACTTATTATCGTGAGTACTTGGTCACGATCTTGACATACCGTGTCTAGTTATGTTTTAATATGAAGAAGACACACTTAGACGCAAAATACAAACCAATTCATGGGCTTAGTATAAAAAATCCCTTTTAAAAATTCGTTTATAAATGAAAAGAAAGATGAACTCGTTTCTTATGTTCTTATATAAAAAATGTTAAACTTTGTCGTTTATTCTCTCCCTCTCTCTCTTCTCAGCTAAAAATATCTTCCAATTATGTCTCCGTGAGTTGTCTCACACTTCTTTTGGTTTCTCTAAGACTCCAAACCAACAGTCTACGTATCCACCCATGCTACCAAGTTTAGACACTCTTTCAAGAACGCATATTTTACTTCGAGTTTCTTCTTCTTTGTATGTGAGGCCTTGAGGCCTGTTTTTTTTCGGTCTGATTTAGCAGTATTTGCGATGTTAACTGCCAGCTATCTATTCATCTTTTAGGGGTCTGCTTTGAGGACTTTTACCTTCTGGTTTTTCATCTCTTACTATTCAGGCAAGTCGCTCTCTTCCCTTTCTGTTAATTCCATTTTCGTCTTCTTTGGCATCCCCGTCTGACGATATTATGTACTTTACACATGTCTCTGATTTGTATATTAGGGATTCTGTCTTGACCATTACCATCCATTGACCAATGAATATGCCGTTGGAAAGATATTGATGACATTTCTCTTGACTGAATGTATTATAGTGTGTTTATACGCACTGCTGGGCTGTTTAGTGAGTTTAGTGTTTATTGCGCTAGTGATATCGCGTTTTATTTATGGTAGTGTTTAAATAAGTAGTCTTAAAATAAGAGTCACCAAATTTTGAGGCAAGGCTGTACACTGAATCACATTATGCACGTCAGGAAGTTGAAGTCCCAAGTTAAAATACATGAACTATTAGAAAAGATCAAAAACATAAGTACAACGATGGGCCTTAAACAAAATAGAGGAAAAAAAAGGATCATAATAATCGACAGACTTAAGTGAAGCAATTGTTGTCGACCAATAAGGATGTGTAAGTTGTAGGTGTCTATTATCAAAGATGTCTTAGTTTGCGATCATAACGAGGCACCGACCCTCGATCGGACCATAGGATGGTATTATATTAGCATCGCCACGTAAAATAAATGCATTATTTTAAATGCGAGCGTTCACTGTCAGTGCTATGCTCTAGGCAAGGATACCAGCGATGATCTCCGTAATGAACGCACCCTTAAACATATACATATAAGGAAATATAAAGAGAACAAAGATCTTATTTATTATTTTCGAAAGATTGTAGACTAAACTTCCTTTTATTCTTATATTATATAGATTGTCCTTAATATTTTCTCTCGAAACATCTAATATGTTTTCATTACTTTTTGTTAGAGTTAGGTGTTCTTCGTCTTCTTATAGAACTAGGTCCTTTTTATTCTATTTTCGCAGCGCTCTTCTCATGTCATCTCTTTAGTTGCGGTGTCCACCTCACCACATCCTGGACGTCAGTTTCTCTTAATGTATCCTCATTCGTTATTCTATCCATAAGAGAAACTCCTCCTATGGTTCTCTGTCCTGGACTATGACTTCAGGACTGTAAACCATTAGGACTGAATATTATTGTTTGGTAGAGTTTTAACTTTGTATTTCTTAATATAATTGAGGATTTAAAAAGGAGATTAATCCCAAAGAAGCACCTATCTGCCTTGCAAATTTTGCGATTTTTCTCTGCAGTAGTGTTATTTTCAATGTTGAGCGGTCCTAGTCGATGACGTGGTTTTTTTTATAACAAGTGGCCGTATGATTCGTGGCTGTGCACCTATTTTCATGTATTTCGTTTTGTTGGTGTTTATTATTAAGCCCCTTGTTGTAGCCGCTTCTTTCAGTGCTACATATGCCTTTCCTATAGCTCTTTCCGTTCTCCCAAAAATTATTATATCATCAGCAAAGACAAGGATTTGTACTGGTTTGCTATATATTGAACTACTGGTTGTGATTTATGACATACATATTATTTTTTCTAGAACCAGATTGAACATCGTATAGAAGAGAGGGTCTCCCTGGCGCAACCCGTTGTTTGTTTTAAAAGGTTCAGAGAGTTACTCTTGGATTCGTACTCTACATTCAACTTTTCAAGGATTAATTTTGTTAAAATTATCAACTGATTTAGTAATCCTAGGTCTTTCATCGCTCTGAACATTTATCTTCTATTTACAATCGTACTACTTTGTAGTCTATAAATATGTGGTGGGTACCTATGCCATATTCCAGTCTTTTTTCTAAAATTTTTCTCAGGGTTGCAATCTGATAGATAGTCGATTCACCACCTCTGATACCAGCCTAAACCAAATAGGTCCTTCTTCTGTTAATTTCATAGTAAAATTATTTAACAAATTTCTATTAAATCAAGAAGATGAATTGTTTACTTTGTTCATAATTAACGAACTAGATTTAGCGATTAATAATAGTCGGAACACTATTCTTGGGTTAGATGGCTGTACCTATAAAATTATTTGTAATTCACCATATTCTGCTAAACTTTTTGCTTTGCAGTTATTTAATGACTGGTTGAGGTAACAAAAAAAAACTCGTTAATACGGTGAGTCACCAAACCATTCGAAATATTAATTAAGTTTAGATTAGGATGTTTTGTTGAATATAGATTCCCTATTACTAAGCATTCAATATTAGACATGGCGAAAAGCTCGGGTTCGTTCGGAAAAATATTCCCATGAGATGTTTTTGCATAATCACTTTCATGAGATACTCCAAAATAAGCTTTAAGAGGTCGCCCAGGCGAAAAGTTGTTCAAATTAAAAAAAAACAATCTTTAATGAATTTTTGCTACCTTGGCAATTTTTTATAATTTTTATGCCATTCTAAACAAAATAGGTCGGTTGTAATTTTCTGTAAACTTAATAGTTTTTGAGTCATAAACAATTTAAAACTGAAAAAAAAAACGCAAAATTACGACTTTCGAGGCTCAAAAACACAACTAAAAAATATTATTTTTGAATTCACCAAGGATCTTAATTTAAGTTTAAACCTTATTCTATCATTTCTCTATAAGTATTTTGGGCTTAGTTAATTATAAAACATTGTTTTTTAATCGTTAATGAAGCTCTTGTGACAGAGCGGGCACTCGGGCTACGGATTATATAAGAGAGATATCGATGGCACAAATTGTTGCTGGTTTAAATTCTCATTGTACAAATAAGCGTCCGTCCTGCCATGAGCGGTAGCTGATAAATTGCAATTTTACTACGAAGACCTATTAACTGAACAGAAGACTAAATATGTAGAACAATATCGAATAGGTCACTACTGAAGAAGTTTAGAAAGCTTTACCTGCTATGAAAAAGCTCCTGGTCCTGGACGTATACTTATGGAACTATTGAAAAACTCACCTAAATATCAATAAATAGCTAATTTATTTAAACCGTTGATCGCTTACCGAAGTACCCGAAAAATTGAAAGTGGGGTACATAACATCTTTATATAGAAAAGGAAATAAAGAAAATTCCAGCTGTTTTATTTCTGTATTCTCCGTTGTTAGGTATTCAGTTTTCTTTAGGTTTAGATTTCCATCCCATTCTTTGTATATTCCTGCTCCAGTTTTCTCATCATAAAACTGAGGTCATCCTCGTCTTGTGCGATCACTATTTGGTTGTCGGCAAAACTTAGCGTATATAGATATTCGTTCCTTACTGGTATACCCATTCCTTCGCACTTTCTTTTCCATGGTTTCAGGGTTTTTTCCAGGAATATTTTGAACAGGGTGGGGGATGTGGAGCAACGCTGTAGTAGTCCCTTTGTCGTCTTAAATGGACTGCATATTCTATTGCCCGTTTTGATAGCTACTTCGTTATACTTGTAGAGTGCTTTTACCGCGTTTATTAATCTTCGTGGAACTTCGATGTCTTCCATTGCTTCCCATAGCTTGGTTCTAGGTATTGAGTCATATGCCTTCTTAAGATCAACAAAAGCCAGATGGAGGGATCTATTTTTGGCCATTCTTTTTTCTATTAGTTGTTCGACCGTGTAAATGTGATCTAAGCATGCTTTCCCCGCTGTGAAACCTGCCTGGTCTTCTCCGATTTTATCTTGTATATATATTTCTAATTTTTCCTTTATGGTCTTTCCATACAAACTGCCTATAGACGATATAATGCTGATTCCCCGATAGTTTTCGCAGTTTTTTCTATTTCCTTTCTTGTATATTGATGTCATATATGCTTGAGTCCATTCTTCCAGTAAGTCTTCTCCATTCAGTGCTCTCTCAAACATTTTATGTATCATACGGAATAACTTTTCCGATCCGTTTTTTATCAATTCACTTGGTATTTCGCCGGGTCCTTCTGCTTTTTTGTTCTTTAGAGTTTTGATCGTTCTTTTTACCTCCGCTAGGCTTAATTCGATTTCGTCATGTGTGTAGATTTCTATTCCGTCTATTTGTGATTGTTTGAATTCGGGGCGGTCTTCGGTTAGCAATTTTTTATAGTATTTTTGCCATTCGTTTTCTTTGATTTGACCGATCTTGATTTTCTCTGTCTTATTTCTTTGAAGCGACTTTAAGATGCGCCATGACTCTGAATTTCTCGTTCCTCCTATGTACTGTTCTATCTCTGTGCATGTTTTTTCCCATCTTTCATTTTTTTCATTTGCTACTTTTCTTTTCACTTCTTTATTTTTTTTTTCTGTATAGTTCCAAGTCCTCATAGTTTTTTGTGTTCAGGTATTTTATATGAAGTTCTTTTTTCTCTTTTATGCATGTTAGTGTGTCTTCGGTTAATTTCGTAGTTTGGTGGGTGTAGTTTTGGTCCACTTCTCCAAGAGCTTCTAGGGCTGCTGTCTTCATGCAGGTTTTTATGTGTTCGTATGTTTGTTCTAATGATTCATACCGAAACTCTTCTAGCTTTTGGTCCAATATTCGCTTATATAGGTCTTTTATTGAGTCTTCTTCTAATAAATTGATTTTGAATTCCTTTTCTTGTGTTGAGCACGTATTGACAGGTGTAGCCGGAGCCGTAACTTGGTCAGACTCTCCCTGGGTCGGTTTCTGTTGGGTCCATATAAAGGGGAATTCCATCCAAGCGATTACTAGTTTGTGATCTGTGCCGCATTCTGCGCCTCGCTTTACTCTCACGTCTTTTATTTTTATCGAGCTTTCGTGGTTTACTATAACATAATCAATAATAGACCTCAATTTTCTTGTTTCTTGTGTCCAAGTGTATTTGTGTATGTCGAAGGTAAACAAATCAAAGGAACAGACAAGTATAAGTATTTAGGTTTCATAATATCAAACAAAGGAACAACGGAGGAAGATATAAAAAATAGACTAGGACAAACAAGAGACTGCATACGAAAATTGAACCCGGTACTATGGGATAAGAACATCAGCATGAAAACAAAGAAAAAATATATAATACCTTGACAAGAAGTATCCTCACTTATGGGTGTGAAAATTGGACAATAAATAAGAAAACCAAAAACAAAATAAGAGCAACAGAGATGGAATTCCAGGAGAAGAAGAATTGGAGAAGCTGCAGAGTAACAAGAAGAGATAGAATAAATAACATGGAGATTAAGAGGAGAATGGGAATGAACTCCGACATAATAGACTACATCGAACAGAAGAGGTTAACCTGGTACGGACATGTCAGAAGAGCAGACCAAAATCGGTGAATAAATAGAATAACAGAGTGGAGCCCGATAGGAAGAAGAAAGAGAGGCAGACCCCGAAGATCTTTCAGAGATGAGGTGGACGAAGCAATGAGTAGAAGAAACCTACAGGAAGGGGACTGGCTAAACAGGAAAAATTGGAGAAAACGGTTGAGTGAAGGAATACAGTGAAAACTGTGGAAATCCTTGTATATATATATATATATATATATATATATATATATATATATATATATATATATATATAAATAAAGAAAATTGTGCAAGTTACTGAAGCTGCAATTACGTACCGTCTTACGACAAGTTTATAGATAATATTTAGTGCCTTGCATTAAATTAGCTTAGGTATATACAGTGTACAGCTGTTAGTATTGAATGCCTTAATTATATATTGTATTAAGTATTTATAAGCACCTACAATAAAAGCATTTTCATAAATTTACGTATTTTAGTATTTAGGCTCCAGTCTAGTTGTAGTAGTCGGTAGTCGATCGCTTGTCTTCTAAAAAATATTTTATGGTAGACCGCTGGCACTGTTAAGTCTGAGCTCCCCTGCCTTAATATGGCAGTATACAAAAACTACACAATATTTACATTAATATACTCTTATTAGCCGTACATAAACACCTTTTACTGAATTTGAATACAAGCAGTCGTTTATTATCATCATTTACTTTCCTGTATATTGTTATTAGCCACATTGTAATAAGATGTAAAGATAACTGTGTTCCCTAAATTTATTAAACTAGTTAGTTGAATATTCCCTTTAAAATCTTCTCGTGTTTTCTTTAGCTGGCAATCAAATTACTTCTAATGGCCATGGACATACACATCTAACTTTATTGACGAACTAACACCTTTATATATGCAATGTTTACATTTCATTTTATACTATGTAACGTCTAATTAAGGCAAAGTTGTGCAATGCAAGTTCAACAACAATAGGTACAGGTCTGGAATGGAAATTGTTTGATGATACAACTTCGTATAGAAATTTGATAAGGTAATCAAATGTGTTTTAATGGTTTTGACTTGATCTGTATCTTGTCTCTGACACAACACATTTGACAAAGCAGTTTTATAAATTTAAAGGATACAAAGTATATTACACAATACATCCTGATAATACTGACAAAGGAGGCAGTGCAAAAAATGGAAACAATACATTAAAAATATTTAAAACATTAAAATACATAAAAACGAACAATATGGACATATAATTAAAATAATAATAAATTTGGTTATTGGCATTCACAGATACACTCTCGCAATATTCATCTAATGTATAAGGACACATGTTCACTAGGTACTCTTTGACTTGGTTTTTAAAAGCTGTAGTTGAATTAATGTTTTTAAATTTTTAAAGAAGTTGATTATACAGTAGTAAACCACAGACAGTATAGTAGAAATCCTCAATTTAGAAGAGTGATTTCATAGTTATAACGCCGAATATCCTCAAATTTAAATGTACACAGCGACCCTCGAAAACTATCCGTTTTCTCAATTGCAATTTGCGTTTTCTCATAAGAAATTACAGAATATATAAAGTAGTATATTTATTTGTGCTTCTCTATAGTAGACTTGACCAGAAGTTGTCGTACAGTGTAGCCAATTTTTGTTCACAAGTAGTAATTACAGTCACACAAAACCTGTATTCTTCCACGCAGCGATTATTAAATACCAAAAATACCAAAAAATACCAAAAAAACATGATTTTTTCAATAGTAAAAATTAAGCACAAAATTGTAATGAAATAAATTTTATTTATATGTTCCGTTTCGTTACATATTTAAATTTATAAAATAAAAATCGATATTTTAAAACATTATTTTTCAATCGTTTGGCAACGTTGAAATTAGCGAGGAAACTCCGATTTGGAATTAATTCCGACCCAGACATGTAAAACTAGTTTTTATTATTTTTTCGCCGAAGAAATGCCCATCAAGACATAACCGATGGTTCATTTACATTGGCGTTTCTATTATGGGTAGTGCATGTGTTGCATTTTATGAGTATATTCTATGTGATAAGTTTGTAAACTTATTGTTGTCAATACTGTTTTATCAATACTGTATTGTAGTATTGATAAAGCGTGTTATTGATAACAAGAGTGTTATAGTTTGTCGTTTTATAGTAAATTTTTAGTTATATTCTGTGATTATTGAAATACAATGGACGAAAAACCGAGTTGTTCCAAGAAAAGACAGTAAAATTCTGATGTTGATTCCAAAAATGAAAAGCCGCAAAAGAGACGGAAAACGTTAACGTCCGAAGAGAAAGTATTGATACAAAACGTTTATGAAGGAATTGTCGGCAGAAAAATGGCATTAAATGTTAGCCAAGCGGTCGACATTTGTAGCAGTTTAACAAAAGTATCCGTTAGCTGTATTTATCGTGTACTTAAAAATACATCGGAAAATAAAAAGCAAGAAAAAGGTAAAACCAGAGGTAGGAAAAGCATTGTTTTGGATGACGGGACAAGGAATATTATACGTCGAAAAACATAAAATAAAATTCATTTTATTTTTCGGAGTGAAATTTCAACACTGAAAAATATTTCTCAAGAGCTCAAAAACAATGACTCCTTACCCAAGATATCTCGTAGAGTCTTAATCAGGACCATTCGCGAAATGAACTTCCGATATGTAAAACGCAACAGAAAAAGTATGCTATTAGAAAAAAATGAAATTATTCTGTGGAGAGAAAAATATTTAGAAGAAATACGAAAAATTCGCAGCACTGGACGCAAAATATATTATTTGGATGAAACCTGGATTAACGAAGGTCATACAGTTGGAAAAGTTTGGCAAGATTTAAATATCAAAAGTAAACGCGAAGCAGTTATAGAAGGCTGGTCTATAGGATTAAAAGCTCCATCAGGAAAGGGACGGCGTTTAATCATTACCCATATAGGAAGTGATACACGGTTTCTTGATGATGGTTTGCTTCAATTTGAGTCGAAAAAAACAGGTGATTATCATGAAGAAATGACTTCCGAAGTATTTGAGCGCTGGTTTAAGAGATTCTTACCAAAATTGGAATCTGGGTCTGTGGTTGTTATGGATAATGCGCCATATCATAGCCGCAGATTAGAACAATTACCGACGACAGCATGGCGGAAAGGGAGAATTCAAGAATGGCTAACAGAAAAGGGGATTGCATACGAAGAATCAATGCTCAAAATTCAGCTACTTGACATTGAACGGTTAAGGAAAAGTGAATATCTTAAATATGCTGTGGATGAAACTACAAAAGATTATGGTGTCAAAGTTCTACGTCTACCACCTTATCATTGCGAACTTAATCCCATTGAACTTATCTGGGCGCAAGTGAAAGAGGAAGTAGCACGCAATAACAAAACGTTCAACTTAAACGAAGTTAAGGAACTTTTAATTCAAGCAATCCTCCATGTAACTCCAGAGAAATGGGCTAAATGTATAGGCCACATTATTAAAGAAGAACATCGTTTGTGGGAACTTGACACTCATGTCGAAGTTTCACTAGAGCCAATTATAATTATACCAGGTGAAGATAATGACAGCGATAGCAGCACTGCATCTTCAGATTTAGATAGCGAATAATATTTTCTAATAGTTTAGTAGGAACATCAGCATAAAAAAACCAAAAACAAAAAAAAACGAGAAGAACATAGTAAGTGTGTATAGTGTTTGTGTTTAAATAGAATAGTACAATGTTTTGTTACATCAAAAATTATTTTTGTTTTGTTTTTATAGAATTTTATTTTGTTTTATAGGATTTTATTTTGTTTTGTTTTATACTGTTAAGTGTTTTGTTCATTTTATTTAATGGGACAATATGGCTCTTGGCGAACACCCATTTAAAAAAAAGTAACGCGCCACAAGACATACCTTTGGGGTGGTGTGGAAACTGTCTTAAAATTTGTTTTAAAAAAATTTCATTGTGTAACTCTTTAAAGACGGATCACGTCAAAAGACGTTTTAGCTTAACTTCCGCGACAGCCGGGTGGCATCAGTAAGCTTTCTGCAAAATTACTTGTCTTTTATAGCTTTTTGTTTGTGGCATTCTGTATTTTTAGGAGACTGTAGGGAATAAGCCACAAAATATTTATTTATAGGTTTAATTTACTGATATTTTGATCTCTACATAAAGAGATCGTTTTCAAATACACAAGTGATAGTAATATTTATTTTTCTATGGCTTTTTGCTTGCCGTTCTGTATATTTAGAAATAATGTTGGGAATAAGTAACAATATATTTGATTGAAATGTTTAATTTACTGACGTTTCAATCTCTATATAAAGAGATTTACCTTTATTTCTTAAAAAAAAATCAGACCATTTCACGTGTGCGCGTCAATGATGAATATAAAATTCTTAGTGGTATGTATGCGCAATGACCACCCTTTAAAACACACCAAAATTAATTTTCATATTTAAACCGGTTTCAGAACAATAAATACATTGTCATTTTTTAAAACAAATTTTAACGCCTTGTATCTCGAACACGAAGCGTTTTCGGATATAAATTTATATAGCAGACTCTTATTATCACCCTGTATATTTTATTGAAAAAGCAAACCTTAAGTTAACCAAACCCTATACCAAATAGGAAAATTTTATTGGATTACTATTGTATTTGATTGTATTATTTCTTTCTTATATTACTAAATAAAAATATTTATTATTGTAATGTACTATTGGATATTATGAATAATGTAGAAGATTCTATCAAATTAACCCAAAAAACACAAAAATCGTTACTCTTTGTGGATTAAAAAATATATAGAGAAACAAAGATTACTAATAAATATTTAAATTTTTTTCCGAATCACAATACAATGTTGTGGTAAATATTTAAATTTTAATCCAAATCACAACAAAAGTGTGGTCAAATCATTTGTCACCTCGGGGAACAATTAAGGGTCTAACCTCCTTCTGATATCCCCGGGTGCTCCGTAGAGGGCTTCGAATATACTGTCGAGAGCTCGTCTACTTAAGTCTATTTTCGGGTTATGGACTTGGAAAATATTTATCTTCGGTGTCTTGCCTTGAAAAAGGCAAGATATTTCTTACATGACAATTTCTTTGTCGAAATAAAACACCAAGTTAAACAATTCTCAGCCACAGACTATGGTAAATAAATGCAGGAAGCAGAGCCTCGAGAGCAGTAAGCTCTCGGAGAGCCCGTGAGGGACTGACCAGAAAATCGCCAATATTTATATGCGGTGTTCGAGCGATAAATAGGGATTTCCAGGTCAAGAGCCAATGGGAAAATTCGAGGCGGGGCGATGCGCATCGAAATGCGTACTAGTCCACAGACTATGGCATTCGATGACATCCCCCCTCCTCTGGAGACTCTGCGGCTGGAAAAAATATCTATTAATTAAACAATACTAATGTGAAAATACACAAGAAAATATGCATAAAAATACAAGTAAAATGTTCATAAAATGTTCAAAAAGAAATTCACACAACACTCCACTACTTACAGGGGGAGATCGGTGGTGATGACGGCATCTCAAGCTCCTACAGGTCCATCCTCGGTCGGCGTACCAACTCCTCCAACGGGTTCGTCTTCTTCTCGGTCGTCCGGATCCCATCTGCCATATCCAACGGGGTTTCGTAGGGTACCAGTGTGCCGAAGCCTACGTGGTCGTCCAAATACTTTCGGTAGGGGGCGATGACTGGGTCTACTCTGGAACTTCCATCGGCATCTGCGGCTTTTAACTTCGAATAAGCCTGGCTCGTCAAAGGTGTCTGCACGTCGAAGGCATCAGGTCTGCAGAAGGCCTCGATGTCAGAGTGTTAGAGTATTGCTTTCTAACACTACGTGGTTCTCCCCATTCTTCTCTTGACTTCAACCTATGTTGAAGTCAATGGTGTATTGCCTTCTGTGAATTCGAGCTGGGTCGTGGGTTTGGATTTTAACCACGTTGTCGGGCGCCATGTCACCTCGGGGGAACAATTAAGGGTCTAACCACCTTCTGATATCCCCGGGTGCTCCGTAGAGGGCTTCGAATATACTGTCGAGAGCTCCTCTACTTAAGTCTATTTTCGGGTTATGGACTTGGAAAATATTTATCGTCGGTGTCTTGCCTTGAAAAAGGCAAGATATTTCTTACATGACAATTTCTTCGTCGAAATAAAACACTAAGTTAAGTTGAAACAATTCTCAGCCACAGACTATGGTAAATAAATGCAGGAAGCAGAGCCTCGAGAGCACTAAGCTCTCGGAGAGCCCGTGAGGGACTGACCTGAAAATCGCCAATATTTACATGCGGTGTTCGAGCGATAAATAAGGATTTCCAGGTCAAGAGCCAATGGGAAAATTCGAGGCGGGGCGATGCGCATCGAAATGCGTACTAGTCCACAGACTATGGCATTCGATGACACATTATACAAATCATGGTACAAAAGAAAGAAATGCATTGCTGTTGAATTTCTAAATTTAATTTTTTTTTTTTAGTTAGACAAATAAAAAGGGAACACTGGTAGAGTTTCTCAAAACAGATGGACACGATTTCTACGGAACATAAAGAGAAATATGGAAAATGATCAGAAGATAAAGAAAAGAGATTAACGAACTAATAAAAATTAAACACATTCAAAAGGAAACATGGGTAGACTACTTTCGATACCTATTTGCTAAAGCTGACGATAATGAACCACCAACACCAGAGGTGACGACAAACGAAGAAGTAAATATTGAGGAGGAAGAGGTAGAGGAAGCATTAAGGAAATTCAAGAATAGAAAATCACCAGGAGATAACAGAATACCGAACGAACTCCTAAAGTACGGAGGACCAGATCTGACCAAACAAGCATCCTAATACCTCTCTTCATAAAGGGAAACCAATCGGACCCCAAAATTAGATAGGAATTAATCAATAATAACCAAAGTGATAACAAATAAACTGAATGAGATTATAACACCTATAAAAGAACAACAAGGTTTCAGGTCGGGAAGATCATGCACCGACGCTATATTTATAATAATGAGGCAAGTGCAAGAGAAATCATTAGAATACAACAAACCGGCATATCTGTTTCGTGGACCTTAAGAAGGTATTTGACCGGTTTAAATTAAAGAACATTATCCCTTATCCTCTAGGAATAATCAAAACGATCGAAAATATTTACCAAAAGAACACAATAAAACTAAAAGTGGAAGAAAAACTAACCGACCCTATTGAAGTTGGCAATGGGATAAGACAGGGAGATTCCCTGAGTCCTCTACTGTTCAACCTGATTATGGATGAAATATTAAAAGTAAGAACTAAAAAAGGATAACAAATGGGAGAAAAACAACTTAAAAAAATCTGCTATGTAGACGCAACACTACTCTCTCGAAGTGAAGATGATTTACAACGTATGTTCCACCAATTTAATATAACCGCCAGAAAATTTAACATGGTAATTTCCCCAAACAAGTCAAAAAGTGTAATAGCATATTACACCACTGTGTAATATTAGTCTGAATTAAAGGAGTTTTTAAAAACTGTCAACCAAGAGAAAAATACTAAACTCTTTAAACCATTGACTAAAAATTGTGGCAGTTAATTTCTCTTGAATTTAAAACTTTTGACCAGACTGTTATAGTCGGTTCGCTATATTTACGCGGGTTTCGGATTAACAAAATTATGCTAATGACTCATTGATAACCAGTTGCAGTAAACGACTTCCCAGAAAATTAGGTAAAAACTGCATTAATGGTCATATTTTAAAATACATTAAAATAACATTAGGGTAGGTATAAATTTGTTACAATATTGCAGTTGAATTGATTCTTTGCCAGTGTTGACATTGTATGTTTGGTTGAAATATTTAAAAATGCATAGACGTGTGTTAGATGTAGATAGTCGAATTTGTAGTGTACATAAGTATTTTACGGATGAAAAAGAAAATGGCGGTCCTTTAAAATCCGTAATGTCTGTTCAACAACGCGTATGTGATGCTCTAGGAATTAAGTTCTGTTGTGAATAAAAGAATTAACTTTCTAAGAAAATATTCTAAATTAAAACAAGAAAGGGCAAATTTTATATATTTAGACGAAACATGGATATTTTCTAGGGGTGCAACCAAGAGAATATGGCAAGATGATAACGTAAAGTCTATCAAACATACTGATGGAGAAGGGAAGCGACACATAATTTTACATGTAGGAGGGAAATCGGGTTTTATAGAAGGTGCTGATCTAATATTTTCATCTAAATCAAAATCAAGTGACTATCACGATAATATGAATACAGAAATGTTTGTAAAATGGTTACATAAAAACTTCTCCCAGGTTTAAGTGAGCCCAGCGTAATTATTTTAGACAATGCACCTTACCATTCTAAAGTATTAAACAAAAGTCCAACTAATTCTTGGACTGTTAATAATATTAAAAAATGGTTGATAAAGGAACATATACCATTTACACAACATATTTTAAAATCAGAATTATTACCCTTGGCAAATATCCACGCAAAACCAAAAACCTTTGTTGTGGATCAGATTATTTAAAGTTACGGTCATCAAGTTTTACGTCTGCCACGGTATCATTGCCAGTTTAATCCCATCGAATATATATAGGGAATAGCAAAACAATATTATGACAACCATACTGGGCCTAACGGTTATAGCGACGACGCAGTTCGGGAAACTTGGCGAAAGGCACTTTCAATTGTAACTCCAGAAGTGTGGTGCAACTGTATATTCAAGTGCGAGAAACTAATAGAAGATTAGTGGACTCGTGAAAATAAAATAAACGAAATAAGTCCAATCATAATAACAATTAATGGTGATAACAGTGATGATGATGACGATTATGATATTTTTGATGATAATGACTGATTTTCATTTTTGTTGGCAAGTTAAATTTTTTTATTTTTCATTAGAAATTCTCTCCATGGAACAAATATACATAGACCATATTTTCTGTGTGAAGTGTAATATAAAATTATTATTAGGTTTATATTAGCCACATTAGACTCCATTAATGAAGTAATTCTCCTTATTATACTGTCAATTATATAAAAGATTTTCCATTATTATTTAATTAAAAAAAGTTCTGGATTATTTTTCATTTCATTTGACCAGTTGATATTTCCCCAAAGAGCAGGTAATTAAAACTGGGTACTTACAATAAAATTTTTAATCCGAAACCCGCGTAAATATAGCGAACCGACTATATTACTCACCTTCGATGAAGCTCCCAAACTGAGCAACGTGGTCTTATTAAGTATTAGTGAATGAGAAGCTTTTTATTTTTGCTCAGCTTTTTCGCCATAACTTGAAGATTTGTAATTAATCAATATGTATGGTCAAAAACTGAAATTAAACTGATTTCTTTATGGTTTTGTTTTTTTATTTCGTCACCTAGGAACGTATCCCCTATAACTCCATATAAATTACCATTCTATATTCACGGTTTCTGTATTAGCGGCATATTTACGGAACATATACCCTGCGAATAAGTAGGATTTATATTCCATTGTAATCAGTTATAAATTAATGTTGATATTGTTTTTCTTGTTATAAGTAATAAAAATAATATATATTTGCATCAATAACATTATGTTAAAAATTTCCTGACAGTTGTGGACAAAGTGTACTGTTCTACTTGCTATAATGGCTATTATTATTACGGGTGATATACAACACTCACCAAAGACTCTTTCAACTGCATCCTTGTGAAATAATCTTGTATTATTGAGTTCTCAGATTCCCATATTCACAGTGAGAACCTGATTATTATCGACCTTCTATAACTAAATTATTCCCTTTCCTGAAACTAAAATATAATATATTTTATCAAAAGCAATTTCAGCTCTTTTTATTTAACCGTACGTACGTACAAATTTTTACATAATTTAAAAGAAACAATAACTTTTCTCCCAAAGCAATATTTCAATTCGATCATACTTTGCGTAATAACATGGGGAAAAATAAAGTTACATCACACAATACGATTCGACTGCATTATAATCAACCGAAGCATGCAACTTTACAACCGCTTTTATAGCTCCCAATTTTCGTTATTAATTTCGGAATTTCTAAAAATAATAAGTTTACTTTTTTCGTCCTACATAAAAGTACATCATAAATATTTTGCAAGCATAAAAATGTCGGCTTCAGCATCGCCTGTAGTTTTATAATGTAGACAAGCGAAATTCCTAACATACCTCAAACATGATGTACAAACTAATGGAACGCAAATATTTAGCTGGTATAAAATTTTGTGGCACACAGGAATTGCAGAATGCATTCAACAACTACATTCTTTTAGATGTAATTCACTAAATCACATACATAGCTATTATATATATATATATATATATATATATATATATATATATATATATATATATATATATATATATATATATATATATATATATATATGAATGTTGAACATTCCCACCGATGAAACCATTTCCATCTTGGACTCTAAACATCAAATTCCCCAAGACACATTATCTCTTATTAAACACTGCATGTCTAATACATATTTCACGTTCCAAAATCATTTCTATCGTCAAATCAAAGGTGCCACAATGGGATCTCTCCCGTAATAGCAGATATATACATGGAACATTTCGAAACAGTAGCCTTGTCCTCGTCAAATCTCAAACCCACCTGCTGGTTACGGTACGTTGATGACACCTTTGTCATTTGGCCCCATGGTAAAGACACATTAGATCTCTTCCTCTCCCACCTGAATGGAATACATCCCAGCATTCAATTCACGATGGAAGTTGAGTCTGAAGCGTCTTTGCCATTCCTTGATGTTCTTATTCAGAAAAATCCACCTCACAGTTTTTCCTATTCCGTGTACCGGAAACCCACTCATACAAACCGCTATCTCAATGCCCAGTCACATCATCACCCCGCCCAACTTAATTCAGTCATCAACACTCTTATTTCCCGTTCCATAAGACTTAGCGACAACAATCACAGGTCATCCGAAATCAATTCAATAAGACAAACACTCCTACAAAACGGCTACCACAAAACCCAAATCAATAGAAGCATTCAAAAACTTCTAAACCCCACTCCATCCAAAAAAGAAACCTTGCCGCCGGATCAACCCAAAATCTTTCTACCTTTGTGTCACTGACAAGATCAGTAGAACTCTTATCCCTCTTAATATCAAAACCATCTTCACCACTCACTCCAAATTGTCCAATCTCGTCAGATCCATAAAAGACCAAATCCCCAATGAAGACCATGGTGTCTACGAGATACCTTGTTCCAGTTGCCCACGTACATGCGTAGGACAGACAAACCGACGAATCCATAACCGTATTTACGAACATTCTCTATCAGTCAAACATTCCGATACCACTTCAGCCCTAGCCCAACATCATATTCAGACAGGCCACAAAATAGATTTCGAGAAAGCAAAAACCATCGCTCCCATCCGCTCATTAAAAGCGAGAATCATTCGTGAAGCTATCGAAATCGAAAAACGGCCTAACAGCTTGAACACGCGCGATGACGCGAAACGATTGCCGGCAACATGGCGACCCCTGCTTCAGCGACCTCCCGCCCACACCGCTCAGGCCACGTCAGTTCAGACCACGTCAGCGCATACCGTTCCCGCGCATACAGCGAGTATAAAAGCAGCCACACAGGGTAAGACCGGTTGTCACTCGACACTGAGGAGTAGGCAGATTGAGACCTCAGTGCCGAGAGACAGTTCTTGCAATATAGAACACGATACTGGTACGTCTCGAGTGAGGGGAGTAGGCAGATTGAGACCCCGAACTCGAACCGAACCGTATCACTCTTGATAATGGCCCCAAAATGGGTGCCGAAACGTCGAGTTTTAAATTCTCAACGCGGTTCTTCCCGAGAACTCAGTAATTTTCATATCCTGGACACCCATATAACAAGCATGGAAAACGGAAAGTTTATCTTGGACAGTGGAGTCTTGTTGTGGTCATTTAAATCAACCTTGGACGAAAATTCAATACAAATTAAATGGGTAAATTCTCTGTTAGACATAATAAGGTCTAGCTCGGACTGAATAATTTTAAAATAATTTCTCTTTGCAGTTTTACCTTCTTATTTGAACCTAAATGTATTAGTTCAGTAATTATTTTACATTTTTGAATCATTTTTTCTTTGTATAATTTTCGTATCGCCATCCCACGTTTAGTTTTTAAAAATTTTCTTCTCTTTTCATTTGCTTCATCTTTTTTCTAATACCTTCCTCATCTCTTTCACACTTGCAGGTTGATTTTACGTGTAGTTTCTGCTCTGATGTATATTTGTCTAAACTGATAACGCCTCTGCTCGCTGGGGTAGAAATTTCATTGCGTATACTTGCACAGAATTTTCCTCTCGAATATAACCATTTTGATTTAAATATTCTTCTCTCGTAATGGGAGAGAGGTTTACATAAAAGTCCATCTCCATTTTCACGAAGAGGTTTTTGACTATCAGCACAGGCAATGTATACCAAAACATCAACACAATGATCCAAGCAAATAATTTTTATAAATGTAGTTTTTGGATGTTGTCTTTTTCCTGCCCGTTATATTTTCTTCTTGTAAGCCAACATCGTAGAACCATTTGTAAAATGAATTAATGAATGGAGGTGTTTGTGTGCAGTACTTCCGTCGTGTGCTACTAAATGACATCGGCAAGTTGAATACAATTTTACATTAGAAGCACATGCTAGAAGATTTAAGAGTAAATGATACCATTCTCTTGATGACTCTTCGTAATTCTTTGCCATATCCTCTGACGAAACAGCTTTAATGTTGTTGACACTCAAAAGAGCCAGATAGTGACTTTTGACAAAATTGTCATATTTTAACTGTATACTTAATAACAAAGAACTAAACTCTCAAAGCTGTCTCACTAGACTAAAATACTCCTTACGAAGTTGTTCAATTAGATTGGTTAGTTACAAGTCTAGACAACGAGATTTTAACAATGCTCCTCAGAGCTCCTTCTACTCTGACGTCACATATTACATCGAAGGAATCTACATTACTGACAGTCAGTAATTCGTCATTTTTAATCCGAATTAATTTACAAATGTTTGCACGTTGGACCGTGGAAAGTTTCTTATCTTTTTTTCTATAAAAACCGTATTTGCCGTCCCCTCCCCTTTCCAACGTCACGACCTGATACGTGCCCCTGCCCGCTGGCCATACCTGTCGGTACATCAAAGGATGCTACCTTTTTACACAGTCGGCATAATTTTCCCAGACCCAATCGCCACAATACCTGCTCATATCCATACGTTTCGAGAACGAATGAGTAGAGCTAAAGAATATCAAATACTATATATCTCAAGCTTCTATATATCTCAAGATTCTATATATCCCAAGCCAGTAATAGTATTGACAAACCGTACATAGACATATTTGAGAATTCTCCAGAATTTTCCACCACCAGAGGCGTTCGACAAGGAGACGCAATATCACCAAAGCGCTTCTTTGCAACTCTAGAAAATATATTTAGCAAAATGAACTATGTATATTTAAATCGAGGATGCCACTTTACCTGAAGAAGAAAGCATTCGACCAGTGTGAGTGTATACTACCAATCATGACATACGGCTGCGAAACTTGGACACTCAAGAAAGCGATAATAGCGAAAGTCACTCAAAGGCCAATGGAGTTATGCATGCTAGGTATAACAAACAAAGATCGAAAAAGAATCCAATATATCAGACAGAAAACCAAAGTCCATGATGTAAATCACAGAATTAAATCTTTGAAATGACAGTGGGCGGGATATTTAGCGAGAAGAACTGACAATAGATGGTCCACTAGAATCACTGTGGTATCCAAGAGGCCAATACACAATCGTGGGCAGAAATGAAGAACGAGTATGTAAGGGAGGCTGCACCATAATCGGTAGAATACGCTGCGAATGATGATGATGATGATGATGATGATTTATATATATATATATATATATATATATATATATATATATATATATATATATATATATATATATATATATATTGTTATGATGTGTTGTTTGTTTGAATGATGAGCAATGAGTATTTTTAATAATATAGGGTTTTTATCGCGGTTCTCAAAGAATTAGTTTGTAAGTACTTTTTTAAATTATCTTTATTATAACTATTATGAACACATATATATATCTAACCTATCCAATGTAAATTTAAAATAAACTATCTTTAAATTGATGTTCTTATAAAACTAATTAAATTCTATAGACAATGTTAAATTTAAACAAACTATCTTCAAAATTGAAATTGTTATAACACTAACTAAATTATATTAACAAAATTTTGTACCTTTCTTTCACTGAATGCCTAAATGAACTGTTTTCCACTATATAGATTCTAATCACCACTGAATGTCTTCGTACTTCAGTTATCCTTGTTTTTTGTGAAATTACTTTTTCCAATTATCAGCTTCTACCAATTTAAGATATAGTTTTCTTCACCAGCATTTATACACCACCAACCAAACCAGCAAACAGCATTTATATTTATTCTTCTTTTCAATATACCAATATCCAATTATTATAAGTTGATTTATACTAATCTCCAACCATAATATAATTTAATTTCTTCCAATATACTTTTTTTAATCTTCAATAATTATTTGTGTATAATTATAAATGTGCATTAAATTATATGCATAATTTTTAATCTTCATTTAACTCACTATATTAAACAATTTGACTATTTGTACCTGATTCACTGACTCCAACTAACTTTCATATTTCTTACTAAACTTTTCTGACTGACTTCTTGAAAATTCTGAACAATTTACTTCACTAACTAAATGTGTCTACTAACTTTCATAATGAACTGGCCTGACTTCTGTCTGACTAAAAACTGCCATCTTGAATCCAAATCACGGGTATTTATATCTTTTTGGATATTCTAGAATCATCTGGTAAGAGATCATGTTCCAATTTGTTCCATTACTTCTATATAGATGTTCTGGAAAAAATATCTGTTCCATCCACCGACATAATCATTATTCCAGAATATTCGACCGTAAACAATGGTCACACTCTGCACTCTGGAGAATTCGTTAATGTTCCATTGATAATTTTGTTGACATTTAGGCTTTTCAGATCAGAATAAACATTCAAATTAGTAACTAACACTCTAATTTAATAAAATACACATTTCAAACAATATATTATTATAACCCCACTTTATATTCGTAAATATTCTTAAACGTCACTTCAGAGTATGTATATCTGTCTATCACTCACTGTATAGTTGGTTGCCTATGCACATGGCTCACTTAAATATATTTACAACATTAAAATACAACTTTTTACAATTATTATATGCTAATTTATTAAAAATGCCCTCACATAAATATATTTTTATAAAATTCTCTAGTATATAACTTATTTAAAATAATCAAATACTTTTTTATATCTAATATTATGTAGTATATAACTTATAAATTATTTTCTATAAACCCCAATTGTCACAATATATATATATATATATATATATATATATATATATATATATATATATATATATATAATGCAGGAAACATATAGGTTCTTATTATAGAGGTCCATATTACTCAAAACAACTGTCATTTGCCTGGAGGGGCCTGTGTCATGAATAGAGTACTTTTTTTTACTTATCTCCCTAAAGTAATGGAACTGTTCAGGTTTATTGACATCATATTACTACTTCATCGACCGCGTTTATTTGTTTGTATTTCACACATATGTGTCTTTGAGTATATACTTATAATATTCGTTAAACTAACATGATTCGGACTCGTATTTCGTTTTAGTATAAAAATAAAAATTACAGTAAAGGTTAAGTCTTAAATTTTTTACTTCCCATAAAGTGTCCATGTTATATTGACAATAAGTTGCTATAAGCGAAAAAGCAGAATTTTTATTGTCAGGAACAGAAAATATTAGGAACTTTTTTATTGAAGAAGTCGTTAAAATGTTAAGCTTTAACTGTTACATATGTTTGCTTCCGTTTTTATATACCTTGCGATTTTATACGCCAAATGTTGTGTTGTTACTTTTTATGGAGACGTTACAGGGGCTTTTAAAGCTCTATGGAAGTGTCATAATGAGCTATAAACGAAAAAGAAAAAAACTCCACTGATTGGTACACATATAGCACATACTATTTATTTTCAAATAAAATTTTAAATCTTGTTTTAACGTCAGTTTGAGTATATAATGTTGATTGTATTTTACCTGCTATAATTAGTAAAATTTGACTTCATTCCTTTTTATTTTGTACACTTTTTATTTAGGTCCTTGAATCACACAGGTATCGGTTCCAGGTTACCGGGGAACACACGGCAACAAAAAAGCTGGTGAAATTGTCAGAAGAGCATCAGCTACAAAATACACGGCGCTGACCGGACCGTGTGAGTGCTAAAAAGTGTCGTCCGTACAGGAAAAAAGACTAGTCCAAAGGCAACATTACTCTCAAAATATATGCTACAAAAAATATGCTAGAATGGCAAGGTAGTCAGCTCACATTGCTCAGAGAGAGGGTGATTCTGCTACAAAAACGGTCTTTTTATAGAATGGCTCTTAGGTGATCGTTTAGCTGATAGGAAGGTAATTTTTTGTTTTTGGAAGCCTGCTAAGTATATATTCTCTACGATGGCATGTCGTTTTAAGAACCTCCTTGACTCTGTTGTTCGAGCTTCCGATAGTTCGTAGAACGTATTTTTATTAAGAGTTTCAATCCGATTTTGTATAGTGGGAATATTGTCTAGTTGGTGGATTCTCCTCAAGAGTTTGCTCTCGGTTGTCATGGTTGTCATGATTTAATTCATTAGTCTTTTGTTGAGGGCTAGGTAAATTCTGACTCTATATTCGTTTTTTGGTTCGGTTATTGATGTATGTTTTGTAAGTGTGAAACAGAGTAGCTTGGCTACCAAATTTTCTACTTGATGCTTTTAGGGGGTTGGTTTTGTTTATTACCCTGTTTAGGCTGTTTTCGATATCAGTGCTTCCAGTTGAGTGTCTTTAAAAATTCAACTCCAAAGTAGGATACTGACCAAGTAGGTCTGAATTCAAGTTTCTCTTCATTAAGCATGATGTGGTTAATCTGTTCCAGGATTAGTGGAGAACATTTAAGGTGTCTTAGCAATATTAATTGTGTTTTCGGTGGGTTTATTGCAAATTCTCCATGTATTTCATCACTTGACTTTATGTGATTGTGCCTTGTCGAATACATAGCGTTTTCTTCTGTGGCCAGATGGAGATCCTGTCGCCAGCATAGAGGAGGATGTTTTCGGATTTATTGTTGGGGATGGAAAAGTCACTGTTATCGACTGTATATAGCATAGACGCTAGTATTGAGCCCTGTGGAGAGCTTATTAGCGACTTTACAGGGATAGTCCGAGCAGAGAGGTAGGAATGGAATATTCTTAGGAAAAGAGTTGGAACTAACGCCTGGTGCAGTTTTTAAATCAGACTAGCGTGCCAGACCTGATCAAATTCTTTCCGGACATCTCAAAGGATGTCGATAGGTTGCCTGTTGTATTTATTAATTGCCTGGGAAGTGAAGGTTGCTGCTTCTATAAATGCGATATGAGTAAAGTGACCTGCTCTGAATCCAAATTGAGTATTAGATATGACATGGTATGTCTTTACGTGTTCTGTGAGTCTTTCCTTAAGGATCTACTCGTGGATCTTGCCTTAAGTACTAAGGAACAAAATTGGTCTGTAGGATTTAGTGCTGGTGAAGGGTTTCTCTGGTTTTGGGATCATGGTTGTGCTGACTATTTGCCAGGAAGTAGGAAAATATTTCAGCTAGATAGTAGAATTGATGATTTTGACTAGCAGCGGCAAGATCGGTTCTGGAAGTTATTGGAGGCACCTGCATCTCCTGTGTATACCATCTGGCTAAGGGGTTGTGTGGGTTGTGGAGAAGGACGCTAACAAAACATAATTAGAATTTTGTTTACATTTTTTTCACTTTGTAAAACCATATAATGCCTCCAGTCAGACACTGCAGTGAAGTTGAAGTAATACAAATTATTGTAACTCTATTTAATGATGGGTACATACAGAAAAATATGGCAAGGCGCCTACACTTTCTGTGTTAAAAATTATAACAAAGGTATCGCGAAACAAGAAATTACATAAGAAGACAGTGAGAGAAGAAAACAGTGTACAAGTACAAGTACAGCAGACGATCGCTTTTTAATTCTTTAGAGTTTACGAAACCGCTTATTGACCTCTACGCACCTTAAAAACGAGTTGTGAAATGTAAGCCAGGTTAATGTTAATACCAAAACAGTCAGAAGAAGGTTAAAACATGCTGTTAAAAGAACCTAAAACCAAAACGCCCTGCCAAAGTTCGACAACGTTCTCGAAACAACAAGAGTTGTCAACTAGAATTTGCCAGAATACATGTTAATTGGACTAATGAGCAGTGGAAAAATGTTTTGTTTACAGATGAGACCAGAATTTAGTTATGAAAGCCAGATGGACGAAACTTAGTCTACAGAACAGTTGGCGAAAGCTGTAACCTCACTTACACCGTTAGTGTTTGTGGTGATGGAATAATGCTACGAGGCGGTTTTACTTACGGGAAGGACATACCGAATTTGTGGAGGTGATTGGGCGAATGACAGCTGACATGCATATTGAAAACATGTTAAAAGATAATGCTTTGTCATTTGCCGGCCTTACTGGATATGAAAAATTCGTACTAATGCATGATAACGTACGTCCTCATGTCGCTAGAATAGTAAATGCTTACATTTTTGCGCACTTTTCCCGAGACAAGAGTTCCGTCCCGCGTTTCGGCCTGCAGCTCTTTTTGGCGTCCTGTCCCGTGTTCCTCATGGTCAAGCCGGCTCTGAGCAAGAGCCTCTCTGTTGGGATAGTCCGTCCCCGCTGCAGTTGATGATATCTTTGGTCAAACAAGCCATGGAGGGAAATTTATTCTGATTATCTTTTCACCAAGATAAGATGTCCACGTTTCTGTCTTCTCGTTGTTCCGCTAGATATCGATTGAGTTCGTCGTCAAGGCGCATCATTTCTTCTACAGTGATAAAATTTTGAGATCGTCCTCGTCATTAGAGGACCCATAAGAAGATCCAACTTCCTTGTTGCTTCAGGTTGAGGTCAGGTTCAGGTTTTTCATATTTTTTGTTTCTTGTTTCGCGAAACGGTCCCATTCCGATAAATCGGAAGCTTCCAATTTGTGGTGAATATCGATTACTAGAGAAATACAGTACACCCAATTTGTTTTATTGTAGTATTTGATAATCTTATTTCGTTCTGCTATAAAAGAGTTTTTCAAATTGAATTCATAGTCATTATTTTGGTCAGTATTAATTTCTAATATTTTTTTGTCGAGGTAGTCGAGTAATAAATTTATGTACATGACCGCACTGGGAAGTGTGACATACTTTTCTCCTCCTAGTAAGGAGGTAAGTAACTTTTTTGCAGTTTTTTAAGAAACCTTCTATTTTTTTTAGAAAACCAAAAAAATGGGGTTTTAACTATTTTTTTTGGTTTTGATTTTATGTACTGTAGTCGTGAACCAACCTTTTTCCCTTTATAGGGGATCATCATCTCGTCGATACTCTGGCGTTCTTCTTCTTCTATTATACAACAATTTCTTCTCACTATGTCCAAAACTGGGCGAATTCGGTAGTAATGATCGTTGTTTATATGATCGTTTTTAGCGAAGTGAATATACCGGCGAATTTTCTGATATTGTTTGAGAGGCATTATTTCTGATATTTTATCGTATCTAAACAGCTAATATAACTAAATGAATTCATTTTGAAACGTTTCATTAAAACAGATTCTACTAATGTAACTGGAAATGAAGTGTGGGATAGGTACAAAACAAAGATATTTCACAATACTGAATATATGGCAAAGTAAACTATGAGATACATACATACATAAACAAAAAAGTTTCATTAAGCTATATATTTGGCAAAGTAGATTATAGGATAAAAAACAAAAATTCTTCTTTATGCTGTATCTTTGGCAAAGTAGATTATAGGATACAGCTTAAAAAATGGTTCGGTATTGTCACTTTTGGATATTTATATATAAATATTCATATATGTAGGATCACAACACATCATCATACTACAACTTCACCTCCGCTATTAACACTAAATACTCATTTTTACACTTCTTCTTCTTTGAGTGCCTCTCCTATCGGAGATTGGATATCATTAGGGCGATTCTAATTTTATTTACTGCTGTTTTGAATAATTCGTTAGTGGTACAGCCAAACCACTCTCTTAAATTTCTCATCTAGGACATTCTTCTACGGCCTGGATTTCTGTGTCCTTGGATTTTTCCTTTCATTATATTTTGTAAGAATGTGTACTTTTGTCTTCTCATCAGGTGGTCTAAGTATTCAAGTTTTCTCTTTTTTATGTTCAGTATAACTTCTGGATCGTTATTTATTCTGCGTTTTTTATTTTTACACTAATACTGAATAAAACTTCCTTTTTCTAATCGGCGTTCACTTGGCAACCATATTATAAACAAATATGACTAACTTTGAATGATCACTATAGATGGCAGTACTATTAGCTTTTTGAGTTTCGTAGACGTATAGACAACACAATTAACAGACAATAGTGAGTAAAAATGATTTAAGAGATAGAGGATTTGAATATTTGAAAATGACGTAGCCTATAAGATACAAATCCAAATTAAGGGTTAAATAATTTCAAGTTATTTTTTGTTTCCACTACAACTTAAATTATGTAGTGAATTTTTTCAATTATTTACTTAAAATGCGTTTAATTTTTATTAAATATTTATTTAAAACGCTTAAATAAAGTTTTCTTTTAAGAAAAAAGTGTTCCGGTTGTCATACCCTTACGTTATTTATTATTTAATATTAAAAGGCTTCGTTCTATTAACAATAACACACCCTGTAAGTTTAAAAGGTGCAACCTTCACACTTAACTACACATACGTAATAAAATAGTACCTACCACCGTAGACATTCTTCCACTCTTTTAACATTATCTCCTAAAGTATCAACCCGAAGCGTGGTTTATTAGACTAATCAATCTATTTTATGGATTTCCTTTCATTCTCTGAACCTTTCAGTCCAGCTGTCACGGCGAGATTTACAATTTCCTTTCTGCACCTAACCTCACTCCATTCAAATGCGTTTTATATTATGTGCAGTTTACTATGCAATTAATCTAGTGTATAGTGCATTATGGGTTTGCAGACCAGAAATAATACTAGGGCGAATGCGTGGGATGCGGCATGTTTCGAGAGTGGCTACTGGTACACTGAAAATTAGATGTTAGCAGTAAATCAAAAAGCATTAGATTATTCCATCATCATTGATTAGCCTAGACCAGCGTTTCCCAAACTTATTTTTCCGTGAGCCGGTTATTTTTGTGCTTATCCTTCGTGACCCACTAATTTTTTTGAATACCCTAGTGTGTGTATACATAAAAACATATTAAAATACTTATTATAACATAACATAACAATATCTTTATTTTTAGAAAATAATATACATTCCGTGAATATAAAATTATTTAAAAAAAAATATTATTTACTTATTCCTAACCGTTACATATACAAATAGTCCTCCACAGAATATGGCTCAAGAGCTACCAGTAATTTAAATATTTGATGTTTATACAAACTTAATCTTTCCTCCCTTTTAATAGGTTCAGGCAGTTATTAAACAATTTGATGCAGCAATAAAGAGCGTTTTTTTCTGTTATACTTAACCTGTGTATTGGAATTTTATAATTATATAACCTGGTATTTACTATACTATTGGGCTCAAAGTTCCTAAAGAGTATTTTATTCTTATATAGAAACAGTAAGCATTCTTGAATAAATACAGCGTAAACTGTTAAAATATTATTACTCCTAAAATGCCCTCTACATAATTCCCTACTTTTTAAGTCAAACATAACTCTGATTATTTTTTTTCTGAACCAGAAATACATTATTTATGTCCCTACTGTGGGCAAAATTTATTAGACCATATCTAAATTTTGCTTCAAAATTAGCATGATACACTGTTTTTAATGAGTTACTATTCATGTCTTTTTTTTAGAACTCTAAAGCTGTAAATCACTTTACTCAAAGACATACATAACTGGTCAACATGTTTATCCCAACATAAAAAACTGTCAATATATAATCCTAAAAATTTGGTACTGCTGCTAATATCTAAAGTGTCATTATTTACAATAATACTGTTTGGCATATCTGAATGTGCATAATTTGTCTTAAACAAAAGAAGATCTGTTTTATTTTGATTTAAAACCAACCTATTCATAGAAAACCAGTCTTTAGCTTTCTGGAACTCTAAACTAGCATTAACGCTTAGAACAGACATGTCTTTACCACTGACTAAAATGTTTGTATCATCTGCATAATTTGTTATGCTGGAAGTAGTATTAGCCACTAGACCATGAAGATCATTGATATAGATCACAAACAGTAAAGGACCAATCACACTTCCTTGTGGTACTCCAATATTAATAGTGCTTTCAGATGAGATGCCTATTTCAGTGTTTTTATGTATTTTTACTAAATGTCTCCTATTTGCCAAGTAGGACTTAAACCAGTTCAATGCTGGTCCACGTATACCATATTTCTCCAATTTATCAAATAATAGGCCATGCACTAAACAGTCATATGCCTTTGATAGGTCCAAAAAGAGACCCAAAGCCATATGACCAATCTCAGTACATTTCAAAATATCCCAGACTAATTGAAAAATCGCAGTCTGAGTTGATTTTCCCTGTTGATAACCATGCTGATTTGCACTAATAATATGACATTTTGTTAAAAATTCTGTTATCCGCTTATACATAGTCATTTCTAAGATTTTTGAAAAGGAACATAGAAGGCTAATTGGTCTATAGTTATTAATTAATTTAGGATCACCCTTTTTGTAAACAGGTGTTACTATGGCAGTTTTCAGGCATTCAGGAAATACACCAGATTTTAGTGAATTATTTATAATTGTAGTGAGAGGATTCACTATCTCCTTTATACAAAGTTTAAGGATTTTAGTGGGTATTTCATCAATTCCACAACTCATTTTGTTTTTTAAATTATTAGTTATATCCATAATTTCAGTTTCTGTCACAGGTGCGACAAACACTGAATTTATGTTACTTGCAATGTTGTCTTTATATTCAGTGTATTGTAATTGAGATAAAGTGTTATTTAAAGTAGTATTTAAGTGGATCATGTATTTATCAGCAATCTCTTGAGGACTACCCTCTACTTTTATTGAATTTACACTTTTTAATTGACCATTAATTTCACTAACAATTTGCCACATGTATTTATTTTTGTTGGCAGCTTCAGACATCCTGTTTGATATAGCTTTGATCGTTTTGTTATTAGTTTCTTATTATATTCTTTTTTTACCTGTCTATAGGAATCATATAATTTATGGTTAACTCTGCTCCTTGTAAACAAGATGTCTAAACGAGTCTTACATTCTATTATATCTGAATCATCTCTTTTATTAAGGCCTTTTTTACGTTGCCTAGAATCTAACTTTTTAAAAGGAAAGCACTGATTGAATATATACAGAAATTGATTTAAGAAAGTATTCCATTGATCATTTACACATTTGTAACTTAAATTAAGCCAGTCATGATTATGTAATTTACTTATAAAGGTTTCAGTATTATTTGTACTTTGTCTTTTCATTTCAAGAGTATTCGTTTCTGCTTCCTCTACCTGAAAAGTTAATTTTTGGGCAGAATGATCAGAGATTCCAGCGTGCAAGACTTCTACTGACACATATGATTGCATATTTGTTAGTATGTTATCTATACAAGTTTTAGATGTGGCAGTTACTCTAGTGTAGTCTTCAATTACATGACAAATATTATATGAGTTAATTAACATACAAAATTTTACTTTATCTAATGTGTTATTCTTAAGATCGATATTGAAATCTCCCCCTATAATTATAATTGTGTTTTCTATCATAATTCTTCCCAGTATAATATCAAATTTGTCTACTATCAGTAGTAGTTGTATACTATCAATTTATAGTTTTATATATTTTATTAAAGAATCAGTAGCTCAAACAACAATGTAATAAAACAAAATAAAAATCAAATACTGTATTAACGAGAAGTATGCTTCTGGTTAAGTAAAAACTTTACGTTTGGAGGAAAATATGTCAATATTATCATCAGGTCCGGTTCGACTTCCAAACGGTTCCTACATTTATTTTTGAGGAAAACTAGTCTTGAAAACCTTGTCTTATTATTTTTGAGGAAAAGCAGTCTTGAAAACCTTGCCTCGCACTTATAGGTCGTAACAAAAGGAATTATAAACTTTATGGCTTTTCCTGCTAAAACTGGCTACTTCTAGCAATAAGACAGCCAAAAATCTATCAGTGGTATTTTGTCAAATATGTCATTGAGTATCTTATCTCACGATCACACTAAAGTCTTGTCTTGGATTCTACGTCCATTGTAAATAGATTCCTTATCCATTCTTTGTTGCTGTGGATGGGGGAAAAATATTCCTTCAAATTTGCCACCATTCCTAGCATGTGTGTTTTGAAAGCCGCTTAAATCTCACTTGGCAATGAATTCACGTTATAATGTTTTTGTAGCTTTGTAAAAGCGTTGTAATTTCCTGCTTCCGGGTGACGTATTTGTTGCAGCTTCCACCTTCTCTTGTACTTTAAATACAGTTACATTGCTAACTATTAATGTCATATTTAAATTGTTCAAGAAGTTCACAAAAAATATCAGAAATATCACAAAGATCGGCTACCTTGATGAACCAATCGACATCGTGAAAACTGTGTTTATATTGAAATATTGCATCCCTAGCCGTTGGTGTATGTTGTTTTAAGAATATTGAAATTTCTTCCTTCAATTCAATAAGTCTTTTTAAAACATTCGCTTTTGATAGACAACGCACTTCGCTGTGTAAAAGAAGATGTTCACTTTTCATTTCTTTGGACAAAGCAGAGAATACTCTTAAGTTGACTGTGCGAGATTTTATAAAGTTTATAAATTATACATATTCTTGCATAGATTCGATTAAAAGCAGTGGCATTTTTTTGGATGCTACAATGATCCCAAACACATTCTGGTGCTACGTTTTAATCCTCGGAAAAATTCCAGTACGAGCGCCTGCCATTGCCCGTGCTCCATCGTTACTTAGACACACATATTTATTCCATTGCCATTACTCCACCAACTCTAAAAATTCAGTAAGGTGTACTCCAAGAGAGTAAATGTGATGTTTTAGGAGCTAATTCTAACTGATTATAGGCTTTTTTGAGTTTAGTTCTTAATCTAGTCTTAATCTAAACTTAATCTAGTTTAGTAAACTTTTCCCCACCTTTCAAAGCAGCAGAAATATCTTCTATTAAAGTTAGTGGATAATTTGAATCTTTTAAATATTTGTTTATTGTTACTTTATAATTAGCACATATCCTTACTTCCTTACCATTAGGTTTGAGCACAGGTACCAATGGTGTACCCCACAAAGCATTTTCTACTTTCTCTATTACCTCTTCTTTCTCTAACTTAAGCAACTCTGCCTTTACTTTCTCTCGAAATGCAAAATTAATTTGATGTGGTTTTTGAAAAATTGACCTAAAATCTTTATCCAGCTCTAAATGACTTTACTTACCTATATATTTACCTAATTCACCAATTAAACTTCACTAATCTCATATTTTCTTAATAAAACATTTAATTGTGATTTAAGGTCAATTTCATTTATACTTATTTCATTAATCTGGGTACAATTACTAAAACCTAATTCATAATTTCCAATATAGACTGTTGTTCCCTTTATGGATAAATTCAATTTTATAAAGATATCTCTACCTAATAGTGCCTTAGTAGCTCCCTCCACTACTGTCAATGAAACATTTTCAACTCTATCATCTATTTTAGTTTGTACCTCAATTTTACCTTTTGGTTTTACCACAGGTTTATCATAATACTTTAATTTAATCAAACTTGGTTTTAACTCTACTATCGAAAAACAAACAGAACAATCGAAAATATACCCAGATATGATATGAAGATTATTCTAGGCGACGCAAATGAATGCCAAAATAGGGAAGGAAGAAGTATTTAGACCGACAATATTAAAATATAATAAACACAATGAAACTAATGAGAACGGACAATTCCTGATAGATTTCGCAAGAGAAAAAAATATGATCATAATGAGCACATATTTCGAAAGAAAAGAAATACACAAGGAAACATGGATATCGCCAGATAGAAAGACTAAAAACGAAATAGACCACGTGCTCATCGAAAAAGAAGAACAGCAATGTATAAAGAAGATAAGAACATATAGAGGACCAGACGCCGACTCAGATCATTACATGGTGGGCATCAAAATTAAGCAACTGATACCAGAAAACAAAAACAAAATAAAAAAAAAAAGAAATGGATACATAACCCAATTCGATTAGCAACAAAGAAAGAGCAAGAAATATACGAGGAAACAATGGAAAGAGAACTAAAAAAGATACAAATAGAAGAGCAAACTGAGAACAAATGGGAAAACATAAAGCAAATAATGAACAAAGCAGCAAAATAATGTAATAAACAAGAGAATAAAAAGAGGAAAGACTGGTTCGACATAGAGTGCCAAAAAGAAATAGAAATAAGAAAATCATTAAGGATGGAAATGATCACGAAAGAAACAACAGAGACAAAGAATAGATATAGGGAGCAAAGACAAAAAGTAAAGAGGGTGCTGAGAGAAAAGAAGAGAAAACACATAGAAAATAAGCTAAAAGAAATAGAAGAGAATTACAGAAATAAAAAAATAAAAAACCTATATCAAGATGCTAGAATTAAAAAAAAAGGGTTTCCAACAAAAACCCATATTCGTTAAAAACAAAGCAGGAAATAATATAAGCGGGGAAGCAGAAATAGCCGAAAGATGGAAAGAGTATTTTGATGAATTACTAAATGGCAATAATAAGTCAAACCAAAGAGAATGTATGGAAGCAGAAGCAAGAATCGAACTTTTAGAAGACATAGAAGATAATTCACCCAGCAACGAACAAATCGAGGAAATCATAAAAAATCTGAAAAACAACAAATCCCCTGGAAGCGATAACATAACAGCAGAGATGATGAAATATGGTGGAAAACTGCTAAATAATTGGATATACAAGATCATAAAGGAGATATGGATAAAAGAACGAATACCAGAAGATTGGAAGGAAGCCATTATTTGCCCATTACACAAAAAAGGAGACAAAACAGAATGCAGTAATTACAGAGGAGTAGCGTTACTACATAAATACCGTATATAAAATCCTATCAAAATCCATAAAAGATAAGCTAGAAAAAGAAGTTGAAAATATAATAGGCGAATATCAGTGCGGATTTAGACGAGGGAGGAGCACAACAGACCAAGTATTCATAATCAGAGAATTACAAGCAGAAAGCTATGAACACAACTTACCAACGATAGCGCTATTCGTCGACTTCCAGCAAGCATACGATAGAGTAAAAAGGAAGGAATTAAAAGAGACCCTTGAGGAACTGGGAGTTAGCAGAAAGTTACGTAACATGATACATCTTACTTTAGAGAATACAGAAAACAGAGTCAAAGTAAACAATCATGTATCGGACAAATTTATAGTAAACGAAGGATTAAGGCAGGGCGATCCTTTGTCATCATTACTCTTCAATTTATGCCTAGAAAAAATAATGCGAGAAGCGAAAATCAATAGAAAAGGACTAGTATTTCATAAAAGACACCAAGTTTTGGTATTTGCGGATGATATAGTGTTGCTGGCAAGAGTAAAAAGGAGCTACAGGAGATAGTACAGAGAATAGTAAAAGCAGCAAAGAAAATGGGACTTTACATAAATGAAACTAAAACAAAATGTATGCAGTGGACAGATGATCAGTTCAGGGATGGACAAAAGTTTAAAGTAGAAGTAGAAGAAAGATTATCATACGAATTCGAAATGGTAGAAAGATTTACATACCTAGGTACAATAATATCACGCAAACCTAACATTAAAGAAGAAATACAAGCTAGAATAATGGTAGGCAATAGAAGTGTACATGCTCTTAGTGGAATGTTGAAAAGCAAGTTTTTATCAAGAAAGGCAAAAATACAGTTATACAAAACAACTATACAACCAATAGTAACGTACTGCAGTGAGACATGGACAATGACAAAAAATGAACAAAATTTACTGGAGATATGGGAAAGGAAAATCCTGAGGAAGATATATGGAGGAATAATAAGGGACGGTCTATGGATAAAAAGATCAAATGATGAGTTAAAGAAATTATATAATCAACCTAACATAATAGGAGTCATAAAGGCACAGAGACTAAGATGGCGAGGTCACCTAGAAAGGATGTCGAACACGAGGACTCCAAAAAGGGTACTGAACTACACTATAACTTTAAAAAAGAGAAAAGGAAGGCCAAAAAATAGATGGAATCAGGAGGTAGAAAAAGATATGGAAGAAATTGGACTATAAGGCCAGAAAAGAAAAATGAATAACAAGAAAGAATGGAGAAAAATCACATATTGAGCCAGAGAAGATCTCAGTACATAAAGGAAAGCGAAAATGAAGAAAGAACAAACTTTTTAAGCCATGGGCCTCTAAGGCCTTTAGTGCTATTGTATATAATATCGAAAAACATTGATTATATCTACCATAAGGATTGCAAGAAACACCAGCTGCTGTATCTATTTCCATAACAATAGGTTGCTGATTTATTAAAACGGTTATTGACATTGGATTAATATAAGCCTTAACATTATAGACATTCATCTGCATCATCTTCACCACCATCCACCTCTGAGGTATTGTTCTCAGCATCTACATTATTAGTTTCTTTGTATTCTATAAAATTTTTTCCCCTAAATTTACATGCTGCTACAATATGACCTACTTTTTGCATTTATTACAAATAAATAATCCTAAACTTACACATTTTAAAATCATGATCTGGCTGATTACAATAAAAACATAAATTATCTCTTTTATGACTTAAAGATATCCTACTAGTCTTAGTTTGATTTGATGAACTTGATTTCTTGCTTGAATTTTCTTACCACCTTCCCTTTTGGCTTCTGAATAATTTATGTCCACTTCTCTGGATTCTCTCAAAGCTGCTTCTTTTGCTTTTTTTTGAACGAAAAATACTTAGAAAAATTTTCGGACCTCGTCATGACATCACCACAAACCAGTATAAGATCAGAACCAATATCGAATTAAAAGCACTCTACAATGACGCCGATATTGTCCAAGAAATTAAATCACAGCGACTAAGATGGGCAGGCCACGTGCACATACTGCATAACGATAGACTTGTAAAACTGGTATCGGAAGAGATTCCCACAGGCAAAAAACCACTCGGACGTTCCAGAATGCGATGGAGAGATAACATCTAAGCAGATCTCCGGAAAATGAACATTCCATTTGACCCTAGGTTGATGGAAGACCGAACAAATTGGAAAAAAGTTGTACAGTCAGCCAAGACCCACCCAGGGTTGTAGCGCTACGTGATGATGATGATGATGCTTCTTTTGCCAGAGCTATTTCTTACAGATCTTTTAAATTCCTATGGGGACCTTCTTCGCATAAACGGTCTAAAATTGGGCCTGGTTTTATTCCAACTACAAATTTTTCTTGTACTCTATACATTAACTTATCATCAAATTCACATTGAGTTGCCATATTTTTAACTTTAATATACCATTCATTTATAGTTTCGTCTTCCTGTCTCAATGTTTCAAATTTTATTCTTCTTTTATAAATTGCAATGCGAGGTTTAAATTGGCTTTTCAATAGTGCCATAATATCATTAAATGATTTCTTTTTTGGTTTGCTAGAGCACATAGGTTTTTCAACACTTTGTAAATGTATTCACTGAGTAGTGTTAATAATACAGCAACTTTTCTTCCTTCTTCCACTAAATATTGTTCTAACCTTTCTTCAAATATTTCAAAATCGTCACCACTTCTAAACGTTGCTAATGAAGATATATTCCCAGCATGTACAACTGTTATGGATTGTAATCCACATGGCTCCCCGGCCTGGATATTGTGTCTACTCTTTGGCATTTTTAGCAATGTCTACACTGAAAATATATACATAAACCAAATCCTCAAAGTATACACAATCACTTTGCTATTTACGTCGTCGACAAATTAGTGTGATTAGTGTGACAACTCGTATTTTTAACTGAGAAATAATAATGGTGGAATAAAGAAATAGAAGATCTTGTGGGGAAGAAGAAGAATATGTATAACAAATGGCTAGTAACAAAGGACCCTTACTATCGACAACAGTACAACAGCTTAAACAAAGAAGTAAAAAAAGAGGTAAATAAAGCCAAAAATGAAATGTTGAATAAAGCCTGTGATAACGTAGAAAATTTTATGGGTACAGCAAGAAGTAAAGAAGCCTGGAAAACAATTAGAGGTAGTAGAACAGATAGAAAAGAATGCAGTAGGTTAACTCTAATAGCCCCTTAATTATGGGTCGAATATTATGAACAAATGTTGACAGAAGATCGAACAGAATTCCAAGATATTGGCTACCAAAAATATGATATTTCCTACCACGAAGAAACTGAAATAACACCAGAAGAAATTAAAAAACACGCCAACGCTATGAAAAATGGAAAGGCTGACCGGGGGAGTACCCATTGAACTGATTAAATATGGCCCTGACAAACTATTTCAGCTATTGGCTTATACTTTTAATTTATTCCTGAGAGAAGAAGAGCTACCCCCAGAATGGAAAACTGCATATATCAGCAATCTATACAAAAATAAAGGCGACAGAAAAGATTGTAATAACTACCGAGGGCTTAGTATAACTAACTCAATCTGTAGAGTCTACGGGAAGATAATTAAAAGCCGAATTGAAGATTGCTGGGAAGACGCTGAAGATCAGAGTGGCTTTCGTACTGGTCGTTCTTGTATAGACAATGTGTTCTGCCTAAAACAAACAATAGAAAAGCGTTTGGAACATAATATGGAGACACACATGGTATTTATTGATCTTCAAAAAGCGTATGACAGTGTCCCATTAGCCAAGCTATGGCAGGTGCTAGAAGACAAGAATATTCCACCAATTTACATTAATGCTGTAAGGGAGTTGTACGATGATATGACGAGTGTAATTAAGATTGGACAAAAAGTGACAAAAAAGATAAAAGTGACCAAAGGACTTCGCCAAGGCTGCTGCATTGCACCTACACTCTTTAAGATTTATTTGGAGGGGGTTTTGGATATTTGGAAAAGAAAATGTGAACCTATGGGTGTTAAAATTGGAGACCATACACTGTACAGCTTGCATTTTGCTGATGACCAAGTAATACTATAAATATCTCGGTGTAAACATTACAAACAATGGTCGGAATACAAAAGAAATAGCTACTAGAATTGGTCAAGGAAATTCAGCAATACGTCAACTGAATAGTATACTTTGGAATAACCACATCACCCGAAACACAAAAATTAGGATATACAAAAGTATCATAGAAAGCATTGCTACATATGGTTCAGAGCTTTGGGTAATAAATAAAAATGACGCATCCAAAATAAAAGCAATGGAAATGAATTATTGGAGAAGATGTTGCCAACTCACTAGAAGAGATAGAGTAAGGAATACTGAAATCAGAGAGCGTATAGGCATAGACATTGACGTCCTGGAAACTATAGAATGCAAAAGGCTGAAATGGTATGGCCATGTAGAAAGGATGAATGATCAACGATGGCCAAAGAGAATGTTACAGTGGATCCCCACCAACCGTAGGAAAAAGGGAAGACCAAGAAGATCGTGGAGACAAGAAGTAAAAGATGCAATGGAAGATAGGGGTCTACAAGTAGATGACTGGAACGATCGCAAGCGTTGGAAGCTAGGTTGCGAGAAACGGCGGCAGCTGTAATAAACTCTTTCAAATTCAGAGATTATTCTGTTGACAATTCTGACCTTTTATCTCTTAGGTCTTCTTCCAATAATATTCTGTTGAACTTTTCTAATCGCCCTAGACAACCCATATCGGAGTTAGATAAGATTTACAGGGAGACGGTATCGTTTTTAAAAACTCACCCTAATCTTCTCGTCCTTACTAGTGATAAAGGGAATGCTACTGTCCTCATGGATAGAGATCAATATCTTAATCTCAGCCAATCGTTGTTAGATGATGATAGATACTATCAACCTCTCTCTACCAACCCTTGCTCTAAATTTACAAATAAAATAAATAAATTCATTACACACTTAAAAAATATTAAGATCATAGATCAACCACTTGCAAAATTTTTACATAATTATGATGGATATGCTCCCAGATTTTATTGTCTACCTAAAATACATAAGCCCACATTGAGCATGAGGCCAATTGTTTCCTCCATTAATTCACCAAATACTAATATTGCAAAATTTTTAACTGACATCTTATCTAAATCTTATAATTATAATAACAACTTTAATATTGTTGATTCTTTTCACTTTAGTGAATTTATTAATAATTTTGAACTTCCACAAGGCTACATTTTAGTGAGTTTTGATGTGGTATCTCTTTTCACTAATTTACCTCTTTCGAGCGTTATTACCTCCCTAAGAAATCACTGGAACTCCATCCAACCAAACTGTCCTGTATCCTGGGATGTTTTTGCAGAACTTTTACAATTAACATTTGACACTAATTTTTTGGTCTTCAACGACAAATATTACCTTCAAATTTTTGGGACACCTATGGGTTCCTCAATCTCTCCCATCCTAGTTAATTATGTACTGGATGATTTAGTATCTGACCGTCTGGGTCTTTTAGATTTCCAAATCCCTTTTATTAAACGGTATGTTGATGACTTATTACTAGCCTTACCTCCAGACAAGATTCAGGCCACCTTGTCTTTATTCAATGAGTTTGATCCTCATTTACAGTTCACTGTTGAACTTGAGGACTCCAACACAAATAGTATTCCCTTCTTAGACATGCGTGTCATTAGAATGGGAGATAACACCCTTACTACAAGTTGGTACAGGAAACCAATGGCCTCTAATAGGTTTCTCAACTACCATTCTTGTCATCCCTTTAAATACAAATTAAACCTTATTAAAGCTTTAAGCTGCAGGCTAAATAGACTGATACATCCGATTAATCGAAGGGAATCCTTTAAATTACTTAAAAATATTCTGATTGAGAATTCCTATCCATCCTCCCTTATTAATAAATACCTTTTCGCTCAAAGCTATGGTTCTTCTTTAAATGATATACCCAATGGTGACCAACTTAGAATGATATCAAATAATTCAATTAATAACACTGTTCTGCCTAATACTGTACTTGGGAATCCAACTACCCATTACTCCTCTTTACCTTATTTTCCTCAAGTTACTGAGAAACTCGTTAAACTGTACAAACATAATAACGTACCTGTTAAAATTGCTATTAAGAATGCTAAGACTGTCAGGAATTTGTTCTCTAAAACTAAAACACCTCTGTCCCTTCTGGAACAAGTAAATGTAATATATCATATACCTTGTGCTGAGTGTGACTCATGTTACATCGGTCAGACTGGGAGATCACTGAGAGGGCGTCTTACGACACACCGCAGTGATATCAATTTATCTAAGCATACTTGTGCTCTTGCCCAACATGCCATTAACACTAAGCATGAAGTAAACTTTAATGAAGTTAAAATTCTTGGCACTGAACGCAATCTCGTTAAAAGACAGTTTTTAGAAATGTGTGCAATATTAAAACATCCTAATACTCTTAATAAGAGAACGGACATTAGTAATTTGAGCCAAATTTATCATGCATTAATTTTACAGAATTAGGCTTGATATGTTGTTTACTTAAATTTTGTCCCATTTTGGGGTTTTCTTTATCACATTTTCTTATAATAAATTTAAATAAAAATAAAAATAAAATATAAATAAATTATTCCTTCTTTAATTAAGATTTATCAACTTACTTTTTATTAATATTTGTCAATAACACTTTTACATAATTAAGTAATTGTTCTTTTTGATGAACTTGTTTGATAAAACTTTAATTTGAATCTGATTCTTAGAATCCTTTTCATTACGGTCCTTAATGTTTGAACCTTTGGACTGTGGAAATTTTTATTAATCTTCACCTGTTAGCTGGCTAACTAGTGACGTCATAATATTACAATATATGATATATTGGATTGACTTCTCTTGCTTTGTTCTTTGTTGACAGATCAATCACTGTAGGGTTAAATGGTGATCTTAACCATCTTTTCCTTTCACTGCTTGGTTTTTTAACGACAAGTTGTCAACCAAATTTATCACATTCTATGAATATACCGCCTTAATACATAGAGGTTGGTAGCTTGCCTTGCTGTTTATGTCATTGTGACTTCAAGGCCACTTCTACTCACGTTGTTGTGCGTGGGTGTCAAACCTTTAAATTCATTTACCAACGAGCCTCAGTAAGCTAAAGACTGGTAACTTCATTTTTTTCTTTATTACTATTAATCTTTAATAACGTATAATGTTACCTAAAGTTAAAATTAAAATATAATTTTTAAATAAATTTGTTGGAAGTGCAATCTAATGATCTTTCTAGTTCTTTACACTTTAAAATAAACCTTAATGTTTTTTACTAAGTTTTTATAAAATTTTTTTTATATATACATGTATTTTTATCACATGTTCTTTTGCTGTGCTAATTTTGTCAAATTGCAAACTTTACCTAGTTTCAATTAATTGTTATATACAACTTTAACTCTGAATGTCCAGCTTTGTAAGCTTTTTCATATTTTTAACATCACTGACTGCTACATGTCTTTGTAAGGTAACACACTTTGGTTATAACTTCTCTATGGATGTTTGGTTTCATATTGTTCTTTTTAGATGAACTGATGATGCTTTCTGAGCAGAAAGCGAAACGTCTTCAATAAATAGATGAAGTAGCCATCGTCTTTGTCTTTTATTTCTCCACTTTGACCGAAAAACCCACCACTCTTCGAGTGTACCTTAGTTTATATTGGATTGACGGTCGTACTCCTTTTCTCTATGTATATATATATATATATATATATATATATATATATATATAGAAATAATAACAATAATTAAAAACCTTTTTACATTGACAATTGACGTTAAATGTGTTTGTTAACTTTCTCCTTTTTTTCTCTATGCCTATTATAATATACTACAGATATCACCAAATCTATCAAAAGTAGTTTTTAGATACCTGTATCAATGAGTGTCATGGGAAAATAGTTAGTTGCTTGGTCTATACGTAGGCTTCTTAAATGCGTATGTATTTCAAAATATATGTTTGTATCTGATTTTAAATAATTATCTGAGTGACTGTTTTGGATTACGGTGAAACAGTGAGGGGTACATGATATAAATTCAACATAATTAAATTTTGAAATACATGAATATTGAGAAAAGCCCTTTACGGCCATCGGCAGCGCAAAAACCCCTTCCCCAATTTCGTTGTTTATGAATGCCTCTGAAAGCGGTCATTTCACAGATCGATAAACTGCTGGCCAGCGATAATCGCATGAAAAATGAACAACAATGTGAACAAGTGCTCGTAAAAACAAATGACTGGGTAATTGTGTGATGCACTTGTACAACAGGTTGATTTAAATGCATCTAAATTAATAAATAGGAAGTTTTAACAATAGCCAGAAAGGTATAGTTGTTGAAAAACATGAACGTTTTAACCGGCCGGCATATACCCACTACAGGATATTAAAGCCATTTTATTCTCTACCGATCTTTTGTTTTGGTTTTTACGATTACTGGTCATGTTTGCATAAATTAAAATGAATTTATTTTTACGTTTGTTTATCGCGAAAATTTTTATATACACCCATAAAATTTTTCGTCCCTCGTTAAAACAAGACTATTCAATCAATGAATGTTGTTGATTACTTCGGAAAATTTTTCTCTATTCTCTGCGATTCTTATTAGTTTTTCATAATTTAAATGTATCCAAGTCGTATATAAGACACAGGGATTAACAACCAAGATCTGAAAATAATTAGAAATCTTTACTGGAATCAGACAGCAAACCTCAGAGTTGAAGGTGAACACACATGTATTTGTCTACTCTAATCTTCAATCTGAACTCTGAAAGAATATTTATCAAAGCTTTGTACGAAACTGAAATAGGTATTCTACTAAATGGTTCCCGGTTAAACAATATCAGATATGCAAATGACACCATAGTATTTGCGGACAACTTAGACGACCTACAAGTTCTTATGAACAAAATCACGTATTACAGTCAACAATATGGACTCAATATAAACGTTAAGAAGATAAAGCTTATGAGAATTAGCAAGAAAAGGATAACAGAAGGTCAACTCTACGTCAACCAATACCCTGTAGAAAGAGTGACGCACTACAACTACCTCGGCACCATAATAAATGAAGAATGGACCAACAACCAGGAGATTAGAGTACGCATCGGAAAAGCTAAATCAACCTTCAATCGGATGGAGGCCTTCTTCAAGAGTCACAACCTCTCTCTTGATACTAAAGTAAGAATGCTGCGATGCTACGTCTTCTCTATCCTTTTTTATGGTGTTGAATCGTGGACCTTGAACGAAGATATGTGCAGAACACTGGAAGCATTTGATATGTGGCTATATCGAATAATGCTTAATATCCCGTGGACTGACCGAGTCACAAATGAGGAGGTCCTCAGAAGAATGAATAAGAATCGAGAAGTACTGACTACCATTAAATCTCGAAAGTTAGAGTTCTTCGGACATATTATGCGAAATGAATCCAGATATGCTCTCCTTCAAGCCATCCTGCAAGGAAAAATATTTGAAAAACGAGGTCCAGGAAGAAGAAGAACATCTTGTTAAAGAACCTCAGAATCTGGTTCAATACACCATCTGTGCAGCTTTTCCGCGCTGCTGAAGATAAGATGAAGATTGTCATGATGATCTCCAACATTCGTAACGGATAGGCACATTAAGAAAAAGAATTACAAGTTGGAGAAATATTATAACTGTAAGTCAAATTGAATGCGTCTTAAAATATTTTTATAGTAAAATATTTTTTATAAGAATTAAAATGCGAAAGAAACCAGAGCCAAAGAAGGAGTCGCCCTGTTAGTACACAGAAAATTTTTACTCCAAGTACAAGGAGGTAAAGGAACCAATGGAACACATAAAAAGGTTACGCGGATTGACTACCTAAAAAAGCTCTCAGCAGAGGAAGAACAAACGACGCTAGAACCGGAAACACCAAAAATTACCACAAATGAAGAACTTAATATAAAAGACATCAAAATACTCTGTTACGCAGACGACGCAATATTGTTAGCCCAAGATGAAGATAGTCCGCAAAGACTGTTCCATAGATTGACCATAAGAGCAAAAGCATTTAATATGACAATCTCATCTCAAGAAACTAAAACAAGAGTAGCCAGCAAAGAACCAACTAGATGTAAAATAAAAATTGATGGGAAAATATTTGGGAATTACATTGTCTAGCTATTGAGACCTGGACAATGAAGTGAGATCAAGTACAAAAAGCAAATACACTGGCAGGATGCCTTAATCACACTATATGGCGAAACAAACACATTAACACTGTGATGAAGTCATGAATTTATAAAGCCAGTATAAGACCAATAATGACAGATGCCTCAGAAACAAAACTCGGCACAGCCACAACGCAAAGGCTACTGGAAACTGCAGAGATGGAAGTACTGAGAAGAATTACAGGAAATCCGCTGAGAGATCGAAAGACAAGTAAAGACATTAGAAGAAAATGTAACGTACAGTGTATAAATAAATGGACACAAAACAGAAAAAACAAATGTGTTCCAGAAATGAACATATCATTTTAAAATATAAAATAAAAATATAGTTCTTTACACTTTTCTTAGTGTAGAATAAGTAAAATATTCACTAATATCTAGTTTGCTCGGGATAGCCCGACTTGTTGGCGCCACCACAGCCTCTTAAATAGTTTTCACACCTAAATACAAGAGGGGTAATCTACACTTTTACGCACCAAGTATTATTTTTTAGTTCGTTCTCACACGCCCTTGAGGCAACACTCAATTCACGTATAAAATATTTCTCTACGCCGAAATCGGGCATTTTTCTCATAAATACGGTTTTCTCTTTTACGTGTGATAAAGAAAGAATTATTTGATACTGTATAGTCAGCTAGAGCCGTGTTGAGGCTTGTCTACTCTAAAAATAAGTTAATTATAAATCGATAAACTAAAGGTGATTTTATTTCTCTGGAGCTATATTTGCTCACATTAACAATCCTTATCCTTCAACGGTCACTGAAGAACCAAACCTATGGAGATACATCCATTCACAAGTCCTTTGAAGTAAGGCTTGGAATCAAAAGACCCTCAAATCAACCCTCGAATATAGAGAGCCAGTTACAAGGCCCCCTCAAAATGGAATAACCATATAAGCAGAATGGAGGAGACCCGTGTCGTCAAAATAGCAAGAGATACGTCACTAATCGGCAGAAGAAGTATCGGACGACCGCGCAAAAGATGGGGGTGTCAACCTTTCATAGAGGTATTAATCCGCCAATGAACAAGCAGAATTGCTCATAAAGAGGAAGGGGAAGAAGAAGAAAAAAAAAGAATTAAAATGCTTACAGGGTGATTTAAGATTTAATAGACTAACGAAATTTGGACAAATCAATGTAATAATCGTTATTTTCACGCGTTACACCATAAGAGTGAAGTATGCAACAATAATTGTTAGATTATACGGTAAACCATTGGGCATACCTAGGACAGTAAAGTAGCAGCTTAGGTTAAATAATAAAATGCTGTCCTAGGTATCTTTCAATCCCTTAATTGTATCTTCCAACTATGGTTAAGGTTATGTAGATCGAGGCAGGACCCATTTTTGAACCCTTCAGATACTTAGACCTATTAAGACGGGTCCATTGTATCACCCCCATCATACGAAATAAGCCCATAAGGACCTAGTCTTTGGCGTTTCTGGGCCCCAGGCTGTTCCGGGCTCCAAGTTTGAGCCCTTTCTGCCATTCTGAACGTCTAATCCTTTAGTAGCCTTTTGGGTATAGAAAGACACAAGTCTCTTTAAGGATAACTCCCTCATGTGGGTCGGTTGTATAATGATCGGACCCTGAGCCTGCCACTTCTGGTAGGCCAGTGCCTACCACAGGACATGTGCGGAGGTTTCTTCCTTCTCATTACAAAGATGGCACCATGGTTTATCCGCCAATCCAAGCAGATGGTGATGCCTGAGTCGACAGTGGTCGGTAAGCATAGTGACCACCAGAGAGCACCTTCTGCGGTCTAGAGTAAGATTTTTAGATGGCACAACTATGTGGAGTATAGCCTGTCTCATACCTACACTACTGGCTCCAAGAGTCTACAGAAGAAGCTCTTTGGGACTACCCCGACCAGTACTGAGGGCCATTCCAATCACAGGTTCGGATTCCACCGGCAAAATGAATGGACCCTGTTGTGCCAGGGCGTCAGCCCGTTCGTTCCCTTCCACACCTGTGTGTCCTGGTACCAATACCAAGTTAACCCTATTGGACCGGACATTATCAAGCGCTCTCTTGCACCCAAGAAATAGCTTGGAGCTGACTTTGGGCGCTTCCAAAGCCCTTAACGCTGCTTGACTGTCAGAGCAGGTAGAGATGGTCCTGCCTGAGCAATTATTATGTGTTATCTCCTGAGCACATACCAGGGCCGCAAAGATCTCAGCATAAGAGCTGAAAGCCCAGCCAGATTCAAATCCGATTCCGCTCCCATATACTCCGACACCTGCCCACTCGTCTATTCTGGACCCATCCGTGAACCAGGTGAGCCCGTTTCGACGGATCCGTGTAGACTCTCGTTCCATCCAGTTATTCCGGTCAGGAAATTGAACCAAGAAGGAGGATGAGAACTCAAATTGGGGGAATTGCTGTCCTGTACCATAGAGAGCACGGGACAATAATCGAGGGCCTGTCTCCAGATGTGACAATGGTCCATCCGACCATTAATTGCCAACCAGTATCCAAAGCAGTTAAGAAGATAGACTGCCATCATGGTTTCGTACTTGCTTTCAACTATACTATTTAGTTCTTCTTCTTCTGGTTCCTATCCGTTTCGGATGTTGGAAATCATATTGGCAATCATGACCTTGCTCGCTGCGGCTCGAAACAGCTCCGTTGAGGTTTTCTTAAACCATGTTCTTAAATTCCGCAGCCATGATATTCTTCTTCTACCGGGTCCACGCTTACCTTTGACTTTACCTTGCAATATAGACTGCAGCAGGGAGCAACGGTGCTGATTTCTCATAACGTGTCCCAGATATTGCAATTTTATGCGTTTGATCGTAAACACAATCTCTGGTTCCTTCTTCATTTTTTCTAGAACTTCCTTGCTCGTGATCCTTACTGCCCATGATATTCTCAGCATTCTTCTATAAAGCCACATCTCAAATGCTTCAAGTTTTTTAATAGTGGTGTCTGTAAGCGTCCATGCCTCCGCCCCGTTCAACAACACAGAGAAAACATAGCATCTCAAATGTCTCATTTTTGTATCTAGGGCATTCTAGGGATATGTTGTGACTTTTGAAGATGGCGCTCATTTTGTTAAAGACCGTTCTTGCCTTTCCTATGCGGCACTTTATTTCCTGTACATTGCTCCACTGTTCGTTTTTAATAGTTCCCAGGTAGCAATACTGTTTTACTCGCTCTATCTGCGTCCCATTAATGTATAGATGAGCCCCATTAATATTCTCCTTGCTGATAATCATTTGTTTCGTTTTGTGGGTATTAATGTTTAGTGCGTACTGTTGACTGTACTCGTTTATTCTGTCGTTTATTCTCTGTAAAGAGTTTTAAAAATTCAGCTTCGATATTATCAGGTCCTACAGCTTTCCTGCTTTTCATCCGTTTTATTGCGTCTTCTACCTCGGATTTAAGTATGTCCAGGCCCGTCATCCTCTCTGAAAATGGATGCCTATAATCCGTTCTTTGATCTTGAAAAAGTGTCTACAAATATATTCTCCATTTGTCTTTCATCTCTTGGGTATCAATGATTAATTTTCCATTGGTGTCTATGAGTTTCATTTGTGTTCGCTTTTTAAAAGTACCCGTTATTTCTTTTACCTTTTTGTGTACTATTAAAATTGTCATGCTTGGCTTGCGGTCTTTCTATTTTTTTACATTTCTTTACAGCTTCTTTTTCTTTAGCTTCTCTTATTTTTCTTCTGATGTAAGCCTGCATTTTTTTATATTCATCTTTATTTCCTTTAATTTATAATTTATAATAACTATTTAGTTATGCCATTAATATAATAATTATCCTTGGTTATCTATCTCAGTTTATAAAGGTTCGACACATATTTACAAAATATGACTCCCAAAGAACAAATATTGATAGATCCCAGCGTTTTTTTAAATTGTTTTGGCATCAATCATAACGAGAACGTGAATGTATTAGAAAAGAAGTTTTCTTTTATTTTTGTTACAGAAATTCGTTTTTTTTATCTTTATAATAGCTGGTAATGTTGAGAAAGAATATATATATATATATATATATATATATATATATATATATATATATATATATATATATATATATATATATATATATATATATATATATATATATATATATATATATATATATATATATATATATATATTGTGATGATTGGTGTTTAAAGAAAATAATTTATAAATTATATACTAGATAATATTAGATATAAAAAAGTATTTGGTTATTTTAAGAAGTTATATACTAGAGAATTTAATAAAAATTATTTATGTGAGGGCAATTTTTAAGAAATTAGCATATAATAATTGTAAAAAGTTGTATTTTAGTAATTAAATTTATGCAGAAAGATGAGGTGGAAGAAGGAATAAGAGTTGATAGAATATTATTAAAAGGAAATAATGATATTTATGAAGAAGAAATATATTTTGATGATAAGGAAATGTCCCAAAAGAATGTAAAGAATAATTATTGTAGTGAATATTTAAGGAATGGAAATTTTAAGCAGATGGATGCCTACGAGGTGGAGTGCGTAAAATTGGAAGCAAGGAATAATGAGTACATAATGAAGAATAATTTTATTTGTAAAGAAGAAGATATGATAAAAGTTTTAAATTGCCCTGAAGAATATAAATCAATAGTCGTTTCCATATTGCAGCAACACAAGGGACTTGTCAATAAAGAAAATAGAATTGCACAAAATTATATCCATAGTATAAAAGTTAAAGAAGAAAAGGATTTTAAAACAAAATCATACCCAATACCATATAAATACAGAGAAGAAGTAAACAAAACAATTAATAATATGTTAGAAGATGGAATATTAGGAAGAATTACAAGAATGTCATTTTTTAACTAAAATCGATTTACAGCATAGTTTTTGGTTAATACCTCTAGAAAGAAAAAGTAGACAGTATACAGGATTTCAGATAGATGGAGTAGTATATCAATTCAAAGTAGTACCATTTGGACTTCAATCATCTTACAGTGCTCTATGTAGATGTCTTCATGATATTTTGGATCAATATGAACATTTTGTAATTCACTACATTGATGATATATTAATTTTTTCTAAAACAGCTGAAGATCATGAGAAATACCTAAAAATTATAATCAACAGATTAGATAAAGTTGGGCTAAAATTAAATCAAGAAAAATGTACATTTTTTCAAAAAGAAGTGATATATCTAGGTTATAAACTTAACACTAATAATAATAACATTAACAGCTTACTGATAGATCCATTTCATAGATAGATGATAGATTTCATTATTGTGAATCAATTTGACATCATACTTGTTGTCTTATACATATGGAAATTATTGTGTACCCTAAAAATCATAATTTGGGGTTAGATACAAAATTGATTCCCTAAATAAATGTCTTTCTAATATAATAAAGTGTAAAACTTACCAATTCATATGGATGAAAGCCTGTTGAATTGAAGGAATTCCTAGATTTTGTCTATAAATAAACATAACACAATAATAGATGATTAGATTATATGTTTATTTTCTCTGTAGCCATCCATGGCTTTATTTGACATGACAGTTTGACATAGACAGCGAACAGGGATGTATTTAACACATTTTAAATAAAAAAAAATTTGATTTATTAAATTTAATAAGGTATGAGAAAATTAATATTTAAAAAAATAATAAGTAAATTATTTATTTTAAATATTATTTTGGGGTATTGTGATGATTGGTGTTTAAAGAAAATAATTTATAAATTATATACTAGATAATATTAGATATAAAAAAGTATTTGGTTATTTTAAGAAGTTATATACTAGAGAATTTAATAAAAATTATTTATGTGAGGGCAATTTTTAAGAAATTAGCATATAATAATTGTAAAAAGTTGTATTTTAGTAATTATAATGTGGTAGATATATTTAAGTGAGCCATGTGATTAGGCAACCAACTATACAGTAAGTGACAGACAGAAATTAAGAATTTTTACGAATATAAGTGGGGTTATAGTTGTTTAAAATGTGTAGTTTATTAAATTAGAATGTTAAGTTACTAATTTAATTATATATTCTGATCTAAAAAGCCTAAATGTCAACAAAATTATCAATAGAAAATTAACGAATTCTCCAGAATGCAGAATTTGACCTTTGTTTACGGTCGAACATTCTCGAAATAATGGTTATGTCTGTGGAACGAACATATACTTTTTTCGAGAACATCCATATAGAAGTAATAGAACAAATGGAACATGATCTCTTACCAGATGATTCTGGAACATCCAAAAAGATATAAATACCCGTGATTTGGATTAAGTCAAGCAGTCAAAAAGTTTAAGTCAAGTCAGTCAGGCAGTTTAGTAAGAAATATGAAAGTTAGTTGGAGTCAGTCAATCAGTTACAAATAGTCCAATTGTTTAATATAGTGAGTTAAATGAAGATTAAAAATTATGCATATATTTTAATGCACATTTATAATTATACACAAATAATTATTGAAGATTAAAAAAGTATATTAGAAGAATATTGGATGGATATTGGAAGAAATTAAAATTATATTTGCTGTTTGCTGGTTTGCTTGGTGGTTTATAAATGCTGTGAAGAAAAATATCTTAAATTGGTGGAAGCTGATAATTGGAAAAAGTAATTTCACAAAAACAAGGATAACCGAAGCTGAGAAGAAGACATTTGAGTGGTGATTAGAATCTATATAGTGGAAAACAGTTCATTTGGGCATTCAGTGACAGAAAGGTACAAAATTTTGTTAATATAATTTAGTTAGTGTCATAACAATTTCAATTTTGTAGATAGTTTGTTTAAATTTTACATTGTCTATAGAATTTAATTAGTTTCATAAGAATTTCAATTTAAAGATAGTTTATTTGAAATTTACATTGGCTAGGTTAGATATATATGTGTGTTTCATAATAGATATAATAAAGATAATTTAAAAAAGTACTTACAAACTAATTCTTTGAGAACCGCGATAAAAACCCTATATTATTAAAAAAATACTCATTGCTCATCATTCAAACAAACAATACATCATATATATATATATATATATATATATATATATATATATATATATATATCCTAATATTTTGAGCGACAATCCAGAAAGAATTTGACTAATACCGCAAAAACTTTATGTATCATTAGTCCCTAATTTTCTAATAACTATTTCTAAATATAAAACTTCCTATTGTACACTCTTTTTCATTTCCAATATGATTATTTTCTCCTTTTAACATTTTATTCACAAGGATTGATTAGCCCCGCATAAACTAACAACAATTTTCATTTAAATATGTAATAGACCCTGACCTAGTTACATGAATCGAACGAATGCCAGTAATATATCTCGATATTGTGCTTATAGATCAGATGTTGGGAGCAAAATAACAGGTGATACATTATTAATTTATGTCATTTATTCTTATAGGCTAATCTATTGTATAGATGGAATAAATTTCTAGTCGATTATTGTTTAGTACCATCGATAAAGCAAATAAAACAAGCACATCATATTTTAATATGTATTTCTTTCTTTTTCAGGTAAGTTTTTATCTGCTCTAGATATTTGTAAGTATAAACTGGAACAATAGTTTTATTTTTTTTTTGTAATTGGAGTAAATAATCATTTATTGATCATATAAGGGTACAAATTTATTAGATTGGTTAAAACTTAAGAAGATTGTAAAATATTAAATATAAGTGACCGACTTCCAAATGCTCGAGTAACGGAATGTTTTGACTACCAATCGTGCGAAGATGTCACGAGGTGAACTCTACCAGATTCCAATAAGACAGGGAGTGAATTGTTAATATTAAAGGTTATTTAAATCTTATTCACACGAAAACATAACACTCGAACTCCACATCTGAAGCTATATAATCTAACCCTCAGTTTCACAAATAATATCAGATTTTTAGGTATGGTTTTCGACCAAAAGCTCTCCTGGAAAAAACATACAGAAGAGCTTAAAAAATTATGCCAAACAGGATTAAATTTTATGAAAACTATTTCCAGCAAAAACTAGGGAGCAGATCAAAATACACTATTACATGTGTATATATCTTTAGTTAGATCCAAACTCGACTATGGTGCGATAGTTTATTCATCAAGCAAAGTATCAGTATTGACAATCTTAGAAACTGTTCAAAACACAGCTCTACGAATAGCTACAAGTGCGTTTCGAATGACACCAGTTGAAAGTTTACAATGCTTAACAGGAGAACCACCCCTAAGTTTACGATGCAAATACCTTTCTCTCTCATATGCTTCTAAAATAGCTAGTAATAAAGAACACTCTACTTATACCAATACGTTCACAGACACTTTCTCTACAACAAGACTAGATCCACCATTTTACGAAAGAGAAATTCTCCCAACAAATTCTCCACCTTGGTTAATACCAATTCCCAAGTTTAATACTAACCTTAGTATATATAAAAATAGTGAGACTATAACAGACCTGATCAAACAATCATTCTTAATAGACATGGAAACTTATAAAAATCACTATAAGATATACACTGACGCATCCAAATCTTCAGACGGTGTTGATGCAGCCATCCTCACACCCAATATATCCTTAAAATTTAAATTTAATCCCGTTACTTCGTCATACACTGCAGAGTTGTTTGCAATATTACAAGCACTTATCCACATAAAAGAGTGGAAACAGTCCCCGTCTCTCATAATAACCGATTCATTAAGAGTTAATGATTCTGCTCCGGATGTGAGGACAAACGTATTTGTTAAAGGGTTTCCTTTTTAAATGGTTTGGGATATTTGTTTTAAACATATCCTTCCACAACTTCTGTGTGCGTAGATTTCTATTAGTTAATTGGAGACGAGATTTATCATCATTTTCTGTTTTCCCATAGTTTATATTTAAACCAACTCTTTGTGTCACTTACTATAGTTGTCGTAGCATAACTCTGACTTCTCCTAAGTCATCTCTAATGACAATAATGTCATTAGCCTATCGGAGATGATTTAGTATCTTTCTATCCATTAATGCGTACACCATTACTGTTATAAATAGTTTTGGCGACACAGAATCTCCCTGGCGCACTCCTCTGCCAATTTTGATCTTCTCACTGATGCCTTAAAGGTTTATAATTGTTATTAATAAGATGTACCAAACATGTAACAAGACAAATACCCACATCCACACTGACTTGTCTGGCTCCAGTTGGATAGCCGCCTGCTGAATAGGCAAGTTCAACTGTCGTTAAGAGGGGAAAACGGCAATGGGCGAGTTTAACTATCCAGGAGAGGGGAAGTCTGCTAAAAGAGGGGCAAGACAAGAACTTATTGTAACATTATTATAGTCCCATGGACTCACTTCAACGTAATAGTGTACCCAAGTTAACAAGAGACTCCGTTTTTTTATCAGATTCGTGTTTAGTTTTTGATAGAACGGAAAAGTTGATTGTTTTTTTTAAAGGAAGCTGAAAACCTCGCCAATCTATTATTCTATTGGACATTTTAGAAGGTACCTGATTTTAAAGAATTGTATTTTTCAAATGCATGTATTTAAAAATATTTTTAGGTGTGTAGAAATTAATCAGATCTGGGATTTTGTTGATATTAATCGGCCAATATATTGGCCGGTCAGGAAAAAAATACAGGGAAAACGAAGTATTGGAAGAAGACGCATCTCCTGGCTCAACAATCTGAGAAAGTGGTATAAGTGCAGTTCCGTCGACTTGTTCAGAGCTGCAATCTCAAAAGTGAAAATAGCTGTGATGATTACCAACCTCCTTAGAGGAGACGGTACCTAAAGAAGAAGAATATTGTCCTGTTGAAACTGTTTCACATTTGAACTTATAAATTGCCTGCCAGAGTTTTCGTTTAAATTAATTATGATAAGCTTACGTCTCAAATGAGTGTACTTATTATTAATATCCCCACCGATTGTAAATCTGTTTTCATGACTCCGTGGTCTTTTTGAGAAATATGTCTTGGTAATACAAACCATTAACAATAAACTCAAAAAATGTAGTTTTGATATACGTACAGATATTAAAATTTTATCGATATCGAGCACATCCTGAAATTTCGCGAGGTGCTGCAATAGTTCGTATTGTTTTGAGTCTCTTCGACTGTGTAAATTTTTGTATGTTTATTGCTGATCTTCTTCTTCTGGTTCTTATCCGTTTCGGATGTTGGAAATCATATTGGCAATCATGACCTTGCTCGCTGCGGCTCGAAACAGCTCCGTTGAGGTTTTCTTAAACCATGTTCTTAAATTCCGCAGCCATGATATTCTCCTTCTACCGGGTCCTCGCTTACCTTTGACTTTACCTTGCAATATAGACTGCAGCAGGGAGTAACGGTGCTGATTTCTCATAACGTGTCCCAGATATTGCAATTTTATGCGTTTGATCGTAAACACAATCTCTGGTTCCTTCTTCATTTTTTCTAGAACTTCGTTGTTAGTGATCCTTGCTGTCCATGATATTCTCAGCATTCTTCTATAAAGCCACATCTCAAATGCTTCAAGTTTTTTAATAGTGGTGTCTGTAAGCGTCCATGCCTCCGCCCCGTACAACAACACAGAGAAAACATAGCATCTCAAATGTCTCATTTTTGTATCCAGGGATATGTTGTGACTTTTGAAGATGGCGCTCATTTTGTTAAAGACCGTTCTTGCCTTTCCTATATTGCTGATACTGTATATGAATAAAATAAAATACGAGTCGAAATAATTACTGAAGGTGTAGCAAAACGTGTTTTTGAGATTTTTGTATAAAACAACGAAAAAATATTTTTCCTGCTGGCTCTAGTCTTTTGACAAACTTCGAAGTAACAAAGTTATAACGAAGGAGTTAATAAAACGAATTCCAACTTACAGAGACAATCACGTACCTTAAATCCTACGTACATTCTTTGTTTAAATCCAAACGAGTTGCCACGTGACACTTTCTTTCTAGCTGCACAATGCATTCGAGCTCAGTGAGCAGTTACACCCTCCTGGTGTCTGTTTAATTAGCTTTTCTAGTTTAATTGTTTGTCTCCGAGGAAAAATGGCTAAATGTTACGCGGGTGAAATATCAGAATTAGCATTTACAGTGTCCCCGTTTCTTTGAACGGAGTTGGAACGTGCAAATAAAGGAAGACACAATAAGATAAGACGAAACAAGCAACGCTGTGTTTGTTAATTAAAAATAAATGAAGTGTGTTGAATATCTAAAGTGTAAAGCTTTTTATAATGGTTATATTTCTATTCTCTAGCGACAAAAAGTTTTCTATTTGCTGTGGGTGTTTTAAACAACTTATTAGTATGCGGTTGTTTTATTCAATTTTAAATTCTTGTTATTGTAGTGGATGGTTAACGAATTCGATGACAACGAAATCGTTCGCAATTTGTTGCGATCTTTTAGATACTTCTAATCAATGTGTTCAGGTCTAAACCGTATTCATTTTACAAATTCCCAATTGTCAATAGAAGCACGTGAAAGTGAAACAGGGTCGTACTGATGTACGACCTATGTATCATATGATTTTTAAAAATATTTACTTTTGAAACTGTTAGTGTAAGAATTTCTTGAAATTTAATCATTATATCACAATTAAACTAAACTCTAAAAAATAACACGACCAATAAATAACTTAACAATAACTATAACATAAATATAACACAATATATTAACTTAAAAATCAAGATGATACAATTTGAGTTAAAAATACTGGCAAGTTTGGATCTGTAACATGAGAATCTGTCTGGCTTAAGGTAATAAATTATATTTAATAGCCTCTTGACGAATGAGACGGCGAATATCAACACGTGCTCATGTTTACAGATGGGAATTTGGCAAACGAATGTACTTTAGGGATGACTGTACATGCCTACAATATTCTTTAATATTTTCTTCTGGAATTTAAAGATTACATATTTCAAATCTGGGCTGACTTACAGTTTAGCTAGCAGATGTTAATATTTGCTTATAAAGAAATATTATGATCGAGAAATATCAAATTCATGACAAGGCGATTAATACATAAATACGAGCGATAGAGGCTATTCTTCATCAGTTCTAATCACGTTTTGTTTCTTTCCGTTAATATTCAATATCATATTTCGCTTTACAACCCATTGGACCCTAGTCTGTTCCAGTATGAGTTTACATTACTTTATATTATCGAATGAGCTATGGAGGATCCACATCTCGAATGCTTCAATGCCGTTTAGTGTTCTGACTTTAATGACCTGCACCATACCATTAATCGGTAATCGTAAGTCCAGGGGTTTGTTCAGCATTACTTTATCTTTATCTACATTTTAGAAACAATACAGTTACTTTCATCGTTTTAAATTTCTTTATGATTTCGTATATATAGTCCAAACTATCCAACGTCATTTATCTTGATTCCCAAATATTGTTGATATTTTAAATAGTTTGCAATAATGACCGCATCATCGGCATTTCGAAGGTTACTATTGTTTTTATAGTTGATTTTCACAAATAAATAAGATCTATGGCTGCTAATTTTAAAGGAATCGTAACCATACCATCGTTCATAAGACAAATACGAGACAGTAGAAAGAAATATCACGTACTTCATTATTGCAATCTTGAACGAGTAGAACACTTATGTGAAAGAAGCCATTGCTTTGAATTACAACATTGTTACAAGTTTACAATACTTTTTCCAGTGCTGTTGGATCACACGCAGCGCTCAAAACGAATGTCTAAATTATAGATCATAAACATAGCATCCTAAGTACTTTAAAGGAACGTGACAATGTCCACCGCAACATCTTTCATTTTTAGTTAAACCGCGCACAATGCCGCTTTACGTTTATCCACCTATTAAAAGCAATACCCAACAAAACAATGGTAACCGAACTAAAATTTAAATTGAATTATTGATCGTAAATCTCGACTGAGTCATTTCTAAACGGTATAATGTTAATTTTCCATCCCACGCGCATGAACTGATTATGAACTTAATAGTTGTTGCGGTCTGCAAAAATGTCAAATGGATTTTGAACTTTCACCTTTTCTCTCTAGGAATGCGACTAAGGCGCTGTGTTTGAATATCGTAGACGAGAAGTGCTTTAAAATTACCATATCTTTATTTTTATCTAAATTTAGTTGTATCGAGTATATTCGGTATATTATCTAACATTTTTGTATTTTATTATGTTATTATAGTTAGTTGTAGACTTCACTAATGTACTAATATAAGCAGAGTGAAAAGTTATAGGCGTCGTACGTCGTAGCAAAATGATGAGGTTGTCAATTAAAAATGTCTTTATTTTTTTATGTAGTTTCCTTTTTAGAACGTTGGATTCTTCGTTTCTTGAAGTTTTCAAAATATCAATTTCATATAACCCCAAATTTCTTAAGCACGGTAGCAGAATCAAGTCAGTGGGAGTTAATTTGCACAAATTGTGGCGATGTTCCACCGATTTATAATTTTTGCCTATTTTTCATTACCAAACCGACTTTGTGTGTATCGTTCTAAGGACTTGTTCTTTGAAGTTTGTGGATATGTTCAGCTAGCTAGTCAAGAGATTTCAATTCTCTATTGTTTGGCCTTTTTATACGTAATCACTACACAGTACTATTTTGAATTCTCAAAAACTACATGTCATAAGCTTGTCAAAGCAGTTCTATCTGATATCTTTTGATAAAAGCCCACCGGTTTCTATCCACTACTGTTTATCTATACTGTTTACACATCTTTTCCACTATTTCAAATTGACGCAAAAAGCTACTTAGATTCCTGTTAAAACGGCAGAGACTATTGAGAAAATGGATTCTTAGTTTGTTGAAAATCTTCTTCTTATTCTTCTTACTCTTTATAAGCAATTCTGCTTGTTTATTGGCGGATTAATACCTTTATGGAAGTTTGTCACTCCATATTTTGCGCGGTCGTCAGATACTTCTTCTGCCGATTGGTGACTTATCTCTCCTGCTATTTTGACGACACTGGTCTCGTCCATTCTGCTTATGTGGTTATTCCATTCTTTTTTTCTATTGTGTGTCTATTCATTTATACACTGTTCGTTACATTTTCTTCTAATGTCTTCACTTCTCTTTCGATCTCTCAGTGTATTTCCTGTAATTCTTCTCGGAACTCTCATCTCTGCTGTTTCCTATAGATTTTGCGTTGTGGCTGTGTCGGGTCTTGTTTCTGAGGCATATGTCATTATTGGTTTTACACTGGCTTTATAAATTCTTGATTTTATCTCAGTGTTAATGTGTCTGTTTCGCCATAGTGTTATTAAGGCATCCTCATTTGCTTTTTGTACTTGATCCCTCACTTCTTTGTCCAGGTCCCATAGCTAGACAGTGTAGTTTTATTTCCATTACTTGTTCAATACTGATGTCATCAATTTTAGTTTTACATCTGGTTGGTTCTATGCTGACTACTATTGTTTTAGTTTTCTAAGATGAGATTGTCATAATAATTCTTTTGCACTTATGTTAAATCTGTGGACCAGTCTTTGCAGACAGTCGTCATCTATGGCTATCAATATTGCGTCGTCTGCATAACAGAGTATTTTGATTTCTTCGTTTCCCATTCTGTATCCTCTTCTTTTGTTAACGCTTTTGATGATTTTATTCATGATCCAAGAGCATGGGGCTCAATGAATCCCCTTGTCTTATTCAGGTGCCTATTTCTATAGGTTCTGTAAGTTGTCCATCTATTCTGACTTCTATTTTGTTGTTTTGGTAGATGTTTTCGATAGTTTCTATAATATTTAGGGGAGCTTCTCTATTATACAGAAGATGGATTACATCTTTGAGGCTTACTCTGTCAAACGCTTTCTTTAGGTCAATCAGACACAGAAATGCTGGTCTATTATACTCTAGTGATTTCTGAGTAATTTGCTTTATAACGAATATTATTTATGATTTATGATCGCTTCCTATTTCTGCTGATGCTAGTGCTCTTACATCCAACATTTGAGGGGGCTGTAACTCTCTATTCGACAGAATATAGTCTTTTATAGATCTTTGTGCTCTACTGTTTCAAAAGTGTATTTATATTGTTCTTTGTGAGGGAAAAATGTATGATTAATACGTATCTTGTTTATGCTGCAGAGGTCCGTCAGAAGGTCTCCACAAGGAAAATCTTCTACGAACACCTTCAGACTGTAATAAACGAGACACCAAATGATGAATATCTAATTATTGCGGGTGATTTTAACGCCCGTGTTGACAATGATGTAGTTCCAGTAATAAAACAGCAATATAACGAAAATATCAGAAATGAAAACGGAAACCTTGTTTGAAATGGTAGCCATAATATAACCAACTTAGTTGTTGTTTTTGATCTTTTTTCAAAGTTTAAACGTAGATTTTTTTTAATTTTATTATTTGAAAAAAAGGTACTACGTAAAAGATATTCTGATCGGTGTATGAACATAGAATATGGAGGCGTAGATATAACTTTGAACTTCAGAATACCTACAAGCATAAGTTTGGTGGAAAATATATTACTACTATAATCAAGCAAAACCATTTACATTGGGCAGGACATGTAGTTTGGGACCGGAAGAATCGAATATGATAAAAGAGATTCTAATAGCGCAACCGGTGGGATAAGAAGACGGGCAGACCAAAGTAGCTGAGTAGATAGTTGTTGCCAACTGAAAAATCAAAGCAATAAACAGAGCAGGATGGCTTAAAAAGCTTGAGAAGATCGAGGCTCTTCTCCGAATGCAAATTTCTGTACGCACAATCTTCGGACTCAGCTGAAAATAAAAATTTCTATTGGTCAACGTTGTATTCATCTAGTATTCATCTATATCGTCTTACATTTATAGTCCAGTCAATATAATTGATGTTTCCTCCTTTTTGTCGCGTACTTTTCAGTTTGTAATGCGTGGAACTGTGCTTCTGTAAAAAGATAATCCAGAGATATCCAAGGCCATTAAATGTTAGAATAAGTGAACATCAATTCAATTCATCAAGGATAATGAACATAGGGTTCAATGGAATGAATCAAATATAGTCCTAAAAGAAACGGATGGTAAAAAGAGAATAAGATCAGAATTTGGTGTTTATTAAAAGTAAACTAAATATACGATCAAATACTTACCATATCGGGATAGTATTATGAGGTTTTCTTCCTGGTTTTTCCCTCATAATTTACTATGGAATCACTAACAGGAGATTTTTACTGTCATCATGGCATGTGTTTGTGTTTTTAAAGACGAATTACATGCTATGATTTTTTCTGACGGATGTTCTCAAGTTAAAGTTGATTCATGTAATCGACTATCTTACAAGTATAGTCGTCCCAGGAACGCAACTTAACAATATTGGCAATATCATTTTAAAGTCGTCTACTTTAAAATGTATAATGTACCTATGTCTGAATTGTCAATATAAATGAGTTAGATACAATTAAACTATTAGAAGAATTTTTCACCGAGTAACAAAAAAAAACAAAATTTGTTTAATTTACTAATGTTTGTATTTTGAGAACGATTTCCGAAGAGGAAATTGAAACGTCAATAAACGTACTTTAACCTTAAATTGTAGCTTATTCCCATTTAAATAGTAATTAATTTAAAGTCAACTTTAAAAAAGAAGAAAATCAGTGGGCGAAGCAATAATTCATAATAAACCATGCTGGAACTGTCATTGTGAATGCTTGGAAAGCGACATGTGCAGAATACTGCACTAATGGTTTCATGCATACCGGTATGTTTCTCCTGAATCACGAAGTCTCCCGGAACACTTTAAGGAATTCTGACGAGCGCCTATTACAAAATGAGGAAGGAAACATAAGAAGTTTGCCTTCTTCTAGCTTAGAATACGTACCTGATGTTTCAATAGTGACTGAATCGTCCCGGCTCTAAAATTCTTCTGCATTTTTGGAAACTAATTATGAAGAGCATCGCTGCTATACAAGACGCAAATCTTTGAAAATAAGAAGATTCCTAACCTATTATATAAATCAGTTCCAATCAGCTATGTTCTCTCTTTTCAAAGAAGAGGAAGTAAAAGCAAGAAGCATGTAGTACGCGTTCTTGACAATAATTCACGGGAGGCCAAAAAGGAAAATTGGTTAAAAACACTCCATTTTATTACATGTTTATTTTAAACTTTACTTATTGTTTGTGAAGTTCCACATTTGGAAGTGGAATTACTTCTCTATGCCACATAAGTCATCACTTTGGAAAATTTAAAGAAGTTTTTCCTTAACCCAGGTGGGTGCGTATACGCACCTTTGGCCGAATACGCATACAATTTTTAAAAAAGGAACATATTGTATCTTAACTGTAAATTAAATTTTAAGATGAAAATTTTCGAAACATTCGGGGTGTAGATGCACTGTACACTTTTTACATAAATAAATAGTATTACTTTTGCACATCCGATATTTTCTTCTTGCACTATGGAAATATGGAAATATGGAACCATTTCCTCGTCAATGGAAAGATTTTTTGCAAAGACTCCAAATTGTGCAAACTTTCGGATAATTATTTCAAAAATTGGTGACATTTTGCAAATTTATCATTTTTATTCAGTAAGGTGTTATCTGACAAATGTATGTTCTGTTTGATTGAACGAAATCTATGTCGGCTCATGCTTTCTCTTACAATGTGCACTTCTTTATCCTCATCCTTCGACCAATACATATCAAGTTGAGGCAGACTGTGATAACCAGATAATATACATATGCCAATAAATTTTTTTAAATCTGTGGCGGTTATTCTGCGATGCATAAATATTTGTAAAATATCGAATGCTCTCACTTACTTCTTTATCAAAAAAGAGTAAAAAAACTTCAATGTGACTTGCCTCCATGGTTGGCTTTTATATTTTCTAAATATCGATCAGACTGATGTTCAATTACTGCCGAGTACGAAGGAGTATCTGTTTTTACCCAACTTGGGACAAATTTGGATTTATTATTTTTGCCTGGTTCTTTCTTTGGACGTTTTGATCTGTGGTTCAGAGGAATATCATCATCAGAATTCCCATTCACTTGTATTTCATATATACCTGCAATATCTGTTTTTATTCCTTCTGTACCAATAATATTATCATCAATGTCTTCTACATCGGAAATTTCATCTGTTTCCGGCGGCACATAAACCACATCAAGTGAGTCAGCATTTTCACAGTCTGAGTCTTCTTCTAACAAAGCCATTAACGCTTTAGTAATTAATGCCCTCTTCATTACCTATTTCGAGAATTTACTAAAATAAACAAAAACATAAACTACTACTACTATATACACGCATTCATATGATAATAATTTAGCTTACCTTATTTCAACTTATATGGAATATAAAACAAATAAACACAAGGAAACTTTCAAACTGATTTAAGTCAAGAAAAAAGCAAAAATAATAGTATTGACTAATTGACAAGATCGTAATTTCAGATTGTTTAGTCTACGAAAAAAATATAATATGGTTTCGGCCAAAGGTGCGTATACGAATCCATCGTATAAACATGCAATTATAGACCTTATTTTTAAAGTATGAATGAATAAGTTTTTAGAATAATAAAAATTTATTTTTATAATTATAGAATACAAAATATGACTTAAGTTTATAATTAGTATCGGAAAAATTTTTTGTATGAAGATGTGCATAAATCATTAAATTATGCAAAATTATAATAATCTTAAAATATTTAAAAAGTAATATTTTTATCAGAAGAAAAATGATACTATATACCTCAATCTATTGAGATGTTACTTCAATAAAAAGAGAACATTAAAAAAATTATTTTCGGGCCAAAAAAAAATTAACAATAAAGGTTGCGTTTACGCACCTTTGGCCGTAAATGGGTTAAGAGAGACAACTATCCCAGACTTACCGTAATTTGATAGTCCTACTCTACCCTTTTTTACCCTACCCATTTAAATCAATTATATTATATCCATTATATAAAATACACATTTTTTTATCGTCACCATTAAACTTAAAGTGTCCAGTATCCTATATATACAATATAAATCAAAAGGTCATTTTAAAAACAAAATGTATGACTGGCATTAAAAAATTTAATACCGTATGCATAAAAAAACCTTCGCGGGAATTTGACACCGAAACAATGGAACATTCTCATTTGCTTCCTCGTCTAGAAATTCAACGTGGGCAACACTGGCACCTTATTGTAATTTGATGACAACAATTTCTTTAGAAGGTCACACTCTGTTAATTGTTTTATTGATTGGAATGTCTCTTGCAGGCGGCACAATCGTACACCTCATAAAAAAAACTGCCAATAAATCTTCTCGTCAGACATTCATCGTTGGGCAGCGATTTTTTTGCTACTGGTGAATAAGTAATTCAGGTGGGCAGGGGTCGTAGCTACTTGTTTTGTAACTACTCGTTTATTATCTGCTTTAATATAGTACGATATGGTTTATATACATATATTATATTTATATATTTACTACAATCAAACGGCCAAAATCAAAATAGAAGACCAGTTAACTGATAAAATTGCAATAGAACGTGGAGTACGACAGGGCTGTATTTTGTCTCCATTGTTGTTCAATATTTATTCTGAATGGGTATTTAAGGAAGCTTTAGACGGTTGTGCGAAAGGAATACTCATAAACGGTGAATGGTTGAATAACATTAGATATGCAGATGACACTATAGTTTTTGCCGATAATCTGAATGACTTACAGATATTAACAAATCGCATAACAGAAGTCAGCAACAGATACGGACTAGCTCTTAACATAAAGAAAACCAAATTTATGACAATTAGTAAAAAACCAATACTAAACGCTCAACTTAAAATCAACCAACAGAATATCGAAAGAGTCGAGCAATATACATATCTAGGCACCAATTTAAATAGCCAATGGGACCACTCAACAGAAATTAAACAGCGAATAATAAAAGCAAAAGCAGCATTCGTTAGAATGAGAACCATTTTCAACAGTCGAGACATATCATTAAAAACAAAATGCCGTCTATTGAACTGCTACATATTCACAGTTCTGCTCTACGGAATGGAAGCATGGACACTGACTGTTGCATCTATGAATCGGCTCGAAGCTTTCGAAATGTGGTGTTATAGGCGCATCTTACGTATATCCTGGGTTGACAGAGTTACTAATGTGGAGGTCCTGCGTAGAATGGGGAAAGAATGTGAAATTCTCATGACCGTCAAAACTAAAAAGTTGGAATATCTAGGACATGTAATGAGAAATCAAGAACGTTACGGCCTTCTCCAGCTGATTCTCCAAGGGAAAGTAAATGGTAAGAGAGGACCGGGAAGAAGACGCATTTGCTGGCTTCAAAATTTACGAAAGTGGTATAACACGACTACCACTGAACTGTTCCGCGCTGCAATAAACAAAGTAAAGATAGCCGTGATGATCGCCAACATCCGGAACGGATAGGCACTTTAAGAAGAAGATGGTTTCTATGTGTTATCTAGAAAGTTTGACTATATAAGTTTTTTTAAGTTTATCTAAAAATACTTATTTAGTAAGTTATTTTTTTTTATTCTACTTTGTTGTTGGATTTTTTCTCCAATGGCGCAGTTCTTTTTTTCATAAATTTAATGTGCCTGAGCAATATTGACTTGTCTTCATCGTGGCCTTAGATACCTTTTCTTTTTTAGTAATTGACTTCCTATTTAGGCCTTGTTCTTCTGATTGTGTAAATTTTGGTTGTGATCGGTTATTTCGGGGCTTAATTCTTGATAGTAGTTTTATTTTCATAAAGCTCTAATTTAGATCAAAATAAAGTTGACTAAAATGTTATTTATTGGTTAATTATTTCTTTATTTATTTATTAGCAGGAGAATCCCCATTTACAATTTAATTTCAAATGTAAATAGGGGAAGGTGAGGTAAAATGGAATACTTAACGTTTGAGGCTGAATAACACCAAAACTATGTATTGGCTACTCATATTTTGGCACAGTGAAAACTCATTATTTTTGTATCTCTCTCTCTTGTCGTTTCCTCATTGCTGAGAATTGTGATTTCCTACAATGCGGGCTGTCAATTCCCTCCACCTCTTGCGATTTTGGGCTGCTCTCATGGACTCGGAAAACGTCTCTCCGGTGGCTTTCTGTACTTGATCTGACCATCGGATAGGTGAGCGTCCTCTGCCTCTACGTCCTTCTACGTTTCCGCACACAATTAGTCTTTCTAAGTTGTCATTGTCTCTTCTCGCAATGTGGCCAAAAAACTTTAAAACATTTGCAAGACACTGAGAGGAGAGTCTGGTCTGAATGTTTAGCTCTTCGAGAATAGACTGATTGGATCTGTGCTCCGTCCACGAGACGCGTAGCATTCGTCTCCAGCACCACATTTCGAATGCGTCAATCCTTTTCCTATCCTCTGATTTTATTGTCCATGTTTCGGCACCGTAACTGAAGATTGAAAAAATGAGTGTCCGTACCAGTCTCATTTTGAGTTTTTTGGATAAAGAGCGGTCTTTCCATATTTTTGACAGTCGCCTCATCGCGTTCTTGGCCATCCCTATTCTTCTGCGAATTTCCGTATGGGAGGAGGCTGCATTGCTTAAGGAAGATCCTAGATACGTGAACTCGTCTACTTTCTCGAATTGATTTAGGGCGCCTGTTGTTTATAGGATATTCGCGTGGTCCACAATCATGATTTTTGTTTTCTGATTATTAATCTTGAGCCCACACTTGTTGCTTTCGGTTTCTACTCTCTTTATCAGTCTCGACATCTCCTCTTCAGATGTTGCTATCAGTGTTGTATCGTCTGCGAATCTTAAGTTTGAGATCTTTTTTCCTGCAATGGAGATGCCGCCTCTCCATCCATCGAGTGCGTTCCTCATTATGTATTCTCCATATAAATTGAACAGGTCTGGAGATAGTATGCACCCTTGTCGTACACCTCTGCTGGTTTTGAAGGTATCAGATTGCTGGTTTTCAATTCTTATTTTAACTGAGTTATCTTCGTGTAAGTTTTTAATTAATATTGCCAAATGATCTGGAACTCCCATCTCATGAAGAACTGTCCAGAGAACTTCCCACTTCACACAATCAAATGCCTTTTGGTAGTCTAGAAAACAGATTATTATTGGAATTTTAAATTCGCGGGCCTTTTCTATGAGCTGCCGCATATTAAGGATTTGCTCTCTCGAACCCTTCCCTTTGACAAAGCCTGCTTGTTCTTGGGGAATTTGTTTGTCTAAGTATTGTTGCAAACGGCGTGTAATGATTCTTAGTAATATTTTGCTTGGATGGGAAATCAGTGAGATGGTGCGATAATTACTACACTTTGTAGTTGTTCCTTTTTTATGGATTGGTATGCACAATGATGTGCGCCATTCTCTGGGCCACTTTCCGCATCTCAAATTTTATTACAAAGTTTCCACATTATGTAACATCCTTTGTCTCCCATGTTCTGAAGGAGCTCTCCCGTGATATCATCGCAGCCAGGGGATTTATTCTTCTTGAGGTGAGTTACAGCTTCTTCAATCTCGGACAGCAGAATTTCAGGTTCAGGGTTGTATGCGATGTTTTCGAGGTCTGAAGTGTGGCCTAGATTTACGTGTTCTTCCCTGTAGAGCTCTGAACAATAGTTTTTCCATGTTTCCAACACTCTGTCAATATCACTTATGATAATACCATGTTTGTCCTCTATTGCATAGTTCTTGAGTTTAAATTCTCTCGCAAAAATTTTCACTTTCCGGAAGAGATCTTTGGTTTCATTTCGATATCCGTGATTTTTGTATCAAAAGCACAAAAAAGATTTTTTTTATAAATGTATAAAAAAGTTTTATAAATGTACTTTGAAAATATTTCTACGCATCATCCACAGTAGAATCAGAGATAAATGTGAAGAAGACCAGGATGAAACACAATTTGGCTTCAGAAATGGACTGGGAACTCGAGACGCCCTCTTTGCACTAAATATATTACTGCGGAAATGTCGAGATCAAAGGAAAGACGTCTTTGCTATATTTATTGACTATGAAAAGGCCTTTGATCGAGTACAGCATCACAAATTAATTACAATATTTAAAAAGATAAAGGAGTTCATAGTCAAGACATACAATTCATAGAAAAGTTATACTGGCGTCAAACAGCGACAGCTCGCATAAACGAAAAATCAACAGAAATATGTAAAATACAAAGAGGTGTCAGACAGGGTTGTATACTATCCCCACTGTTATTTAATTTATATTCAGATAGAATATTTAAAGAAGCGCTGCATAATTTGGAATGGGGCGTGAAAGTTAATGGAATTCTGATAAATACGATCAGATATGCAGACGATACAGTTATTTTAAGTGATGACATGAATGGATTACAATTCCTTTTAAATGCCATTGATAAAGTGGGAAGAGAGTTTGTCTTCTTCTTAACATGCCATACACCAAAGTGCGTAGGCGACTATCTCATTACTAGAATTCTGTTCTTGGCGGCGTGACACAGCTCGCCTGTATTGTGTATTCCTGTTAATTCTTTAATTTTTCTTAACCAGGATAATTGTTTGCGGCCGGCTCCTCTCCTACCTTCGATCTTCCCTTGTAGGATTAACTGTGGTATTTCATATTTTGCTCCTCTTAATATGTGCCCAAGGTAACCAATCTTGCGTTTTTTAATTAATTTAAAGAGTTCTCTTTCCACGCCGGCTCTCTTAAGGACGTCATCGTTTCGAACTCTATCCACCCAAGGTATGCGCATCATTCTTCTTAATGACCACATTTTAAATGCTTCAAGTTTGTTGATAGATGTTTTTTTCAAAGTCCACGTTTCCATGCCATAAAGCAAGATGGACCATACGTAGCACCATTCTGTAGCGTATTTCGAAATGTAGGTTTTGATTACATAGAAGCGGTCTGAATTTCACAAAAGCTTGTCTTGCCATTTGTATTCGGGTTTTTATCTCTTGTTGTGGATCCGATTGGTCATTGATTGTGGTGCCAAGAGAGTTTGGCCTAAACATAAACTGTTCAAAAACAAAACACATGGTGTTTAGCCGTTTAGCACATCAAGATGCACGATTATATGTTGATGGTCATATAATTCAAAGAGTGTCCAGTTTTAATTATCTTGGTTGCCATATTACTGAACAACTAGATCCAGATCAAGAGATAAAAGGTAGAATCGAGATAGCCCGCACGACATTTTTAAAAATGAAGTCATTCTTCTGTAATGATAACTTGCAACTTCAACTTCGAAAGCGCATGGTTAAATGCTACATTTGGTCAGTCCTCTTATACGGTGTCGAAGCATGGACATTAAAAATATCCACCATTAATCGTCTGGAGGCCTTTAAATGTGGCTGCACAGACGTATACTAAAAATTCCATGGACGGCTATGCTGACAAATGTGGCAGTCCTTGAGAGATCAAATGCTGCTCGCGAGCTGCTTGATAACATCAAATGTAGAAAGATGGCCTATTTTGGACACGTAGTAAGGGGAGACCGACATAATATTCTTCAAATTATTATGATGGGTAAAATCGAAGGACGCAGAGGAATTGGTAGAAAGCAGGCCTCTTGGTTGAAGAATATCGGGGAGTGGACAGGAATGAGGAAAGCTGAGCAATTCTTTAGAATAGGTCAAGACAGAGACAGTTTCGCCATGTTAATCACCAACGTCAAGGGGACTTGATAAGGCACGTTAAGAAGAAGAAGTATAAAAAAGTTATATGCAAAAATTTGACACCAATACAATTTCCCATTTTACCCCCACCGTGTGGGTAAAACGGGATACACCATGGGGGTAAAATGGTATAGGATTTTTATGTTATTTTAATTGATTTTCTCTTTTTTTTAAGTTTAATTTTTTTATTTTTATGCAAAATACAACAACTTAAACTCAAAAATTCAAAAGGAACGAAGAAGAGCAATTAACTAAATAAGAAATAACGATGGATTAAAGCTAAAAAACCCAATATTAATAGGAATAATAATACAGAACATTTTTCGTAAATATTAATAGGAATAATAATACCGAACATTTTGCTTAAATATTAATAACAATATTCGCAAATAAATACATCATCATCGTTGTCAGCTCCTGCACAAGCCTCATGTCCCCATTTTTTACAATTGCAGCATTGTATCCAGCCTTCTCCTTTTTTGTCTGAAGAATATCTATTGTTGCAATAAAATCATTCGTCATCTGCACTGCTGTCACTGTTTTTAACCTTCTTGGAAGTTTTTTCTGTTTTTACGGTTTTCTGCTTTAGTGACTTAATCTTGGTCTTTGAGTTAACATGTTTAACATTAACTTTTGGTTTTCTGGTAGCTAGAAATGTCTCCAATTCTTATTTATAAGGGGTGCTTGTTAATATGACAGTTTTACCTTTATTTTCACTCTGTTGCTTAATTTGTTTTTGCGGTGCTTTTGGATAGGGAACAACTTGTTCCGGAGAAAATAGACCTAAACCAGTGCTTGTTGAGGGCATGTCCATAAGCAAATCTTTAGAAGATTCATTATTTTATGTTTCTGGAGTAACTTGTTCTTCGACAGGCTGGTCATTTTTGGATTGATTTTTTCGGGGCTCGATATGTTTTCTTCAATATTTGGCTCATGATCAGTAGGCAAAGTTGCAGCGAACATCTCTTCGGTAAAAACAGTACGATTCAGTGGAAAAATTCCTGTTTTTTTTGGAAACCATTAATGGCATTTAATGGAATTGATGCTCGTAGGAGAGTTTTTCCAAATAGATGAGCCACCTCTGAGATAGTTACACAAGGCTACAGAAAACGGCAGAGATGCGAGTACTGAGAAGAATTACAGGAAATACGCTGACAGATCGAAAGAGAAGTGAAGACAGAAGAAAATGTAACATACAGTGTATAAATGAATGGACACAAAATAGAACTAAAAACAAGCAGAATGGAATAGACCCGTGTCGTCAAAATAGCAAGAGATAAGTCACCAATCGGTAGTTACATTAGACGATCGCGCAAAAGTTGGAGTGACAACCTTTCATAGAGGTATTAATCCACCAATGAACAAGCAAAATTGCTTATAAAGAGAAAGAAGAAAAAGAAGAAGTATTTTTTTGCATAAAGGATGTTTTCTAGGGATAAAAACTTGAAACCAATGGAAAATTAATTCAGAAGCGATGAATGAATTGTTAAGTATTAACTTTAATTCACAAGTTAAGCAATTTTCACCGTTAAAAAATATTGTTAACGTTATTTACCTCATAAGCGTTGGTTTATAAGAGTTGAAAATTTATATTGAAGTACAAATTATCTTTGAATATTTGTCATCTTGACCTTAACAGTATCTTAACCCTTCAGTCTTCTTACCCCTTACGATATGAAGGATTTGACTTTTGAATGAAATAACTAAAAAACTTGTGAAAAGATACTTGAGACTACAGTTCATGGGGTTCAATGTCTAATGAATATATAATCTTTGAATATGTTTATTTTACTTAATTCAATCAGATTTTAATGCATAAAATCTTAAATACGTTTTTTAATATTTTTTCCACATAGGGGTAGTTTGAGCCCCTTAAAAACTTTGCTTATATATAACTTTTACAAAGGATGATAAGAAAAGCTTAAATCCAAATTTTCAGCTAACTCCATGTAGTCCGACAGAACTGGGAGCTAAGGTCATATTTTCCGCCCGAGTTACTGGACTAGTAGAAATCAACGTGTTATCGATATATAGTTTATGAATTGGTGTAGAATTAATAAAAACTGCTAAAAAATAACACAAATAGTATCAAAAAAATGTGCCGGTTCGATGTAGCTTTGATTAAGTCATTTAAACCAGCTAGTAAACTCTTAACGAAATAATAACTGGGATCATTAAATCATAATTTCGCGATTATACTTATGCTTTAAATAATTAACGCACGAAGTCCTGGTTTCCGAATAACTTTAACTTTAATATATTTCCCACAATCCGCGATTTGACTTAATTGATCTACTTATTACGTGTTGTTCGGCCATAAAAAAAATTTAAATTACAAATGAAACTACAGAAGTTGTCACGATTGTTTCGATAGTGTGCTAGCAAATGGTAGAGGAATGAAAATATTGTAGATGACTTTTAATTACCCCTTAAGTTTATGGTGTATGTTAAAATAAGTTTGTTAGTTTTCCTGTTCTCGTGACGTACTAAACGAAAAGAAACTAAGGTCAAATAGAAGATTGGGTGTATACATCCGAGATTTACCACAGTTTTTTTTTTAAATTTTAATATACCCATATAAAAATGTCAAATAGATCTTTAACCATTCGTTGTCACATTTTTTTTTTAGACATAATAGTCAAAAAAGTTCATAATAGTTTCGAGTAAAAAACTATATTGTTCAGCAGCTTTTATTGATATGGCACAAGTGTTCGACAAAGTCTGCCATACTGAACTCTTCTATAAAATTAAGAAGCTACTACCACATCCTGATTTTTAGCTACTAACCAGGCAAAACAATGTATACTTTTCACTCAAGTCTATTAGGACAAAATGATCTATATTTCCAAATTAAAAGCATATACTTTTGTAAAATATTTAGATAAGTATATTTTTTTTTAATTCCTGAAAGGTACTGGAAAAAACCAGATATGTATATTATTTATTTATGCAAGAAATAGACTTTTGAGCATAAACCCAATTCTGATTGACTACCAACATGTATCGGAGAGTTAATTCTAAACAACTCAACGGAGGTGACTCAGATGGCCGAAGATCGATTTTTACATGTTGTAAATTTGTTTTTTAATGCCATCGTGGAATGGAAATTTTCTTCGACAAAGTAATTTTTATTTTCTAAAAAGAATGCTGTGGAAAATGGCAGCACACGTGTTTTAAAATAAAAAAGAAGACGAGGACTCGTTTTATAAACTGTGGCTTGTCATTGGTTTATTTTCTTTTACTATGCTAGATTGTGCAAAATTTATACCTAATTTTATTTAGGATGCAAATATTACGCGCCAACAAATAAATTATGCGCAAATAGCATAATTGCCGATAGCATGCCGATTGGAATACTGCTGTAACGCCAATGTGTGGTCGGCATCAACGGCAACACCAATATTGGCGCCAATCCCTTTGATGTATACGCAGAAACCGACAGTCCACGGAAAACTCCAAACGTTGGAACAAGTCATAAAAACGTTGGCGCCAACATTGGCTCCAATACAGTTTTGTCGGTACACACATTGGACGAACGCTGTTGGGGCCAACGTTGGTCCTCATGTGTGGAGCCGGCGTTAGGCAGCGTACTTGTCTCAATTCTGCATCTTTTGTATACAAGTGATCTTCATTCTACTACGATGATTACAGTAGCCATGATTGCAGATAATAAAGTTGCTCTATCTTCATAAGGAGATGCAAAAAGGCATCAAGGCAACTACAAATCTGTCTCAACAAGATATAGAAATGGATCTCCCGAAGACATATCATAGTGACTGAATTAATATCCATTTATGTTACATTCAGACCACGAAACAAAAAAAATTTAGAAATCATTAGAAAAAGTGATAATCGTCTTGTTTAGAACTAAACTATAATTATAAATACAGAAGTTATCAATCCAAATAAAATTGGATAATTATATAGCAAACTTAAAATTGACACAACAATGAATCTATACATCCTTCAACTCGTCAAAAATATTCAACAATTATCACTTCACTTAACACGAAACTTACGAGGTCTACGTACTAATAGATCGAGATAATCGTAAAATAATGACCTCGCATAATGTGACTAAAACACCCAAAGCACACTAATTTTTCATCGCTGTGTAATTATAAGCTAACAACAATTAAAACGTAGTTTATATATGTACCCCCCGGGCTACAGATGGAGGTTATTACACGCCTACGCTGAGGTTTTGTAATGGTTGGAATATGTTTACTGTTTTTAGCATTATTAACAAATATACATGTTTATATATGTGTATATATATGTATATACATATATAGTAAACTCTTAAATATTGGGGAAATCTGCAAGAAAGACTCTAATGAGTATCAATTGTTTCGCCGAACGTTTTCGCCAAAGATAATTAATTTGGCTTCTTCGGGCTGAAAGAGAAGAAATTATAATTAGCTACCATATATTACCTATTTAAAAAACACTGGAGATCTTATCGTAACTTAGAATTGTAGAGTTAGGATGTTAAAACAAAAAACTTAAGTATATAGTAACAACATAGTGGTTTTTTTTTTGTTAGTATGTGAAAAAAGTTATCGTTGGAAATGTATAGTAGCTACGAACTTGAAACGCAAGGTGTACCCAAGGTTGAACCGAAAAAACTAATGCAATTACATTTAAAAGAAAAAACTTTCTTTGAGTTGTCTGCAATAAATAAATATTTCTAATTGTTGGCCAACAGCAGGCGTATACAGTGTGTAAAAGCCAAATGGAATAAATTGATTATTTAGGTTACTGTACATATTTATAAAAAATCCCGAAACACGTCAAATTTAAATTATAACTTGACATTCTTTAACGTGAAAATGCAACCCCTACCTTCAACCCCCTTAGAATGACAGGTACAACCCCTCAATTTTTAAAATAGGAAGTATAGGCTTGTGATATATCGTTTGAAAGGTCTTTTCATGCTCCATTCAAAAATGTTGTCGCTTTCAAGTTTATTAAGATTAATTAAGATAAAATAAATTAAAATCATGTGGTTACCGAAATTCGCTAAAATATACTCAAAACTTATTTCCCGTTTAGGTCTTGATAATGAGAAAGTGAACAAAAACCATAGCAATGTGGTTTTTAGATGGTAACCATTAAAAAATTTTAAAGAATTTAATCGTTATTTTAACACGCATTAGTAAATTGTTTTATTTAAGTTAAATAATTTATATATATATAATAAAAAATTTTAATTTAAGTAAAAAGTTCGTTCAATTCAATTTTCAAAAATGATTAGATTAACGGAAATGCATAAAATAACAGTTTTACAAATGATTGGTTACGGAGATAACACCCGAACACAACAGGAAGTAACTCGCCTATTTCATGAGAAATTTGCTAATTTACCGCCTATATCCCAAGGAACAATAAGTAAAATAGAGAAGCAGTTTCGCGAGTTTGGTGATGTAAGGCAGATAAAAAAAACAGCTGCCAATGCACTGAGTGATGAACTCAAATTAGATGTGTTGCTTGAGTTTCAGGAAAATCCACATACATCGAGTAGACAGGCATCCACTACATTCAATGCTAGCCATACATCGATAGAAAACATATTAAAAGAAAATAAATTGCATCCCTATAAGATGATACCTACTCAGGAGCTCATGGAAGACGATTTTGATAGGAGAACTTTTTTTGTGAGCAAATGATGTTGGATAACAATATTATCCAATTAGAAGACGTTATGTTTTCTGATGAGTGTACTTTTTCACTTAATGGTCATGCTAATCGGCAAAATTGTCGCTACTGGGCCACGGAAAATCCTCACTGGATGAGAGAAGAACACACTCAATACCCTCAAAAGGTTAATGTTTGGGCAGGGATTGTAGGAAACAATTTCATTGGCCCCTTTTTCATTGAGGCCAACTTGAATGACAACAATTATTTGGCTTCAAAATGATGTCATTCCAACGTTGGCAAATTTATATCCTGATCCAGGAAACCCTCAAGTTTCAGCGAATACGATATGGTTTCAACAGGATGGAGCACCACCACATTACCAACTTAATGTCCGGCAGTACCTCGATACAATATTTCCCAATCGGTGGATAGGGAGGCGAGGATCGATTGAATGGCCAGCGCGATCACCTGATCTTACATTATTAGATTTTTTTTATGGTGATATGTGAAGAGCCATGTGTACAAAACTAAACCTTCTGATTTAAATGACTTAAAAGAATGAATAACGCTTGCGATTAGGTCGATCACGCCTGTTATGCTAAATAATGTTAGAAGACAGTTTTTTTTGAGATTAGGATGTTGCCAAGACGTTCGCGAACATTTTTGAATGGAGAATGAAAATACCTTTCAAACGATATATCACAAGCCTATACTTCCTATTTTAAAAATTGGGGGTTGTACCTGTCATTCTAAGGACGTTGAAGGTAGGGGTTGCATTTTTACGTTAAAGAATGTCAAGTTATAATTTAAATTTGACGTGTTTCGGGATTTTTTATAAATATGTACAGTAACCTAAATAATCAATTTATTCCATTTGGCTTTTACACACTGTAGAGCAAGAGTATATAAGAGTACGAGAAAAAGTTGGGCAGATCACAGTGGTAACAAGAAAAGGAGCCAGTAGAGAATTATTGGAAATAAAAGGTTAGTTTGCCAGTTTGCCATATAATCAAAAAAGCCTTTCAACCACGATCATAACTAGATCATAATTAATTTGGTTTTTTTAATATATTATTCAGTGATTTCATTTTACAATTAATATAATCTTTTAAATTGCATCATATATACATATATATATATATATATATATATATATATATATATATATATATATATATATATATATATATATATTGTGACAATTAGGGTTTATAGAAAATAATTTATAAGTTATATACTACATAATATTAGATATAAAAAAGTATTTGATTATTTTAAATAAGTTATATACTAGAGAATTTTATAAAAATATATTTATGTGAGGGCATTTTAAGAAATTAGCATATAATAAGTGTAAAAAGTTGTATTTTAGTAGTTATGATTTTGTAGATATTTTTAAGTGAGCCATGTGACTAGGCAACACACTATACCCTCCATTCCTAAGTGTCATTTTAAGAATTTTACGAATATAAGTGGGGTTATATTGTTTGAAATGTGTATTTTATTAAATTAGAGTGTTAGTTACTAATTTGAATGTTTATTCTGATCTGAAAAGCCTAAATGTAAACAAAATTATTAATAGAAAAGAATGGAATTCTCTGGATCTCCGGAGATGGCCATGTTTGCGAAATGGTTTGTTCCAGAAAATTCAGACATGTATTAAATATAATTAAATAGAACATGATATCTTACGAGATGGTTCTAGAATATCCAAAAGATATAAATACCCGTGATTTGGATTCAAGATGGCAGTTTTTGGAAGTTTTTAGTCAGAAGTCAAGCAGTTTATTATGAAAGTTAGTAGATTAGTTAGTGAAGTAAATTTTCAAGAAGTCAGTCAGAAAAGTTTAGGAAGAAATATGAAAGTTAGTTGGAGTCAGTGAATCAAGTACAAATAGTCCAATTGTTTAATATAGTGAGTTAAATGAAGATTAAAAATTATGCATATATTTAATGCACATTTATAATTATACACAAATAATTATTGAAGATTATAAAAGTATATTAGAAGAATATTGGATGGACATTGGAAGGAATTAAAATTATATTATGATTGGAGATTAGTATAAATCAACTTATAATAATTGGATATTGGTATATTGAAAAGAAGAATAAATATAAATGGTGTTTGTTGGTTTGCTTGGTGGTATAGAAATGCTGGTGAAGAAAAATATATCTTAAATTGGTAGAAGCTGATAATTGGAAAAAGAAATTTCACAAAAACAAGGATAACCGAAGTACGAAGACATTCAGTGGTGATTAGAATATATATAGTGGAAAACAGTTCATTTAGGCATTCAGTGAAAGAAAGGTACAAAATTTTGTTAATATAATTTAGTTAGTGTTATAACAATTTCAATTTTGAAGATAGTTTGTTTAAATTTAACATTGTCTATAGAATTTAATTAGTTTTATAAGAACATCAATTTAAAGATAGTTTATTTTAAAATTTACATTGGCTAGGTTAGATATATATGTGTGTTTCATAATAGTTATAATAAAGATAATTTAAAAAAGTACTTACAAGCTAATTCTTTGAGAACCGCGATAAAAACCCTATATTATTAAAAATACTCATTGCTCATCATTCAAACAAAAAATACATCATAACAATTTGGCACCCAACGCGGTGGCTCTCTATTTAAAAGAATTAGTTTGGGAAGATAAGTGCTCTCATATAATTAAATTAATTATCAGTAAAAAAAAAATTATAGATTTTATTTTAATTATATTTGAACAAGTAAAGTCTCAAAATGTCTCAAGGAAAGAAAGGTACAAGAAGCAAAAAGAATGAAGAAGATGTGGAAGTAGAAACACAACCTATACAAGAGGAGAGTTTAGTTCAAGTTCCACAAGATACTGCAGAAATGAATCCAGAAAGAGAGGAAAATGTCAATATGGCAGCTTTGATGTCATTAATGATGCAGATGAACAAGACAATGGAAGAGAATACAAAAAAAATGGAAGAGAATACAAAAAAAATAGAAGAGAATTCAAAAGAAGTCAAAGAAGACATAAAAAAAATGGAACAGAAAATGGAAGAGAATACGAAGAAAATGGAAGAGAATACGAAAAAAATGGAAGAGAACACGAAAAAAATGGAAGAGAATTATAGAAAATTAGAAAAGAAAATAGAAGATAATAATAATAAAATTGTAAAACAAATGGAAAAACAAATGGATAAAAAACTTGAAGCTGCAGAGAAAAAAGTAGCAAATGAAATAAAAATTATACGGAAGGACTACAAGAAAAGGATAGAAAATGAGAGGACAGAAGTAAAGAGGATTATTCAAGATAATAAGATAGATATAGAACAGAAAATAGAGTTACAGAAATGTAACTTAGAAGTAAAAATTAACGAAGACAGGAGAAACACAGAAGAAAAATTAGATGATATACAACAAAATATCCAAATAAATAGTAATCAAATAAGAAATGTGGAACAGAGAATAGATGATATTTCACAAATGAGAGACATAGGGAGACCTTACTTAAATTTAACAAATGAGACTGGGATTAAATTCTCTGGTAATATAAAAAATTTGCATCCTAGAGTATACATAAATAGTTTAAAACATAAATTAAGATTGGTGAATAATATTAATGATATTAAAGATTATATTAGAGTGACATTAAATGACAATGCAGCAACTTGGTTTGCTAGTATTGAGAATGATTTAGATAATTTTCAAACATTTGAAAATAAATTTTTAAATTATTATTGGGGTGAATTAGAGCAAGCCAAGTTTAGAGAAATTCTATATTTTGGAAAGTATAATCAAAATTTAAAATCAAATATGGTAGATTATGCATTGAAATTGATAACAGTTGCAAAATATTTAGAACCACCACTTAGAGAGGATGAAACAGTCTTAAATATATCTAGACATTTTGATGCTGATGTTGTGCAAACCGTAACTGTACAAAATATTCAAACCATAGATAGTTTTATTAATTTTATTCAAAGAATACAAAGAGGCAATATGACAAGTAATAATAACAACAGAAAAAACAATAATAACTTTCAATATGGTAAAAATGATAATCAACAATATAGACAATCATATAATAGATATGGTAATAATTTACAAAATTTTAATAATAATAACAGTAATTATAATAGACAACATTTTAATAACAGTACTAATAATAATAGACAAGATTTTAACAATAGAAAAAATACAGAGCGACCTAACTATAACAGACAGGTAAATTGTGTTCGAAGGAATAGGAGCTGCGAAGACAGGGAACGAAATAGTACAAGGCAGGAAAATGTGAGTAGAAGTCATAGTAGGGAAAGACATAGGACATCAGATCCAAGTGGTCAGATACAATCTGACAATTCTAATAATCAAAATTTTGTGCAGTAAACTTTCTGAATTACAAGTTAGGCCATTGCTATTATGAAAAACCTTCTGAATTTATTTCTTTAGATGAAGATAAAATTATTGAATCTATTAATTTAATTTATATAAATGCTTTGGCCAAAAATAAAATGATTAAAATTATGATAGATACTGGTTCAGAAAGTACATTAGTCTCGGAGAATTTTATTTTTAATACATTAAAACTATCAGATATAATAAAGATTCCAAAAATTAAAATTATTGGTGCAAATAATAAGAAGTTGGGTGAAATTGATAAACTAGCCAATTTTAAAATTAATATTCTTAATAAAGAAATTAATATGCAAGGATTTATTGTCAAGGATTTATGTGTTGATATATTAATGGGAAATGATGAATTGGAAAAGAAGAAAGTAAAGATAGATTTTGAAGAGAAAATGGTAACTTTGGAAGGGCAAATAATTAAATTTATGCAGAAAGATGAGGTAGAAGAAGGAATAAGAGTTGATAGGATATTATTAAAAGAAAATAATGATGTTTATGAAGAAGAAATGTATTTTGATGATAGGGAAATGTCCCAGAAGAATGTAAAGAATAATTATTGTAGTGAATATTTAAGGAATGGAAATTTTAAGCAGATGGATGCCTACGAGGCGGAGTGCGTAAAATTGGAAGCAAGGAATAATGAGTACATAATGAAGAATAATTTTATTTGTAAAGAAGAAGATATAATGAAAGTTTTAAATTGCCCTGAAGAATATAAATCAATAGTCATTTCCATATTGCAGCAACACAAGGGACTTGTCAATAAAGAAAATAGAATTTCACAAAATTATATCCATAGTATAAAAGTTAAAGAAGAAAAAGATTTTAAAACAAAATCATACCCAATACCATATAAATACAGAGAAGAAGTAAACAAAACAATTAATAATATGTTAGAAGATGGGATCATTGAGAAGGCAGACACACGTTTTATTAACCCCATAGTAGTAGTACGAAAAAGATCAGGTGAAATCAGGTTATGTTTGGATGCAAGGAATATTAACAAGATCACTGAAAAGCAATTTGAAGCACCAATGAGTATAGATGGAATACTAGGAAGAATTACAGGAATGTCATTTTTCACTAAAATTGATTTACAGCATAGTTTTTGGTTAATACCTCTAGAAAGAAAAAGTAGACAGTATACAGGATTTCAGATAGATGGAGTAGTATATCAATTCAAAGTACTACCAATTGGACTTCAATCATCTTGCAGTGTTCTATGTAGATGTCTTCATGATATTTTGGATCAATATAAACATTTTGTAATTCACTACATTGGTGATATATTAATTGTTTCTAAAACGGCTGAAGATCACGAGAAACACCTAAAAATTATAATAAACAGATTAGATAAAGTTGGACTTAAAATAAATCAAGAAAAATGTACATTTTTTCAAAAAGTAGTGATATATCTAGGTTATATATAAACTTAACACTAACAGCTTACTGATATATCCATTTTATTCAATAGACTTGATTTGTTAAATAGATGGTAGATTTCATTATTTGAATCAATTTGACATCATACTTGTTGAATTTTGTATATATGGAAATTAATTTGTACCCTAAAAATCATAATTTGGGGTTAGACACAAAATTGATACTATAATTGCTATAAAAATGTCTTTCTAATATAATTATGTGAAAAAACTTACCAATTTATATTGATGAAAGTTATTTTGAATGGAAATAATTCCTAGATTTTGTCTATAAACAAACAGAACACAATATCCATTATATTTTTAATTAAGGTTATATTTTATTCTCTCCATTTGACATGACAGTTTGACCATAGAATAGCCGAACTGTGCTATGTTGTTCTCTGTTTTGACATAGACAGCGAACAGGGATGTATTTGATAGAACAATTAAAATAGGAAATTAAATTATTTCATTTATTATAATTACTAAGGTATGTGGATAAGAAAATTAATATGTAAAAAAATAATAAGTAAATTATTTATTTTAAATTTAAATTTTGGGGTATTGTGACAATTAGGGTTTATAGAAAATAATTTATAAGTTATATACTACATAATATTAGATATAAAAAAGTATTTGATTATTTTAAATAAGTTATATACTAGAGAATTTTATAAAAATATATTTATGTGAGGGCATTTTAAGAAATTAGCATATAATAAGTGTAAAAAGTTGTATTTTAGTAGTTATGATTTTGTAGATATTTTTAAGTGAGCCATGTGACTAGGCAACACACTATACCCTCCATTCCTAAGTGTCATTTTAAGAATTTTACGAATATAAGTGGGGTTATATTGTTTGAAATGTGTATTTTATTAAATTAGAGTGTTAGTTACTAATTTGAATGTTTATTCTGATCTGAAAAGCCTAAATGTAAACAAAATTATTAATAGAAAAGAATGGAATTCTCTGGATCTCCGGAGATGGCCATGTTTGCGAAATGGTTTGTTCCAGAAAATTCAGACATGTATTAAATAGAATTAAATAGAACATGATATCTTACGAGATGGTTCTAGAATATCCAAAAGATATAAATACCCGTGATTTGAATTCAAGATGGCAGTTTTTGGAAGTTTTTAGTCAGAAGTCAAGCAGTTTATTATGAAAGTTAGTAGATTAGTTAGTGAAGTAAATTTTCAAGAAGTCAGTCAGAAAAGTTTAGGAAGAAATATGAAAGTTAGTTGGAGTCAGTGAATCAAGTACAAATAGTCCAATTGTTTAATATAGTGAGTTAAATGAAGATTAAAAATTATGCATATATTTAATGCACATTTATAATTATACACAAATAATTATTGAAGATTATAAAAGTATATTAGAAGAATATTGGATGGACATTGGAAGGAATTAAAATTATATTATGATTGGAGATTAGTATAAATCAACTTATAATAATTGGATATTGGTATATTGAAAAGAAGAATAAATATAAATGGTGTTTGTTGGTTTGCTTGGTGGTATAGAAATGCTGGTGAAGAAAAATATATCTTAAATTGGTAGAAGCTGATAATTGGAAAAAGAAATTTCACAAAAACAAGGATAACCGAAGTACGAAGACATTCAGTGGTGATTAGAATATATATAGTGGAAAACAGTTCATTTAGGCATTCAGTGAAAGAAAGGTACAAAATTTTGTTAATATAATTTAGTTAGTGTTATAACAATTTCAATTTTGAAGATAGTTTGTTTAAATTTAACATTGTCTATAGAATTTAATTAGTTTTATAAGAACATCAATTTAAAGATAGTTTATTTTAAAATTTACATTGGCTAGGTTAGATATATATGTGTGTTTCATAATAGTTATAATAAAGATAATTTAAAAAAGTACTTACAAGCTAATTCTTTGAGAACCGCGATAAAAACCCTATATTATTAAAAATACTCATTGCTCATCATTCAAACAAAAAATACATCATAACAATTTGGCACCCAACGCGGTGGCTCTCTATTTAAAAGAATTAGTTTGGGAAGATAAGTGCTCTCATATAATTAAATTAATTATCAGTAAAAAAAAAATTATAGATTTTATTTTAATTATATTTGAACAAGTAAAGTCTCAAAATGTCTCAAGGAAAGAAAGGTACAAGAAGCAAAAAGAATGAAGAAGATGTGGAAGTAGAAACACAACCTATACAAGAGGAGAGTTTAGTTCAAGTTCCACAAGATACTGCAGAAATGAATCCAGAAAGAGAGGAAAATGTCAATATGGCAGCTTTGATGTCATTAATGATGCAGATGAACAAGACAATGGAAGAGAATACAAAAAAAATGGAAGAGAATACAAAAAAAATAGAAGAGAATTCAAAAGAAGTCAAAGAAGACATAAAAAAAATGGAACAGAAAATGGAAGAGAATACGAAGAAAATGGAAGAGAATACGAAAAAAATGGAAGAGAACACGAAAAAAATGGAAGAGAATTATAGAAAATTAGAAAAGAAAATAGAAGATAATAATAATAAAATTGTAAAACAAATGGAAAAACAAATGGATAAAAAACTTGAAGCTGCAGAGAAAAAAGTAGCAAATGAAATAAAAATTATACGGAAGGACTACAAGAAAAGGATAGAAAATGAGAGGACAGAAGTAAAGAGGATTATTCAAGATAATAAGATAGATATAGAACAGAAAATAGAGTTACAGAAATGTAACTTAGAAGTAAAAATTAACGAAGACAGGAGAAACACAGAAGAAAAATTAGATGATATACAACAAAATATCCAAATAAATAGTAATCAAATAAGAAATGTGGAACAGAGAATAGATGATATTTCACAAATGAGAGACATAGGGAGACCTTACTTAAATTTAACAAATGAGACTGGGATTAAATTCTCTGGTAATATAAAAAATTTGCATCCTAGAGTATACATAAATAGTTTAAAACATAAATTAAGATTGGTGAATAATATTAATGATATTAAAGATTATATTAGAGTGACATTAAATGACAATGCAGCAACTTGGTTTGCTAGTATTGAGAATGATTTAGATAATTTTCAAACATTTGAAAATAAATTTTTAAATTATTATTGGGGTGAATTAGAGCAAGCCAAGTTTAGAGAAATTCTATATTTTGGAAAGTATAATCAAAATTTAAAATCAAATATGGTAGATTATGCATTGAAATTGATAACAGTTGCAAAATATTTAGAACCACCACTTAGAGAGGATGAAACAGTCTTAAATATATCTAGACATTTTGATGCTGATGTTGTGCAAACCGTAACTGTACAAAATATTCAAACCATAGATAGTTTTATTAATTTTATTCAAAGAATACAAAGAGGCAATATGACAAGTAATAATAACAACAGAAAAAACAATAATAACTTTCAATATGGTAAAAATGATAATCAACAATATAGACAATCATATAATAGATATGGTAATAATTTACAAAATTTTAATAATAATAACAGTAATTATAATAGACAACATTTTAATAACAGTACTAATAATAATAGACAAGATTTTAACAATAGAAAAAATACAGAGCGACCTAACTATAACAGACAGGTAAATTGTGTTCGAAGGAATAGGAGCTGCGAAGACAGGGAACGAAATAGTACAAGGCAGGAAAATGTGAGTAGAAGTCATAGTAGGGAAAGACATAGGACATCAGATCCAAGTGGTCAGATACAATCTGACAATTCTAATAATCAAAATTTTGTGCAGTAAACTTTCTGAATTACAAGTTAGGCCATTGCTATTATGAAAAACCTTCTGAATTTATTTCTTTAGATGAAGATAAAATTATTGAATCTATTAATTTAATTTATATAAATGCTTTGGCCAAAAATAAAATGATTAAAATTATGATAGATACTGGTTCAGAAAGTACATTAGTCTCGGAGAATTTTATTTTTAATACATTAAAACTATCAGATATAATAAAGATTCCAAAAATTAAAATTATTGGTGCAAATAATAAGAAGTTGGGTGAAATTGATAAACTAGCCAATTTTAAAATTAATATTCTTAATAAAGAAATTAATATGCAAGGATTTATTGTCAAGGATTTATGTGTTGATATATTAATGGGAAATGATGAATTGGAAAAGAAGAAAGTAAAGATAGATTTTGAAGAGAAAATGGTAACTTTGGAAGGGCAAATAATTAAATTTATGCAGAAAGATGAGGTAGAAGAAGGAATAAGAGTTGATAGGATATTATTAAAAGAAAATAATGATGTTTATGAAGAAGAAATGTATTTTGATGATAGGGAAATGTCCCAGAAGAATGTAAAGAATAATTATTGTAGTGAATATTTAAGGAATGGAAATTTTAAGCAGATGGATGCCTACGAGGCGGAGTGCGTAAAATTGGAAGCAAGGAATAATGAGTACATAATGAAGAATAATTTTATTTGTAAAGAAGAAGATATAATGAAAGTTTTAAATTGCCCTGAAGAATATAAATCAATAGTCATTTCCATATTGCAGCAACACAAGGGACTTGTCAATAAAGAAAATAGAATTTCACAAAATTATATCCATAGTATAAAAGTTAAAGAAGAAAAAGATTTTAAAACAAAATCATACCCAATACCATATAAATACAGAGAAGAAGTAAACAAAACAATTAATAATATGTTAGAAGATGGGATCATTGAGAAGGCAGACACACGTTTTATTAACCCCATAGTAGTAGTACGAAAAAGATCAGGTGAAATCAGGTTATGTTTGGATGCAAGGAATATTAACAAGATCACTGAAAAGCAATTTGAAGCACCAATGAGTATAGATGGAATACTAGGAAGAATTACAGGAATGTCATTTTTCACTAAAATTGATTTACAGCATAGTTTTTGGTTAATACCTCTAGAAAGAAAAAGTAGACAGTATACAGGATTTCAGATAGATGGAGTAGTATATCAATTCAAAGTACTACCAATTGGACTTCAATCATCTTGCAGTGTTCTATGTAGATGTCTTCATGATATTTTGGATCAATATAAACATTTTGTAATTCACTACATTGGTGATATATTAATTGTTTCTAAAACGGCTGAAGATCACGAGAAACACCTAAAAATTATAATAAACAGATTAGATAAAGTTGGACTTAAAATAAATCAAGAAAAATGTACATTTTTTCAAAAAGTAGTGATATATCTAGGTTATATATAAACTTAACACTAACAGCTTACTGATATATCCATTTTATTCAATAGACTTGATTTGTTAAATAGATGGTAGATTTCATTATTTGAACCGCGATAAAAACCCTATATTATTAAAAATACTCATTGCTCATCATTCAAACAAAAAATACATCATAACAATATATATATATATATATATATATATATATATATATATATATATATATATATATATATATATATATATATATATATGTTGTATATTTTTTTTGGCGAATATAATATAAATTTCTTTACTAACCAACTGGACGAGATTGGTAAATACACATCAAAGGTTGAATTTCTGGTGGAGTAGTCATGATTAGGTCTTGCTGGAAAAACATGTAGGTGTTTACAAATTAATCAAACAGTTTTAAAAATAGTGGGGGTAAAGAGGAAAAAGTGAAAATCTCGTGATTTTTGAAGTAGCTTCTGCAATGTGTTATTCTACTGTGGCGATAAGATACTGTATTGCTCTTTTTTAACTTAAAAATAACATCACATTGGACAGTACTACAAGAAGATTTGCTTTGGATACTACTAATTATTTGGATCAGTTCAGATTTATCAACTGGTCTTATAAAGAATGAATTCGAGACGTTTTTTGAATTGTGGAGATAGGAAATATAATCTTGTTGTGGCAAAATAGTTGATGTTACATTTTTACTTAAATTAACGAAGTATTCATTTAAATTTTTAGAGTTTGGAAGAGAAAATGCTTGAGCTGTGTTAGTTTTATTTCGAAGATCAATTATTTTGGACCAAGTTTCTCTTGCAGCATTTTTAGAGCTTCCTAGACGATTTTGATAGTTCCTTTTTTTAGCTGCTTTGATAAGTTTTAGATAGGTTTCTGTGTACTTGGAGATATATTCAGTGACATAGACGTTGGTAGTGAATTTCTTGATGTACAGTAGTGAACGCATATTCTTGGCTGATATGCGGATACCTCTGGTAGTCCAGGGTTTGTGATGTTTTGACTTAATTGTAATTAAAGGAAATACCTTATTGAAAATACAGACAAGCCTATCTAAAAAATCAGTTAAATTATAGTCCACAGAAGGAAAGTACTATTCAGAAGTCAAGCACAAATTTTGGAATTTACGAAACTTCTGAGCGGAAAAAATCCTACCTAAACGTTGGGTTTTCGAGGATGGTTTATTAAGAGTGTTAAACTTGGTATATACTGCTTCATGATCAGATACTCCTGCATCAATAATTGTAGAGCGTACATCAAAGGGGAGAAATATGAGACAATATAATAAATTATAGTAGATGTTGTTTTAGTAATTCTTGTAGGAGAATGAATTAACGTGCATTGTGAAATCATACGATTCGAATATATTGACCAAGGATAATTGGGAAGCTCAAGCATCAGTGTAGAACTAACTCTCTTAGTATTTATTAAACAAGTAATAGAGTTTTTCTTAGTAATGGAGAAGGCAAAAACCAAACACTGTGTTTGACAAAAGAAAAGTGGAGAAAGAAAATTAAAAAAAAAAAGTTTAAAAAGTTATGAGAAGAGAAAAGAAAATTATATAAATTAAATTCGTTATAATGATGTTATAATGAAGAACGATGAAAAAATACGTTCCACAAAAAAGTGGTTCAGATGACTGACAAAATGTTCTCTTCTCCTAAAACTCTTATACCCATAATTTGTCCTTTCAAATCTATTGAGGATTAGTACTTCTTGAAATCCCTTTTAAAATATGGAAAGACCGAACAATAACAGGGAATACAAAGTCAGCTTGACCAATGTTCTTATTATTACTATTTTTATGTCCATATGCAGCTGAAACATGGACTCTCAAAAAATCGATAAAAGTAAGATGAAAACTTTATTACAAGAATTATTTGTAATGTCATTAAATGACACATTTCCTATCAATACATGCATTCGCTTTAAAAGTGTACAATATAGTTCTTACAGTATTGTGCGAATTAATGTGAACAGAGATCGAAATTCAGTTTCATATGTTGGCACACCTGCTCTGCCTATTCTGTCAACTGTTTTGTCAAAAAACAACATAACCTCAAAACCTTATTAGTATATTGTTCAAAACACGTGCTTTGTGTTTTATATCATTATTATATTTTGTTGTATCTCAGGTTATGTGCAAGTTGGTGTTATTTTCATTGATTTAACTGTGCAATCAGGTTTAACTTTTTAATATGGATATCACTCCTAGGAAAAGAGAAAGGATCATAACACTTAGTGAGCATACACCAATGACTCAGAGGGACATTGCAAAGGAGTTTTGTGTAAGTTTGGGTGCAGTAAACAAAATAATTAAACAAAAAAAGGAAACAGGGTCAGTTGAAGTTCAGCGGAAAGGAAAATGTGGAAGAAAACGGAAGAATACTCCTCGAGATGAAGCCTTTCTTTTGCGCGATAGCAAACTTCATCCCAGAAAAACAAGTAATGACCTCCAGGAAGATTTAGAAAATGCTGAAATAAAAATTCACGACTCAACGGTACGCAGACGTATCTTACAAGGAGGGAGAAGAGCCATGAGACCGCAGAAGAAACAACTTCTGACAGCGCCTATGATGAAAAAAGACTAAATTGGGCAAAAAATACGCTTATGTGCAGAGCCAGCGATCAAAATTCGTATGAAAGGCAGCCAATGAGTCACTTTCAGCTAGCCATATTAACCAAACAGTTAAACATCCCACCAAAAAAATGTTCTGGGGCTGTTTTTCATACTCGGGAACTGGCACTCTTATTGTTATTGAAGATATGATGAACAGTGAAAAGTAAAAAGCCATTTCAGGACAACGCTTAACTATAGAGCTTGACAAAGTACAGGCCGAAGGAACTGCAATTTTTTAACAAAATTCAGCTCCGTGCCATGTATCGAAGGTTATGATGAAATACTTCATATGATGAAAGGATAATAATATCACCCTTCTTGATTGGCCTAGGAATTCACCTGACCTTAATCCTATTGAAAATTTGTGGGCAATATGTAAGGCTAAACTGCAAAAATTTGACTGTACGACAAAAACAAAAATGGTGTAAGCAGTGATTAAGGTGTTGTTTAGAGATGAAGCAACATCTACATTTACATCTTTAAAACATTACTGGATTTTTATACGTTTAAACAATAATTAGGTACAAAAACTTCAGTATGCTAACATAACCATACATCCAAATATTTGCTCTATGTGTATTTTGTTTTCGCATTTTTTTCGCCAATAAAACGGTCCCATCGTAAAAATTCCTCAAAGGGTCATAAACAATTCGGAGTAATTTTTAAAGTTTGTATAATGTGTAATAAACTTAAAATGGTTTGGGAAATGTGTCATTGTTATAATACAATATTGCACCGTTTTGTTGACGTTAGTACATAAAATGTGATTCGAAAGTTGTTATTTATCTATTTTGTCATGACCTAAAATGATATTTTATGCGCATTTTACACGTCCTGTAATAATTAGTGTATTATATATGTGATTTTTATACATGGACATCAGTAGTAGCTAATATTGACTTTTATTAAATCTTAATTACAAGTTAAATGTATAATAAAAGCAAAGTTAATTGTAAAGAAAACAATATACGATGCACGATATGAAGGAAATACTATAATAGGTTTATATTAGCATATAGTTCAATTGTTACTGTAACCACTCTTGTAAAATTTATACCGATGGCTCAAAATCGTCTGCTGGTGTTGACTTGCGCCCTTTACATTATGTTGATAATATTCCGGATTATTGCGATCAGGAATGTGGTCGCCAAAATCTCTAGAAGATAGGCACATTTAGAGAAGAAGCAAATATTCTCTACTAAAGGCTACAAGTGTACACAGTTGGCATAGTTGGAAAATATCAGTCCCGATTTACTCCAGAAAAATGAACCATTAACCAGATTCATTCAATAAGACAGATTCTTGAGAAAACATTGGAATTTAACTTTGAAACCCATCTCCTATTCGTCGACTTCAAGGCCGCATACGACAGTGTCAAGAGAACAGTACTATACCAATCAATACGTGAGTTTGGTGTACCATAAAAACTTATCCGATTAACGAGAATGACAATGTCTAACTTAAAAACCAGCATTAGGATACTGGGAGAAAATTCTACATCCTTTGAGACAAAGGATGGACTCAGACAAGGGGATACCCTGGCTTGCCTCCTATTTAATTGGTAATTTATCCATTGCCTTGGAAAACACAGTCCGAGACACACGAATTAGAAACGGCGGTACTATCTACAATAAATCAATACTTATCTTAGCACATGCTGATGACATTGACATAATAGGGCGTACCAACCGATATATTGAGCAATATTTCCTAGAATTGGAAACGGCGGCGAAACAGGTCGGTCTAGTCATCAACGAAGACAAAACCACGTACATGTTGGTTACTAAGGATCCTATAGCAAATGAGGAACGGGAAACAGCATTTGCTGTTTAACGAGCCAAAGACAATGATGATGACAGAATCTTTGATCAGGAACGGACTAAAGTTCTGGTATGCAGGAACGAAATGAAGTTCTAGATATAAGTAAAACCACCAAACCCAAAATGACCGTTCTAATGACTTGAAGCGTAAGGACCTCTGGTTTGATTTTTACCGATTACTTTCTTTCTCTTTTTCTCTCTATCTCTGATCTGTTACGTACTTCTATAAATGAACTAGTGACGTTTCCCGTCGCATGCGACGGGGGATCCAATCATTTGCCATCTAATGTCAGTCATTAAATTTTTAAAATAATAAACTTTTTGCATATAAACAAAGTAAACATAAAGTATGATCTGGTGCACTTCTGACCTGACAAATTTACCTTATATTGACCTTATGCTTTATATATAAAGCAAATATGTCTATTATCATCCAAAGTGTCATGTGATATGTCGTATGTCGTTATACGCTCATTAATAACGAAGATGTATATTGCCCTGTTTGTAGTCTCTTTGTTTGTTTTTTCTATCTGAATATATTCGTTATATCCTTCCCATTCATTTGCTATGTCGCATCTTAAGATTCAATAAGTTGTTTAATTTGTACTCAGCCTGAGCCCTTCTTTAAGTCTATAAATCAAAATTTGTCTTATAGTAACTCTATTTTTATCTATAGTGCCCTCTGATATCTCGTATGTCGCTGTATGTTCATTAATAATGAAGATACTGTGTATTGCCCTTTTGGTAATCGCTTTGTTTGTTTTTTCTATCTTAACATATTTTTGATATCCTTCCCTTTCATTTAACGTATCACACGCTCCAATTGGACCAATAACAAAACGAGATATGATATAATGCCCTTTTGGTAATGCCGTAATGTGTGTTTTTTCCATCTCACATATTCTTTACCCTCTCCTTTTTAATGACGTATCATACGTCACGATCCGACGAACTATTCTAGTCCCACCACAAATCGCTCAAAAAATGAGCAGAATGAACCTCTTTCTCTTAAGAAAGTTGTTTCATCGGCACCCCATTGAAGATGACCGAAGGTTTTAAGAATGTTCAGTCTTCTAGAATATATACAAGAGAATACAAGCTCAAAATAATACAAGAGAAAGCTTATGAATACGACATAGAACTATATAATATGTGTATATACTTTAAACAAGCTTTTGATAGTGTGAAGAAAATGCTGGAAGACTTCCAAAATCTAGGTATACCAAAAAAATATATCAGCCTCATAAAAATGACGTTGTAGAGTTCAAAAGCCGTAGTTAGAGTAGATGAAGAACTGTCTCCCTGTGTGACATCAACGTGGGGGTGAGACAGGAAGACACACTTTCAACCATGCTGTTCAACCTAGTTCTTGAAGCAGTCATCATAAAACCAATGTAACCTGCCATATAAACTCCAAAACAGTACAAATTACTGCATATGCAATCGATGTAGCCATTTTTAGTAGAAGCAAGGCACGACTAATGGAGACGTTCGAAGAAATCCTGAAGCACAAAAAAGATGGCTTAAAATAAACAAAACGAAAACAAAGTACATGACCATCAAAAGAATACGTAAGAATGAAAATAATATATTAATAGACAACAATACTATTGAACGTGTGCCTTCACATATCTGGGCACAGAAATCAATCAGAAGAATTCCGTAAGTAGCGAAATTAATGCACGTATTTCCAGTGGAAATCGTTCATACTATGCTAATAAAAGATTGATGACATCAAAATTAGACAAAAGAACCAAAATGACTATCTACAGAACTTTGATTAGACCCATAGTAACCTATGGTTGTGAAACCTGGGTAATGACGAAAAAAGAAAAAGCCCAACTTAGGACATTCGAAAGAAAGATTCGAAAGTGTATGGAAATATATATGATATATACAAGAGGAAGGCGGCACATGGAGAATCACGAGAAACAACGAGGTTAATGAACTGAATGAAGGGTACATTGCAATATTTGTGAAACGTCCAAGATTGTTATGGTTGGGACATGTTCAGCGACAAGAAGACACGAAAACGACAAAGAAGATGTTACAGTGGAAGACGGTAGGAAGGCGGAAAAAAGAAAAGCCCAGGACGAGATGGTTGGATGACGTGGAAGACGAACTGAAAACCATGAATATAAGGCAATGCAGGAGAAGGGTCCAAGAGAGATCTGAATGGAAGAACATAGCCAGACAGGCAAAGACCCATCCAGGGTTATGATGCCAAAAGAAGAAGAAGAAACCTTCTAAAAATTGTTTCAATCTGGAGGCAAATATCATACCGAGAATTTTACCTACAAGGGAACAAGTGAACTAAGCAATATGTAAATCATGCTCGACCTTATTTTACTGTAGTCCTATAAGATAGTTCTTGAAAATTTTGAATGCTATTAAAGAAATTTAAACAATTCCTCTAATTTTTGAACATCAATAAAGTGCTTTTAAACTAAACAAATTAAACAAATATTCTTCACTGCACTGAAATCGATTCTGGCCTGTCATTTTTAATTTCTAATAGAGATATTCTCTTGAGTTGTCTTTATAAATTATTTATGATTGATAGTCAATGGATTCGAATAATAATTCATGTCAAAGCGGTGGGATCTGAATACGCATGCATACACAGTGGTTATGGAATACTAAATAAGTCGATATAGATTAGGTACGATATTTGGGTTACATCAATTTTATTCGAAGATAAATGGAATTTTACAGTGACGCTCACTAATCTATTATAAATATACATTTCGTATGCATAACGGTGCGGTGCTATGAGTGTGTATACTTTAATTAAAGTTGAAATGAAAGCTAGAATTGAGTATTTACAGAACTTTTGAGCTTTTATAAATGTATAAATGTGTAAAAACAGTTTCCAATATACCGGTTATTATTAGAGACTGTTTTTTCTTTTACAGAAAGAACATTAAATTTGAAACAGATCCTGGTTTTGATTTGATAATAATAGATAGTTTTTCCATTGCTTCTTTTTCTTTTTGTGTAGATATGACTGTCTTTTTTTCAATGTGCTTCTAGTAAGTTGTCGTTGCATCGTTTCCGTGGTCTTCCCACTGATGGTTTTCCTATCGAGTAACCGTCTCTTGGTCATCGAGTCATGTAAGCAAGGAGATCTTATAAAACCGAAGACAAAAACATGTATAATATTATACACACAGAAATAAGGAGAAAAATCAGAGATGCAAAGGAAAGATGGTATAGTGACAGATACGAAGAGATTGAGTAGTTTGTAGAGAAACATGATAACTTAAACCTTCATAAAAGAATTAGGGAAATAACAGGCACTAATATTAAGAAAAAATTAGATATACTCCTGGATAAAAACGGCAAAATAATTATAGACATCGGTGAAAGGCTTAAAAGATGGCAGGAATATATTCAAGAGCTATTTAAAGACGAACGGACTGAGATAGTACTAGTACTAGAGCAGGAAAAGTTCGACAACGGCCCAGTCATAACAGAAGATGAGGTATTAGAGGCGATAAAGCGAACAAAGAACAACAAGGCAACAGGTCCTAACGAAATACCTGTAGACATAATACGGTTAATAGAAAAACAGCAAATTGGAATATTGGTCGACTTATTCAATTATACAATATACAGTACAGGAATCATTCCCACAGATTGGCTGATGTCAACATTCATAACACTACCAAAAAAACCAAATGCAAAAGAATACCAAGACCACCAGATAATAAGTTTAATGAGTTAATGAGTAATTGGATTTAGAAATGCACTGGGAAAGAGGGAAGCCCTGTTCGCTGTGAATGTACTTGTGCAAAGGTGCATGGATGTTAATCAGCCAGTATATATGTGTTTCTTGGATTACAACAAAGCCTTCGATAAGGTCAGACATAACCGTCTTATCGAATTACTTGAAAAGAAAAACTTAGATATGAGAGACATCAGGATCATTAGCGCTATCTATTATAATCAGATCGCTGTGGTAAAAGAGAACAACGTCTTTTCAAATTAAATACAGATTGAGAGGGGCGTCAGTCAGGGCTATGTCCTGTCTCCTACTCTGTTTAATTTGTATTCAGAGGAAATAATCCAGGAAGCACTAGAAAAACTAACTATGGGAATAAAAGTAAATGGCCGATCAATCAATAATATACGGTTTGCCGACGACACTATTTATTAGCGGAATATCTTGAGGATTAACAACAAATGGTTGACAGAGTGGTAGAAGTCAGTGAAGAAAACGGACTGTCCCTAAACACAAAAAAGACACAATTTATGGTAATTACAAACTTCAATTTTCAATTCCTTTAAAGACTTCTGAGATGCTACGTGTTCTTCGTATTATTTTATGGGTTGGAGGCTTGGACATTGGTTTTTTCCGGATTCGAAAATAATGGATACATTTAAAACACATTGAAAATTTTGCCAGGCGACATTTGGCGCCTTTCCTCTTAATCAAATAAATGTATCTTTTACAAATATCAAGAAACTTTTTATTTTTGAATAAAATAAAGAAGTTTTATTGAAACAAAAATACAATTTACATTAAGTACAATTTAAAAAATATATTTATTTAGTTCAAATAAACGTTTCAATCTATACTCTACTACACTGGTCGGTCATCTGTAACCATTCAAAATACCTTCGTAATGGGGTTATAAGGTTGCCTGCTAAAGTTGTATTGTATTCCTTCAGATACAAGATGGGTTAGTCGTAAACATCTTAAACCGTCAGTTTCAGGTTGGTTTTTACTATTATATCGTATTACCTATCCTCTCTGTATTTCAGTTCTCTAATTAGGGTTAAACTTGTAGTGAGCTATCGACAAATTGTGAACAGATTTTAGCAATGTGTATCTTGTGCATTTTGTCAAACAGAAATATCTGTATTGTTTCGACCATTTTTGATATAAATTATCCTTGGCTATATTTATTCTCTCATCCAATGTTAATGGTTGTAGGTAGTTGAAGGTTGTAACTACTTCTCCCAGCTGTATGCTTTCTTTAGCTGCTTTTTCAACTTGTTCATTGTATGTGATGCCTGAGTGTGCTTTTACCCAAACAAAAATCAGTTTTTTAGTTTCTTGAATTTGCAAGATCATCGTTTTTATTTTGACTATGGAAGGATGGATATATGCGGAGTTGATTTGCAAATGCGATATAATTTAAAACTGGAAGGGAATTACTAAGAATTATTGAGTATGTAGTATTCTTCTCCATTATAAAATCTATAGCTTTTGTAATGGCAAAAGCTTCTGCTGTAAAAATGGACATTTTCTTGCTCAATTTAAATGTGCGTTGTACTTGCAGTAGGACAATAAAAGCGGTGCCTATGCCATAAGGATCTTTTGATGCATCTGTATAAAAAGCTGTATACATTTGGTATTTATTTAATCTTTTCATTATTAAGATATGTTAATTTAGAGTATCTAGGTATCATCACCCGAATATTCAACAATAAAGCATCTGTGTTAACTTTAATTGTTGTAGTAGTGAAATCTTCTTCTTCTTTGTGTGCCGTGCTTGTATTCAAGCGTTGGCTATCGTCATATTGACAAGATGATGAAATGATTCTCGGTCGGCAGCTAGATGAAACAGTTCCTCGACCGTTCGACCTGTCCATTTCTAATGTCAGGACAGTTGTTTTCTTCCGACCCAACGTTTTCCTTCGATTTTGCCCTGAATGATTAACCGGAGTAAGCGATATTTAGGTCCTCTCATTATATGACCGAAGTATTGGACCTTTTTCATTTTGATGATGTTGATCAATTCTCGCTCTTTGTGCACGGTCTCTAGCACGCATTCGTTAGATATGTGTGCTGTCCACGGGATTCTGAGCATGCGACGGTAACACCATAACTCAAACGCTTCTAATTTGTTAAGATTTTTTATTTTTGTTGTCCACGTTTCACATCCACAGAACAAAGTGGACCAGACGTAGCACTTCAATACTCTTAGACGTGTGGTCAATGACAGACTTCTACTGCATAATACGGAACGCCAGTTAATAAAGTTTTTTCGTGCGAGTTCTATTCTGGTCGAAATTTCCTCGTCACTTTCAACCCTGCAATCAATCCAGCTACCCAGATATCTAAAGTGTTCCACCCTTTCCAGGATTTTGTTATCTAATCTTAGTACTGAGTCTTCGATATTAATTTTTCCGACCACCATCCATTTTATTTTTTTTTTGCGTTGATTGTTAAGCCCTTTTCAGTGCATTCGTTGTTTACAGCATTCATCAGGGTTTCAAGATCTTCTAGACTCTCTGCCATTATTACGGTGTCATCGGCGTATCTGATGTTGTTAATAATTTCACCACCGATCTTAACACCTTCGCGGCGATTATTTAACACTATTTCAAAAACTGGTTCAGTGTAGGCATTAAACAACATCGGTGACATAACACATCCCTGTCTGACACCACGCTTAATAGAAACTTTAGCTGAAACCTCTTGGTCCACCTTAACACAAGCGGTCTGATTGTAGTAAAGATTTTTAAGCAATCTAATGTCATACGTGTCCAGACCAACTGAGTCTAAGCATTGAAATAATAATGTATATGGTACTCTATCAAAGGCTTTTTCGAAATCTATAAAACATACGTAAATATTTTTCCTAAACTCAATGCTCTTTTGTAAGAGTATTCGCATGAAAAAAAGAGCTTGTCGAGTACCCATACCGTTTCGGAAACCAAACTGCTCATCACCAGTCTACTGTGTTTCTAAATCCTTCACATAAAGGAGGTGAGTTTTTGTTTGTCCAGTACGATCCTGTGAGGTCTTAAATATTTAGCCTAAAGATTTTGTGAGTAAGTGGTGAATTTTTGACTTTACACATATTTATCATTTTTTCTGCTAGTATTTGTCTTCTCAGCTCTAACGGAGATTCCACAGTTTCTACTCTTAATGGTTCAATTGAAGTGGATTTCATTGCACTAATGCAGACTCGCAAAGCTTTCTTTTGTAAGGTATCTAATTGTTTGAGTAATGTATTATTTGCACAGCCATATAGAAAGCTACCATAATCTATAATGGATCTTATATATGATTTATAAAAAGTTAAGGTTGTTTGGGGCTCCGCCCCCCACCATGTCCTCATAATACATTTTAAGAAGTTTAATCCCTTACTACATTTTTGTAAAATGTCTTCGATGTGTGCTGTTATGGTTAATTTTTTGTCTAGGATGATTTCGAGATATTTTATTTGGTTGGTTCCTGGTATATTCTATAAAGTTCGGAGTTGTATCGTCTTCTCCATACTCCATTGTCATTCACTGCTATATAAATTCGCCTTAGTACTTTTCTTTCGAAACATCCTAACATGTTTTCAGTACTTTTTCTTAAAGTCCAGATCTCTAAACCATATGTTAGGACTGGGCGTATTATTGTTTTGTGGAGTTTTATTTTTGTATTTCTCGATGTAATTGTGGATTTAAAGAGGAGATTGAGCCCAAAATAGCATCTGTTGGTCGTGCAAATTCTTCGGTTTTTCTTTGCGGTAGTATTATTTTCAGAGTTCAGAAGCTCTTCCAGAAATACGGATTCGTTTACTGCTTCGATGACTTTTTTTCTATAACAAGTGGTCGTAGGATTTGTTGTTGCGTGCTTTTTTTTCATATACTTCGTTTTTTTGGTGTTTATTATTAAACCAATTTTTGTAGCTGATTATTTTACTGCTACATATGCCTCTCGTACATCGTTTCCCGTTCTACCAACAATATTGATATTATCAGCATAGGCTGATTTAGACTGATTTATTATATATTGAACCAATCGTTGTGATTTGTGACATACGTATTACTTTTTCCAGAGCCAGATTAAACAGCATACAGGAGAGAAGGTCTCCCTGACGCAGCTCGTTATTTGTTTTAAAAGGTTCAGACAGTTCCCCCTGAATTCGTACTCTACATTCAACTTTTTCAAGAGTTAGTTTTGTTAAATTTACGAACTGATTTGGCATTCCTAGCTCTTTCATTGCTTTGAACATTTCTCTTCCATTCACAGAATCGTAGGCTGCTTTGTAGTCTATAAATATGTGATGAGTATCAATGTCATATTCCAATGTTTTTTCTAAAATTTGTTTCAGGGTTGCAATCTGATAAATTATCGATTTACCACTCCTGAAACCAGCCTGATATTTTCCTACTATCCGGTCTGCATATGGTGCTATACAGTGACATAGTACTTTGGAAAATATTTTATACACTGCATTTAGAAACGTAACTCCCCTGTGGCTAGGACATTCAAAGATATCTCCTTTTTTGTAAATGGTGCAAAGTATTCCAATATTCCAATCATTGGAGAGGGATCTCTGTGTCCATATTTTTGTTATAAGCTGCTTTAATGCCATTCTTCTGCATACCTTCTTTATATAGTTCAGCCGGGATGTCTATTCCGGGTGATTTGTTTATGGCTAGTTTTTTAACTGCGTTTTTAACTTCAAAAATCATTGGTGGTTCATCTTCCGTCTCTTCTGTTCCCCTTACATCATCTCTTTTGTCTTCCAGGTATTTTTCGTCTTTCTCTATATTAAGTGCCTGGTTAAAGTATTCCACCCATCTATTCAATACATCTTTCCTTGTTGTTAATATTCTGGCTTCTCCATTGTGTTCTGCTTGCCTTGAATTATTTTCTGTTGATGTTAACTTTCGTATACAGTGATGAGTGCCTTACCACCCGGCAAAATAGAGGAAAGGATAGAAGACAAATTAAGTTGTGAGATAGTACGAGATAAAGCTAGTTCTTAGACGTGGCTATTTGACTTCAGTCATAATTATACGGATGACCTCGAAAATATTTTATTTTAATAATTTTTGATGTTAGAATAAATGATTAAATAAATTAAGATATATTATAGTAAAAAACATTAAATAGTAGCGACTTTAAATTATAAATCTTTAAGTTTATTTAATAATAAAAATAACTCAACTGAAATATTTGACTAAACTAAACGTAGGTAGGTATGTTCAGTCCGAAAACAATTATTGTATGTGAAATTAGTGTAATAGTTAGAGACGTGGTCTATTGACAAGAAAATTGGGGTTCAATTCACACCAAGGATAAAATTTTTGTTTTAGTCAATCAAAGTAATAAAAAATATGATCCATATTAGGTAACAAGTTTTCGAAAAACTCATCATTTACAATTTATTCTTATTCCAATGTTATAAAATAGAAATACAAAATAATTTAAAATCAATTCCAGTTTTACAGTCTTCAGTTGTGAATGCAAAATAATCCGGTGAAGACTGTTTAATGTCAAATCCATCACTAAATTCTCAGTGTTAATATCAATTCCACTGTACAGGTAATGATTTTCAAAACAATTGACAACATTGGAATGGATGCGCGCTAACAGCTGCCTGCTTTACAGCTAACCAAATCATCAAGCCTTCAGCCATCAAATAATACCATATCGAGAAGTGTTTTTGCACGGTAAACAGAAACTTTTTATTGAAAAAAAAATCGTGAAAATGGTTTTAAAAGTCGATGAAAAGTGCAAATTGTTGTCTGGCATGTGAATGGATTATCAGACAACATGATTAGACAACAATTTGTAAATATGTTTCCAAATAGGCCGGCTCCAGCACGATCAACAATTCAGTCCCTTATACGTAATTTTTTTACATATGGATCCGTGTTAGCTCCAAGAGGAGTTCGTAGACGAAGGGAGGTAAATCCAGATTTGGAACTAAGGGACACTTTGATTTGGGCAAGTATTGAGCAAAATCCTACCCAATCAACATCTCGTCTCGGAGAACAATATGGAATTTCAAGATTTAGAGTAGGTAAAATTTTGAAAAGACATGGATACCGTCCCTACAAACTTCATAAATCCAACGAACAATTCCCTGGGGATCAATATAGACGTTTAGAATTTTGTCAAACTGCAATGGAAATGTCACATCAAGATGAACATTTTTTAGAGAACGTTTTGTTCACCGATGAATGTACGTTTTCATTGCATGGCCGTCACAATTCAATGAATGCTCGGTATTGGTCTCGAGGAAATCCTCGTCATATTTATGTCGCTCGTACCCAGCGTCCTCGAAAAGTAAATGTTTGGAGAGGCATAATAGGGAATCATGTCATTGGTCCATTTTTTATAGACGGTATGTTGACTGGGGGAAAATACTTGGAACTTCTGCAAAATCAAATTGTCCCAGCCCTTCGTAATTTACCAATACCTTTTGATTCCATATGGTTTCAACACGATGGTTGTCCTGCATATAATTCTCGCATTGTCACTGAATATCTCAATGCGACTTTTCCTAATCGATTGATTAGTGGCCACGGAGATATTTTTTGGCCTGCAAGATCACCTGATCTTGCACCTTGTGATTTTTTTATGTGGGGATATATCAAGTCCAAACTATATGAACTTGAAGGCGATAGGCCTAATTCTCTCCAAGAATTAAGAGAAAAGATCTCTGATTCAATGAGAGGTATTAGTCCAGAAACATTAACTAATGTTAGACGAAACTTTTATAATAGATTGGGTTGTTGTTCTGCTGCTAATGGAGGCTTATTTGAACATTTTTTGTAAATACATTTCATTAGAATAAAATACGTTTATTTAGAATATTTTTATAGAATTTCTACCTATTTAATCATTTTTTGTAAGTACATTTATTTAGAACGTTCTTTTATGTTTGAAGAATTTTTACTTTATTTTCGAAAGTACATTGTTTTTCAATAAGATTTTCATGTTTTACTGTGAACACTTCTAATAAAGACTGAAATAAATGTTTATTGATTTAAAGTAAAACGATATAATCTCTGCATAATTTTAAATTTTAATTTTTAAAAAAGTAAATCCTCCATGTTGGATTCGAACCCTGAGCGCCTGCAAGGCCGCAAGGCTTATTTGAACAAATTGTAAATACGTTTATTTACAATATTTTTTTTTTATTTTTGTAGAATTTTTACTTATTTAAACATTCTTTAAACGTTCTTTTAATTTTGAAGAATTTTTACTTTATTTTCGAAAGTACGACGATACTGTTTTTTCAATAAGATATTTATGTTTAACTTTAAACACTTCTAATACTAGTAACGACTGACATAAATGTTTAGTGATTCAAAGCAAAACGATCTCTGCATAATTTCAAATTAGTAAAAGAAAAAAAAAGAAAACCACATGTGGGTTTTGAACTCTAATCGTTTGCAACGTCTGTGTCGCAGTGTCGAATTCTTACCACTAATCCACGAAGTATTGATAATTATTTCGTGACAAGAGTGTATGAAACTCCTCAAATCATAGTAGAAATTATTCTTGGTTAATAATTTAAAAATTTAGATTAAATAATCACTATTAGTTAAATTATTTTATTCATATTTTTGCTTTATTGTGGTCAATAAAGTCACCTCTACGAGTTTCATCTCTTTTTATTTCACAAGGTAACTGTGTTTTTTATCTCTTACGTTAAAAAAACGGGTGGTAAGACACTCATCACTATAATGCTCTGAATTCTTTCTTTCTGTTGAGATTTTCTATATATTTAAGTTACTTATTAAAGAGGTTTCATTTTTTTTGTGTATCCTCTTTCCTTCTCTTCTCTTTGTTTGGTAATTCTCTACAGTTGTTCTAGTTCGTCGGGTAAACATCTTTCTGTAGGCTTTATTTTTTTCTTTTGTTTCATTCATCGTCAAACCAATGATTTTTACGGGTACAAATTTCTGTTCCTACACTGTGTAATCTGTAATGTTTATAACTACTAGAATATCGAAAAATTCTGTCTGATTAAACATTAAAAAGATAGCAATATCGAATTATCTGTATTAATAACACATTCCATTGACCTCTAATTTCCACAGTTACTTCATCTTTACTAAAATGTTTATTACAAGTCTATAAAATCCGCGGTAAGTTTCTTTGTCTTGATGACCGACCACCTACAGAACACAATTACGTAATGAAAAAATACCAAAACCAGGTCTTAATTCCATCTAATTAAAAACTCGTTCCATTAGGTAACTCAAACCCATACAAAAAGTCACCGGCAGTAAAAATATAATCGATGTTTTTCTTGTTTCTTTTGGCACTAATAACACTATTTAAACCTCCGTTTTCGATTTAATACATTCGATTATCACAGCAGAACATAATCAGCTTTAATAACGTTTTTTCCATAAAAGGAAACGAAATAAAAATCTTGATCTTGACAGTTAGGAGAAACGCCAACAGTCTCTTAGCTTAGAAGTGCATTATGTGCTAACCATATAAAGCCGAATGTTTTTTTATATAAAATTTGGAACCTCTCTTGACTTAACCTGTCTCGTAACTTACTAAGACACTCAGTACGTAAGTTATCAAAAGTTTTGATATATAGAACGCTTAGTACGACGGAAAATGATAGAGAGAAACAATGTGAAAGAGACAAACAATTTTGCGTGATATGAAAACAAGAAAATTCACACATACTCCGGTCTTCAGAGACGAAAATGCCACTAACCTTCTAAAAATCATACGAACAAGCTGAATTTATTTTACAGAAATTTTAAAGCATCAGGCAACTCATATGAGGAATTTTCGGTGTTAAGGGAAAGATGTAAATCATTACAAGTAGTATGTTATAAGAACTATTTAGAGAATATTTAAGTAAATCTTTCAAGTAACCTCCGCACTTTTTGGAGGTATGTTAGTACTGCACGTGGGTCTAGTGCTTATCCTAATGTAATGTCTAATAAATGTATGGATGTAATAGCTCAGAATGGTGATGAAATAGTCAATCTATTTGCCAGTTATTTTTCAGGTACATATATAATGATAGTGAGTATAATTTACCTCATTTTAAATTTGACTATAGTGTGGATTTCCAGATTCTGAAGTTTAGTCTGACTGATGTTTTCGAGGAGGTTATGAGTTTAAAAACTACATATTCTTCATTGCCTAAAGGTATGCCTGCAGCACTTATTAAGAACTGTATTTTTTACCTTTGTAAACCTTTACAACAAATTTTCAATTTATAATTGTCATCATCTGTATTTCCACAATATTGAAAAAATAGTTTTCTTACATTTATCTTTAAATCTGGCAATCGTGACTGTGTTAACAATTATAGAGGTATAACTATTCAATCAGCAATCCCGAAACTTCTTGATAAATTGGTGTCGATAAATCTCACCTGGGCTTGCAGAAACAGAATTATTGATCAACATGGATTTTCTAACGGGAAGTCAACAGTAACAAACCTTGTCAATTACCAACAATACCTGTTAGGTGCATTTGAGAATAAAATTTAGGTCGACAGAATTTACATTGATTTCTCAAAGGCCTTTGACCGGGTTAATCATAACCTTTTGGTCCACAAACTTCATGCATCTGGCTTTGGTGACCCCATTGTTAATGGGATTCAAAGTTTTCTGATGGGACGTACACAGCAAATTCGTATTAACAATTATATTTCAAAAGAATTCCGTTGTTTTTCTGGTGTCCCACAAGGGTCTCATTGTGGTCCCTTGTTTTTTAACTTGTTCATTAACGATATTGGTAAGGCTATCAAAAACTCACACTTCCTAATATTTGCTGATGATTTTAATTTATTTCGTTGTATACATGATAAATCAAATAGAGATCTTTTGCAAGATGTTGTAAATAATATATGTTTATGGTTAAAACAAAATGGTTTAAGCTTAAATCCAACTAAATGTTCTTGTATTTTATTTGGTCGTATAAATAATCTAATGGCTAATAGATATGTTCTTAATAATGTATTCTTGGATTCAGTTACTAAAATTAGAGATTGGGGTGTATTATTAGATTGTCTATTGACATTTGGAAGCCATTTTCTTAAATTAAGAAAACAGGATTTTACAATCTTGGTTTTATTTATCGTAACAGTCATGATATCTCACCTATTGTATTCAAATTATTGTATTGCTCTCTGGTACTCTCAGGTCTTGACTACTGCTCTGTTGTTTGGTCCCCATTTCATCAAGTCTACATTGATGGATTGGAGATCGTTCAGAGGAAGTTTCTAAGATCTTTAGCTTTTAAAGCACATATTAGTCTCAATTTAACATTGCTACATTGAAGAACCACAGGTTGAGAGCTGATATGTTATTTTGTTTAAAATTCTAAATGTATACTTAAACACAAAACATAGAACTCGACACAATGCACTCTTTTATATTCCATTTCATTGGACTGATTATGCTCGTCATTTTCCCTTGTCGAAAATGCTCAGCTCTTGCAATGATGTCCTATTGGATCGATTCTGTCCAAACAATAATGTTTTCAAAAGGTAACTTAAGAATCTAATTATTAATCTAGATATGTGATATTTTTTAACTTTTTTGATTTGATATACTGTTTTTAATGTAAAAAATTTTACTGTTTAAGTTTAATTTGTATGGATAAAATTTATTTTTAGTCAACACTCGGTGTACTGTCCTTTGAGTGATTCCCGAAATATACGCAACTTGAGCTGTAGAAGTGGGGTCCACTACCATTATACCAATTTTTCTGTGATCACTAATATTGATCTGATGCAGATTGTTCGGCATCTTAAACACTACATGTTTCTTCAAACTTCCGAAGAAGATCCCTCAAATAATTCCTCGATATTCTGCCATAGGGGCATCTCTCATTAAAAAGACGTTCTGCTACATGGGAATTGTTTCTGCATTTACCACTTATTAAGACAACTTCTCATTTATCGGGTACAGTACGTATGACTCTGCCTATGTAAACATTTAAATATCTCGTTAAACAATAATTAAACTAAATGTTCAAGGTATAGACACTTTTGCAAAAACTGAGCAAAGTAAAAACAACTCATCATCAGTTGGCGCTACAGCCCTTCGTGAACCTTGGCCTGCTTCAAACAAAAACAACTAGAGAATTGAAAAAACATCACTTTTTTGACAAATACCCAGAGGCGGACTTTAGAATCTTTATTAATTAATTGCGAAACGAGAATTTTTAGAGAATATTTATTTTAATTTATTCATCAAAAACAGCTTGAACCCAAACAAAATTAGTATGATTGAGTAGGTGTGGTCAGTACCTTTGCCATAACTTTGATATCACGTCTTGCCATAAGGTCCCATTTAAAATTATCGGTCACAGTGGCCCTATAACGTCATCTATCACTATTATGTCACCTGTTTAATTGAGAAGCCTACGCCCGTTTATTTCCTCCCTTCAAATTCCACTTTTATAAGTATAACCGCTAAAATGATATGAGGTGGAGAGGGGACCTTTCGCTAGCACTGTATATGTCAGTAACTTTAAACCGTCTACAACACCTAACACATTATAATAAACTTTTCATAATGAACTCAACATTTGCCGGTTCACGATCGCGCCCGACTTGATTCTTCTTCATTCAAGTCCGTATTTACTTTAGCGAACACACCACAGGTAGAATTAACAATGACTCATCCATTTAACTTAATTTCTTTCATCCTAAATAAACATTTCGTTAATTTTATAATAACATTCATTGTTTTTCTCCTGAGTTTTTTAAAACGTTCTTTGTACTATACCTGCCTATGTAGGAATAACAAGCCAGATGTGGTTCTAATTTTTGTTTGTACCCCATTTTAGGTATTAGTCAAAAATTATATGAGTACACTATATACAGGGTGGTCAGTATATTTTAGTACAATAAATTACTGACATTAGAAAAAGGATATCTGAAAATGTTAATAAAACAACTATTCAAAAATATTAATAGTCAAGTCCAGTTTTGATTGGTAAAATCATACGAACTAGCTGAATTTTTCGAGAATGTCAATTTTTTGACCCCAAACAAGATGCAGAAACGTTTACCCTCTCTCGTAGGGGGAAAAACGAAAAACGTTGATTTACCAAGAATCTCTACCCCGTAGAAAAAAACGTTTTAAATGAAAAATGTAGCTGAGATATTTCTGAACAAAAATGATAATTAGCACTTTTTGTGTAGGATGAACCGTTATCCCAGAAAAACGCTTGAAGCAACTGGCGATTTTGAATGTCAATAGAACGCGAAATCAATTTTGAATAAAATTTTTATCAACTCGACGGTAAGAATTCATGCAGCAATGATAAAAGCATGCCATGCAGCGGTAAGAGTGCAGCATTAGGATGCACGTTTTGTGTTTTGTCGCAAATGAACACTTTTTGGATTTTGTCGCAAATGAACAGTCTTTGTGTTTTGCCGCAAATGAAGTCAGTTTTTATAAAGATGTTAACTAAATAAACGTTGCGAGATTTTTGCCATTTTTTATGATTACCATGAGATCAATAAAATTTATCACTTTCATTGACTAGTCGTAGTGGAATTTCCATGTTAGAGCCCAATCTTGAAAACCTACTTTTGTCGAAATTTTGAAATATGCCGAAAAATCGCAGAATTTCAACTTTTACATTTAAAGCCATTGTGGTCAGTTTCTGTATCTGTAGAGTAGCGAGGATGAGTTAACTCCCACAGCACTTAGGCCACAATTGACCCATTGTGCATCCTCCCAGGGAGCTGTCGTCCTCAGCTTGTTGTCCATCGTATTAACGATAACTCCGGGCATTTAGATAGGACATGCTCTACAGTTTCATCTGCTTTTTCACACTTCCTGCATAGAGATGTGGCTACTAGCCCCAGTGGTTGAGGTGTTTGCTTAGTTGACAATGTCCAGTTAAAAAACCAACTGTTCTGGTCATTGTTAAGTACTTCTGTGATGCTGACTTTTCAAGGATACTTAGTTTTACCCTGACAAATCTACATCGTTGCCCTTCTTCCCATCTTCTCACGGTTTGCGTATGTGAGTGACATTTGACAATTTCCGCGATTATTGGAGATGACCAACTAAAAATATCCCCAGGTCCTAAGAGTCTTAGACCTGCCGCCTTCCTAGATAATTGGTCAGCAATGCGGTTGCCTTTATTCTTAATGTGTCCTTTAATCCACTTCAGGATGGTGTTATTACCATGTGAAGCTTACTCGTGACACTGCATTATTAACCCTAATGTGACACGTCGTCTATTCAAGGTTAGTAGCGCTTGTCTGCTATATGTGTAGATTATTATAGTTTTCTTACTGTACCTTTCTGAGTTATCTCTTTTGCGGCTATGGAGAAACCAGCCAGTACTGTCTGAACTACGCTGACATTTTTGCCCATACCCCACTTTATTCCTAGTTTCATTGATCTATAGTATATCCCACATCCTGAGCCTTCTTTCATTTTGGAGCCATGAGTGCATATGCAATACCCATTTGTCACGTTTGACTTATTATACGATTATATTATGTTTCGATTTTGTAGGGTTTGTAAAAGACAGGGGTCTATAAAAGACAAAAGCAGGGGTAGCGCATCCAGCTCTCCCCTCCAGAAACGAGTTCTCAATTCTACCCGTCCTACATCAAGGTTTGCACCAGCTCAGCACCACCTCTTTGACATATATGTCGAGAGGCGGCTTTGACATTGCAGCAATTGGTGTTGTTTTCATGGCACCTATTATATTTATGCAAGCTATCCGCTGAATATGGTTTAGTTTGTTAATCGCTGTTGCCTGTGGCACTTTTGGTACTGAAGCAATAGCTCCGTAAGTTGGCATTGACCTAACAGCAGTGTAGATCCATGCGATCACACTGTACGAAAAGCCCCAGATGCGTCCGATCGTTCGTAGACACTACTTATGTGCAATATATGCTCTTTTAGCTCTACCATTTAACTGGGACTTTCATGTTAACTTCTTGTCAAGGGTAATACCAAGGTATTTTACCTCGTCAGAAAAGTTTAGGCGGTAGTTTAGAATCTTTGGGATTATTACGCCCGTGATTCTTCTTTTTTCTTGTGAAGAGGGCCATATAGTCTTAGTAGGATTTATAGATAGTGTCTGTTCCTTACCATGTTTCTATTAGTCGGAGAGCAACTTGTAATCTCTCACATAGTGTGTTCTCAAACTTATCGCTTTGCAGGACAGCAATATCGTCTGCATGGGCTATTGTGTAGAACCCGTTGCTGCTGAGTTGGTCATCCAAGGTATCTAGAACTATGTTCCAGAAGAGTGGTGATAGTATACTTACCCGTGGATACCCCTCATAATCATGCCTCTAACAGGGACGTCTTCTACATTTATACTTATTGGTCTATTAGAGATCATACTGAATATCTATTCGCTCGCACCCAGGGGAATATTCTTAACATTGAGCTAGCTATTGGGTGATGGTTGGGAATGTGTTTTATCAAACGCTCCCTTAATATCTATAAATATATCTAGAATGGATTCTTTATTATCCAGTGATCTTTTAATTCTACCCACTACTTGATGTCAGTGCAGAATCGGTAGATCTTCCTGAAGTATATGCATGCTGATTTGGTTGAAATGGGTTATGAACCAGAACTTCACCTTTATGTACCTCTTGCATAGCCTTTCCATCGTTTTCAAAAGAAACGATGTTAGGCTAAGTGGTCAGAAAGCCTTTGGTAAGGTGTAGTCCTCCACACGTACCATTCTCCACTTTCTAGAAATATATCTCAGAGCCATAGAATCTCTGAATATTCCCACAAGCTGCGTCAAAACGATATCTAGTCCCCACCGTAGTAGGGCTGGATATATGTCATCAGGCCCTGGTAACTTGAAAGGGGTGAAGCACAATATAGTTCATCTTACCTTTTCCTCATTAATCATTATTCTGGCGAGATGTCAGTCGTTAAATGAGGGTATGGTTGTTCAATGAGAAAGTGTGTTTTTATCAGGATCACAGCACAGCAAAGGTTGAAAGTTTTGATTTCATCTCCCTTCGTTAATATGCCAAAACGCCGATGTTGGTCCCGCTTTCTATAGCCTGAAAGCCTGCTCCAGTTCTGATTATATATTTTCTATTATTTTGGAAAGTATGAACATATTCTAAAGTTTTTATTTTTATAATAGCTAGGAGCTCATTTCTGGTAACGCAATAATTTTTTTCAGCCTTTCCCATTGTTTTAATATAATATGTAATTTCTTTTCCTTCCTGTTCTTGTAATAATACGGTGCCCATATCATGTTGAAATGCGTCACAATCCAACAGAATTTTCCATCTTTTCGTGGATAGACGGATATGTTTTGTTGTAAGTAATTTTAAATCAACGAAGGCACGAAGGAACAATTCGGTATCCAGTCAAATCCAGTCAAATTCAATGTTGTTTTCTGTTAGTCGATAAAAGGGGCTTAGCAATGCGGCCAAAATATTTAATAAATTTTATGTAATATGAATAGAGTCCAAGAAAACTTGACATTTCCTATTTGTTACCTGGTTTAGGCCAATCTTTAATACCTGACATCTTCTCTTGATCAGTTTTAATTCTTTTCACTGAAATTACATGTCCTAGATAGTATGTCTCTCTTTAAAATTAAATTTTTTTATTTTTTAAAATTTTTAAAATTAATTCTTATTTAATTTATATTTAAATGGGAATAAGCCACAATTAAAGGTTAAAATACGTTTATTGACGTTTCAATTTCCACTTCGGAAATCGTTCTCAAAATACAAACATTAGTAAATTAAACAAATTTTGTTTTTTGTTACTTAGTGAAAAATTCTTCTAATAATTTAATTTTATCTGACTCATCTATATTGACAATTCAGACATACCTTATACATTTTAAAGTAGACGACTTTAAAATGATATTGCCAATATTGTTGAGTTTCGTTCCTGGGACGACTTTACTTATAAGATAGTTCATTCGATTACATGAAATCAACTTTAACTTGAGAATATCCGTCAGAAAAGATCATAACATATAATTCGTCTTTAAAAAGACAAATACATGCCATGATGACAGTAAAATTCTCCTGTTAGTGATTCCATAGTAAATTATGAGGGAAAAACCAGGAAAAAAACCTCATAATACTATCCCGACATGGTAAGTATTTGATCGTGCATTTAGTTTACCTTCAATAAACACCAAATTCCGATTTTATATGTTTGTTATTTAAAAAACATAAATGATGTATTATATGTTACTGACTTACCAATACTGGTATTTTCTTTTTAATAACTTCCTCTTTCAATATGGGTAACCAGATCCTACTACATTCTGCCGAGGAATTTGCGACACAATTGGTCTCATTTAGCATAATTAGAGCCGCTTCTTTGATTTTTCTCTTTTTACCATCCGTTTCTTTTAGGACCATATTTGAATCATTCCATTGAACCCTATGTTCATTATCTCATGCGTGTTTACAGATTTGAGATCTATCTATTTTTAATATAGGATTGATGTTCACTTATTATATTTTATGAGAAACGGATGGTAAAAAGAGAAAAATCAAAGAAGCGGCTCTAATTATGCTAAATGAGACCAATTGTGTCGCGAATTCCTCGGCGAATATATCTTCAATTTCGTTAATTTTTTTACTTATTTACTGACAGTAGATCTTGTTACGGGATTTCTGTGAGGATATAAATTATTAAAGATCTTACTCGCTTCTTGGTAACTTCTATGCAGATTGTTCTCCAAATATATGATTCATTGTGACTTTAAATAACACCAACAAAACCAATTTATAGTACTTAGTAACTAATACTATTTTAGGTAATTATGAAATTGAGGTATAGGGAATATGACATAATACATAAATAATTATTATTAATAATAGGTATTTCTTTAGGACTTACGGTAAAAGATAAAAAATATACAAGGTGATCCCTTTGAAATCATAAAGTTTGTTATATTTCCGAAAAAATGAAAGATCTGACAACAATGTAAATACCATTATAATATCGGCCGCATCACAAGACACTTTTACACCAAAATCTATAAAAATCGTGCAAGCCGTTTCCGAGATAATTGAGAGGTTCCATTCTTAAAACTCACTCTGTATAATAGTTTATTTATTTTAATATTGAATTTTCCCCACGGTCTTACATTTGGAAATGGGAATGTTAATAACTCACTTATTTTACAATTTTTGTTGTATTTTTTTATATTTAAGTATCCATATTTATCACATAAGGTTTTTTCTTATATTTTACAATTAATTCCAGTTCATGATAATTTGTTTAATTTTTTATTTGCTTGATCGATCTTTGGACCCTATCGGCTGATAAATTTCTATCTTCGGTATTCACAATTTTCTATTCCCCTGCTTTCCGTCGTTATAATTGATAAAAAATCCGATTCGTTTCCAAATAAGGTTTACACATAAAACATTTCCACGGACGGACATTATTATGTAATACAACAGATCAAATCAATCATCCTTGATTGCAACAAAAAATTGATTCAGACAATAACAAACACAAATTAACAAGATCGAAGATAAGCGCCTTCGGTATCAATCTGTTCATTGATATTTAATTCATGTCGTGAGAAATTGATCGTAATTTGCGATAGTGATCTACAGAAATTTGTTAGGTAATTAATTGTACAAGTTAAATACGAGTTTTAGAAGCAGGCAGTATAAGTCAGTGACAATTGTAAAATTTAATTCGTCGTGATTTTATGAGTAATTACCTGTCATTTTTGAATTATGCGATTTGCATTTAAAAGACCCTTGAATATATTATGGTACATGTTTTTGGGCCGGGGTTTCAACTTTTTGGTAATAATCGTGTAAATTTTGGTAATCGTGTAATTTTGGTAACATCAAAAATTCAAATACTTACTACCGTTTGTGAGCATTGAAGGTATAGGTACGTTTTTTGGGACCTACAATCACGTTAACTTCAAAACTGTTGATTTTAGAGAAAAATGACACAAGTAATTTTTTGTTTAGATGGTCCAAAATACCCAAAAAAAAACGTGGTCCACGTGATGTGTGTTACGTAATCGTGTTCTGTATATATATATAATAACCGTCAAACGGAACTGAGGTCTTAATCTGCCTACTCCTCACTCGACAATTCAGTAAATACACCAGAGAGAAAACAAAACACCAGAGAGAAAATACTACAAAAAACAACAAAAACAACGCACCAAGAAGATAGTTCGTAGCTCAAAAAACTCGTGGACAATCGCAACGTAAAGCGTGGACCCAGTTAATTTTAAGTAGATAATTATTATACTAATATGCACTAATTCTGATTTTATGTTTCAGGCATCCTACAAAAAAAAAATCCAAAAAACACACAAAAAACGACTTCGGCCACCAAAAAAATCAAAAAACTACTAACAAACACCGGCGCAAGCAACAAAAAAATAATAACAAAAACCATTAAAAACTCGGGCACGTAGGGCCCAACCTCTTGAGCACCAAGTCTTGAGGCCCAAGTAAGCAATTTTAGTTCGCGGATAAGCCACAGTAAGATAACAGGATTATAGCGACAATGCGCTGTCCTGAGTTTTGAATTCGCTTAGGAAACCATGTTGGAGTTCTATTACCCATGAGTCCCACATGAAGAACATTTCGCTAATAGTTGTGCCCTTATCGCGCATCAGACTGCTATAGGGGGGAAAGGGATGGTCTGGAGCATTGGAGCGCGGTGGAGTGACTCCTGTTTTTACTCGAGTTAATACACCTCGTTTCAATGAATTGTTATACCCGAACGTAATTCTTAGGGGTGAACGTGTCTCACAGACTAGGTTTAATTAAATTGCTTGCTTGCTTACTCACGGCAACATGCAAGTTTGTTATATTCTTCTTCAAGTGCCATCTCCGTGGCGGAGGTCGGCAATCATCATAGCTATTCGGACTTTTGAGACGGCTGCTCTGAAAAGTTCATTTGATGTACATCCGTACCACTCTCTCAGGTTGCGCAGCCATGACATTCTACGCCTCCCTTTGCTTCTCTTTCCTTGGATCTTTCCCTGCATAATCAGTTGGAGCAAGGTGTATTTCTCTCCACGTGTAATATGTCCGAGATATTCTAATTTTCTTGTTTTTATTTTATTTAAAATTTCCATTTCTTTGTTCATTCTTCCCAGAACCTCTTTGTTTGTGACGTGTTCTGTCCATGATATTTTCATAATTCTTCTGTACACCCACAGCTCAAATGATTCCAGTTTTTTCATTGATGTCGCATTCAAGGTCCAAGATTCCATTCCATAAAATAAAGTCGAAAAAACATAGCACCTCGCCAACCTAACTCTTAGTTCCAGTTTTAAATCCCTGGTACATAGAACTCTTCTCATTTTGTTGAAATTTGTTCTATTCTGGTCACCAGTCTCTGAAGATCTTAAATGTTTTCGGCTAAGATCACAGTGTCGTCCGCATATCTAATGTTGTTAATGGGAACTCCATTTACCTTTATTCCAGCTGTTTCACCCTCAAGAGCTTTTTTCAGGACCTCTTCGGAGTAGGCATTAAAAAGAATTGGCGACAATACGCATCCCTGTCTTACTCCACATCTAATTTTAATTTCTTCTGACAGCTGTTCGTTAACACGTACTTTTGCTCGCTGTTTATAGTATAAATTTGATATGATCCTGAGGTCGTTGTAGTCAATCTTCTTTGATTTCAGCACATTCATTATTTGTTTATGTCGTACTTTATCGAATGCTTTATTATAGTCAATAAAACATGCGTATATATCTTGATTGACGTCCAGGCATCTTTGTATTAGTATATTAAGTGAAAAAAGAGCTCCACGTGTTATACCAATATGAGACATTAAGCTAATGGTGCGGTAATCGCTGCATTCTCTGGCGTTCTTCTTTTTAGGGAGACAAATAAAAATAGATGTTAACCACTCTTTGGGTAATACGCCTGAACTATAAATTTGGTTCAAGAGTGTCACTAAAACATCAATGTGCTTCTCATCTAGAATTTTTAGGATTTCTATAGGAAGCATATCAGGTCCAGGGCTTTTCCCACTCTTCATAGTTTTTAATGCGTGTAATATTTCTTCTTTTGTAATATATGGACCTATTTCTTCTGACTTAAGTTCTATGTGCTCCAGATCTCCTCTTTCATCATCGAACAATTCGTCGATATATTCTGCCCATCTTTGTATTTTCTCGTCCGTATGTGTTACAGCAGTACCGTGTCTATCCAGAATTGCACAAGTGGGATTTTGTTTTCTTAGTCCTGCCAGTTCTTTGACTTTATTGTGTAGGTTAAACAGATCATATTTATTTTGAAGGTCTTCGATCTCTTTGCATTGCTCTTCAAAGTATTTTTCTTTTGCCTGCTTTATCGTCTTCCTAATCTCGTGGTTTATCTCTCTGTATTTATCGTTATCCTTGTTTTTAAATTGTCTCCGTTGTTCCATCATATTATTGAGTATCTCGTCATTCATCCATTCCTCTTTCTCCTTGAGGAAGTCTTTAGTATTTCTTTACAGGGTTCCAGTAGACAATCTTTTAGTCGATTCCAGTACTCGTTAATATCATTGGTGTTTGTGTTCAATTTGTTGCAGTTCATATGCAGTTCATGTTGGAGGCATTCTTTTACTTTCGGTTCTTTAAGTTTTCTTGTGTCTATTGTAGGGGTTCTTTGATGTCTTTTAATATTTTTAAGGGTGAGTGTAATTTTGGCTATAAGTGGATTGTGATCTGAGGCCACGTCTGATCCAGGATATGCTTTCTCGGCTTTAACAGCATTACGGTATCTTTCATTGATCATAATGTAGTCTATCTGGTTCCTGACTTTGTTGTTGCTTTAAATAGTCCCCTTATAACTAACTGAAGTTTGTTATAAGGGGACTATTTAAAGCAATATTATGGAAAAAACCGAATCAGAAAATTTTTCCCGGTATGGGCGACTATACTGCTCGGACTATTATTAGAATATTAGTCTTTTCATACCTTTCAACATGTTCAGCTTTTTTATCGATTGGTGTTTACATATTTTTTTACCGAATACAGATATTTTCATTTGCTCACGTATGATTGATGGGATTCCACTTACGTGTATTCAATAAAAAATGTAAACAGAAAATTTTGATCTGATTAAATCAGTTAGTTTATAGGTTTTATGCTGAATATAATAATACATAATGTGCTTTTTTGTGTATAAATCTTTTTTTTTGTATACCTAAAGTTACATTATCTAGTGTTGCTTTTATGTACATAGAGAAACTTGTTAGAAACAATTAGCCACTGCAAACAACAGATTAAGATAGCAGAATACTTAAGTTTTAAAATTACAAGCTCTTGTGTAAGAATCTCATCCCTACATTTAATATTCTTAAAGTATCCTCATTCGTATTCAGGTCTCCAATGATAAAAAAATAAAATTATTTGTTTGGCGATATTCGCTAGAGTATCTTTACCTCTACATAATGTGAAAAAAACATTAAATTTAACTTATATGTTCAATCTGGTCATTCGGTCAGCTGGACTACATAATGTCGATATTCGAGTTGACTAGACATGCCTATTAAATATCTTCAAGTACAGATTTGCACACAAAGTCGATATCCCTTAAAACCGCGATGTCAGATTTTAAAACAACTACAGATTTACCCCAGGTGAGTAGGGTACGTCCAAAATCTCACACTGATTTATCAGTCTGTCCCAAGGATTCTGGGGGGGAGGGGACAAAAAACTGACTATACGGAAACCCAAAAATCCCATCTCTTTACGTTAGGACATATAATGCCAGTAGTCTACTGTCCGAAGAGGGATTCACAGAAATGGAAACTAAAATGATTAAACTTAAAATTAAATGGGATGTGATAGGTATCAGCGAAGTTAAAAAGAGAGGCGAAACTTTGAAACTAGGGCATGTATTCTATCAGGTTCTAGTCTATCAGGTTTACAAACTCTTGAAGTTGAAGATACTACAATACTTACAATTGTTACTGGGTGATAATTTGTAGCAGAAATAAACTATTACAAATAAAAATTATCTTTAAGTGAAACTATGCATAGTGGTTAACCTTTTTCTAAAAACAAAACAAAATCTCAAATATGATTAGATATTTACCAAATTTCAAAAATAGTGCTAGCTGTCAGATGTCAATATTAAATTTTAAAACAGAACAAATAATCTTATACAGAAGTAAAAAACTTCACATTTGTATGTAGGTATTGAAAAACTTTAATTGAAAACTTTTTTAAAAAGTGTCGTCAAAATTTACACAGGTACATAAGTGACGTTTTCGATCTCGTTCAGATCATCCTCAGTGCCTTCTTTTGTAATTGAAGCTAACAATAAAAAAGTAGCTGTGACATTAATATGTGGTTTTACATGTTTCAAAATTTAAATTCTAATGTGACCCTAGGTCGATGACATTGGATAAAGATTTAATAGTTAAAGAGCAAAATGTTTCTTTGCTCGACCTAAACACGTGGTTCTTATCAGTCACTGACAAGAACCTAGGAGTCACCAAGAATCGACCTAGAGTCACATTAGAATTTAAATTCTATTTCTATTTCTATTCATTCGCCCAAATTGGTATAAACAAAACATATAAACGGGAATATTCATTTGAAACGCAAAATATTAAGCGGCTTCGATCAAAAGAAAATACCAAAGAAATACGTGTCCGTGATAAATAAACAAATTTAAAATGTTTCTATATCAACTCGGCGACGCAAAAAGGATTGAAATAATACTTCGGTGTTTTAGCAAATACGAGGGGATTTCAATATACACCAAGGAATTTTAAAATGCTACAACTTGGAGTCAATTCCATTCGATTCCTTTATTAATTCTGCATAGAACATAGTGGAGTGAGTATCTAGGATTTCACATTCTGTCATTATTGACAGTAGTCCAGTCGCCAGAGTGTTGACCCCTAAAAAGTATACGAACAAACTATATTTTGTGATGAGTATTAATTTTGGGCCCCAAAAAAGATGCAAAAAAGGATACCACTTTTACCCACGGAGTTTCCCCTATAGTAGGATCTGGTTACCCATATTAAAAGGGGAAGTTATTAAAAGGAAAATACCAGTATTAGTAAGTCGGTAACATATAGAGGATACATCATTTATGTTTTTTATATAACAAACATATAAAATCAGAATTTGGTGTTTATTGAAAGTAAACTAAATGCACGACCAAATATTTACCATGTCGGGATAGTATTATGAGGTTTTTTTCCTGGTTTTTCCCTCATAATTTACTATGGAATCACTAACAGGAGATTTTTACTGTCATCATGGCATGTGTTTTTTAAAGACGAATTACATGCTATGATTCTTTTTGACGAATATTCTCAAGTTAAAGTTGATTTCATGTAATCGAATAAAAACGCAAGAGAATGCAGCGATTACCGCACCATTAGCTTGATGTCTCATCTGCTAAAGTTACTACTAAAAGTCATCCATAACCGAATATACCACAAACTGGACATAGACGTTAATGATACACAATTTGGTTTTCGCAAAGGACTAGGAACGCGTGAAGCTCTTTTTTTAACTTAATATACTGATACAAAGATACCTGGACGTCAATCAAGATATATACGTATGTTTTATTGACTATAATAAAGCATTCGATAAAGTACTACATAAACTGAATGTCCTGAAATCAAAGAAGATTGACTACAACGACCTCAGGATCATATCAAATTTATACTATAAACAGCGAGCAAAAGTACGTGTTAACGAACAGCTGTCAGAAGAAATTGAAATTAGATGTGGAGTGAGACAGGGATGCGTATTGTCGCCAATTCTTTTTAATGTCCACTCCGAAGAGATCCTGAAAAACGCTCTTGAGGGTATGGAAAAGAGTATGGTTTAGAAATGAATGTCAAGAACACGAAATTTATGAGAATATCGAAAACTCACAGAAATAACGAGAATCTTCTAATAAACGGAACCAACGTCGAACAAGTGGACAAATATGCATATCTGGGAACAATGATTAACTCCACAAATCATTACATTCAGGAGATCAAAATCAGAATAGAAAAAGCTAGAGCAAATTTCAACAAAATGAAAAGAGTGCTATGTACAAGGGATTTAAAATTGGAACTAAGAGTTAGGTTGGCGAGGTGCTATGTTTTTTCGACTTTATTTTATGGAATGGAATCTTGGACCTTGAATGCGATATCAATGAAAAAACTGGAATCATTCGAGCTGTGGGTGTATAGAAGAATTCTGAAAATATCGTGGACACAACACGTCACAAACAACAAATGGAAAACAATGTGAGCATTTAATTTTACATTAAGTTTTAATGATCGAGATATTTGTATGATCTTTCACATATTTAATTTTAAGTTATAATAAAGGGTGAGTCAATACTCTACTTACTTATATTTATGCGTTTTTATTCATATCTCGAGGAGTTCAACAAAAGCTATTAACATGCGGTTTGCGCCCTTTTGTTACGAATTTCAACCAGTTCCATTATAATTTACAATAAATAGGTATTACAACTAAACATTTTGACGAAAAACGAATTTTAATTTTTTTTTATTCGAAAGTACCCTCTACCTTTGACAATTAAAACTAAATGCAGTTATTTTATAGTAGAGGTAAATTAATTCATCCACACTCTTTGTAATGACACTAATTTCTTTAAAATCGGTTGATCCAAACCAAAGTTATAGGTATTTATCCACAAATACCATCCCACTCTCCCCCATCCTTTATTTGAAAAAATAAAAATAAAGTACTTGAACAACTTTGTGCAGAATTGAGGCCTCTTTCTAGTTTACTTACTTAACACTTGGTATAATTTGGAATATTTCGCAAAAAACTGATTTTCAAAGTTTTCTTCACAGGTTACGCCCCCTAGCGGTTAACCCAGAAACTTGAAAGTTATTTCCACCGATTTCTCTTGGCCACTTTTACTAAGGAATTTTTTCTCCTAAAGTTATAACATGAATAGTTTCTGATATATAGCCCAGAGATCGGCTTATTGGACCACCCGGTACATTGATTTCGCGGGCGTAAGTGACATTCAAAATCGACGGTCCCTTCAAGCGTTGTTTGTGATGAGAACAATTCATTCTACACAAAAAGTGTTAATAAACATTTTTTTTTTAAATTATCTCAGATCTATTTTTTATTAAATACATTTTTTTCTACGGCGTACAAATTCTTGGTAAATCGATTTTTTTACGTTTTTCCCCCCTACGAGGTTGGTTTTAGGGGGAAGTCCAGGGGTAAAAGTGATAATCTTTTTAGGGGTCCCAAAATTAATATGCGCAGCAAAATTCTAGTTGTTCGTATGATTTTTAGAGGTTGACTTGCATTTTCGTCGCTGACGAGTACATGAAGACTGGAGTTATATTTTTGTCATATTTTTGTTACTTATAGACACTACATTAAACGAAAATTTTACACAAGAACATATCCAAACTACGACTTTTTGTTTGTATTATTTTGTTAACTGTTTTTTTTATAGCCGCATTTAAAAATCTATATACATCTTGATTACCTTACATATAGGTAATAAGATAATTATACACGACCGTCTGGCCGGAAACAATCAATTAAATCGGTTGTTTTTGCCAGCTAAACGAAATAATAAAAGAAGCAACACCACGAACAAGTTAACCATCAAAGACTTTATTTTTTCGATTTGAAATCGTTCTATATAATCATCGGGAGCCGCTGAAACTTGTTCTGGTAAAAGACGCAGTAATGAGCATCCGCTTTAATTTAATTTATAAGGTACGACCTTTTATTTTTTGCAATAAACGATAAGGATGAAGTCGTAAGAGGCAGTAAAAACAAGAATTTGTAATCGTTGGGATCGGATTTATGGCAGTTATGTGAAAAATTTTATAGTCTAGTCCAGTGTCTTTAACGTGTACGTCAAGCATCATAGAAAATAAATAAACTTACAGACTTATTTAATCAGTGATGGAAATAAATGTTATCAACACAGTATAATTTGACATCTACATCTAACATCTAACATCTACAGGAATTTTTAAACCAAGTATGCTAGACAAATCAGAACATTCTCGCTTTCTAAATTTTTGTTGTAATTTTCTTCGTGTAATCGTTCTTTTCATTCACATACAGAGTGAGTTCTATGTATGGAACGCCTCAATTTTGGTGTGTAAGAGTCTTGTGATGCGGCCGATATCATGGTTGTGATATATTAACATTGTTGTCAGATCTTCATGAATGGATCTTTCAAATGGAACAGCCTATATATTTTTTGAATTTGAAGTCCCTAAGAAATACTAAATATTTTTCATGTAATGTTTCCTATAACTAAATGCCACAATTTCGAAGTTATTTCTAAATTTGTATTATCTTCGCTGAAATTAATAGTACATTTAAATGGCTATAACTATTACAATAACAATTTTGACGTTTTAATAAATTAATAGTGTTGGTGCTTAATGGTATTAGGATATGGTGAATTAATGTGGTTTTCCTGAAGAAAAAAGGGAGCAGTTATTTTGTCGCCTGTTATTCCAGCCCATGAGTTAAGTTTTTCTGCATACGGTGTCGGGCATTCACGCATTCAACGAGGATTGTAACGTGACCAATATCTGCTATTATGCCGACTTACGTTTCCATTAATTAAAAAAGTGGCCACATCGTGCTATCGCTTGCCTTGGTCTTGGACATTTCGATGTGCATCGAAGCACATCTACAAAACCTCTACAATTTTTACTATTGGCCAACTGACCTGAAAATCCCCATATCGAGACAAAAGGAAATGTATAAATACGGGACATTTTCAAGCCACAGGCTAATCTTTATCCCGCTCCCATAAAGGGTCTCCTATACCCTGGGAGCACTTTGCCGGTGCTCTGCTCCCGTTCTACGAACCTAGGCGCTCGGCTAGAATCTGTTTACCTTTAAAAATGTGTTTTTATTTCAAATGTGCCTTTTAAAGTAATAACTAGTAAAGAACCGGATGTGACCCAGTTACCTCTGGAAAAAATAATGAATTCAGAAGAAAAATTTCTTATTTGCGCGCGCGCGGCGCTATAAAAGGCTCGCACTAACGTACCCTTATGTAGCTGCAATATTGGCAGACCAAACAAAGTACCGAGAATAATTTCTGGTGCACACATAGAATTGATTAATAAAATTGTAAGCATTTTATTGCTTTTAAATTTAAATCTTACCCACAGGGTTGCATAAAAGTTATTGCTTTCGAAATTAAATTCAATTTAAAAAATTAAAGAATTTTTCCGTTGACCGTCTATTTATGATCAATTTTAACACCCTCAAAATCATTGATTAATGACCCCTATTAATGAATGATTTTCTATTAATGAACGATTTTATTATAGGCAACACAACATACATTGCTTGCATAAATTAATTAAACGCTCTGAGATTGGCCGTAACCTGTGGTGTAGGCAACCAAACATATACCTATTTATAAACCCACTAAAAAATTAATTTAAAATGAAGTAGCCCATGTTAGTACTATCTGTCATTGTATGTCATTATTTACTTTATTGTTTAAAATTCTGTGTATTTGAAAAATCAAAGGATGGATATTGACGAAGAGTTTAATTTAACTCCACCAGAATTTAACTTCTTCTATCACAGAATTTACAGAGGTCCAAGAAGACTTAAATATAAATTTGTCAAAATGCTATACAGCCGATAATTATTTATGAATACCTTCCTTTAATTTCAGTAATTGTACCATTTCGAATATTAATGTTTACTATAATAAAACTACCATTAAGGAAACTTTGAATAAAGTCAATGAAAGCTGAAAAAATTGTTGTTTATCGTTAAGTAAATAAATATTTAAACTAAGATATCTTTATTTCTGAAAAGTACGGTCCACGGAAAAGTTTTGTAACTAACTCATGAATTAAAATGGCGATTAACAATCTTGAACATTAACGCACTCGCTTCGCTCGCGCGTTAATATATCTCAATTTTTAATCGCCCTTATTAATACACTTGTTGGTTAAATAACTATTAAAACGTTACAATGTACGCATTTAAAAGCTGTATTTAAATATTTATACTAATTTTGATCTTTCTGTTTTAGGTAAGTTTTGGGAGTATATCCTCAATTAGTAAGTAAGCGTTTTCAATTAATGATTAAAATAAATATACAAAGCTAGCAGATTTTTAGAATTTTAAACCCAATCTTGTTATTTCCATATTTTTCATTGATTTTTCTTTTTTCCACCGTGTCTTTTCACTGATTTAAATCATTTTACATACAACAGATGCAATATTCGTTATAAGGCAGCTGGTGGAAAAATGCAGGAATCAAAAAAATCCCGGTAAATATATGAAGATTGTGAGAGACATAGATGACGGAGTAACAATTAGTATTAGAACAGGAGTGGGAGAGATAATTAAATTTTATATAAAAGTCAAATTTCATTAAGGATCGGTGCTTAGTCTTTATTTATTTTCATTAATACTAAATCAGATGGCAGGGTAACATTTACTGGTGCTTAAGGTATGCTGATATTATAGCGTGAGTAGGAAATACTAAAAGGGATTTATAACAAAAACTGCGACAGTGGAGGGAAATAGGTCAAAAACAGAGTATTTGGAATGTTCATTTACAGAGGAAGTTAATACAAATTAAATTATAACTTTATATGGTGCAATGAATGTGAAAAGTAGTGGTTTTAAGTAAATAGCATTTGCCCTTGCTCCCTCTCTGAATTGCTCTTTATTTATTTTGATTATTCCTTATCGTCACTTCCGAACCTTGTTTTTTGTAGCATCTTATGTGATGCCACAATGATCCTGGGCCGACAAGGGTTTCTCTCGAGCCTTGTTTTGCCAACAAATCTGCTCGTTCATTTCCATGCACCACTTCATGACCCGGACCTTTGCAGTTAATTATCAGTTTTGATTTGATAAGTGTTGTCTGATAATGATTTTTGCTGCATAAAAAACTGATTTTTCATCACGAAATTCCACCGACACATAAGAGACAAATCAGACAAATCTCAGACACATCTCAGACAAATCGTGATAACGACCAAACTCAAAATATGTGAATGATTCGGCATTTGGGGAATCAGACACAAATGAATCAGTATCAGTGTCACTGAATGATAATACTGCAACAGCTGATTTTCTGTTGGAGCTTTTAGAATGAGCAGTTGCTTCATTCCTTTTTTTCTTATGTTATTTTTCCTCGATTTCTAACTTCTCGAACGTATCAGTTGTAATTTTGCTTTAGCCTTTTCTTCTCATTTTTAAATCTTTTCGGGGTTCTGCTTGGATAACCAAACAATTGTTCTGAACTTCTGAAGAGCTGACGTTTCTCGTAAATTTCGACAATTTCTTTATTGTGATGAAGACCAAGCTCTTTATTTGTCAGGTTTTTGCTGTAGCTTGGCTGACATTCTTTACGATTTGTGTCACTCTCCTCTAATATTTCATTCCTATCGGTTACGTTACTAATCAGAATATCACTCTCATCGAAGACGTATTGATTAAAAGGTACTATTCCGCATTAATTGAAACCTTTTTTTTCGTCTTTTTAGAGGGGGGCTCTGGAATTTTTAAAAGACATCTCAGTCCAGGACGCCGCCTGACTAACCTTAGAGCAGGACTCGTTCTTCGTACTCCCGGCGATTGTTTCGAGGTACTTTAAAACGCCCTCTTGTGGCCGAGTCTACGCTAAACGCCTACCTGCAAAACCAAACCCTCCTCTGTCATCCAGCGATCAAGAAGCGGAATGGAAGCTGTAGGACCGGCATCACTTCCGAAGCACTACCTTCATTTATCCACAGACTGCCAGGCAAGGAGGCTCCTTCTCACTTTTCGCTGTGTCCACTTTTCCCTGGTCCCAAAAAACTGGCTTTTAATTTTTTTCTTGGGGAATCCCGTTCCAGGTAGCGCGTAGAAGACTCTCATCGTTCCTAGTACGGCCTTACTCCCAGCCGAGTATTTCCTCCTTCCTTCATTTTTTAAAACTTGCTTTCATTTTACGGGGGTCATAGATTTATCAAACGCATATCCAACACATTCTGCGATTTGAAAAATTGTTATTGGTTTTCCTGGATTTCTTATCATCCATATGTCAATAGCGCTGTTATAGTCCGTTTTAAATGGAGCATAAACAGCCACCTTCAGTGGCTGCAATTTGTTGGAACAAGCTGGCGGTAAAGTGAGCATGGTAACTTCGTTTAATTTTGCTAAGCAAAGAATAACGCGAAGCCGAAGAGCCGCATAACAGGGTATGAATAATTCAGAGTTGATCCATCCTGAAGGAGGCCTGCAAGGCCTAATGTAGCAGCATGTGGGAAGATCATGACAGGGGGTAGAGCAGTTCCTAAAACATTTGGGGAAAAGTTAAATATTATAGCAAGTCATACTTTTGTAAAATTTACAAACCTTTTGAACTTATAATTATAGCACGTTGTAACCAATATACCTTGTTTGCCGCTTGTAATTTTATTAATTTGTTTTACTCTCCTTGGTGCAAGAATCTTTGATGACTTTTGTACAGTTGTGGTCGATGTCGATCTAAATTAAAAATGCGTGTGCCTTCAGAAAATCCATCAAAACGCTTCAAAGCGTCCTCTAAATTTCAAAAAAATGAATCCACATTACAACGATTAAATGATATAGCCCTGGATAAGCTGTAACCTTCCGGTTGGCGAATCCTAAGTTTGGGATCTCTCTTTCGGAAACCACGACGCCAGCCAAGTCCAGCAGACACCATTTTTTCACATTTCTAAGGCGTATGAATTTTGTTATACAAAGTTCGTAAGCCAGGTGCCTCACATCTTTTGTAGACTTTCCGTAACACATTTTGTGTTATTGCATTATGTAATTTTTATGCAATATTTCTTGTTCATCATTTAATACTCTTCGAGTATCGTAGTGTTTATACAATAATAAGCCATTGGGAGCTTCTTTAGCTTTCTTTACGTATCGCGTTAATGTTTGATGTTTAATGCTATTTCCCTCGGCTGCTATTCTGTGGCTAAAGTTATGTTTTATTGCGTCATCTACGGCACTTTTCATAGCCTCTGTGCTAAATAATCCATTGTTAGATTTTCTTGTGATTTGTAACAAAAAATCATAATTGCAGATTAGGTTACAACATTGTGGGTCATCTTGAAACACGCCCATGGTGGCCCAAACCATTTGTCTTAAGGAGGCCCATAATACATTATAAAAAACAGTCGTTAATATTGTAAAACATCGTATAAAAACAGAACAGACGATCACTGCAGAAGATAATAGAAGGTCTCCTTGGCCAACTAAAAGAATAACATTTTAAAAAAATATCACATACCACACAAGTAAATATATCGAGAGTAAAAAAACTAAGACTAATCGTTAACAATTTACAAATTGTTGCGATTGTCTCAAGGTGCACGCGTCTTAAGGTGCAGATGCAGAAAAATAATATATGATTAGGTAAGCTATGACTTAAAGACTAGATAGGGGTTGAGAAGAAAAGAAAGAAACTGTTATAATTTAAGTTAGGTGAAGTCCTCCTTCTAGTTTGAAGACATCAAGAGCCAAGGAAATATGTACTTTAGGAAATGTGCACCAATAAACGTCTGGCCATCAACAATTATACTTTATTCCTTCTTACATACAGAACAATACAAAACTTGACTGACAGTAGTTTATGACCTATTTTTGACATTACTCATTGCACTGTCAACAATGTCACTTCATATAGAACAACATCCACTTTTTATGTTGGATATTCTAACACTCTCCCTCAACATGAAAAGTAGACAAGCTAAATAATAGACCTTAACAAAATAAACATTATTTTAAATTTAAATTCTTATAGATTAACTGCAATTTCTTTGAATTTAACGACTTGGTCAACATATCAGCCACCATTTCATTCGTCGACATATATTTTAATTGAATATCATTGTTAGCTACTACTATTCACTTCTTGATTTTCACTCGCACTTTCTTCTATACTTTTTATATTCTCAGATTCCACAATTTCACATATACCACTTTTTACTTCTTCGGAGTTTTCATTCACACTAAAACATTCCGACTGATGTTGGTTCACTGATTTGGCTTCACCTTCAACAATTTGCAAATTGCATATAACCTCAGGTTTAAATCGTACGTCGTGGCTCGATACGATTCTTCTTTCAGATGGAATCCATATCCTAAAACCATTCCTGTCATTCACATAACCAACTAAATAACCATGTATCGCCTTGTCATCACATTTACTGCGAAGATTCTTGTTAACGTGAACATAACATTCAGTGCCAAATATTCTTAAATGTTTCAAGCTTCCAATTGGCTTTCCATACCACAATTCATAGGGACTTTTACTTTCAATTGATGACTTTCCTGTACGATTCAGAATGTACACTGCAGTATTGCATGCTTCTGTCCACAATTGTTTGGACAACTTACATGTGTTTAACATGGAACGTGCGCGCTCTACAATGGTGCGGTTTTCCCTTTCAGCAACACCATTCTGCTGAGGTGTATAGGGTGGAGTGATACAATGCTCTATACCTCTCTTCGCAAGAAGTTCAGATACCTTCTTATTGTCAAACTCTCTCCCTCCATCGCATCTCAGTTGCTTTACTACATGACCATTTGTACTAGCTTCATTTAAAAATTGTTCTAAGAAAGTACATACCTCACTTTTGTGTTTCATAAAGAAAACTTTCCGAAACTTACTAAAGTCATCTTTAAAACATACGTAATAACGTGCTTTTCCCAGTGATTCTATAGACATGGGCCCATTCACATCTGCATGGATCTGCTCACCAATGACTTGTGGTCGATTGATCCTAGATTTAAATGGCAATCTATGCATTTTTCCAATTGCACATCCATCGCAAAAGCTTTCTTTGCACCCATCAATGTCTATATTCATTTTCTTCAATACCTTCTTTATGTGTTGCTTATGCTGATGACCAAATCTTTCATGGTACACTTGCAACATATCTGTTGACTCTGCTAAGTTTACTTGAACGGGATTTGTCGGTTTCATAACACGTATATCAAGTGCATACAGGCCATTACTGAAGTACCCAGTCATTACAGATTCACAAGTGTTTTTATCATATATATTTACACCTTTTCCATCAAGTACTGTAATAAAACCCCTTTGTGCAGCAGCTTTCACAGAAAACAAATGAGCACTTGCTTCAGGAACATAAAAAACATTCTTCAAGTCAGCACCTTTCCATTTATTATTCAGATGCATTTGAATTTTCACTGTTCCTTGTCCATGGGCTAACATACATACATCTTTCTTACCAAGTGATATACTTTCTGGTTCAGCAAATTCTGTATAAGATGAGAAATATTGCTTATCTGTAGTGATATGATTTGTTGCTCCACTGTCACAATACCATTTTCCAGCTTCAATACAATTGTTAGATGAGGCACTTAAAACAACAGATGAAAAAGCACTATCATTACTTTTCTTCTTACCTAAATTCTCAGCTGATTTTTTCAACGGACACTCTTTCGCCCAATGGCCTAGTTTCTTGCATTTGTGACATGGACATTTTTCTTTTGCACGATGTACATTTTTCTTTGACTTCATACTTTGGTTCTGGTTGTATTTTTCTGTCGGGCTATTGTGTGCAACAAACGCAAAAGATTCTACAGTACTTTGGTCACGTAATTCAATGGTACACAATTTCTCAATCAGTAAATTCAAAGTTTGATTCTTTGATGGTATCGTGTCCCACAAATCTTTGAAATTATCAAAGTTCTTACCCAAAGTTGATAAGATCCGACCATTTAACATTCTTTCGGATAAAACATTTTCATCATGCTTCTGCAGTTCATCATTTAAATCTACAAACAGTTTCTGCAACTTCGCAACATGTGTACTAATATCTTCTTTTTCATCACGTTGGACTCTAAAAAAGGCTTCAATTAACATGTTTAACCGTTGCGTACTGCTACGTTCAAATCTCGCACGCAATTTGTCCCATATTTCACTAGCGTGAGTACACGTTAACACGAGCTCGGCAACAGTTTTTCCTAGCGTACCTGCTAACAAACTTGCCGCTTTCGCATCGTCTTTTAACCATTGCTGATGCTTCTGTATTTCCGCTGAAGTTGAATCTTCACTAACCTCAGGACACTTACACATACCGTTTACAATGTCTTCAAGTGCATACGACCGTAATAACATCGAAACGTGCCATTTCCACTTCGCCCAGTCTTCAGGACCCTCGAGTTTGTCAACTTGAATTTTATAATCGTTACTGCTGGTCGACATATTTTATTCACCGACAATAACAACAAACAAAACTGAATCAAGTACGAACCTAACCTCTTCACAGTTCACACGTGGACTGGGCCCATAACCTGTTATAATTTAAGTTAGGTGAAGTCCTCCTTCTAGTTTGAAGACATCAAGAGACAAGGAAATATGTACTTTAGGAAATGTGCACCAATAAACGTCTGGCCATCAACAATTATACTTTATTCCTTCTTACATACAGAAGTAGTTTATGACCTATTTTTGACATTACTCATTGCACTGTCAACAATGTCACTTCATATAGAACAACATCCACTTTTTATGTTGGATATTCTAACAGAAACCTGCACAGGTGTTGACAAAATCGTGTTGTTAGCAATTTTCGCTTTTAGATTACAGTACACTCAACCAACTTACACCTCTAAACGATTAATGGAATTCGCAGAAAACCTTTCGTTGTAGTAAAAGGCACGGCAAACTGCACTGGAGTTCCCCATAATCTTTTAATTCCTTACTTTGTTTAGAATATGTTTGCCTGGATTATCAGTTAATTTATATACAATGAGGAGCAAAAATTCAAATGGAATTTTAAATATTATTATTTATTTGGCTAATAATGAATGTATAAATATAATGGTTAACTTGCTGTACAATTATTGTGTAAATAACATTATAATAGTGTACTTACTGATTATTGAAATTTATACATCATCATCATCATCACTAAATTCACTATCATTATGTAAATATATAATCACTGGATTAAATTCACTAATTTTATTTTCCCGGATCCATCACTCTTCTATTAATTTTTCATATTTTTTAACTAACCAATTTTTTATGCTCGGTACATTCTACGACTGTTTTTGTTGTTTCTTCAAAATCTAGAAACGGTACGGTGCATTATCAAAAACTATAACTGATGGTTCACTCAGACTAGTTTTTCCAGACTAGTAACAGTTTCTCCTCAAGCCATTTAACAAACTCAACAAACAAAGCCCGAGGGCGGCATACGGCCCACGTGCTGCGTAGTGAGTGTGGATGGTTTAGGTAGTCGAGTAAATAAAATTATATTTTTAATATTGCGAACTTACATTACATTTTCAATAATTTTTGTAACTGACATTGTTTGTACATACAAGCAATTTAAAGTTTTGGTTGAACTAAATATAAATTATCTTTTATTAGTTTATAGGTTTATAGAAAATATGTCAGGTGTCATCGCATTCCTAATACTTATATAATAACTTTTGACAATGATAACTTCTGAAACTGACAGTGACAAATAAATTATATAAAAATATAATAGCTATTTCAAGTTAAGATATCGATAAGATGTGGTAGTCTGATACAATCTGATAAATAAAATGGCTAAAACTGTTAAACCAGTCCCTTGTGGTTCAACAAAAATGCCCATTGTAGGCTTGGGCACTTGGTTAGCTACTGATCCGACTGAATTAGAAGTTGCATTGAACACAGCTTTGGAGGTAGGTTACCGTCATATCGATACAGCAGCAATATATAAAAACGAACATATAATTGGCAAGGTTATAAATCAATGGATCTGTTCTGGAAAATTAAAGAGAGAAGACCTTTTTATCACGACCAAACTTCCAATCCAAGGAATTCATCGTGATAGAGTGGAAAAATATTTACATCAGTCTCTTCAGAAATTGGCAGTGGAGTACGTTGATTTATATCTGATCCATTTTCCTTTCGGAATGGCTGAATCTGCTGATACTGTAGTATACGAAGAAGAAGATCATAGAGGCATATGGGAAGTAATGGAGAAACAAGTTTATGCCTGTAAAACTAAAAGTATCGGTCTATCCAATTTTAACAAAAGTCAGGTTGCTAATTTGCTCAAATTCTGTGATATAAAACCAGCCAATCTTCAAATAGAGTTGCACGTTTTTTTGCAACAACCAGAATTGGTACAGTTTTGTCGAGAGAACGAAATTGGGGTAACTGCATACTCTCCGCTTGGAAATCCTAGTTTTAACAAATTTTTGAAGAGCAGGGGTCATCAAGAAAGACAACTGGTCAATGTTTTAACTAACCCCGTGGTTGCCGATATTGCCAGAACGCACCAAAGAGGTAGTGCGCAAATAGCATTAAGATTTCTGATGCAAAAATATATCGTTATTATTCCAAAAAGTGTGACACCTTCTAGGATCCATGAAAATTTCGACGTGTTTGATTTTATTTTAAGCGACGAGGAAATGAAAAGACTTGAAAGCCTGGATATGGGTGAAGAAGCCCGTATTGTCGACTGGAAGATTTATCCAAATATTGAAAATCATCCTGCTTATCCTTTTGGTAAAGGTTAAAATCTCATGTGTTAATATTTTTAGTAGAAAAAAAAATAGAAACTTACTTTTCAGTATCACTGAATTTTTTTTATCATATAGCAAACTGTGTTTTCTTTTATTGCTTTGTGATACCGATTCAAGATATTTCAAACTAATTTTTCACGATCATTTTACTATATTAAATTCAATTTAATTTCTTCTTTCTTTCTTGATAGTCTTGTGTCTGTTCCTTTTTCACATTCTGGGTAAAATTCTTCACTTTACCCGTATGCGGGTATGATGTATATAAAATTCCTAATTGTATGTTAACAAATGCGTAATAACTAACTCTTAAACCCCAGCAAATTTCATTTGCATATCTCTCAACCAGTTCCAGGGCAATAAATAAATCGTTAGTTTGTAAGAAAAATTTCAACACCCTGTATCTCGGAGAAGGGAGCATTTGTTTATAATATAGCAAACTGTCATTATTTTTCATGCAGAATTACTTCCTGAAGATATTTGCACGTATTTACTTCAACTCTGTATATTTTACAATTATGTATTATTCAAAAGGACTAAAAACTGATACTTTGAACCTTTGTAACTCAGAAAAAATTGATTTCTGAGTTTTGGCGCAAGGGTAACTTTTGATCAGCATGACCAAAGCCACTGTCGCCAAGTGCTCGGTCAGAGTTACCAATGACCACTCTTGGTGCGCATCGCCCCGCCTTCCTTCCTTTTCCTATTTTCTTGTCGGTCTTTTGGTTTGGAATCTTGTAAAATATTATGTATAAATATTAGTTGATTTCCAAACCAAAGGACAGTCTACCTCGGTCTCCCCTAGAGCCCTAAACTCTAGGGAGCCGACTAGCGGGGCTCTGCCCCACCTACCTTAGACTCTGAGGCTTTGTCTTCGCCTTCTGCAAATTGGTTTTATTTTATCGTATTTCGAAAACAATTCAACGTCCCAACTTAAAAAAGGGATAAGTGCCTAGGGTATTTCGCACATCAAATTCACGAAATATCCTAGAGCAGAGCGTACGGTGGGAGAAGGTTTTATTTTACCGTCCTGTTACCCACAGCAACACTCCATTGACTTCAAAATGGGTTGAAGTCAAGTGAACAGTGGGGAGAGCCACGGAGTGTTAGAAAGCTATACTCCAACACTACGCCATCGAGCTTTAAAGCAGTCCTGATGCCTTCCGTGTACCAGGTGTCTCAACGAGCCAGCCTTCCTCAAGGCTTGCAGCTCCGGAAGCTGCGAAGATCCTGGAGTAGCCACAGTCCCTGCCTGTCCTTCAAATATGTGGTCCGCGTCACCACGGAGGCCCGGACAAACTCGCCTACGAGACCCCAGGATAAGCGAATGGGATCCTGATAGCAAAGAGGAAGACGAACTCGCTGGGAGGAATGGTACACCGACCGTGGATGGAGCCTGCCGCAGAGGGAGATGCAGTAGCATCCGGCCCCCCAGGTTCAAGATAAGTGTTGTATGTGAGCTTGACCAACTTGAAAAAGGGATAAGTGCCTAGGGTATTTCGCATATCAAATTCACGAAATATCCTAGAGCAGAGCGTACGGTGGGAGACGGTTTTACCGTCCTGTTATCCCTAACCCCCCCCCCCCCCCTCCCCAAAACAACACTACCTCTCTGCAAAGCAGTTCTGCAAAAAGTTCAGCCATTTTAACTGAAACCACTTTTACATAATAATAAAAGTAAATAAAATCTGTTTGAAAGCAATTCACAAAGGTACTTAACAGTTCATATTGATAGATCAGCTATTTACGACATCTTGCTTCTTCTTGGGAGTACATAACTTGGGAGTTATATTGAAGTGAGTTAAAAAAAAACTTTGAAAATAAATAAATAGAGTTTAGACATGAACAGGATTTGAGAAATATAGAAAGATTTATTTGAGAGATTTAAGAAAGGGAAAGTGGAAGAAAGGGGAAAGGAAACTAACATGTGTGATGTTAGTACAATTCTGAAAGGAGCTGAAATTAGTAGTCTAAAGTATGTGGTGCAATAAGGACATTAATTCAGAGTATTCAGACGACAACGTGGTCTGGTTAATGTTAAAGCTTTCGAGCACCCTCGTATAATGTTCAGGTATAAACGACCGAAATACTCAAAGACTACTAGACTACTACATAACGGAGATCAAACAGAATACAGCAAAGTAGCAAAGATGATCTACTTAACATGACTAAAAAAATAAAAGAAGTTAGAAATGAATCGAAAAAATGCTCATGTATCGCACTACATAAATGACACGTGAATAACTAATTAAGCAGAAAAACAAGAAGTAGAAGAAAATTCATGTAACAGTAAGAGAACATGAACCTAGCTCACCCGTAATGAAAAGAGTTTTAAGGCCGTAAAAGGGGTGAAAACGGGCAAAGTGGCAGGACCAGATGGAATGTACTCAAAAATTTTACAATTTAAATACACTTTACATAAAACATTAAATTGTTTTTATTTATTACATTATAACAGTTTTTAAAATCGAATTGGTTTCTTCATATGAACCAGTTTATTTTTTTTTTTGGCCTGGGTGAAATCAGAACTAACTGAAATTCTTTCCGATATCTTCATCAGAGATTTTTGTTTTATAAATATAAATAATGTGGTGGTTTACTGTCATCGTTTTACCGTATTATCATTGTATAAGTAAGTTTTTTAAATTTTTTTTACTCGGGCATTCCCTCCGCACATATTCCCAGCAACTTCGACGACGCTGTAGATCTTTGATTACCACAATCGGATCGCGTTAACGTCTTTTTCCTGCATCTAAGAACATCCGAAGTTGCAATTAACTTCAAAATGGCATTCTTGACAGTTTCACGGGCTCCTTGCTACTAGCGTTACAAGGAAATTGGAACGAGATTAGAGCAAAAATCGGTCTTTCGGCATTCAGCTGCATGTACACTACAAAAATTCCTGTTACGATGTTATTTTAATATGAGTAAAGGTGATAAATACACACACTACTAGAGGAAATATCGATGATCAACTCATATATTAATAATTAAAATATTCACTGTTTTTTTTTTATTTACCTTCATTATTTTTCTATTTTATTGTTTCTTAATCTCCCTTTTTCACATGTACTCTTTCATCTAATAAATACAATTTATTTTCGGTTTTCTTTTATATTCTTCTTCTTAATATACTTATTTTGCCAATCTTTTGCAATTGGTTGCATTTTAAGCAGACAACTGTCAAATCTTCTTTTTTTTTCGTCTGTCAACTTGTCTTCCTCTCGTCTTTTCCGTCTGTCAATTCGTCTTCTTTTCTGTCTGTCACAGTTTGTCTTTTGTCTGTCAAATCGGCTGTCACAGTTCTTCCTTATCTGCCAAAATGTTGTCTGTCGCTTCAGACACGCCGGCATGCCAAAAGCCATATTATATCATATCATATTATATCACATCTCCGTTGTCATTGGCCACTTGGATCGTGTGATACGTTAACTGAAAGGGAAGGGGATAGCAAACAAATACGGTGGCATTGCTAAAAGGGCATTATATCATATCTCCGATATTGGTTCGATTGAAGCGTGTGATATATTAAATAAAAGGGGAGGAGATAACAAATATGTTGGGACAAAAAAACAAACATGTCAGAATTGTCAGAGGGTTACTATATCGATAAAATCGATTAAATCGGCTTCTCATGTCACCTGTAGGCTACAGTCTTTTCGTGATGATCAAACGCCTACAGGTCAAGCAGCCCTAACATCAGGTACATCTGTTACAAAAGCCCATTCAACAAACACTTTCTATTTTTTAACTATGTCCAAGCCATCTAGCGCCTATTGGTCGTCGCAAAAAAGACACTATGACACTCTTAATCTTTCTATCTGTCACTTTTTGTAATATACAGGTATAGTTGGAAATAGACATAGCGTCATGCCAAAAAACATTATGACGTATCATCCCTTATAGCAAGGAAAAAGTCAAAACAATTCTTCTCTCAAAGCAATTTATGTAATATACAGGATAGTTGCGAAGTATGGCTAAAAAGGATTTAACGTATAGAATATAACGACTAAAAATTAAACATGGCGGCCAGTCAATAGGGCACTAGGTATGTGGCGCCGAAAGAGCTTGACGTACAGCGACGTGTGAGATATCACAGGAAATAGAACGAATAGAATACGACGATATAAAAATGAAACATGGTGTCTTGTCAAATGAAAATAATTCAGTATCCGAATGATTAATTAATGGCCACAGAATGGCCAAACCAACGAACATCCACTATAATACACTAGTCTCCTCTGGCCGATGACGTTGACTATACGCTGACTAGCCGCAGACCTAATGACTTGATACTGACAACGCTGACCGATCATTGAAAAGCTTGACATAGAACGAGACTTCTGCGTTAAAGAAGGCCTCTGGCTGAGTACAAAATAAACAACTAGCCGAGCATATATGAAACTTCAGCATATATGAAACATCAAATGAAACTATGTAAGACATATAATGTATATAGCGTGCCATCAAAAAAAAAAAAAAAAAAAAAATATATATATATATATATATATATATATATATATATATATATATATGTATATATATATATATATATATATATATATATATATATATATATATATATATATATATATGCAGGGTATAGTATAAAAAATAGGATTCAGGTTGTACCGCTAAACCATTGGCATATTTCTTCTACTTTTCGCTGTTTAACGAACTGAATCCAGTCTTAGCCAATGTTCAATTAAACCAGGGACGTTACAATGCAGAAATGTTAACTCTAATCAGTTATACACTATATTATATGATCTACGACGAACAATAAGGATGAGCAATTGCAATAAAGAGAAGACGGTGGAGTCTAACATGGTCAAAGATAGGTCTAATTCACGCATAAACTAATAAACAATGGCACAGAATAACCTGCTCGATACAAGCCGCCGCTGAATACTCAATACTCTACACAGGTCTTCGCTAAATCTGAGCTATGCCAATCTAGTCATGAAGACGAAAAATTAAATGTTTATTCGCAAATATGTATTGCTAACATAGGGCTCCAATCGGATCATGTCGTTCGTTTTGTTAAACACAAAATATGAAGCGTCATATGATATAGAATAAATAGAATAGGAGAACACAGAAAACCGGCATCATGCTAAAGGTGGCGACTTAAGCTTATAGCGACCACTATTACGTATAGGTATCCGCATCATGTCCACTACTATACACAGGTCGAATGTATACTTTCATAGTTTTTAAAAATAATGACCAAGTTCTTGTGAATAGTTTCTCTTAAGTATGGAATGCGGTATTTTTATGTGAAACGTAACATTTAGATAGCACCGGGCGCCACAACTTATATAGCCTACAGCATGGACTACAAGGAAGTGTAATATGTCACCTGATCGGATTTGGCAAATAGAATACAATAACATAAAAAAATCAAACTTATCTTAGCTCCTATTGGTTCAATTGCGACAACATTTTATCAGACAAGAATGAAGTGTGACAAACAGACAGGAAAAAAAACGAATTGACAGACGGAAAAGGAAAATATTTGATAGACAAAAAGAAGTAGAATTGACAGACCGAAAGGTAGAAGAGTTGACAGTTTCTGTCTGCGAAGAAGAAGATGAAAACTTGACATATGGCTCGACAATTTGACAGACCGAAAAGAGGAAGAATTGACAGACCGAAAAGAAGAAGAACTGATAGACTGAAAAGAAGAAGAGGCGACCATCTTGGTGAGCGGACCTTTGTAACGTCAGAGTGGAAGTGGAGAGCGTTGACTCAACCGACACAATCTCTGCTTATATTTATATGTATTTTTATGTTAATTATTACTAAATATACCCTTTATTGCAATTTTTTTCAAGAAAATTGAAATGCGATAAATTTTGCAGTGTACTACAGTTTCCATTCGATGCATCTCTCTCCAATAATTAGAAATGACGTATGGGACGCAACGAGTTGCTGTCGAATGCAAGATGTCGATTAGAAATTATCTGATTCCTTTGTCGTGGTTGCAAAAAGAAGAGCTCATGTTTGTAGTGGAAATCTAACAAGCCTGTTCGTAATTAACTACGGACGTTAGAGAGAGGTTTTACAAATTGGACGAACTAAATAAAATTAACTGCTGTAATTGAATTGCAAACAAGTTCAACAGAAGGTTAGAACAACTAGGAATCTTAAAATAGAGACAGTTACATATTTTACTAAAAAAAATATTAATAAAAATATAAAATGACTATATTTTACAAAAACTGGTTTTGATACATGATTTTATTAATATTATTGTACTAATACCTACATGATTTTGCTAATATATTTTAAACTAGAGCTAAGATTAATACTACTTCTACTACGAACGCGGTATTTAATGTTGTGAGCGAGGTGATTGAGGGGCTTGAACGCGGCAATCGCATAGCAATTTCTCTTTGCGACTTGTTGAAGGCTTTTGATTGCGTTTCGCATGACATTTTGCTTCACAAATTAAATTACTATGGAATCAGAGGTATCCCTCTTAAGCTTATAACTTCTTATCTATGTGGCAGACACCAGGCGGTAGTGTCTAAAGGTCATCTCTCCGATTTTCTATCCGTAAAACATGGAGTCCCACAAGGTTCGGTCTCAGGACCTCTTTTGTTTATTATTTAAGTCAACGATCTGCCTAAATTCATATCTCCGTACAAAACCATACAATTCGCAGATGATACGATATACGTTATATCAGGAAAAAATAATGATGATTTAAAAATGTCTCATGAGGAAGTTTCTACTAAATTTTCCGGAGAGGAATTATGATCGGTGAAAAAACTCCTTTATTTTTAATCTGGTCAATTTTAACAGCTCGCATGTATGTTGAATTTATTCTAGAACCTGTAGTTAGGCTCTGGAGATGCGCAATGCATGATCATGTACCTCCCCATACCAGCAGAGTGACTACAAACTGCCTTGAAGCAGAAGATATCTCTATTCTGGAGTTGCCTGCTTGCTCACCCGACCTTAACCCTATAGAGCATTTGTGGGATATGCTTAACATAATGGCACAGTGCACAACTTTCAATATTACGTACCCAATTTTTTAAAAATACTAAATATTGGTTTAGGACATTTCCTTCCAATTTAATACTAAATATATTTCGGGTACTAGCGTCGTATAAACTTAGAATTAGTAATATAAACTCATAATTACATACAGTTGATAATGGGTGGATGGATGATGAGTTGAAATAATAATTGGTTCTATTATTTCCTCTATTAATATAACATTGAGTTTCCAGAATATTTCTTCCTCTGCTATGATACGTATTATAGCTTTTTGCTAATTTATAGATAAAATTTTTGATATGGTGTCAGATAATAGTTGACGAACACCTTGAAGTTTAAATATTGTATTATTTTTCGGGACATATCGCTTCATTTGAGCCCAGATTAGTTCTATGGGGTTAAGTTCACAGTGATAAGGTGGTAATTGCAACACTTTAACTCCATGTTCTTTTGCTATTTCATCTACACTATACTTTTTAAATTTTGGTGAATGTTGTTTGCATAGCTGCAATAACTCAATTTGAGTAAACCTTCTGCTCGCACTACTATTTCTTTGCTTATTAGCCAATCCCAGAGTTCTTGCTTTCTCCATCTAGTCTTAGCTAACGGTTCCTTTAATCTTGAATGGTAACTGGCATTATCCATGACTGTATCAAAATTGGTCGGTAATAAATCTTTCATTTAACTGAAATATCCCTCAAAAATATCAGCAGTCATTTCTTCATGGTAGTCGTTCGTACCTAGAATTTAAAATAAAATCTAGCAAGCCTTCATCAACAAATCCTTTATCTACTCCAATATGAGTGATAATTAAACGGCGACCTTTACTATTTGGAAATTTTGTGTCCGTAGACAAACCTATAAATGCTTGACGAGCATTTGTAACTAGTTTATCTTGCTAAACTTTTTTTACAAAATACCCTTCATTTATCCATGTTTCATCTAATATAAAAATATTTTTGCAATTTTCGAATTTCCCTTAAATTCTTAAATTTCCCCTCCGACAAATAATTTCTTAGTTCTTTAGGAGCGCAGATGTTCTATTGTTATTCTCATAAACGAATCCTAAACCACATTAGGTATTCTATCTCTTTTAATGTTAGGCAAAGATTTGTCTTCATTAATGTCTACTAAAAGTTTATCCACATTAGGTATCTTGTTTTGCAAATAAAATGAATGAACTTTTCTTCGAATCAATTGTTTCACAGTATCGTCTATAGGAATGGTTTTTCTCCCTGTTGTCGTTTTAGTTGTTTCTTTAATACTTCTACTCTTCCGTTGCTTTAAAAGTCTATAAATAGTTGATTCTCCAACTCCGATCAAAGCTGACCATGTAGAAACGATACTCCGAATAGAACTTGTAAAATGTTAATGTAGAAGAGCATCATGTACATTTAACACTAAAGTTTTCATTGGCACGGTTAAATGACATTTTAATTTCACAAGAGTAAAATTAGACGTTTCGAACATTTTTACTACACAAGTTCACTTATTAATATCGATTGTTATTATAGAACTAACAATTCTGCGTGTTATGATCACTAAAATTTACGAACACAACCTTTTAATATTAACTAAAATGATTCACAATCTACAAAACACGTTCTGCCGCTTGAAATTTTAATCCTTTCTAAGAAAGGTAGATACGGTGAGAACCAACACCGAGGACTCCGAAGAATTTACTACAAGTCAAGGCGTCAAACAGGGATGCGTGTTGAGCCCACTGCTGTTCTCAGTGGTACTGGATGAAGCAATAAAGAAAGCCAAGAGAAGAATGAGAAAACTAACATTAGGATACTGGCAAATGAAACAGACTCAACTATCAGAGCTTCTATTTGCAGACGACATGGTTTTGATAGCAGAAAACAGAGAAGACCTACAGAACAACCTTGAAATTCTAGAAGAAGAACTGTCAAACATAAATATGAAAATAAATACAGAGAAAACAAAAACAATGATAATTTCAAATAAGAGAAAGACACATGCAATACAATTAAACCGAAAACAACTAGAACAAGTGGAACATTTTAAATACCTAGGAGTAATAATTGAATCAAACGATAAACAAGACATGGAAATAAATGAGAGAATGGGATGAACAGGAAGCTTATTTAACACTATGAAAACAACATTTTTGGGGAAAAAAGAAATACCGGAGAAGGTAAAAACGGCTGTCGTTAAATCAGTAGTTAGACCTATAATCATGTATAATAGCGAGTCATTGACATTGACTGGGAGACAAAAATCTCGAGTCAATGCTATGGAAATGAGGTTCCTGAGGAAAATAACAAACAGAAAGAGGACAGACAAAATACGAAACGAAACAATCAGACAAAACCTAAAACTAGAACCAATAAACGAAAAAATAGTAGAGGGGCAACTAAGATAGTTCAAGCACGTGTGTAGAATGTCGGAATGTCGAATGAAAGATTAACAAAACGAGTGTTTGAAACGAGAGTGCAAGGGAAAAACAAACGAGGAAGACCAAGAGTCAGGTGGGTAGACGAAATCAGAAAAGAAGTTGAGAAGAAAGGATTGCCATGGGAAAGTGCACGAAATCTAACACAAGACCGGAAAGCATGGAGACAACAGTGCAAAACTTAACTCCACCAGCCTTACACCTAACGGTAGAAAGGCTTAGGACTAAGTAAGTAAGTAAGTTCTAAGAAAGGTGAGGGCTTATAAATTGACCCTCTTCTTTTTGGAAATTATAAATATTTTGTACCTATAGAGATTACGTGAAAGTACGCAAGACTGCATACCTTGGACACATACTGTCGATGTCGATGGCAAAAAGGGAATAGGTAGAAAGAGAAAGTCATGGCTAACAAATATTCGAGACTGGGAAAACATGACTGTAAACGAATTATTCTACGTTGCAAAAGACAGAGAAACTTTTAGAAATGTGGTCGCCAACCTCTGTTAATGGAAGGAGAGAGTACGTACTTATATCATTTTCAGAATAATGCCGAATATTTTATTTTACAAAATCTGTCACTGTTTTAGGATTTTATATTGGTTGTATCTCACGTGCAATAAAATTTGTGCTATCAATCATTTTCAAATTTACTATAATCTGCTATATTTTTTATATTCTGCATAGTTTTCTGTTATGTTGTTTTATTTTGTAAGTATATTTGCCAAGCAATTTTCTTTCTACATAAAAAACACATTAAAACACGTTTTGTGGAGTCTTCTAATGTGCTGTCTTTTCTTATGTTTTTTTTTTTTAAACTTTTAAAGTTTTTTAAATCTTGAAGAAAACATTTTGTATTTTTGGAACAATGGCATCCTTCTTTCGTAGTGGTACTTTTAACTGCTTTACACGCGTGTAAAATATTTTTGTTTTCCATTCATTCATTTGTCATTAAGTGTATAGAAATTATATCAATATTTTGCAAAATTGTAAATATTTAATTGATTTGGAAAGTGAACATCATAGACATAAGTATGTGTGAAATACATTTTTTTCTGTAAGCAAAATCACAGAAAATGAACGAACACTTATGCTAAGGAAAAATAAGGCTGTACAATTTAAGAAAATGTACATTCAACTGTTTCAGAGAGCAGTGTGTAAGATATAAAATTAAGACAAACCGATAGGATTATTTTTTTGTAATCAGCATAATATTTTCAACGCCTTGAAATAAAATACCACATGGGCAATAACCCCATAACTTACACTGTCGGAATTAAGTCACGAACAACGCAAAAAATCTTAATCTGATAATAGCCATCTCTTGTACCATAGAAAAATTAATCGAGTGTCTTCACCTTCAACATAAAAGATCACCGAACATCGTCTAGTAGTAAGACGTGAAACGACAGCTATAAATTCTGACGTGCAGTTTACGATTTTGTTTCTCGACATGGAGGAAATGATGATGATATTCGGTTTCTCTTGGACGGCAACTCGATACTTTTTCAGCATCACGGCTAACTGAAAACGTCAACGTATCTCTACTAATGCCCCTATGTCACATAATCGTTATCAATTAATAAAGTGAGAGCAAGGAACATACAGTGTGGACCCTAATTCACAGTTGCACGTGTATAATGAAAAAATACGAATAATTTAGTGAATTTAGAAACGATATGGATAAATTTATTTGCTGTAGGTGCATATAGATAAGTACTAATGGTTGATAAATTTTAAAGTATAAGATATCAGAAATATTGATATAAATACTACAGAGCGGAGTCTTATTCTATAGTAATCTATAGTAATAATCGATTTTTAATATTAACGAGTTAATTTAAATCATGAATTGTCAACTTATTACTAAAACGGCCTACACACGTCTCGACAAGACCACACAACTGTCGTGACCGACAACGTTGGGCCACCAACAAAAATAGTTGTACCCGACGGTCGAGCCGACCGATTTGGTTGTACAACCGTGACGTCCCGATGGCCGACTTCCCCATACCCAACCTGTCGAATCGGGGCATGAACTATTTTTGTCGACCAACAAGTATGCAATCACACTAATCGTCAGGCCCAACATTATCGGTCACTATATTTGGGCGGTCTTGTTGAGATTTAAAGTTTAAAGGCCCATATACCTGTTTTAGCACATGTGCAAAGTTGGATTTACTTTTCACGTAATATTGATCAAAATGAAATCAAATATGAAATCAAGAAACAGTTCTACAACTCAAAAACATCAAAGTCAAATAAACTCCTCACAAACATTTTCTTATGACATAGACATCATAGGTAGGTCCACAGAATCTCTGACTGAAGCATTTCGGTCGTTAAGAGCATCTGCACACAGAATGGGACTAAATATAAATGTTCAAAAGACCAAATATATGTGTTGCACTAGGTCAAGCAACCCGACACCTACACGAATAATAATTGATGACCTAGAACTGGAAGGTTTTGACACCTTCATATACTTAGGGTCGCTGCTAACCAAAGATAACAACGTCAGTGAAGAAATCAAAAGAAGAATAGTGCTCGCCAATAAGTGTTACTATGGCTTAAGAAGGCAGATGGCCTCAAAAATGCATAGAAAAATTAAACTGACTGTATACAAAACACTAATAAGACCAGTGCTAACATATGGTTCAGAAACTTGGACACTAACACAGAATGACCAAGAATTGCTCAAACGTTTTGAGCGAAAAATACTAAGACGAATATATGGAGGCATAAAAGAATAAGGTTTGTGGCGCAGGTGTTACAATTTTGAGTTGTATAGAAGATTTGGAGAACCTGACGTTGTAAAATTCATTAAGGTAGCACGCCTCAGATGGATAGGTCGTGTAATCAGACGAGAGGAAGATGCCATAGTCAGAAAAGTTTTTGACCGAAGAGGGCCGATCGGACAACGAAGAAGAGGAAGACCGAGACTTAGGTACCAAGACAACCTAGAAAATGATTTGAAGTCTATCGGAATTAGAGCATGGAGAAGAGTTGCCAGAGACAGGGGCGAATGGAGGATTGTTCTGAAGAAGGCTTTGGCTCATAAAGAGCTGTAACGCCACTGATGATGATGATGACAAACATTTTCTTCAGCACGTCTAAACTGAAATTCCCCTCCAAAGAACAGACAATTATTTTTAATGCATTAGAAAACACTAAATTTCTAGACTACCAAATTTAGAAGACTACTGTCTCCCACTGGGAAATAAAATTCAACCCAGAAATATAATATTTTCTTTTAGATTATCTAATAATCGCATATATATATATATATATATATATATATATATATATATATATATATATATACTTAGTCATTAAGAAAAATGGTGAATGATTTTATGAGGAATCATGGCCAAATAGAAATACAATGTGAAATTGTCAGAGCAAGGAGGTTAGTTACACCAGCGGAACGACTTGTTCTCTTCAAAGTATGTCCTACAATAACGCACGACATGCTAATCAATGAGTTGAGAATGAAAAAATCGGTGTAATTCCTGTTTCCTCACAGTCCTATATACACCAGAGCATTCTCTTAGTTTTGAGGTTTCATATAAAATTTAAATACTTACACAAAGATAATTCTCAATCGTGAAATGTAAAACCCAACCAAATAGGCAAATATTAACAGTTATTAGTATAATTATTTAATCTGAGACCTAATGGCTATTGTGAATTTTTTCAATGGATGGAATTTCTTTATGAAACCTCGCTATAGGCTCTGTCCCTCTTCAAGCTGTGGGATCTCCGTTCGAGATTGGATCCATAAACTCCAGTTGTGCTTACGTGAGTTGTTCTTCTTCTTGGTCCAAGCTTGCCTCCAAATCTAAGTTCCATGGGAACAAACGATTCCTTTTAAAACTATTGGTCTCTCTATACCAAAAACGTGGAGGTTGGCTATGGCTAAATCCTCACCTAGGAGATTGTTGTACAATGAGATTGGAAAACCACAGAAAACTAATCTGCCCCCATCCTTGTGTATTGATTAAGCGACTCTTAAGATCATTCTTATATCGAGGGCATTCACTTTTCATTGAGTTTGTTGGTTGTGTTGTGTGCTAGTTATTTTTTAGTGTATTTATTGGTTATGTTGTGTGTTGTGTTTTTGACCCCATTAAAGGACGTGCCCTTAGAGTATAATGGAAAAGTAATATACGTATTTTATTATGTAAGGGTAGTAATACGTGTATGTATGGATTTGTGTAAATCTTTGGTTGATTGTATTATTGAAAGTGGATATAGATATGGCATACACACATAAATGGTAGGACAATTTGTTAAGAAGACATTCCTCTTTTCAGGAAATACATTAAAAGAGATCATGGATGTAAAGTGGATTAAGGATTTCTTGTCAAGAGCTAGTAGGAAGGGATTTGCTTAAGAGTGTTTACAGCTTGTGTTTGTTTTGGGTTGGTTGGTGGGACTTTTCTGATGGGACATCTGAGATATAAGGTAGGATGGTTTCCTTGGCAGTTGGGACATTTGGGAAAATTTGATGTGGGACCGATTAGTGCTGTTGCCTTTGTTGCGGGAACATTCTGTATTGAGATGTCCACTTTTAAATCATTTCGTGTAGTACTTTAGATGGGCAGGGACAGTATTGTTAGATCTAGAAATCTCACAATTTAATATTTTCCCATCAATTTTGATACCACTTGAGAGAACATTGAGAATTGTTATTAGGAGTGGGCAAAAATTCGAGAATTTTGTCTACACTGACAATAACTAGATGGAGTTGTTCTGATGAAGTATATGAGCGGGATATGGGAAGTGTCTTTTGGCTGTGGAAGACTTTTAAAGATTCTAAATTATTAGTAAGGAAATTGTTAACTTTAATGGTTTGATAGAATAATCGCTATTGGCATATGTTTTCGGGAATGTATTTGATTATATTATATTGTAGGGTTCGGTTTGTTATAGGTTTTGTGTTGGGGGTAGAAGGTGTAGTTTTTGGTTGAGTAGGAGAGGGTGGTCTAGCTATTGAGAGGTGAACTAGTAGGGATGTTTTGGATGGATCGTGCTATGATGAAAAGAGTGTGGTCTGTGACTGATTTGGGTAGGAAGGATTGCGTTTTGGTCTGTAAAGGAAGTATTTGTGGGATTCTGAGGTGTGGAAGGTTGTTTGTGTTGTGCTGTTGGTTTGTTAGTGGTGATGAAATCTAAAGAATTATATTTTGATATATGTATAAGTAGAGCGAGATATATTTTTCAAATATTTTTATTTTTGGCTTCCTGCTCGAAGCCATATCAGTTTTGTAATTTCATGTTTAAATTTTTGTGTCTGAATTTATTCTGCTAGTTCAGGTACCTGTATTCTTAAGATTGTTTTGCTATCATCATTAATCAGTCAATCGCGCCCACTGCTGGACATAGGTCTCCCTTAGTTCTTTCCAGTGTTTTCTACACTGGGCCGATTGTAGCCAGCTTACCGCTACTCTTTTTACGTTGTCGGTCTAGTTTGTGGTCTTCCTCGGCTTCTGTTAGAGTTTCTAGGTCTACATTCCATGAATCGTCTTGTCCACCGTCCATCTTGTGTCTTATAGCTAAATGCCCTGTCCACGTCAACTTACGCGTCGTGATTCTATCGATAGCGTCTTGAACTCCTAATCTTTGCCTGATTTGTAGGCTAGTTATGTGGTCTCGAAGGCTCACGTCCAGCATTGGACCTTCCGTGGCTTGTTGTATAACTCTGAGTTTATTGTCAGTGACGCTCGCGCACGAATCATTTTCAGGTATTCTAGCACCCCCTAATTGAGTACTTGTCTGGCTGTTGCCTTTGCCAGGGTCTCTGGAGTTGCTGAAGACTAAGGGTCGTTTAGAAAAAGGTTGAGAAAACTAAACTTATGACAAATCTCGTAATGAGTGGAAATATAACTATCGACAATAATACCATACAACAAACAGACACTTACAAATATCTGGGACACGAGATCAAAATAAACAGAGACAATCAAACAAATGAAATACAGAGGCGAATAGGCCTGACATGGGCAGCATTTGGCAAACTAAGCCATATTCTAAAAAGTTCAATTCCCATGTGTCTCAAGCGAAAAGTTTATAACCAATGTGTTTTGCCTGTACAAACTTATGGAGCAGAGACTTTAACAATCACGCAGAAATCTGCGAATAAACTAAGAGTTACACAACGAGCCATGGAACGTGCAATGCTGAATGTGAGCCTCCGAGACCACATAACAAACCGACAAATCAGGCAAAGATCAGGAGTTCAAGACGTCATCGAAAGAACCACGAGACTTAAGTGGAACTGGGCAGGACACTTAGCCAGAACACAAGATGGACGATGGACAAGACGAATTATGGAATGGAGGCCCAGAAATTATAAAAGAAGCCGAGGACGACCACCGACTAGATGGACCGACGACATAAAAAGAGTAGCGGGAAACTGGCTACAAGCGGCCCAGTGTAGAGAACACTGGAAAGAACTGAGGGAGGCCTATGTCCAGCAGTGGACGGGATTGGCTGATTGATGAAGGGTCGTTTAGTTGCCTGTAATTTCATCGCCAGCCTAGTCCCAAGTGCATTTTCTTCCCGAGGTTTTCTTCAGATTTGTATCTGCTTCTGCTCTTATGTGTTCTTAGGAAATCCTTAAAGATGTAGATCATCATTAAAATAACAGGTTGCTATTGCTAATTGTTAGCACATTCGCATTAAGAGCGTCGTATCAGCAGAACTCGTTTTATTTTCTCCATAAACAGAGTCAAAATGTGTTATTGTCAATTATTCCACGTTTTTGAGATGTTACCTTAAGGGATCATACCTAGCATCTATGCCTACATGACTCTACTAGTAACTAACCGGTGGCGGTATCCTGGAGAGTGGACTGCCTGACTTGGAGGCTCGAGTCATATATTTAGCCATTTATCCTTAAAGCTAGGATACAATCCATCAACCCACCAATACATATGTTCCTATTCAACTAAGAGGTCCCATGCGAAGAAGTTTGCTTTATATATTCAACTTGTTTAAATGTGTATATACTTTTTGTCCAGTTATTTTAAAATACTACCAACAATTTATATATGACAAAGAAGTAAGGTTAAATAGGAAATTCTTATTCTTGTTAAGAAATATATTCTTACGAATAAATTTTTGCTGCAGTAGAGTGACCCTGTATTTGATGCGATAGTTCGGCTCTCTGACTACATCCTAGTTATTATCTATGACACAAATCTCAGTCGACTTGTTACGGTTATTAAATGGGACTTCATCTGTTTATCGAACAGATTTTTAGATTTAGCAAATGATTGAAAATTGAGGCAGAGCGGTTTCTATTGGACGGCTCAGTGATCGGTATTACTGATATTACTGTGTAGCTTGCGAATCCAGAAAAATGTCCACGTCTACGGGAACTTTCATTATCGTGATGTTGTTATTGAGAGAAAGTTTTTGACATGTGGGTAAAGTTACAAGATATTATTACATATTTGAAAAATATAAGACATTTTTTAGAAATTGGGTATTATCAGGATCAAACAGACAGAAAAGATAATAAAAAATAAATAATTTTACTTTACTTTTATTACTTTACGTTCCTTTTATTATTCTCTTCTGATCGCAAACCTTCTCCTGCCTGTCCTTGAATAGATATATATTTAATTAATTTTATTTAATATTTATTAATATTTGCGATTACCACATGAAACCAAAGTCTCAATCACCAGATGTTATGTTTTTCTAGATGTTATGTTACAGACGCATCTTAAGAATTTGATGATTGAATTGTGTAAATAATTTTGAGGTTGTTGCGGTTTTATACAGAATTGGTAAGGAATGCGAGATTACTCACATAATCAAAGAGCGCGAATTGGAATATCTTAGCCAAATTAGGAGAAATGAACAGAAATATGGCTTGTTGAAGCTCACTATTGTTGTGAATTTATTAATTGTTATGTCTTTAATTTATAATGTCTTTACTAATTTATTATATTGTTCCTACTTTAATTTATTAAAAGGCACGATAATATATATAAGTTTATTTATCACTACATATACAATAATTTATTAGTAGGCGAGCGTAACAATAATATCGCGAGCGCGAACCTTCTTTATTAACTGTCCCTTCCAAATAAAATGTCCTTTATATATGCCATTGCCTTTACGCTAGAATCATCGAACAGCCTTCTCGATTAGCGGCGAAATTATAACGGTAAGGCAAACGGGTATTTTTACATCGGCTCGACCGTTTCTGGAAGGTCCCTTCAGGTAAATTTCTGCCGGCTAATAGAATACTCTCGTAAAATCTAAAACAGAACAGCATTAGTCATAATATGTACGGTTATTTTAGGCCAGGATAATTATCGTAACATTGCCCCCCTCTTAAAAGATGGTTCCTCCTGGAACCTTGTCGGGACTGGAACCGGAACTGTATGCTGGTATCGGCAACTGGACCCTCTTTTACAACTTCCAGTTGTATAAAAATGACAAGGGACGGTTTTCTCTCCGCACCAGTAACTATGCGGATTGCAACAGACTAACACCTGGACTTCGGTGTCTTTAAAGATCTCCTCCACCATATTTCGGATAACCCTCCAATCTAATTGGCGGCACTCCAACTTTGGCATGGCTAACTTTTGCACGTCGGACTCTAGTACGTGCTCTCTCAATTGAAGTAAGGCTTCCCACACATCTCGGTAGGTAGGTTGGTCACGGGCAGTGTCTTTTGTTACCAGGTAGAAAAGGTAACGTGATGCATCTTGGAGTTTCAAGGTTTTACCGGGAGCTGGCACCTGGCATTGAAGTTCTGCAACTCGACCAAACTTCCTTCGAAAGACGGATGCCAACCCTGGTGCGTCTTTGATACTGGCCGGGATGGTAAGGGCCAGCGAGTAGTCATCGGGGAGCGCGAGTAGATCTTGCTTTTCTTCAGTGGTAACACCATGTCTTGCTTTACCGGTACCTCCATAGGCACCCATGAATTCCTCAAACGTGAGGTCAGACACGTCTTGGACTTGGTTTACTTCCACTTCTTCATCTACGTCGTGGTCACCTTCGAAAGACGCCAGCCGGTTGTGGTGTACTATCATCGGCTTTCCCCTCGGAATCTTGCTTATTCGGTAGATGACATCGTTGATCTTCTCCATGATGAGGTATGGACCTTCCCAAAGCTGCTGCAATTTGGGAGAACAACCTTTTCGCTTCTTGGGATTATACAGCCATACTTTGTCGTTCTTCTTAAAGCAACCCTTTTCGGCTTGTGTATCGTACCGTTTCTTCATTCGGTCGCTAGCGATCTGAAGGTGGGAACGGACCAACTCATGTACATCGTCCATTCTTCTTCGTAATTCCATCACATAATCTTCACCTGCTACATCTTCTCCAGGTCGACACCCAAATTCTAGATCACAAGGTAGTCGCATTTCGCGTCCGAATAGGACTCTGGCTGGTGTCTGGCCCGTTGATTCGTTAACAGCAGATCTGTAGGCCATTGTGAAGAACGGAAGGTATTGGTCCCAGTCTCGCTGATGATCGGACACCATCTTTGTCAAATACTTGCCAACTGTCCTATTCATTCGTTCTACCATACCATCCGATTGCGGATGATACGCGGTAGTTCTTGTTTTCTTCATGCCTAGTCTATCACATATTCCTTGGAATAGATCACTTTCAAAGTTCCTGCCTTGGTCACTATGGATCTCCAAAGGCACTCCAAATCGGCTGATATATTCTTGGATCAACTTATCTGCAACGGTGGCGGCCTTCTGGTCTGGAAGTGCGTAAATCTCGACCCACTTAGTGAAGTAATCCATTACTACCAACATGTACTTGCCCCCATTTTCAGTTTCTGGAAATGGCCCTGCAATGTCCAAAGCTATTCTTTCAAACGGGCTTCCAACATTATATTGTCTCATAGGAGCTCTCCTCTTCCGGTGAGGCCCGTTACTCGTAGCACAAATAGTACATTTCTTACACCAGTCTTTTACGTCGTCGGAACTGTTCATCCAATAAAACCGTTCCCGAATTCGCTGAAGGGTTTTCCTTACACCAAAATGCCCTCCCGATGGACTGTCGTGTAACTGACGAAGTACTTCGGCTATTCTGCTCTTTGGGATCACCAACTGTCTTCTTTTCTCTGAACCGTCATCATTTTCCAGGACTCGTTTGAGCAAGCCATCTTCGATGATAAATGAGTCCCACTGGGCCCAATACGTCTTAACTACTGAGCATAGGTTTGATATTTCCTGCCAAGGTGGTCGACGGTTTTCCTCTTTCCATTTTCGGATTTTCTGTATAACTGGATCTCTCTCTTGTTCTGCCCTTATCTTAGTAGGCGTCCAGTCGTCGTTGACAATCGTCGTTCTTAGCACTGCTGCTTCCTTGGATTCCGTTTTGTTGCAGTGGGAACACTCTGCTGGGCATGGCCTTCTGGAAAGAGAATCAGCGTTTCTGTGGCTAACTCCGGCCCGGTGCTCAATCTTAAAATCGTATTCTTGGAGTCGTTCGATCCACCTGGCTATCTGACCCTCTGGATTCTTAAACTGCATCAACCACTTAAGGGCGGCATGGTCGGTTCGGATTAGAAACTTTCTGCCATAGAGGTATTGATAGAAGTGCTCTACTGATTTAACTACTGCTAGAAGTTCTCTTCTCGTGACGCAATAATTCCGCTCAGGTTTTGAAAGAACTTTACTAAAATATCCGAGGACTCGTTCCTGTCCTCCTTGAATCTGAGACAGCACTCCTCCAATTCCCACATTACTTGCATCCGTATCTAAGATGAACTCTCCTTCTGGCAGTGGATACCCTAAAATTGGTGCTGTTATTAGATGTTTTTTTAAGGTCTCAAAGGCATTTTGGCAGTCTGTATCCCAGCGGTATTCTCTTGCTTCCTCTGTAAGTCGCGTTAATGGCTTAGCGATATCTGCAAACTTCTTAATAAACCTCCGGTAGTAAGTACATAGTCCAAGAAAACTTCTCACTTGATGTTTGTCAGTTGGTTTTGGCCATTCCTTAATGGAATCGATTTTTCCCTTATCCACGGCCACTCCTTCTTTACTGACTATATGACCCAGATAATTGACTTTACCTTAAAATAGCTGGCACTTCTTGGGGTTTAGCATCAATTGGGCAGCTTTAAGTCGATTAAAAACGTTTTCTAAATTCCTCAAATGATCTTCGAATGTCTCCCCCAAGACGATTATGTCATCTAAATAAACCAGGCATGTTTTCCAAGATAACCCTCTCAACACATTTTCCATAAGCCTCTCAAATGTCGCAGGAGCATTACAAAGTCCAAATGGCATAACGTTGAATTGCCACAATCCAGATCCTGTGGTGAAGGCTGTCTTTTCTTTATCGACTGGGTCCATTTCTACCTGCCAGTATCCAGACTTCAAATCTAAAGTAGAAAACAATTTACTTCCAGCCAATGTGTCCAATGTGTCATCGATCCGAGGCAGAGGATAACTATCTTTCTTGGTAACGTTGTTCAGCAAACGGTAATCCACACAGAACCTCGTCGTTCCGTCTTTCTTCTTAACCAGGACCACCGGAGAGACCCATGGGCTCGTAGAAGGTTCTATCACCCCGTCTTTCTTCATTTCCTGAACAATCGTTTCAGCTTCCTCTCTATTCGCCTGTGGTAATCGTCGAGCTGTTTGACGAATTGGCTTAGCATTACCAGTATCAATTTTATGCTTAACAACGGTAGTTCTTCCCGTCTTTCCTCCTTTCGGTACGAAAATATCACGATACTGCCGCAGAAATTCCCTTAATTTCCTTTTCTCCATCTGATTTAGAGACTGTCCTGCAACTGCAACCATTTGGTCGAATTTGTCGTTGGAATTATCAGATGTTGTCGCCTGACGGATTATGGATGTCACAGGTACACAAGTTCCTACTTTTGTCTCTTTCTTTATGGTCACTGGGTAGTCGTTGACATTGATAAGTCTCACAGGAATTTCTTTAGCCGAAGTCACCAATTCCTTTCCAATTATGATTCCACGGCCAACCTCATCGTCGTGGTTCCAAGGCTCCATCATAACAGGTCTCCCTTCGTCCACAATTCCCTGTAGCCGCGCTACTATGATCGTTTCGCTTCTCGCAGGCACGACTGTATCTTCTGTAATGGCTGCTTGCACAGTGTTGTCATTATGTGGATGGAGAAATACCTCCTCGTTGCCAACTTTGATTACCTTATTCTTAAAATCCAATTGGAATCCATGCATATTCATTACGTCCATTCCTAATGTAACATCCTCTTCGATGTCAGCAACTATAACAGTATGGACGAACTTTTCTGCTCCAATTCCCAATTGTACCTGGATTTCTCCATGAATGTTAGCATTTTCACCTGTAGCGGTCCGAAGTCGCAACCTCGTTGGTAACAGTTTCTTTCGGCTGTTTATAACTGTCGGGCGTATAATTGTTCTGGTCGCTCCGGTATCCACCAACAACGTATGCTTTTTACCATTTATGTCTCCATCTACATATATACTATCTTCACGACATTTCAAAGAAGCTATTAGTATAAGAGGGTCTTTGGAAGAGTTCCGGGTCGAAGCTGCCCCCCTAAGGTTGACTCGTTCTGGTTTTCCTGATGGTGAGTTTCTTGATTTTATGGTCTTCTTTTTCTTGCATGTCATGCTTTTCATCAAATTAAAGAGCTGGTCAAGTTTATCTTCATCTCCTTCCTCTTTTACAGTCCTAACTTTACTGTAACCGCCAGAGGCCTGCGTAGCTGACTCGTATTCGAGGGCGGCGGATAAAACATCAACCAGCGTCTTGTGACGAGCTAATCGTAGTGTTCTCTGCATTTCATGATCACGAAGACCATCAATAAACGTTTGAACGGCCAACTTTTCCATCATGTCTTCGGGAGCTGTTGGATAAGCATATCGTACTAATCTGGCAATATCTACTTCATATTCTTGAAGAGCCTCATCTTTCTTCTGTCTACGATTTTTAAGCTGCGACTGATATACATGCTCCAAATGTTCGTGGCCATATCGCATATTTAACCTCTTCTTCAGTTGTTCGAAATCATCGGTCTCCTCTACGGCTATGGTCTGAAGCACATCTAAGGCATCTCCTCGAAGAGCGATAGTCAGGTTTACAGCCTTTTCTTTTTCAGACCATCCATTCGCTCTTGCAGCTGATTCGAACTGTTTCATGTAGTTGTTCCATGACGATTTTCCGTCGAAAGTTGGGACTTTGACATGCACAGAACTTCCACTTCCTTCAAATTTCGGCCGTGTTTCCAACTTACATTTCGTCTCGTCTTCTTTTATCTCTACTCTAATTGGATTGTTTCCTCTCTCTGCTGTCCCTGTTTCCTCCATCTTCCTTTCCATCTCTTTCCATATCTTTTCTTCGAAGGCCAACATATCGGCAGCAACTTGGTTTTTTAACGAAGACACTCTATCGTCAAGAGCAGACATCTCAGAAGTGACTTTAGAGATGTTAGCAGAAACTTTGCTTTCCAGAGAAGAAATCTCGTTAGAAACTTTGCTTTCTAAAGAAGCGATGTCGCCGGAAACTTTCGAAATATCGCCAGAAACTTTGTTCTCTAATGATGCGATGTCACCAGAAACTTTGGAAATCGACGAGAGGACAGCATCTTCAAATATATAAGTCTCTGGATCTAGTCCTTCTTCTAGCAAAGCGTTCTTTAGTCGTTGGACTAACTCAGCCTTTTTTCCGGTAGAAGCTAATTCTCTGTCTTCAAGATGTCTTCTTAAATTAGTCACTGTCAGCTCATAAATCGTAGCCATTTTCACAATTTATTTTATATCACGTATTATTATTATAAGTCTAATTTATGTTCGATCTCACTCTGACACCATTTGTTGTGAATTTATTAATTGTTATGTCTTTAATTTATAATGTCTTTACTAATTTATTATATTGTTCCTACTTTAATTTATTAAAAGGCACGATAATTTATATAAGTTTATTTATCACTACATATACAATAATTTATTAGTAGGCGAGCGTAACAATAATATCGCGAGCGCGAACCTTCTTTATTAACTGTCCCTTCCAAATAAAATGTCCTTTATATATGCCATTGCCTTTACGCTAGAATCATCGAACAGCCTTCTCGATTAGCGGCGAAATTATAACGGTAAGGCAAACGGGTATTTTTACATCGGCTCGACCGTTTCTGGAAGGTCCCTTCAGGTAAATTTCTGCCGGCTAATAGAATACTCTCGTAAAATCTAAAACAGAACAGCATTAGTCATAATATGTACGGTTATTTTAGGCCAGGATAATTATCGTAACACTATTCAGGGCAAGAAGAAGGGAAACAGCTGGAAGAAGAATATCATTTCAAAACTTGGTAAAGTGGTTTAATAAATCTACAACTGGACTAATCCGAATAGCTGCCAGCATCGTAAGAAAAAGGATGGCTAGCTGTCTCGTGATTTCTTGAGTGTACTTCATGATGGCTTTCTGTCCATTAAAACATTGACTACTCTACCATACTCCACTATCACTACATGTTGGTTTCAGTTCCTCCTTCGTTTTTTTCCCAATCGTACTTCTTCTTCTTCGGCTGCCTCCACCCTTGCTTGTCTGTGGCTGATCTTCTCCGTACACGGGCTCCTAAAAGGGTTTTTTGCGTTGCTGTTTACTGTGTCTTCCCAGCGCTTTCTTTTTCTTGGCTTTCCAACCGGTCTCTTTTCCTGCATTCTAGTATTCAGTGCTCTTTTTGGTAGCCTATCCCCTCCCATTCTTATTACATGTCCGGCCCCCATTGCAATCTTTGTATTCTAATGAAGTCTGACAGTGGTTCCTTCTTATAAAGTTGATAAAGCTCGTTGTTTCATCGACTTCTGAAGATTCCGTTTAGGTTCTAGTATTCTAATTGATGGATTCGACCGTTACTTGATGGAAATTCATTTTATGTATCAATAAAACACTGAAAACTTTGTTTTCAAAACATCCACAAAATTTATTTTAAATTCTTATCACTACAGCTGTTTCGGCTAATTGCCTTTCTCAAGTTGAGGAGCACTTGAGAACTGGTTTAGCTCGAAGTGTACAGAGATAGAGCCATTACAACAAAAACATGATTCATTTAACCTCCATAAAAAGATTAAAGAAGCGGCAGGCTTATATAAACACAAGAACACTGGATTCCTGACAGATAATCAGGGAAACATAGTACTGGAAATAGAGCATAAAAGGGATATTTGGATTAAATACGTGGAAAAAACTTTTGAAGATATACGAAGTAACACTGGTATTACAACAAACACCAATTGCGAATCTGGACCACCATTTACAGTCGAAGAAGTAAAATATGCCATCAAAAGCACCAAAGATGGTAAAGCAGTAGGCCCTGACAATTTTCACTCAGAACTTATGGACTATGATGGCATAAAATGGTTGACAAATATATTTAACAGTATATATGATACGGGCGTGGTTCCCCAAGAGTGGTTAGTGTCAACTTTTATAAATCTTCCAAAAAAACCCAATGCGAGAAAGTGCGAAGACTATAGAATTATAAGCCTTATGAGCCATTTACTTAAAACATTTCTAAAGGTCATTCACAAAAGAATATATACAAAATGTGAGGAACAACTAACAAGAACACAATTCGGATTTCGTGATGCTCTGGGAACACGGGAGGCCCTTTTTGCTGTACAGGTGCTATTTCAGAGATGCAGGGATGTGAATTGTGACATATACGTATGCTTTATAGATTACCAGAAGGCATTTGACAGAGTAAAACATGACAAATTAATGACTCTAATGCAAGAAATTGGAATTGACAACAAATATCTTAGAATTATCAGAAACATTTACTACAATCAAACGGCCAAAATCAAAATAGAAGACTAGTTAACTGATAAAATTGCAATAGAACGTGGAGTACGACAGGGCTGTATTTTGTCTCCATTGTTGTTCAACATTTATTCTGATTGGGTATTTAAGGAAGCTTTAGACGGTTGTGCGAAAGGAATACTAATAAACGGTGAATGGTTGAATAACATTAGATATGCAGATGACACTATAGTTTTTGCCGATAATCTGAATGACTTACAGATATTAACAAATCACATAACAGAAGTCAGCAACAGATACGGACTAGCTCTTAACATAAAGAAAACCAAATTTATGACAATTAGTAAAAAACCAATACTAAACGCTCATCTTACAATCAACCAACAGAATATCGAAAGAGTCGAGCAATATACATATCTAGGCACCAATTTAAATAGCCAATGGGACCACTCAACAGAAATTAAACAGCGAATAATAAAAGCAAAAGCAGCATTCGTTAGAATGAGAACCATTTTCAACAGTCGAGACATATCATTAAAAACAAAATGCCGTCTATTGAACTGCTACATATTCACAGTTCTGCTCTACGGAATGGAAGCATGGACACTGACTGTTGCATCTATGAATCGGCTCGAAGCTTTCGAAATGTGGTGTTATAGGCGCATCTTACGTATATCCTGGGTTGAAGAGTTACTAATGTGGAGGTCCTGCGTAGAATGGGGAAAGAATGTGAAATTCTCATGACCGTCAAAACTAAAAAGTTGGAATATCTAGGACATGTAATGAGAAATCAAGAACGTTACGGCCTTCTCCAGCTGATTTTCCCAGGGAAAGTAAATGGTAAGAGAGGACCGGGAAGAAGACGCATTTCCTGGCTTCAAAATTTACGAAAGTGGTATAACACGACTACCACTGAACTGTTCCGCGCTGTAATAAATAAAGTAAAGATAGCCGTGATGATCGCCAACATCCGGAACGGATAGGCACTTTAAGAAGAAGAAGCTTTCAGCAAGTTAAGCTTTCTCTTGAAGAATAAAGATATACCAATGTGTCTAAAACGTAGAGTTTATGACAAATCAGGGTTTTTGGGTTCAGTACAACCCAAAGAGCTATGGAGAGGGTCATGCAAGGGATTAGTTTGAGAGACAGGATTCGAAATATCAAGGGGGAACAGGCGAGGAGTAGTCAGACCATAGAAGAGGTGGGCAGCTGATATCAAACAAGTCGCGGTCAAGCAGTGGATGAGAATTGCCAAGAGTACAAATCAATGGAAGCAAATGGAAGAGGCCTATGTCCAGCAGTAGACGAATACAGACTTAAGAAGAAGAAGAAGTACATGAACCTTTAATTGTACACTATATTCCCATATAAATAAACAGTCGATCAGGATCATTTTTTAGTTATTTTTGAAAGAACTAAAATTCGCAAATTTTTAACCATAAAACACAGACTTATTCTCAACACGATTCATCAGGATAAGAAGCTAGTGTTTCAGCAAAACAATTAAAGTTAACTGTATTCTGCGAAAATTAAAAACGTTATGTTTTATTAATATTTTTTTAATGAGGTCATCAATTTATCTTCTACAAGTAGATCTGATGTTTTGATTCTAACAACTGTCAGTACTTATAATAAAGCTTAAAATTAATTCAAACATTTTTCTTTCTGTAAATGTCACCCGTCAAGTATGTGTAGATTCAAATAAGCCGGAACTGCCAACTGAATTATATAATGAATAAAATTAACAATCGAAACCTACTACATGATAAATGATGTTATAAAAATAAATCTCCCAATAGAACTGTTAGTAAAAAATTAATGAGTCCACATAAGCTGATTAATGTCATATAAATATAGATACCCACATTGTTCGAGTTTTTATACATTTGCAAAAAAACAATTATTTATCAAGAATATTTACATATTTATAATTTGCCGTATCATTTAATAAAAATTATTGTTTATTTGTAATTTCCAGTTTCCGTACTCACTAATACCCTATCCCTATTCGATTTAGTTACTTCCACAAAAAAATTAATTTTTGGCCAATTTTGGCCATTCCTTAATGGAATCGATTTTTCCCTTATCCACGGCCACTCCTTCTTTACTGACTATATGACCCAGATAATTGACTTTACCTTAAAATAGCTGGCACTTCTTGGGGTTTAGCATCAATTGGGCAGCTTTAAGTCGATTAAAAACGTTTTCTAAATTCCTCAAATGATCTTCGAATGTCTCCCCCAAGACGATTATGTCATCTAAATAAACCAGGCATGTTTTCCAAGATAACCCTCTCAACACATTTTCCATAAGCCTCTCAAATGTCGCAGGAGCATTACAAAGTCCAAATGGCATAACGTTGAATTGCCACAATCCAGATCCTGTGGTGAAGGCTGTCTTTTCTTTATCGACTGGGTCCATTTCTACCTGCCAGTATCCAGACTTCAAATCTAAAGTAGAAAACAATTTACTTCCAGCCAATGTGTCCAATGTGTCATCGATCCGAGGCAGAGGATAACTATCTTTCTTGGTAACGTTGTTCAGCAAACGGTAATCCACACAGAACCTCGTCGTTCCGTCTTTCTTCTTAACCAGGACCACCGGAGAGACCCATGGGCTCGTAGAAGGTTCTATCACCCCGTCTTTCTTCATTTCCTGAACAATCGTTTCAGCTTCCTCTCTATTCGCCTGTGGTAATCGTCGAGCTGTTTGACGAATTGGCTTAGCATTACCAGTATCAATTTTATGCTTAACAACGGTAGTTCTTCCCGTCTTTCCTCCTTTCGGTACGAAAATATCACGATACTGCCGCAGAAATTCCCTTAATTTCCTTTTCTCCATCTGATTTAGAGACTGTCCTGCAACTGCAACCATTTGGTCGAATTTGTCGTTGGAATTATCAGATGTTGTCGCCTGACGGATTATGGATGTCACAGGTACACAAGTTCCTACTTTTGTCTCTTTCTTTATGGTCACTGGGTAGTCGTTGACATTGATAAGTCTCACAGGAATTTCTTTAGCCGAAGTCACCAATTCCTTTCCAATTATGATTCCACGGCCAACCTCATCGTCGTGGTTCCAAGGCTCCATCATAACAGGTCTCCCTTCGTCCACAATTCCCTGTAGCCGCGCTACTATGATCGTTTCGCTTCTCGCAGGCACGACTGTATCTTCTGTAATGGCTGCTTGCACAGTGTTGTCATTATGTGGATGGAGAAATACCTCCTCGTTGCCAACTTTGATTACCTTATTCTTAAAATCCAATTGGAATCCATGCATATTCATTACGTCCATTCCTAATGTAACATCCTCTTCGATGTCAGCAACTATAACAGTATGGACGAACTTTTCTGCTCCAATTCCCAATTGTACCTGGATTTCTCCATGAATGTTAGCATTTTCACCTGTAGCGGTCCGAAGTCGCAACCTCGTTGGTAACAGTTTCTTTCGGCTGTTTATAACTGTCGGGCGTATAATTGTTCTGGTCGCTCCGGTATCCACCAACAACGTATGCTTTTTACCATTTATGTCTCCATCTACATATATACTATCTTCACGACATTTCAAAGAAGCTATTAGTATAAGAGGGTCTTTGGAAGAGTTCCGGGTCGAAGCTGCCCCCCTAAGGTTGACTCGTTCTGGTTTTCCTGATGGTGAGTTTCTTGATTTTATGGTCTTCTTTTTCTTGCATGTCATGCTTTTCATCAAATTAAAGAGCTGGTCAAGTTTATCTTCATCTCCTTCCTCTTTTACAGTCCTAACTTTACTGTAACCGCCAGAGGCCTGCGTAGCTGACTCGTATTCGAGGGCGGCGGATAAAACATCAACCAGCGTCTTGTGACGAGCTAATCGTAGTGTTCTCTGCATTTCATGATCACGAAGACCATCAATAAACGTTTGAACGGCCAACTTTTCCATCATGTCTTCGGGAGCTGTTGGATAAGCATATCGTACTAATCTGGCAATATCTACTTCATATTCTTGAAGAGCCTCATCTTTCTTCTGTCTACGATTTTTAAGCTGCGACTGATATACATGCTCCAAATGTTCGTGGCCATATCGCATATTTAACCTCTTCTTCAGTTGTTCGAAATCATCGGTCTCCTCTACGGCTATGGTCTGAAGCACATCTAAGGCATCTCCTCGAAGAGCGATAGTCAGGTTTACAGCCTTTTCTTTTTCAGACCATCCATTCGCTCTTGCAGCTGATTCGAACTGTTTCATGTAGTTGTTCCATGACGATTTTCCGTCGAAAGTTGGGACTTTGACATGCACAGAACTTCCACTTCCTTCAAATTTCGGCCGTGTTTCCAACTTACATTTCGTCTCGTCTTCTTTTATCTCTACTCTAATTGGATTGTTTCCTCTCTCTGCTGTCCCTGTTTCCTCCATCTTCCTTTCCATCTCTTTCCATATCTTTTCTTCGAAGGCCAACATATCGGCAGCAACTTGGTTTTTTAACGAAGACACTCTATCGTCAAGAGCAGACATCTCAGAAGTGACTTTAGAGATGTTAGCAGAAACTTTGCTTTCCAGAGAAGAAATCTCGTTAGAAACTTTGCTTTCTAAAGAAGCGATGTCGCCGGAAACTTTCGAAATATCGCCAGAAACTTTGTTCTCTAATGATGCGATGTCACCAGAAACTTTGGAAATCGACGAGAGGACAGCATCTTCAAATATATAAGTCTCTGGATCTAGTCCTTCTTCTAGCAAAGCGTTCTTTAGTCGTTGGACTAACTCAGCCTTTTTTCCGGTAGAAGCTAATTCTCTGTCTTCAAGATGTCTTCTTAAATTAGTCACTGTCAGCTCATAAATCGTAGCCATTTTCACAATTTATTTTATATCACACTTGTATTATTATTATAAGTCTAATTTATGTTCGATCTCACTCTGACACCATTTGTTGTGAATTTATTAATTGTTATGTCTTTAATTTATAATGTCTTTACTAATTTATTATATTGTTCCTACTTTAATTTATTAAAAGGCACGATAATTTATATAAGTTTATTTATCACTACATATACAATAATTTATTAGTAGGCGAGCGTAACAATAATATCGCGAGCGCGAACCTTCTTTATTAACTGTCCCTTCCAAATAAAATGTCCTTTATATATGCCATTGCCTTTACGCTAGAATCATCGAACAGCCTTCTCGATTAGCGGCGAAATTATAACGGTAAGGCAAACGGGTATTTTTACATCGGCTCGACCGTTTCTGGAAGGTCCCTTCAGGTAAATTTCTGCCGGCTAATAGAATACTCTCGTAAAATCTAAAACAGAACAGCATTAGTCATAATATGTACGGTTATTTTAGGCCAGGATAATTATCGTAACACTATTCAGGGCAAGAAGAAGGGAAACAGCTGGAAGAAGAATATCATTTCAAAACTTGGTAAAGTGGTTTAATAAATCTACAACTGGACTAATCCGAATAGCTGCCAGCATCGTAAGAAAAAGGATGGCTAGCTGTCTCGTGATTTCTTGAGTGTACTTCATGATGGCTTTCTGTCCATTAAAACATTGACTACTCTACCATACTCCACTATCACTACATGTTGGTTTCAGTTCCTCCTTCGTTTTTTTCCCAATCGTACTTCTTCTTCTTCGGCTGCCTCCACCCTTGCTTGTCTGTGGCTGATCTTCTCCGTACACGGGCTCCTAAAAGGGTTTTTTGCGTTGCTGTTTACTGTGTCTTCCCAGCGCTTTCTTTTTCTTGGCTTTCCAACCGGTCTCTTTTCCTGCATTCTAGTATTCAGTGCTCTTTTTGGTAGCCTATCCCCTCCCATTCTTATTACATGTCCGGCCCCCATTGCAATCTTTGTATTCTAATGAAGTCTGACAGTGGTTCCTTCTTATAAAGTTGATAAAGCTCGTTGTTTCATCGACTTCTGAAGATTCCGTTTAGGTTCTAGTATTCTAATTGATGGATTCGACCGTTACTTGATGGAAATTCATTTTATGTATCAATAAAACACTGAAAACTTTGTTTTCAAAACATCCACAAAATTTATTTTAAATTCTTATCACTACAGCTGTTTCGGCTAATTGCCTTTCTCAAGTTGAGGAGCACTTGAGAACTGGTTTAGCTCGAAGTGTACAGAGATAGAGCCATTACAACAAAAACATGATTCATTTAACCTCCATAAAAAGATTAAAGAAGCGGCAGGCTTATATAAACACAAGAACACTGGATTCCTGACAGATAATCAGGGAAACATAGTACTGGAAATAGAGCATAAAAGGGATATTTGGATTAAATACGTGGAAAAAACTTTTGAAGATATACGAAGTAACACTGGTATTACAACAAACACCAATTGCGAATCTGGACCACCATTTACAGTCGAAGAAGTAAAATATGCCATCAAAAGCACCAAAGATGGTAAAGCAGTAGGCCCTGACAATTTTCACTCAGAACTTATGGACTATGATGGCATAAAATGGTTGACAAATATATTTAACAGTATATATGATACGGGCGTGGTTCCCCAAGAGTGGTTAGTGTCAACTTTTATAAATCTTCCAAAAAAACCCAATGCGAGAAAGTGCGAAGACTATAGAATTATAAGCCTTATGAGCCATTTACTTAAAACATTTCTAAAGGTCATTCACAAAAGAATATATACAAAATGTGAGGAACAACTAACAAGAACACAATTCGGATTTCGTGATGCTCTGGGAACACGGGAGGCCCTTTTTGCTGTACAGGTGCTATTTCAGAGATGCAGGGATGTGAATTGTGACATATACGTATGCTTTATAGATTACCAGAAGGCATTTGACAGAGTAAAACATGACAAATTAATGACTCTAATGCAAGAAATTGGAATTGACAACAAATATCTTAGAATTATCAGAAACATTTACTACAATCAAACGGCCAAAATCAAAATAGAAGACTAGTTAACTGATAAAATTGCAATAGAACGTGGAGTACGACAGGGCTGTATTTTGTCTCCATTGTTGTTCAACATTTATTCTGATTGGGTATTTAAGGAAGCTTTAGACGGTTGTGCGAAAGGAATACTAATAAACGGTGAATGGTTGAATAACATTAGATATGCAGATGACACTATAGTTTTTGCCGATAATCTGAATGACTTACAGATATTAACAAATCACATAACAGAAGTCAGCAACAGATACGGACTAGCTCTTAACATAAAGAAAACCAAATTTATGACAATTAGTAAAAAACCAATACTAAACGCTCATCTTACAATCAACCAACAGAATATCGAAAGAGTCGAGCAATATACATATCTAGGCACCAATTTAAATAGCCAATGGGACCACTCAACAGAAATTAAACAGCGAATAATAAAAGCAAAAGCAGCATTCGTTAGAATGAGAACCATTTTCAACAGTCGAGACATATCATTAAAAACAAAATGCCGTCTATTGAACTGCTACATATTCACAGTTCTGCTCTACGGAATGGAAGCATGGACACTGACTGTTGCATCTATGAATCGGCTCGAAGCTTTCGAAATGTGGTGTTATAGGCGCATCTTACGTATATCCTGGGTTGAAGAGTTACTAATGTGGAGGTCCTGCGTAGAATGGGGAAAGAATGTGAAATTCTCATGACCGTCAAAACTAAAAAGTTGGAATATCTAGGACATGTAATGAGAAATCAAGAACGTTACGGCCTTCTCCAGCTGATTTTCCCAGGGAAAGTAAATGGTAAGAGAGGACCGGGAAGAAGACGCATTTCCTGGCTTCAAAATTTACGAAAGTGGTATAACACGACTACCACTGAACTGTTCCGCGCTGTAATAAATAAAGTAAAGATAGCCGTGATGATCGCCAACATCCGGAACGGATAGGCACTTTAAGAAGAAGAAGCTTTCAGCAAGTTAAGCTTTCTCTTGAAGAATAAAGATATACCAATGTGTCTAAAACGTAGAGTTTATGACAAATCAGGGTTTTTGGGTTCAGTACAACCCAAAGAGCTATGGAGAGGGTCATGCAAGGGATTAGTTTGAGAGACAGGATTCGAAATATCAAGGGGGAACAGGCGAGGAGTAGTCAGACCATAGAAGAGGTGGGCAGCTGATATCAAACAAGTCGCGGTCAAGCAGTGGATGAGAATTGCCAAGAGTACAAATCAATGGAAGCAAATGGAAGAGGCCTATGTCCAGCAGTAGACGAATACAGACTTAAGAAGAAGAAGAAGTACATGAACCTTTAATTGTACACTATATTCCCATATAAATAAACAGTCGATCAGGATCATTTTTTAGTTATTTTTGAAAGAACTAAAATTCGCAAATTTTTAACCATAAAACACAGACTTATTCTCAACACGATTCATCAGGATAAGAAGCTAGTGTTTCAGCAAAACAATTAAAGTTAACTGTATTCTGCGAAAATTAAAAACGTTATGTTTTATTAATATTTTTTTAATGAGGTCATCAATTTATCTTCTACAAGTAGATCTGATGTTTTGATTCTAACAACTGTCAGTACTTATAATAAAGCTTAAAATTAATTCAAACATTTTTCTTTCTGTAAATGTCACCCGTCAAGTATGTGTAGATTCAAATAAGCCGGAACTGCCAACTGAATTATATAATGAATAAAATTAACAATCGAAACCTACTACATGATAAATGATGTTATAAAAATAAATCTCCCAATAGAACTGTTAGTAAAAAATTAATGAGTCCACATAAGCTGATTAATGTCATATAAATATAGATACCCACATTGTTCGAGTTTTTATACATTTGCAAAAAAACAATTATTTATCAAGAATATTTACATATTTATAATTTGCCGTATCATTTAATAAAAATTATTGTTTATTTGTAATTTCCAGTTTCCGTACTCACTAATACCCTATCCCTATTCGATTTAGTTACTTCCACAAAAAAATTAATTACGTCTGATTTTCATAGTAGATAGATTTTATACCTTTGAAATACAATAAAATTTACATAACACTGCAGGATTTATTCAAAATGTTGTATATTTAAATTCAGAAACCGATGAAATATTCTTCGCAATCCACCAACAACTTTAGATACGATTTACTGTGAGTTGTCTTCATATTTTTTTTATCACGCAATTTTAACATACTAATATCCACTTGTACAAATTAACGATTGATTTTTTTACTTGTATTGCCGGTTTATTTTAGAATATGTTGCACCAACCATTACTCGATTGAAACCGACAGTTTTTGAGCTGTCAAAAGTAACCAACCAATTTTCTGCGGTTATTGGAGTAATCGACTGTTTTTATTTTTAGATATAGACTAAGCAAGAAAACCGTATTGGTCCTTTTAGAACGCTTTTATGAACATTTATGTTATAGGACAGAAAGGGATAATCCTGTTTCTCCTTTAAATCAAATTTTAATAACCCTAAGATATTATGCAAATGGTTGCTTTCAACAAGTTCTTGGTGATCTTGTAGAGGTAAATAAAGGTACAGTCTGTAGAATTGTTCATAGAGTTCATTATATAGCACTTCTTCGTGAAGAGTTCTTAACCATGCCTAAAATTCCCAGAGATATAGCTAAGGCAAAGCAAGGATTTTATGCAGTGGCAAACTTGCCAGGAGTGATAGGAGCTATATAGAGCAGTGTTTTATATTACATTGTTGCTGAAAATTTTATAGTATGTTAAAGTTTTAAACAGAATTCACTTCATAACAATGTACGTTTTCCTATTTGGGATTGCTGACCCTGAAACGTAGTCTCCTTAAGCACATTAGGTAGCACTTAAGGCAACTAAGCAACTTTAGGTGTTATGTCATACACAATACATATGCTACACACAGTACATATACACAATATACTCTCGCACGCAAGTGTTTATAGCACCAGATTAGTAATGCAGAACACGTAGAATAATCAGAATTTGAAGTTACATGGACCAAAAATCCACCCTTATATTTTTTAGCCAAATCATGGCTGTTGTCTATAACACCTTGGCCAAGTACGTCAATTTTGTGCAATGACATAATCCCGTTAACAACTTTGGCAGTATACATTCTGAATGAGCTTTAAGTTCTATAAGAGAAACACTCACTCATAATTGTTTATTTAGGTGCTGGTATAATTTTAATATGAAAATAAGTTATATGTAAATTGATCAATTAATATAAATACTGTGTGTGTATGCAATCAAATTACGGTACCTGTGATGTTGATCTAAGACTTCTTCTTCTCCTACAGTGCACTGGGGTTGACTCGGATGGGACAGAATCTTCTCAAAGCCGAATACAAAACGTTACACAAAAATACTGAAGTGTTTATCGCGCTGATTTATACAAGCCTATTGGAGTGTTTAGCGCGCTGATTTATACAAGACTATAACTAAGATTGAAGTGCGTGTCATCTTCTGGCTTCGCTCCCTTCAGACTGTTAGGGGGCGGACTGTACAGGTCCATATTAATTCACGATTGACAAGACATACACACTCGTTAATTAAAGAATGAAATATAAAAATAAAATAATAAAAATTATTAATAAAAAACTAAGAATATATGTGGAGGGACGTAACACATTCTTTTCAACAAAAAAATTCTAAATAATCTATTTTGAGAACGATTTTCGGAGTGAAAATCGAAACGTTGAATTTTTTGTAAAAAAAATGTAATTATTACTACACACAATTATGGCTTAATCCCATATAAACACAATATTTATACTGATTTCCAGATTTAGCCATACGGCTCACACTCCCTCTAAAGGGAAAATTCATTCATCCCAGATACCTACGGTTTCAAAAGGATTGAGCTCTGGTGGGACTCTTTCCGTGTTATCGAGCCCTAGGTGACTTGGTATGTTGGAGTATCTCTCAAAAATTTTCGTACACATCTGGACGTCGCGAGAAGTACAGCTTTCTGTATGGCCTTATAGAGATGTTCATTTAGACCCAGCTGTTTCATGTTCTCTAGGAGGTTTTTGGGAATAACACCAGTAGTAGATAGAATAGTAGGTACTGTCTAGGTACTTTCCCTTCTCCATTGTCTCCTGATTTGTATTTTTAGATCTCTGTACTTGGCGATCTTTTCGTTGTATTTGACAGGCAAATATTATTGGTGTTAGATATCGCCACATCAATAAGTGTTGTTTGCCTAGTAAGTTTATTAACTAGTATGAGACGGGAATACGGTTGGTTTGGAGAAGTCCCAGTTGGTCAGCTAGTTCTTAGTGGAAAATATTTCCTACTGAGTCGTGGTGTTCTTTATAATGAGTGGCTGTCATGCGTTTGTCGCCTGGCAGCCACCGGTAAGGTGTTGGATGGTTTTTTGGGCTTGGCATCCATATTGGCATTTGTTATTTTGGATTTGAGGATCTTTAACAATATATTTCAGGTAATTTTTAGTTGGAATAACCTGATCCTGAATGGCAAGTAGGAAACCCTCAATTTTGGAAAACATCTTTCCTGATGTCAATCAATAGTTCGACGCTGTATTGTTGAGATATTCTTGGCTGATTTTATTGAAATGTCGCCGATGTAGAGGTTTGCTCGTCCAGGTACGCATTTTTTCTTGCTTAGTCAGGTGGTTTATGTGCATTTCTTGTTCCCTCAGTTTAAGCGGCGTTGTATCGTCTACTGCACAATTTGCTCGATTTTTCAGCCTGCACCTGAAAATAAGTTCTTAAATTAGCAATCTGTTTATCCAATTGCTCACCTATGTCTATAAGTCCTCTTTCCACTTGATATCTCGGTAATGTTGTTCTCTCTACTGGACTGCGTGGATGGTGTTTTTGCGCCTTTTTGAGAAGTGTTCTTACCTTACTTTTCGCTGAAGACTTTCTATATCCGTTTTTGACCACTTAATAATACCAAATGAGTAGCTTAGCGCGGAACAGACGTACGTATGTAATGCCTTTGCTATTAAGATATGACCGATTTAGCTGTCTTTCTCTTCGCACAAACTAAGAAATTAGTTCGGTTTTCATTAGTCTATGCTCTACTCCGAGATATTTGTACATATCATTTTCACCCATTGTCTCGATGTTTTGTCCATCTTTCATTTCGAAACCTCCGGGCTAAATCTTTCCTCTGACTATATTTAGTATACGGCACTTGTCTAGTCCAAAGTCCATACTAATATCATTTGAGACAGTTTCTACAGTTTTTAGCTTCTGATCTAGGTGGTTTCTGAGATAGTGGGTTCATCGCTAAACAGAACCAAAGTAGATTTTGGTTGATTGGGATATCTTCAGTTTCGATATTATTTTCACCAGGTATTTGAAGGTGAATATTAGTCTTCCACTCCGTCAATATATATTTTAAAAAGGTCACTATATTATTATCGACTTTATATATCTTCAATATATCTATAAGCCATCCATGCGGCACTGAATCAAAGGCCTTCTTGTAGTCAATGAAGGCAGTAAAAAGGTTCCTGTTTTTGGTGTATGCCTATTTAAAAATGGAGTCGATATTAAGTTGTTCTTTGCAACCCATGGAACCCTTAGCGCCTCCTTTCGGTTGAGGCTCTATGATATTGTTTAGAGCAAAGTGTTGGTAGATACGCCGGGCTACACAGGATGTGACCAATTTGTCCAAAATTGAAAGATAAGTAACTGGGCGGTACTGGTCTAGATCTTGGGTGTTATTGTGATCCTTTGGTATTAGATAATATCTACCAAAACAACGCAATAAAAGTAAAAGTAGAAGAACTAACCGACCCTATTGAAGCTGGCAATGGGATAAGACAGGGAGATTCCCTGAGTCCACTATTGTTCAACCTGATTATGGACGAAATAATAAAAAAAGTAAGAACTAAAAAAGGATACCAAATGAGAAAAAAACAACTTAAAATAATCTGCTATGCAGACGACGCAATACTACTCTCTTAAAGTCAAGATGATTTACAACGTATGCTGCACCAATTTAATATAACCGCCAGAAAAGTTAACATGTTAATTTCCCCAAAAATGCATGGTTACAACAGCAAATTTACTAAGATGTACATTGGAGCTGGGAGGTCAGATAATAAGAGAGTAAGAAATAGAAGAGTAGAATGGAACGATCATAGAAGCCGAATGACAACAAATAGAGTAGTAAAGAGGTCAAGTGACGGTTCCCCAATATGAAAACGATCAGTAGGAAGACCACGAAAACGATGGAACGACAACTTACTGGAGGCACATTGAAAATCAGACAGAGTCATTTCTATATAAAAAGAAGAAAAAGAGGAAGAGGTATTAGATAAGTGGTTCCCTTTGTGAGAAATGATGGTATTTTCTGTGGATTAGAGAAAACATGATTAATTAACATTGACAAACAGTCATGAACACTCCAAAACTTGTTTAGCCAGTAGTTCTGAATTCTTTCTGGTCCAGGAGATTTCCAGTTATGATTTCCTCTCTGATAGTATTTGAGTCTTCTTCAGTGGTAAAGGGTTCGTAAGGAATATTATTGTAATGCTGACAGTTGTTCGTTGTATCTTCAATCCATCCAGCATTGGTGTTATGAGTAGCTGCCGTTGAAAGTTGATTTGCCCAAACTCGTGAATTTCTTCTTGGCTTAGATATGATTTATTTTCATTTTAATTCACAGTGGAATTAAGTTTAATATAAAAGGCCTTGTCTGCATGCTCAAAAAGTATATTGTCGCATTTCCTGTTGTTGATAACTTTGTATCTCCTCAAGCGGCCTGAATAAACAGAGAGTTTTTGTCTTAATGTGTCGAGGCATGGTTGAGGTGTGTTGTTTTCTGGATCATGTCGTGAGTGTCTTAGAGTGTTCAACAATATTTCTTCAGCTCTCCTGATGATTTTTTTACTTCTTATTCCTCGTATGTATTCCGATATTTGTCCAATGGTACGCTGTGTGTTCTGATCTTAATGCCCATAACATTAGCAACTTCTGTGATATAATTGTACTCTTGCACTAAAATCTTGTACGACACTTGTCAGCTCGTTTACCAGACTATCGTGCAACTCGTTATTGTCCTGCTGTGTATTATCAGGTTGAGTTTCTTGTATAAGAAGCTCAGGAATCTGCTTATTAGCGATTCCATTAGGGACTTGGTCTACAACTTGCTCTTGGTTATGAATCTCTCATCCGATTTCGCTTCTGATCGTGTCGCATCTGGTCTCCAAGATAAGATTGTTTCTTATAATTACCCGATTTAACTGATTTTCTTATTATTTTTTTATTTTGCTATTTGTATACATTTTTTTTTAATTATTGTTACTACATATTTAATTTTCATTTATAATTCATTGCTACAAAAATACGTCAGTCTTGATTCTTCTCTTCGACTGTCTCACAATATCCCCCTCGTCTTCTTCTTAAATTATTAAATGTATTAATAATTTTAAGAAGTATCGGCTTACGGATGATATTACTTACCTTCGTTAAAACAGACGTTGTGGAATGTCACACGTCCAATTAGTGTCATAAAGTGGTCTGGATAATTAGGAAAATTACCTGAGACAAAGGCTTCCCGGGACCCCTGTTCATTAAGAGATGAAATTCGGTAATAATAACTTCGTGGACCTACAATTTGGTATGTGTTTAAAAGAGTTATGTTCGCATTTATGTCACAATTAGCTCTAGGAATATTGGCCAATTATTTGCAGAGTATATATAACGAAAACTCGTTAAAAATGTTTTTAAATTTTACATTGATATATTGACCTATAAAAGTTTTAATATGCATGGGAGATTGAGCAATAAAACGCTTTTTTAAATCGTTTTTTATTGTGTTTTTTAAATTGTGTATCTACATGGTAGATTACATTTTTACTTTACTTATGTATCTCATAGGTATAAGATATGATGGCATCTCACTGAGATCAACCCCTTGAACGACATCATATCTTCTTACGGTATTCTTTTTGGATTTTGTAATGATATTCTTAGCATTACTTTTATTGTTTATTTATACTTTTCTTATCTTTTATTTTTATTTTCTTATCTACGATAATACATGACTACAATTGCAGTAGGTTTCAAATCAAAATGACTTAAAATTGCTACTTCTTCCTGTTATGTCCTTACATGTTTTCCACACTGCCTTTTTTACCGGGTACTGTCACTACGATCCTCTTACTAATAGTAATAAATAGTAGTAGTAGTAGTAATAAATCTAGTTTATTTTTTTTTTTTAATTTTTGCACATTTTCTATTTTTACAAAATATGGAAATTATTTCAACGCATCCTACGATAGAATACAGTTCTACATTAGTAGACTACAGTACATTCATTCATATTATAGTACATATTAGCAACTGTCAACAATTGCACGTGAAAGTCAAACCGTCGTACTGAGGTGTATCATATGATTTTTACTTCTTGAAACCAAGCATATAAGAATTTCTTGAAGTTTAACTCAAGATCATAACTCATAGCTAGACTTCGGCAAATATGCAAATAAAAATGTAGAAAATATGCGCATAAATATGCACGTGTTTACCCGGAGATATGCAAATATTTTACAAAATATGCATACAAATAAATAAAAAAATCGTAAAATAGTAACAATTTTATTTAAAAAAAAAAGTGTACATAACTAAATATTTCCTACTATTCATTAAGATTTACATTTATTTTAAGTAACTACATCATTTTTAAGTATGAATAAACTTATTTAGAATTATGGTAACAATAAATGACCAAGTGGTGTTCAAAATTTTCTAACAAAAACTTGTGGCTTCTGTCTGAGTACATATATTTTTATATGGAAAAACTTCGTTCAACATCAACTGATGTAACGGGAGCATTTTTCAAACTAACCAAAACATTTGGTTCTAAATTAATTGTTTCCGAAATATTTCCAGCTAGAACACTGACTACTTCAGAAAGAATATGGTAACCTTTATTTTTTTCCATAGTAGCTTCAAATTTTTTTAAAATATCTTTTCCAATATTACCTCTAACGTTCCGACAACATGACGCAAATTCTTTTATTAATGCTGTACTTTCGAACAATGACAGTTTTGGTGATTCTAACTGAGTAATTGTTTTTTGAACAAAACTAAAATTTGATTTTATAAATGAAAGTTCTTGTTGAAGCAAGTTACTCTGAAAAGTTTGTTTAGAATCCAAAAGAGATTGGGAACTTTCATCTGTTAACGTATCAATTATGTTCTTTATTTTAACAAAATGATCTGCATAAAAATTAGCTGCTTCTAACCATGTTCCCCATCGCGTTAAAATAGGTTGTGGTGGAAGAGGAATGTTAGGTAGCATTTCTTTATAAAGTTGAATTCTTATAGGAGATTTAAGAAATACTTTTTTGACACTGGATATCATGGTATTTACAAGAGGAAACTTTTTTCGTATTTCCTCTGCAACTCTGTTTAATCCATGCGCTACACAAGTAACATGTATTAAATCTGGGAAAAATATTTTTAAATTTTGTCCTGCTTTCACCATATAAGGAGCAGCATCCGATAAAATAAGCAGTAATTTATTAGAAGGAATAGTCGTCGGAAGAAAAAAAGTTGCTAATGTTTCTTGTATAAAACGCGAAATTGTTAAAGCATTTGTTTTCTCAAGTTGCTGGCATGAAATAAGATGAGATTTTGGTAAGGTATCTTCTTTAAGAACACCAATCAATAAATGAGCAATATACTTTCCTGAGGAATCAGTGGTTTCGTCTACAGATATGTAAAAATAATTATCTGCGATTTCTTCCTTAATATTACTTAACACCGACGAATATAGCCCGTTCACATTATTTCTTCTTAGAGACCGATCACTTGGAACATTAAGTTTGCAATATTTTTTTTAGAAACGAACTAAAATTTACATTTGCTAATTTTGAAAGCGGTATGTTTGCAGACACTAATGCGCGACACAAGTCTTCATTAAAAGTTTCTTGCTCATCTAATTTTTTTGAAGTAGATTGGGAACATTTAGCCATTGAAGTTTGATGTTTTCCTCCTATTTTTTCTTTTTTTGCAATGTGTGAAGCAGGTCTCACATGTTGGTCTATCTGAAATTTCTTCTCACATGCTATCTATAAATAAAAATAAAAACCTTTATTTTAACCCAACCTTTAAAATATAAAAATATACAAGGTGTTTTTGGTTAATCAAATAACTGGTTTGGAAAAAAAACACTCGCTAAGTGTTTTAAATGCAGTATTAATCCACAAATTAGTTTTTGTTACTAACCATTAGTACATCATATAACTTATTTTAAAATTCAACAAAAGTTTTTTTTTTGTTAATTCAATTACAATAAAAATAATTGTGTTTTAGAATAGAATAGAAAATGACTACAAAATTTTATACAAGAATTGAAATAAATTGGTATGTTTAAAAATTTTCAAATACAGTATAAAAATCTGAACTTTTATGCACTTTATGCAAACTTTTATACAAATATGCCAAAATATGAAATATTTGCATAAAATATGCACAATATGCAAAATATGCAATATGCATATTTGCCGAAGTCTACTCATAGCTTAAGATTTCTCCGACTTATTACCATTCCAATGAGTTTCCTGCACAAAAACTACAACAATTCTTCTCTGCATTAAATCGGCGAGCTCGCTTTCTTTACCTGTCATGCTTCCGACGTTAACAGTTGCAACTCTCAGGACTAGCTTCTTTGGCCCGTTCCGTCCTCAACAATTTCTATATTTTGTTAAAACTTTTATTTTTTGTTAAAACTTTTATTGTGATATTTGTTATTATTTCTTATTATAATTAGATTAATTCTATTATATTATTAGATTATTTCTTTACTTACAGGATAAGCAACTACTGTTACAGGTTACCACAAGAATTTACCTGTCTAGATATTTTTCTCCAGCAGTGTGTTTAAATAAACTTTATCTTTTTTTGGTTTTATTTATTTGGGGCAAAAACAGCGTTGCAGAAATACGTCTAATTAAATATATTTATCAAAGTTCTAATTTCTTTAACTAAATAAGCTTATACATATTTATATTTAATCAAAAATTTAAAATATTATTAAACTATCGAGAAGCAGTATATTATGTGGTGCTACTTCCGATACGGAGTCAATACTTTATCAAGTGTTTACACAAACATTCCAATACACTTTATTTGTATGATTTAATTTTTATATTGGTATTAGAGCAGGGTGTTCACCTTCTGTGTCCAGATATATGTAATATGGGTGTCCCAAAACGTATGTCGAATAATATTTTTATTAAAACTAATTTAACTTTAAAGCAGTTGAGTCAAGCTTTAGCATATTAGTGGGTAATGTGGATCAGTGTGTGCTTAAATAAATGTCTGTTTTAATATTTTTAAGTTTTCACAAACTCTGAAACTAAAATCGCTAATGCACTCACGAACAGTAGTAAGATCTAAGAAGAAAGAGAATTGTGAGTTTCCAAGATCAAACAATTCCGTTCCGGTTCGGCTAAAATACTGTTACAAAAGCGGACACCTGAGCAATAAGTGCCCTGAAAAATTAATTATATGTCCATACTGTGGACAGCAACACAGGTCTACTGCTTGTCCCACGATAGGTGTCCCCAAATATCCGAACTGTAATGGAGGCCACCCTGCATTTTCACCAAAATGTCCACACAGAAGAATCCAACCGAAAGACAAAACAATTACAACCCGTACACACTTCCAAGCAAATCTTCTCATACGACCTATCCTCGGTCATGAAATTCTTAATCCACTTTACATCCATGATCCTATTTAATGTCTTCCCTGAAAGGAAAAGTGACACAATCCGCTATTTGCACCAAATTAATGTCCAATTTACTGTATGATACTGTATAACATACAAACCCCAAAACAAGAAACAAACCAACAACACATAGCCAATAACTAAAACAAGTCCATCTGAATAAGTTGGCCGCCTTTGAATTTTGGTGTTACAGAAGAATCCTACGAATATCATGGATTCAAAGAATGTCAAACGTGGAAGTAACTAGAAGGATAGGAAATGAGGCGGAAATAATATTAGCTATCAAAAGGCGAAAACTTATAACAAAAGGAGAAACGTCCAAAGTAAATTGAGACAACTCAAACAAGGACAAATAATTCAAGATTTATTCATCGTAAAATCTAGGTATACGATCACTCTTTGAACAGCTTTAGATCAGGTCTCGAACAGGTCTTGATCAGGTCTTGAACAGGTCTTGATCAGGTTTTGAACTATCAACAATAAAAACTTTTTGAAACATACAGAGGACTTAATAGATCAGTCCAACAACAATAGGGTCACGAAAAACTGTAATTTTCGGGATAGACGGGTAATGCAAAGAAGATCGATAGCTAGAAAATATTGATATTTAGAATTTGGAGACAAATTTCAATATTTTATCAATTTTGGTACACCCAGTATTTAGTTGTTTATATAAATAAATTGGGACAGTTGCGATATCCTTATCACAAAATGTTTTTAATATAATTACGTGTTATGTTTTAGGTGTTATTTAAAATAAAATATTTTAATATTTTTCATCTTCCTTGTAGTGGGCATTTGTAGCCTCATCAGAAGCCTTTAAAGTTAATTCCATATAAATGTCTCTCTTAAAATTCGACCACTTTCAAAAATAAATGCAATTACCCAATGTACATTGCGGATCAGTAATCGTATAAGTCAATCCAAATCTTATAAACAGACTGAACGAATGCGAGTTTATTTATTTAGTACATATTTACAAGCTATACATTTCTAACTAAATTGTAGATGTTTTGACGAACTTTTCAGATCCCTTTACAACGATGGATCAGTCCACCAATTTTCTATTCGGTATATCCGATTACAGGTCCTGACAATGTCTGTGCCAGTTCTTTATTTCCCGTAATTTTTAATCTAGCATCTTGGCTCACCAGTTTGATCTGCCTCCTTCTGGTGTTCACTGTGTTAGTCTTCTTTGAGCAGCGTTTTTTGCTTTTCTGAGTATCTGTCTACCACGTTATTATTCTTACAATATTTTCTTCCGTCAATATATTACCTATTTCAAAATGCATTAATGATCTTATTTTGCTTTGGTTGATTCTGTTAGGTCCCCTCGGATCTTCTTTTTTGTACATTATTAGTCTTTTCTGTATTTAACACACAGATTATTATTGTTAGATTATGTCACATCTAGTAGTATTATTTGCCTAGTAAGTTTATTAACTAGTATTGTAACATTTTTTTTTATTTTTTTATTTCCTTCAACACACAACCTATATGCCACTGGCCGTATCTGTGTTTTGGCAATAGTGCCTTGTACCCTATCGAATTACCTTTATGTGTCTTTGGTGTGAGTAGTCAAAGAGTTAAGTTCGGAGTAAATTTCTTGAAGTATGGTCAGCAATTCTAGCTTAGAAAGTACTTTAATCTAAGCTGCATTAGATTAAATCTATCTATATCTGTTACCACCTTGCTCCACGCAATTGTTGGTAATTTAACTTGCTCCATACTAATACAGTTAAGTATAGTATAGTACTCGATACTGTGTACCGTTTTCGGAATATTTTGATTTGAAAATTATGAAGTAATAATTGATGCTGGTATAAAATAGTTAGAAATTAAACAAAACTCACAAGAAGAAAATTAAATTAATGACTAAGAACATAAAATAAAATTCAGTTACAGTAAGTGTTCAAAATGCCCTCCGTTTTCGCGAATACACAAGTCTATTCTTTTTTCTAAAGATTCCATTAACCTTCTAAACGGTAGGGGATCAGCTATGATGTCATTAAATTGACGTTGAATTCTTTTTTCCAATTCTTGGCGTGAATTTACCTCTGTAGCATAGACTTTTTTCTTAATATACGACGAAACTGCGTAGTCCAAAGGGTTAAAATCGCATGACCGAGGAGGCCAATGAATCGGAGCTTCTGCATCTCTACCAATCCATTCATTCGGAAAATGATTACTCAACCAATTACGACACCTTCTATCAAAGTGTGGTGGAGCTCCATCGTACATAAAAAATAAAGATCTTCGCTCATTTAGCATTAAATCTTCTAATATCTCGAATAAGGAATTGTTTAAAAAATCAAGATACATATTACCATTTAAATTTCCAGGTAGAATATGATAACCTATTAATTTGTTACCTACAGTTGCTGCCCAAACATTAACTTCAAATGGGTGTTGGTAATGTGATACCCTTTTGACTCGTGGATTCTCATCACACCAGTAGTGTGCATTATGGGAGTTAAACATACCTTGTCGCGTAAAGGTGGCCTCGTCCGTAAAAAGAATGCATTTTAAAAAATTTGGATTGTGGGTTGTCGTTTGTTGCAATGTTTCACAAAAATCCACTCTAACCGGTAGATCATCTGGAGAGCTCTTGGACTTGTCTGTAATGATAAGGATGTAATTGCTGTTCTTTCAGTATCCGCCAAGTACTTGAAGAAGAAGTATTTGTTTGTCTTGCTATATTCCTTACGCTAACTGTTGGATCTTGATCAAGTAAATTTAAAATATTATTTTCTTTATTAATTTTTCTTGTTGTTCTTGGTCTACCAGAATTTATTTTATTTGATCTTACATTCCCAGTTTCTCGACAACGTCGTTCAACGGCTCTAAATGTTTTTTTACTTGGTAAGTTTCTTCTATGAAACTTTTCTGCATAACGTGTCACAGCTGCACTAGAACATCCTAAACATTCGCCTAAGGTTAATATCATGTCAGTGTATTCAACATTTGAGTACATTTTGATGTAATTGTAATGTAACTAATTATTGTTGATTTATCGTCATAACAATCAATAAATGTCAGATTTCCATGGCACACTTGGGGAAATAGAGGTATACCTATTAGAACTTTATCAACATTTTGAAAACGAAATATATGGTCATTAGCAGAAACCCTCCAGGAAACCCGATAATATGCATAGGTGGCGATCGCATAAAACGCGTGAAAACTTTTAAATACCTTGGCACCACAATCAATGACCAATCGGATCCACAACAAGAGATAAAACCCGAATACAAATGGCAAGACAAGCTTTTGTGAAATTCAGACCGCTCCTATGTAATTAAAACCTAAATTTCGAAATACGCTACAGAATGGTCAAGTGCTACATATGGTCCATCTTGCTTTATGGCATGGAAACGTGGACTTTGAAAAAAAACATCTATCAACAAGCTTGAAGCATTTGAAATGTGGTCATTAAGAAGAATGATGCGCATACTTTGGGAGGATAGAGTTCGAAACGATGACGTCCTTAAGAGAGCCGGCGTGGAAAGAGAACTCTTTAAATGAATTAAAAAAGGCAAGATTGGTTACCTTGGGCACATATTGAGAGGAGCAAAATATGAAATACCACAGTTAATTCTACAAGGGAAGATCGAAGGTAGGAGGGGAGCCGGCCGCAAACAATTATCCTGGTTAAGGAATATTAAAGAATGGACAGGAATACACAATACAGGCGAGCTGTGTCACGCCGCTAAGAACAGAATTCTAGTAATGAGATAGTCGCCTACGCACTTTGGTGTATGGCATGTTAAGAAGAAGAAGGTCTGCTAAGTGGATGTGTTTTATTAAACTCGTTAAACAGCCTATCGTACAACCAACTCATTATTGTTCTGCCGCGTATTATCAGGTTGAGTTTCTTGTATTACAAGCTCAGGCACCGACTCTTGTATTACATTATATTAGCGACTTGACCTACAACTACATCTCAGTGTCTAAGTCATGAATATCTCGTTCGACTTTGCTTTTGATGATATCGCATTTATAATAACTTCTAAATTTGAGGCGCATGCATTCTGCTACTTAAGAGCTGAAGTTGCCCACATATTATATTACATATTTATTGTACATATTATAAAACCATCAAACACCATTAAACTATAAAAATATCAAAAGCTTGTATAACAGAATATTTGTTTGTTTGCCATCCTTGAATAAAACAACTAAATATTTATTTTTACTTACGGTGACAAAAATTTGTTACTCAATATACATAATACTTTAATTAGAGATAAAAAATAGTTATCTATTCGTAGCGATAATATACAGTTTCACCGCAATTAACCTTGACACTACAAATAGCGATATTCATATATTCAAACAGTGGTATTTTTTATCGAATACAAATAACCAAATGCTGGCAAATTTTCTATTGCTGAGATTTGTCACACCGGATATCTATCACGCTAAAACAGACCATTTCTTTTTAAACTGATAAGAAAACCTCAGTTGTGAGGTTGTTCTCTTCAAGAATACGCTATTATATATCAAAATTATATTATCAAAAACAATGAATTGGTCAAAAGTGATATATTGAGTCATAGAGGAAGAAAATGAAATTCACAAACACATGGAAAATAAATCATAACTTACGAGTTGAAAGTACTAATAAATACCACTTTGCCCCAAACTTAACTCTGTAACTTGTCTACTGTAATATACTGATATTTAAAGTGCAAGAGAAATTCAGCGTCCCATTGCTTTTCCCTTCAGAAACGATAGATAAGCAGAATGATATATAATATATAAGATAAGCAGATTCTACGATTTGTTTGGGCTATATAGGATCGGGGGCAGTCTGCACATGAAATTTCACAAGCTCCTTGTTGATCATTTGGAATGTTGTCTTTGATTGATCAGGCAAAAGGTAAAAGTTATCTTGGGGGGTAAATGTTGTCCTTATTCTTTTTGATTTAAAAATTTTGTCGATTTTGTCAGTAACACATTTGATGTAAGGAAGAAAAGCTTTCGTATAATGGGGTCTGAGTTTTTGGGTTGAGATTAAGTGGAATATTGATATGTGTTCATGCTCCTATTGATGTGATTTTCACGGTAACCGTTTTGTATAAGGTCTTGCTTTAAACTAGAGAGAGCTCTACTTGCATCATCGCAAAGGCATATTGATCTAGAGTTAAGGCTATTAATGACTAAATTAATTTTTGAAGGTGGTTGATGAGAGTTGACATGCAAGTAACGATTTACTGATCCATCTGAACGCATTCAGATGGATTTGAAAAGACACCAAAGCATTTCTGCCGTGGGGCTAAATCACGAATGTATCATCAACATATCGTAGCTAAAATGTGGGTTTTAGCATTATAGTGCTCGGGTCTCGAAGTCATCCATAAAGATATTGTCTCCAGATCATTATGTCTGTGCGATGATGCGAGTAGACCTGCTGAGCTCTCTAGTTTAAAATAAGTCAAAAATACTTAGACCCTGATCATACGAAAGCTTTTATTCCTTACATCAAAGGTGTCACTGACAAAATGGACAAAATTTTTAAATCAAGAAGAACAAAGGCAATATTTATCCCCTTTCAAAAATTTTCATCTCTTGTCCGATCAATCAAAGACAATATTCCAAATGAACAGCACGGAGTTTATGAAATTCCTTGTGCAGACTGCCCCCGATCCTATATAGGCCAAACAAATCGTAGAATACAAAATAAGGTTTATAAACATTACATTTCTATTCGCAATTTCGATTCAATTTCAGCTCTAGGTCAACACCATCTACATACAGGTCACAAAATTGATTTCGAAAACTCCAGAGCCATAGCCCCTATCCGCTTCTATAAACCAAGAATTATCCGAGCAGCTATAGAAATTTTAGAAAAGGCCAAATTGTCTTAATAAAAGAGATGACGGCACACGGCTACCCTCGACTTGGAGACCTCTCATAAAGAAAATATCGTCCCCTTTACCCACCAGTCGAAATCATACTCTCAGAAATGTTCGTTCAAACCACGTCACCATCGACGATATAAATGAACCGTCCTTTGCTCCCAGTAGCAGTAATGGTTAGCGATGAGTGTAGCAGTGTCTGGAGGCTCAGGATACTGAAGCCCCGAAGAAGACAACAAAGATGATGTCGAAAACTCGACGCAATGATAATTGATGCAGGTCAACCTGGAAGACTTGTTGAGTTTAATATTAATTCTTGTAATAATATTAATCTTACCTCTAGGAATAATATAATTGCTTATTTTGTCTATCTATCTGTCCGTAACGAAACCCCTAGTGCTAGCTAACCACAAAAACTACTGCTATCTTTGTAGCAGGTGACGATCTTAGCAACGTGTTGGGAGTTATTTATCTGAACCTATGTTTAGTCACGGGCAGCTTTACGTAGCTTTTTCTAAAGTTAGACAGAGATGCAACATCAAAGTTATAACTTTAAAAGACAGTTAGCTTCTGAGCAGATCTTACTTTGTAGAGACAGAACGAACAAGCGCATGTGATGTTGTCGTCAGCATGTGCAGCCGGTATGCTCGGTATATGTTAGAATATACGTCTATGGTTGGCACTCAATAATTGAGTACCGTCTTGCGAAAAGTTTTTGGATTATATGTAGTGTTATGCATCAACATCGAAAGGAAACTAGTGATTTAAGAAAATTATTACTATTAGTATTAGATGCTTGATTAGATGTCTTAATTATGTTTTATATGTACAAACATTTACTCTAAAAGCATTTTCATAAATCTGCGTATTCTAATATCTAGGTTCCAGCCTAGTTGTAGTAGTCGGTAGTCGATCACTTGTCTTCTAAATATTTTTTGATAGATTGCAGACACTACAAGTCTAAACACCCCTGGTCTATACGAAGACGTACTTCACCCTTTATTGCTATCAGTAAGTGGTGAGAAATTTCTGTCCGTAAAAGTGTATGGTCGTAGAATCTATAGATGCCTATCGCAAGGATATTGATAAATATCCAGAACCACAAAATAAAGGAAAAGAAACTTATTTGCGAAGAAGTAATATTAAAAATATGGATGATTTCTGTGAAAAAATGAAATATAAAACAATTATGGAAGAGTAGTAAATAATAATATATCCAAATCTAGTAATTAAAAAGTCTCAGCTGTAAATGACGATAGATCCGCACTATTCGGAGATAGGAACTAATACAACGTACAATGGGTCAAGGTGAGTTGACCAGTTTCAGCCATAAAAATGCCTCGTTAATCATTTTCTCTGCGATTAATGGTTGTGTGCGACCTTGCACATCTCGAAGTTTACTGGACACATTTTTTCCAAAAATTTTATGTCGATCGTCTTTAATTTTGGGTCTCTTGAAATGTTCTTCGATAAATTTCAGGACATTATTACATTGTTCTGTTGATGTTCGTTTGATGGGAGGTCGCCCTGTAATACTACTTTTTACAGTTAACGATCCCAGTTGTAATGGAGGAGGTGTAGAAGTCGTAGAGTTTGTTATCTCACGGAGCGGAGCCTCGGTTGACTGGGATTCCTCTAAAACTTCCTCGGCATTTGGTGCTTCACCTTTATCTGCTGAATGCTCCGGTGCTTCCTCCAGTAATCCCTGAAAAATAATTAACATCGTTTACTTTTTTTAGTTTCCTCAAACAACATATGATTGGACATCGATAGCAAATGTATTTAAAAAGAGGTGGAATTTTCCTCACTGCTTAGTGTTTTAGACGGAAAACCTGTTCAGATCATACCAGCAGCAGGAAGCGGTTCATATTTTTACAATTACAATAAGATACACAGTATGGTTCTACTGGCTATTGCTGACGCCAACTATAAGTTTTTATTAAAATTCTCAAAAACACAGTATTTTTTGACAAGTTACAAAAGAACCTGCTGAATATTCCGCCTCCTTCTGATGTCGGACAGAGAAAAATCTGCCATACGTGTTTGTAGCAGACGATGCCTTTGCTTTAAGAACCGACATGTTAAAACCATTTGCGCAAAGTGATCTGAACAGCATAGAGAACAAAATTTATAATTACAGAATAAGTAGAGCTCATCGTGTTATTGAAAATACATTTGGGATTCTAGCAGCCCGTTTTCGTATTTTTCATGAGTCGGTAGTGATGGCAAGTTGTTCATTACATAAATTTTCGATGCCAAGATTATGCTATGTTCCACATGAATGTTTTGACATCGAAAATACAGAAGACGATATGGTCGCCAGTAGATTGACAAAGGAAAATTCAAATTTAAAAGCTTTAGAACGAAGTCATCCTTGTAATGTGCCAGTATTAGCCAAACATATACGAAACTTCTTATTTTTCTATTTCTTGGAGATCTTTTGATTTGTTTAATTCTGAAGCTGCCTATGGTTAATTTCCTGGAAGGTAGATTGCCAACTATCCCTCCATCTTTTAGGTGGTCCTCCGGGAGGTCTTGAACCGGTCGGGTTGTTTTCTAGGGCAACTTTTGGGAGTCTATTCTCATCCATTTGTCTTACATAATTGTACCACATCATCTTACGCTGCCTTCCCCATCTTACAATATCTTGAATTTTGCACTGCTCTCTGACGTTTGTATTTCTTACCCTGTCTCTTTGTGTTTTGCCCACTATTGTTCTTAGGGTTTTTATTTCGGCAACCCTTAGCATCTGTTTCACTTTGTTGGTATCTTTGCGCACTTCTATGCCATATGTCATGATCAGTCGTATGCAGGTCTTGTAGATTCTAATTTTACTATCTGTGCGCATATACGGATTTGACCAGACTATCTCCCGCAGACATCCCGACAATGCGGATGCTTTGTTGATCTGACTCCTTAGGTCCTTTACTGGATTGTGTGTGCTTAATATATCTATGCCCAGATATCTGAATTGCATCACCTGTTCTATGGGCTTGTTCTCGTCAACTTACATCTGAGCTGATCTTTTGCTATTGTCATACATTTAGTTTTGTTGGTAGAAATGGTCATATTTAGTTGGCGGCTTATTTGAAAGAGCTGTCTCTGAAGATCATCTTCTGATTCGGCAATAATTGCTGCATCATCTGCGTAACACACCATACCAATTATTTTGTTGCCCATTCTGTATCCGAGATTGAGAGATGTTACTTTGTTTATAATTTTGCCCATGAGTATGTTAAACAAGAACGGGCTTAAACTGTCGCCTTGTCTAATTCCTCCCGGTGTTGGAATATTTTCAGTGAATTGGTCTCCTGTTACTTTGGTTACATTGTTGTTATTTAGGTTATGGACTATCTTTGTTATGTTGGTCGGTGTTTTATTTTCTATTAATATATTTAGAATGTCTCCCAGGCAAACTCTGACAAACGCCTTCGTCAGATCAATGAAGCAAATATACGCTGGCATGCCAAACTCTATAGTTTTATCTTTTATTTGTTTTATTATAAATACTGCATCTGTTATAGACCGCCCTCTTGTAAAATCTTGTTGTTCTTCAGCATTAGTGATTTGCCTTTCCAATTTGTCTTTAAGAATACTCGTGAAAAGTTTCATCGTTGTATTTAACAGAGTTATTCCTCTGTAGTTTTGTGGGCACGTTGTTTGTCCTTTTTTAAATATGGAGATTGTGATGCTCTTATGTCATTCCTCTGGTGTTTCTGTGTCGTTTAAGATTTTGTTAAATAGTTGTGACAGTTTACTTGCAAGTTCGGGGCCTCCATATTTTAAGAGTTCATTGGGTATTCGTTTATATTCAGCGTTTCTTTAGCATCATATAGCTCCTTAAAATGCTGTTGCTATGTCTCTATAGGTACTCCTTTGGTCTGCACGAACTCGTTAACTGGTTTTTTTCTGTTTAAAAGCATTTTCCATACTTTCTTTTGGGCACCATGTAGGTCGTAGTCCATGTCGCTGGTGAATTAAATGAACAAGTAGGAAAAAATATTTTAATTTTTGCAAATACGAAATAACAACCTTTGTTAATAATATACAAAATATACAAATATTTCATACTTACAGCATTTTCTTTCAAGTTTGAGGACGAATGCCTGAGAATATCTTGGTATCCCAAAAACTCGAACATACCAAAGTACCATAAACTAGGCGTATATATTTGGTCGGTGCCGGCTCCAGACTTTATTGAAGTGTCTACTTTTTTTTCTACTTCCTGTAATTAGTTTGAAAGGCGTTAATTTTTTTAACAACTACATCACGATCTGCTTTTGGTTCGATTTCCTTCAATCTTTGTATTAGTTTTTTGTGTGTTTTGTGTGCCGTCTCCCTTTTTCCCTTATCGTGGTACTCTTTGCTTTTTACGGACCACAAACATGGCTCCTGTGAATCGAAATAAATTCTTGGAAACATTCTCGATGTCCATTTTTCATGTGACTTGTGATAATCAAACTCGTATTGCACCAGTCTAGCGGAAACAACAATATCGTCCGTCTACACGAATGGTCAAACATCAACTGACGCTTAATTACACTTGCGCAAGTTTGACATGCACAAGCAAAAATTGCAAAATATCTGCAAGTCTCATGTCGTTTGTACAGTTAACATACTTGTGCAAGTATTGCCTAACACATGTTCCAGTATACTTGCACTATAAACATGTGCATGTATACTGTTCAAGTATACATGAACGTGTATGGGGGCCTTAACAATTTAAATCGCACGTAAAGCTGGTCTATCAAAATATTTACAAAAGTTCATAAATTATATACTCAAAAAAACGCGCTATACATCTGTAAAGCGATACATTAAAGTTGAAAAGAGTTTAGCATATAGAACTATTCGTTTTTCCCTTCGCCGACTTTATCTTCAAGGGCATCAAAACTTCTACTTTATAAATATTTAAAAAAATTCACGCAGCTCTAATTTCAAATAGGTCGAGATTTTCCGCTCTTTTATATTCACCCTGTTTCGTTCGACGTCTTATGTTGCATAATTTAAACCTTTCCTTACCGGAAAATGGTTTGAATTGCTTCTTGAAATCAGATACGTACTTGGTAGGTCTCTTTCCACACAATATATTATTTAAACAGCTATACAAAATGTACAAACACTAACGTGTGACTGTCGATTTGAGAATTCGCCTTGAAACTTGACGTTTTCATTGTTGCTGGCGAAAACTGGAGATATATACGGATTGTTTTATCTCCTCTTCAGTATTGTCAGCTCGAGAGCGGGATCAGATAAATTAGACGAACGACTCCACAATTAACATTTCCTATTTCATTCTGACGGAAGATACAATTTTACGTTTTGTTTTACTAGTATTTAGTACTTACACAGTTTGTTTATATTTAAACAGAAACTTTTTTATTTCCTAGTTTGGTCGGTCTGTTGTAAATAAAACTACTTAATTATTGCTTAAACGTTTCGAAAAATTTGCCATTTTCAATAAGCACTTTAAACATTAAATTATAGAATTACACTTCATGTTCACACTTTTTAAAAGTTTAACATGCATTAAAAAATTGGTATCGGACATTGACAGATGACATCTGGCAGGTATCTTAAAATAGGAGTGATTCAAGGTCGTATCTTAAATATCTGCCATAGTACATTTAAAAACAACTTTAACAGAAAAGAATCTTTTAATAAGTATTGATCACTTGCTTTCATCTAGAAATACAATCTTTGTCAAAATTTTTTTCTTTTCTGGATTTCAAATTTCGAAACCTTTAGGCATATTTTTGTGAATCAAATCTTGCGTTAAGTCGGTAAGGCGGTAAAAATTAAATTTAAGAAAATCTCGACAGCAGATAATGTTTGTTGGGATTGTCTTTATATCTTCCCCCCTTCAGGTGAGCACTAGACTGGCATTTGTGTGTTCATTTTTGGATTCTTCAAACAACGGTGTTAGTTTTGTGATGTGAAACAGGTTTGACTCTTCTTTTCTGTGTGCAGTGTCCAATTCGTAGATTGAATTTGACCACTTGTTTTTAATTGTGTATGGTCCAGTTCGCATTCATTTAGCTTTGCTCTGGTGAATTTATTACCATTTTCCACATATACTTGGTCTACAACATTGAGTTGTAGGTCTTTTCGATGTGCATAAAATCTTCTTTTGTTGTATTTATGTGATTTTAATGTATATTTCAATGCCAATTTTCCATCTTTACTTAATTTTTCTTGTGTGATTGTAGGTCTTATTTCATCAGGTAGTAGAAAACTTTGTTATCGTATGATCTGTTTTATTGTAGGCTTCTATAAATTTTTGTGCAACTGTTGCCCATGCAACTTTGTTTTTTGTTTCATTTATGTTACTTCTTATTTTTTTTATGAGCGTTTGGTTTATTCGTTCATTCAGCCCATTAGAAAATGGTGCATCAACGGCAGTGAATACCAGTTTTGTATTGTTAGGCTTAAGAAATTGTTTATATTCTTTTGAGTTTATTCCAGGGTGTTGATCTCTCAACACTATGTCCACTTGGTAATTATCTGTTACCATTTTTGTCAATTTTATAAAATCCATTGCACTGATTCTTAAATGTTAAAAATATAAACGTAACTTGTAAAATGATCAATTAATATACGGAGGTACTTCTTTATTGACCGACACCCACCAAATCATCCATCTGTGTCTATAGAAACTATTTTAAATGGTCGTTTTGCTGGACCTAAATGTGATATTCATCCATATTTTGGTTTTATTCTTGATTTATTTTTCAAACAAATTTCAAAGTTATTGCATATTTTTCTTATATTTTTTGTATCATAAAATCTTGTAATTCTTAGGCAGCGAATTGTCAAAGTCCAAAAGTTACTATTAGAAGACAATAATAATTCTGATAGGTACAGTGTTTTTGCAACTGCTACAATGTTTGTTATAGCTCCCTCCTACTGTTTCAAATCCTCAACAGCTTCGTAAAATGTTGCCAATACTGTCAATACTTTTTAAGAAGAAAGAAGACGATATTGTTAATACTATTTGACATGTATGTATTATTAGTGCAGTTCTCCCTGTTAAGGATGAGTGGCAGCAGTACGTGATGAGTTGTCTACAACTACATTTAAAGCTAAAAGAAGGCAATATTAAAAAATCTGTAAAATGTCGAATATCATATTTCAGTGCTTTCCTTCATTTTCTAGTTTTATAATCAACTTTTTATATTTATTATATAACCAACTTATCGCATACTGAAGTAAATGATTTTCCACACGTCAGAGAATATGGATAGTATTGGAAATAGAGCTGGCCTTCTGCATAATAAATTACCTTCTACAAGTCGTCGACGAACTGTCTATCTGCTTACATCCACTTTTCTCACTTTCTCTCAGACGATTTGCCAGTTCAACTGAAGTTAGATGCCGATTTCTCAAACATGATGAGACCAAAAATCGATCATCTCTTTCGGATGTTACCCTTCTACGACCTGGTCCTGGTCTTCTTGTGAAGTTACCGGTGTCGCTAAAACGCCGAACTGCTCTTTGAACCGAAGATAGACTAACACCCAACATTTCAGCTGCATAATATTGGCTACGACCATCTTTAACTAAAGTTACCGCCCTTGCAGCATCTGTCGGAGATACATTTAGGAAGGATAATTAAATAAAAATATAACACGTTTTGAAAATAAAATCACTAGGTACACTAGTATGGTTGTTGAATTAAAAACAACATTCAATAAATATCTACTTGCTTCAGACCCTTTTTGACAAAAACCTGAAATACCAATTTGTTTTAAGAAATATAAAAAGCAATATTAAAAATATTATTTTATTTCTCGTATACGAGGGTACACCTAAATTTACATACGTAATTTAATGTCTCTAAAATTATACAACTTCAAATAAATAAGAAATAAGGAATGGATCGATTTTTTTGCACCTGAGTCTATATTAATTAGGACTGTTATGAGTAAAATTAAACTCATGGTATAAATTAACCTTAAAAGGTATAAATTGTTTAATAAAATGTGTTATTATTTTTGTATATTCCAATGTAAAATTTTTTCTTTAATAATTATAAATAAAACAAAAAAACGCGACTTTTTATTTAAAAGAATCCTATTTTATTTGAAAACAAAGATTATTATTTCAGTGGTTTATTTTTCTAGTATAAGTCAATACCGCAATAAGTCTAAATAGTTCACCCACATAATACGTGACTTTCATATAAAACTGCAATATTTAACCACAATATAATAATGCATTAATTACACTACCCACTCCTACTTTTGGAATTGCTATAAACCATTTTTATATTTTTTTATAGCAAATTAAGTTGTCTACAAAATATTATCAAACTTTAAATGCGTTTTCCCACCAAATTGAAATTTTGAGTTATTTCTTTTTCCGAATAAAGGTGCGAAATGTTTTGTTATCTTGCTTAAATTCTGAATTTAAGATTTTTGTTCTTTACTTTTCATCAGTTTTTCCAATAGTTTGATTATTATTTAGATTGATATATCTTATCGTTATAGAGATTTTTATTCTTGTACATATCTGTATTTTGCACACTTCTTTGTGTAAATTTGCTGGCTGAAATTCATCTGGTAATAAAAAGGTTTTTCCATTTGGTGTGCCAATTGAAGTAATGCACAATATATTTGTTTTCCCACCTTGTACTCCTATAACTTTTAAGTCAAACCTTAATTTTTTCCTTTTTTAGTGTAAGCAAAATTGTTGTTTTGTATTATGGTTTTTACAGCACTACAGTAGTGGAAAAGTTGGGAGTAGATTTTTAATAACCAAATTGAGTTGCTCTGAAAATAACTAAGTTTTATTTAATGCTACAAAATTTGCAAACTTATAATTATTATAAGGTATCATACCTGAAAATAACAAAGAAACAACAATAATTAAAGCTACTAATAAGGTTAGATCATTTCTCATTCATAATTTTCATAATGAATTTATAATGTTTATTTTCCCTGTCACTGTCACTGTCACTCATCTCAAGCTGCTTAGAAATCTTGCGCTAAGGCGGTAAAATTCAAATTGTAAGAAAATCTCGACAGCGGGTAATATATGTTGAGATTTTCTTTACATACATTATACATACAGTGTGGCGCACCGAAAACGAAACAGAGGCATTTACTGGCAGAATGATCCATTATTTGAAAGGTCTTTCAACTCCCTTTATAATTATGTAAAATTCATGTATTGAATTCAGTAGTTTTGGAGATTTATTGATTTAAAGTTTAAAGTAGACTTTAATAGGTACATCAAATTAGTTTGTACTTCTTTCAGAAGAAATTTGAGTAAAAGCATTTTCTTGATAAGTAAATGCTTTTACTTACTACGCCCATGGTTTATTAATAATAAAAATAGCAATTGAAGTGTCCTTTGTGACAAAAAAAGTTGTTTCTTGAAGAAAGATAAGTAGAGAATGCCACGTACTTATTTTAAATAGGAAATAGTACATTAGTTTGCGATTAATTTGACCAATCTTTGTTGTTAAAATATCATTTATTGCTTTATACATCAATTAACCATGGTATATTCCACGGCAGAAAGGGTTGAAATTATTGAAATATTTTTCGGAAATAATCAGTGCGCTAATAGAACAGCACAAATTTTTAATGAGCGACATGAGAACAATAATGTGCACCGAAAATATGTTCTAGAACCTGTAGCTAAATTTCGGGAAACTGGATCAGTCGCCAATAAAAAACGTAATATTAAAAATCCTATAAGGAACGAAGCAACAGAAGTGGGGGTTTTAGGGCAAGTTATTGTAGATCCTACATTAAGTACCCGCAAATTGCAAACTTCGTGTGGTGTTAGTCGACGTACTATCCAATGGATTCTAAAGGCCCATAATTTTCATCCGTATAAAATTCACCTTGTACAAGAACTTAATGAAGACGATTTTGATAAGCGATTAGAATTTTGTGAAGTTATGAGTGAACGAATTACAAACGATGAACAATTTTTATTTAACATTTGCTTTTCCGACGAATGTTCCTTTTTTTTAAATGGCGAAGTAAATCGTCATAATTGTCGATATTGGTCGGACTCTAATCCCAGAATTTACCATGAGGTACACACACAGCAGCCACAAAAATTAAATGTTTGGGCTGGCATTTTTGGCGATCATTTGGTTGGTCCTTTTTTCTTACCTGGAAATTTGACTGGTGAAATGTATTTGGAATTACTGCAAAATGCCATAGATCCTGCGCTAACAGATATAATTGAAAATCAGAATGATGGTCGATACGTTGAGAATATGTTGATGTTCCAACAGGATGGTGCCCCACCACATTACGCATTAAGAGTTCGGCATTATTTAGATCAGACCTTTCCAGGTTAATGGATTGGTAGAAGAGGTGCCGTTGAATGGCCCCCAAGATTGCCAGATTTATCACCTTTGGATTTCTTTTTGTGGGGTTACTTAAAAAGCAAAATCTATGCTACTCAGCCAACATCCTAAGAAGATTTACGACAAAGAATTGTGAATGAGTGTCATCAAATTACTCCTCAAATATTGCACAATGTCCGGCAACGTTTTCAGCAAAATCTTTATTATTGCATGGAAAGTAATGGTGGTCATTTTCAACATTTACTCGGCTGACAGGTCAGTTCATTCTTTATTTTTTAACAACTTTGCTGCTATGTATTGATCTCCTCTTACGATGATGTATTTAAACTTTAAATCAATAAATCTCCAAAACTACTGAATTGAAGTACATGAATTTTACATAATTGTAAAGGGAGTTGAAAGACCTTTTAAATGATGGATCATTCGACCCCCCTTTCCATTTAAGATTTTAGGGATGGTGCCACCCCCGCTTAAGGGGCTGCAAATGTTAATGTGATTTTATACCAATTTTGTTTCCCCCTCGATAACAAAATCGACGGGTCCAAGCGTTTTTTTAAAAAAGGAATCATCTGCCAGTAAATGCATCTGTTTCGTTTTCGGTGCGCCACCCTGTATATAACTCGTAATACTTTGAAATATTTTAAAAAAGGCATTTAAATGTGACTTTTTAAAAAGAAATTTAAAGTGTTAAATAAAAGCTTGTTCCTATACTTAATATATTGAGGTCAAACTCACAGAGAATCAATTTCATTCATCCTAAAAGTGTTTACGTAGACACTCCATTTACCCAAATGTTTACAATAAGCATTGGGTTGCAAAGCCTCTGTAAATATTTTGTAACGCATCAGGGTTGATGTGCAAGAGGTGTTGCAGGTGTCCGAATAAAATCGGTTTAATTTGTTCGATTTTATATCTACTCTCACAATTTGTGGAAAATTAAAATAGCTAAATACTAGCGGACCAACTCGACATCGAGTTTTTTAAATGAAATTTTTATTTTGCGAGAAAAATTAAGAGATCAACACAAACAATATAAGAAAGAATATACATAACATTCATCAATAATAATGCAAGTAAAAATTGTATTAAATATCACGAAATATTTCGTCGAAAACAATGTTTTTTGTTACAATGTTATCATTTAGCAGTTAATTTTGCATGCTGATCACGAATCCGGTGTCAGATTGCTCTATCTTGACGTTTTATGCGCGTTTCGGGTCACTCCCGGTGTCGGATCGCAACCGGAAGTACATATTTAGATTCGTCTCGACGAGACCTTTCGATTCATATATACATTGTGGGGTCTAAAACTTAAAGTAAATTTTAACTTCCGGTCATCTCAAAACCGGAAGTGAATTTTTGTACCAAAAGTATATCTTGACAATCTCATACGTAATACTAATAATATTCCGAAAAAATATTTTAATTATCTAATATGGTTTTTGAGTAAAGTGGTGGGCAAGAAAAGGGCTTAGCATTTTAGTATATAAGATTTGTCGATATACATCGTATGATTTGTGTGATTTACGTATATGGTATTTCCGAAAGTGCAAATTTGCGGAACACTAGACACAACGAAGTCAGTCATTTTATTAGTCCATTACGGACCAAAAAGTCGTATTAAGACTAAATATTGCTTCCTTGATCTTCGTAGAATTATTAAGTTATTTAAGCGTTGTTTACCTTATATTTACATATATTTATTTGTTAGTTCTGTATAAAAGTGAGGTTATATGTTTAACATTCAAAAATTACTTCTTAATTTCTACAAGAAAAATCGAAATTAAGTCATCAAAATATCAGCATCAATCATCTTCATTACCAAGAATAACAAGTTGAGAAATAACATTCTACAAAAAAAAATGTATGCAAATTTACTACAATTATGATCTACTCGTCGGTCACGCTCTCACCTAAATTTGTAGCGGCGCTCGAGTTGTATTCGTTTGTGAATTATAAAAAATGTAAATATTGCCACAGTCACAGTCTGAGTTTCATTCGACAATGAACAAACACATCTGCCAGTATTCCGCATATCACAGTCATTCAGGCTTATGTATAATTAAGGGAAAATGACAATATTCTTTTATACCTTCAACAATTTTTAAATCCAATATAGCCACTGTAAGAAAATTAAAAAATCCTATTCAAAATACACTGATCAAAAAGGGAAAAAAATGTTTGTAGTTTTGAACTAATGTTTTTATTATTATATTATTTTTATTTAATTACATCTACTGCTATTTGCTATAAATCTAGCAACATTTTTGTTACTGTACTGTAAATTTTCTTTTGAAAAAAAAAAAAATAAAAAGTGATAAATGTGACAAATTTGATTTATTTTTTTAATAGCAGCATGGCTAAAAATTATTTTAGAACACAACTAATATCGTGTATGGGCTCCTCTAACTCGCCAAATTTCCCTACAACAACAGGCATGCTTCCAATCACATTTCGAATAGTTTCTTAATCTAGTTGTTGTTCCCCTTCTTTTACGAGAACTTTCTCGACATGTTCTAGGTTTCTTAGTGACTCACGAGTGTATCTCAAATGTGTTCAATGGGACTTAAATCTGGATTTCTTGCTGGCCACTCCATAACCTGGATGTTGTGGGTAGTCAAATGTTCTGGTCTCGCGTTATCTTGATGAAGGATAATTTCTGGACTCATATTTTTAGCAAATGGGACAACATGTAATTTAAAAACTTGTTTAATGTGCCCCTCTTCCGCTATCGCCCCTCGCCAAATAACTACTAGTTTAGACAGAGAGGTCATTTAAAGTTATCCCACCTCAAACCATAATTGAACCTTCTCCAAAAGCCTGGGGTTCTTGAATTGTGGAATCAAGCACGCCCATCAACATGTTATAAAAGAAATCTGGGCTCGTCAGTAAACATCACGTTACTTTAATGTGTCATGGTTTAATTCACGTATTCTTCTGCAAACAAGCGTCTCGTTCTACGATGTGCAAGCGTCAAAAGACGTACTCTATCTGGCTTTCTTGCATTCAACCATGTTCGTGAAGCTAATTACGTATAGTTTGAGTACTTACTCTTGTAGCCTTAACTTCTACCAACTCATTTTATAGCGTTTGAGCAGTACTTCGACGATCTTTGACGGCTTATAGTGGTAAAAGTCGATACTCTCTAGCTCTAATAACTTCATTGTCTTCTATTCATTTATCGTCAGGCAATAGTTCTTAACAACTTTGACCGCCGTGTGTATCCAAAAGTATACACACGCGAGGGTCAAAATCGTTGCGTATATACCTTTAACAATACACATGTAAAGTTTTGGTTGGAGCCATGTGTATATTCAAAGAGCGCAATACCTATGTATTTCATATGGTTAGGTAACAAACGTGACCAAAGGCTGCATAAAAATATACTTAGCAGTAGGAAATTAAAAATTTTTCATATTTTATTACGACTTTATTAGCTATACCGTTTTATACTATTTATCACATATAGCTGGTATGTGTGGATACCACAATTTGTTTCAGTCCAACACTATTATGAATTCCACTGGTAATATTCTCGATTTGGTGTTGGTTGATGATGCTGATGTAACTCTGTTCAGGGCAGATGAAGCTCTTCTGAGGGAGGGTATGCACCACCCACCCCTGCAATTTGAGATAAAGATGGCGAAAAAGTGCCCCAATAATAGTGGTTTGGTTAGTGATCGTTTCAATAGGGACTTTAAGTCGGCTGGCTATGTGAAAATAACTGATTTTTTATCACAGTTCTATTGGGATAATTTATTTTTAGGGAAACCACTGAATCGAACTGTGAATATTTTTATGATATAGTTTACTTAGCTATAGAATTATTTATCCCCTTAAAAAGGTATTCACAAAGTAGATTCCCTTCTTGGTTGTCTCCAGAGTTGAAGGACCTGATAATTGAGAAAAAAAAACTCACAAAAAATATTTTTTATGTAAATCACTTCTGGATTATCGCACTTTTTCTCAGCTGAGGGCCAACTGTAAATTGTTAAAAGCTGAAGGCTACAGAAATCATATTTATTTGACAGAATTATCAATAGCAAATTATTTAAAGGGATTTTGGTCGTTTGTGAATTCACAGAGGGGAAAGCCTTTCTTGCTCGCTGTGTTGAGTTATGGTGCTGTTGAATCCACTCACGGACCAGATATTGTAAATCTGTTTCCAGAATATTTTTCTACAGTCTATTCCAATCAAATATGTGACATACTCAATTATTCACTTTCACTTGGTCTTACTAACTTGGATTGGTTTCAACATAACTATATCTGATATTTATTTAAAATTATCAGAACTGTATGTGAATAAGGGTCCTGGTCCTGATGGATTACCTCCCAGCTTTCTCAAGAATTACTGTTTTATATTATCCAGACCTCTTTTTTACATTTTTTACAAATAAGGCTGAATTTCCAAAATGATGGAAAAATAGTTTTTTAACACCTATTTTTAAAGCGGGAGATAATTAATTGGTGAATAATTACAGGCCCATTAGTATAATTGGTATAATACCAAAGATATTTGAATGTTATGTTTGTGATTATCTTAAAGCTTCTCTTGAAAAACAGCTATACAGCGTTCCACGTTAAGAAAATAACATTGCGGAGATAGGGCCATGTATTTCTTATGGACGATAGAAGCGCAGCGATGCCACGATGAACACAAGCACGATTCAGGGTTGTATAATTTGTATATTCTTTTCACAGACATGAATTAAATAATTGTTTTTTAACGTAATTGACCAAAAGTGTCCATTCGAAACAAGAAAAGAAAAGTAGGGAAAATGATTTTAATTAAATAAATAGTATTTACAAAAGATAATTTTATTTTATCTTATTTTAATTATAGTAACGACATTTTATTTGTTTTTCGGTAAGAATATCATATACCATGAATCATATAAATCAGTAGAAAATATTGCTTAGTTAAATCATGCACTTTGCCGGCTATTAAAGATTGAAAAGCAAATAAACGGACCGCTTGGAATGCGTATATCTAATTACTAATTATTGCAACTTAAAATAATACGGTGTGCTATGTCAGCGATTTTATGTCGTTCTCTGAGACTACATAATGATAATAAGGCTTTGTGGTTCTTCAGTTGTTATTCTGACTTTACAGTTAAATGTTAATTGAAAATGGAAATTCGAAAAATATATCGACAATCTAGTAAACCGCATGCCTGAGAGTTTTGGCAACACTGATCTCCATAAGCCTAATGTTATTTTCTTAACGTGAAACGCTCTATAGTAGATCATTAATGTGGATTTCAGAATAGCAGATTAACTGAATGTAATATACTAGTATTTGTGTACTTCCTGAGGAAGGCCTTGGAGAGGGGCTGTAGGGTATATGCACTATACACTGGTTTCTCCAAGGCCTTTGATTGGGTCAACCATAATATTTTAATAGTTAAATTTAAAAAAATAGATTTTGATGGGCCACTTATTAGATGGCTGAGAACATACCTGATTGACCGAGATCAGATGGTGGGTATCAGAGATTTTGTTTCCAGTGAGATTAAGGTTCATTCAGGAGTACCCCAGAGTTCTCATTTGGGACCCCTGTTATGTAACATATTCTTCAATGATATACACCACTGCTTCCAGCCCAATTCACCTCTTCTTTGTGCGGACGATCTAAAATTCTACACAATTATCAATAATACAGAAGATTGTGTTAATCTTCAACTCAATCTCGATCGGTTGAGTGAGTGGTGTGCGTTGAATGCCATGGCCATGAATACATAAAAGTGTCATGCTGTTTCTTTTGGACTATCGAGAGGCCCAATGGAATGTAATTATAATATACAGAATATTCTTGTTGACTGGGTTACCGAAATTCATGATCTGGGAATTAATTTAGAGTCTAAACTTTTATTTGAATCGCATTATATGTCAATAATTTCCAAGTCTTTACAAATGCTTCGATTTATAAAAAGATTCACTAGAGACTTTCAGAATATTGAAGCGAGTAAATTACTATATTGTTCTTTGGTCAGACCCCATCTAGAGTATTGTTTTTATGTATGGTCTCCATCTTATAATATTTACATATCAAAAATTGAGACACAAGTGCTTGAAATATGTAGCATATAAACAGGGTATACCTTTTGAATTAAATCAAGTAAATTATGATCAAATTGAAACCCAACTTGGTATTTTCTCATCGTATGACCGACGATTAATTAAAGATGCAAAGATTTTTTATGTCATAATTAATTTTACAGTCTTGTGTCCTCAGCTACTTGAGCAGGTTGGTCTGCAGGTACCTCTCCGTAGAACACGATTAAACCAAACTTTTTATGTTCCTCTTCACAGAACCAAACTAACTATGTATATAATAATTTTGTATCTCAAGCAATAAGATGGGCAAATATTCACCCAGATCTAGATTTTTTTTGTACCGAAGGCCGAATTTATTTCTGGTCTCAGGCATGTGATTATTTGAGTATCTGTAGAATAAGTAATCATCATTTTGATGTGTAAAACTAAATTACGTGATTAAGTTTGTGATATTTATATTTTATGTTGTTTTATTGTATCATTGAAAACATTGTTAATCTTATTGGGCAGCAGTTCGTTGAAAATAAATAAATAAATATACATATATCCTGCATGGCAACGTAAGACTCAATAGGGGTTATTGCTGACCCTCAGACCTTGTTCGAATGGGTTCTAGAGTTACAATCTAGTTTTTTTAATATAGGTACGTTAAAAATGAACCCTTATAGAATCGATTTCGATTTACAGAATACCTCTAGATTGACTATCTGGAAACTATTTGGTCGATATATTTGAAATTAAGCACACTTTAATCACTCATTAACTGACACAATCTTAAGTAGTTATGTTACATGTCATTATACAACAAAGAAAGTTATTATAATTTATAAATGACTGCAAAATTAAGGGATTTAGAAACTCGCAAATTTAAGTTCTTCTTAAGATCTACAATTTTTATTTAGAACATTTTTCTCTAAACTGCATAAGAAAGGTTTCATAGGCAAACAAGATTTTTTTGAAACAATGATTTTTCCCAGATAGACTGGTGTATCGTATTCTGTGACCTTAACCCTGAACTGGTGAGGTGGTGCCATACACAACCAGACCAGTACCAAATATTGGTGATATCTCAAGGTTACGGTTATCTATCGCCAGACTCGTTTAGGAATGCCTCGTTCAAGCAGTTTTATGAGAGCTGTTGCGAGAAGAGCGTCGTGTGAATTATTATTTTACTTCTATTTCGTGTTAAATATTTGCTGGGGTACGTGAAGGCACCACATTACCGTAAGTGTAATTTTTTTATTTTGTAGATAATTATGTAATTACTGTTTTTTGTAGAAAATGGCTAGGGGGTCATCAAAAAAAGTATCCTACAACGATCCCAACTTTGAGGAGACTGTTATAAAGTGGTTTAGCGATTTAGATAGCGATACAGAAGAGGAAACAAATAATGTAGCAGAATTATACGACTCTAATTCCGACACAGAGCAAAGCGAAGAAGCAATGATGAGGATATAACGGTGATGGAACAGTCTTCTTTTGAGAGTAATTAAGAAGAACAAGTAACTAATGAAAGAAGAGCCTTTTATGGGAGGAACAGATACAAATGGACAAGGAGGGAACCTGCTCAGAGAACTCATACAAAAACTCCTGCTGCCAATCTAGTCAGGCCACTTGCTAGTCTCAAAGGTAGTGCGAGGGTTTTAGAAAATCCAACACTACTAACTCTTTAGCAGTATATCTTTACAGACGATGTTCTCTTTGAAATAATGAGAAGGACAAATGAGAAACTGGCACTTGCAAGAATAAAATACAAGGACCAACAAAAAACTGAATTAGTTGATTAGATGATTGGTAGAACTAAAAGCGTTCTTTGACATTTTGTTTTTTTTTCATCTATTTTTAAATCAAACCACGAAGATCTTGATAGTCTTTATGCCACAGACTGAACTGGGAGGGACATTCTTTGGTGTAGAATTGCACAAAAAAGGGTTCAAGTTTTGTTGGCATGTTTGAGATTCGACTGTGCTGATAGTCGAAAAGAAAAAGAGAAGACAGATAAGACAGCAGCAATATCATGGATTTTCAGTAGAATTGTTGAAAACTCTAAAGAAAACTAATGATTTGGCTTGTATTGACGAAATGCTTATTGGCTTTCGAGACAGATGTAGATTTAAAGTATATGCCCAATAAGTCTAATCAATATGGCATCAAAATTATGGCCTTGTGTGACGCTCGTACATCATATCTATTCAACGCGTATATTTATTCGGGAAGAGGTAGTGATGGTCAAGAACTAACAATAGATGAAAAGCAATTATCAGTTCCAACTCAAGCTGTTTTGCAGTTATGTAAACCGATCTAGGGTTCTAATTGAAAAATAACTGCAGATAACTGGTTCAGCTCCATTCAAGTTGTTGATAAATTATTAGAGAAAAAGTTAACTTGCGTTGGAACGCTAAAAAAGAATAAAAGGGGGATACCTATTGAATTCCTGCCGTCAAAAAATAGAGCTGAAAACTTATCCTTATATGGATTTAGATCTAATAAAACACTTTTGTCTTATGTTCCAAAAAAGAATAAGGCAGTTATAATGATTTCTTCCATGCATAGAAACATGGCTACTGATGCTGACACTGGAAAAGAAGAAATAATGTCCTTTTATAACTCCACTAAAGTTGGGGTTGACAGTCTGGACCAAAAATGTGCTACTTTTTCGACAAGCAGACGAACATTTCTTCGGTGAATTCATATGTTTTATATACATGCACAAAAAATACTGAAAACAAATCCAGATTTCAGTTTATCAAAGATCTTGCATAACTTTTTTTATAAGAATATACTTTCATTTTTTAATTTTTAAAGTTAAACTGTTAAAATTTTCAACAAATTTGTTTTAGGTACTAATAAAGTATATGTTTGTCAAAATAAAGGGTTTTATTCAGAATGTGTTAAATAATCATGTAATAATCAAGTTAGCTCTTTAAAATGTAATATTTTTGTATTTGTAGTTTAAAGTAATATGTGAATACACAATATGTAATCAATTATTCAATTTATAAAAAAATAATCCGATAAACATTATTTTAAAAATGAGGTCCGCTAAGGCAACACGTCACCAAGTACGCAACATATTATGCACCTCACCAGTTAAAGATTAATAATTGAATACGAGTAGTAATATCAATATCTACTCCGTTAATAAATATTAAAAGTTATTTTATGGTCTTTGATTGTACTCAGTTGTATCTCATTAATAGATAAAAAAATCATCCAAATGTTTATTAATGTAATAGATATACATAACAATTCAGCAAAATAAGTTACAGAAAAAAGAAATCAAAAGTTTTTAGAAACATTTTAAAAATTACTATTTACTTGAACAACAATTTTTTACATATTTAGTTTCATTTGCTACAAATATCTAACTGTTTATGTTTTTTGACAAGCAGTGTTTAGAAAAAAAAAACAAACTAAAAGTATACCCACAACATTTTGCTCTAATTCTAACTTTATACTTAATGATTATTGTTTGTTAACTTATTTCTTTTAGAAGACAACAATTAATCTTAATTCCTACGCCGATATAATTGCTTTTTAAAATAAACGCTACAATTTGTCTGCAGTCAAATGGAATCGAACAAAAAAAAAAGATTAATAGCGTAGTAAGTAAGACACGCCAAACGTGTTTCTTGTATTTGCATACAAAAAATATAAATGATTGTGTTGTTTTTTTGTAAGTGAAGAAAGAAGTCAGTTTTTTAAGTAAAAAGTTAACAATGGCGTTAATCTAGGTTATTTTAAACCTTAAGTGAACTGTCGTGATTACGATATAAGCAAATTTATTTTTCTTTTTAGCTTTTACACTATTTGTTTAGTATACACGCCAATTGTTATTATATTCGACCTCTTATTAACTAATTCACTAAATCAGTCCTTTATAGTCTAGGAGTCAGGGGCGGCGTGGTTGAGTATGCACTTTTATGCCATTTACAATGACTTACAATGAAGGAACTTCAAGAAGAAGAAGATTGATAGATATTTATGAGTATCCTTTTAAACAAAAATTCTTTGTGCAGTCTATTAAATCCGGGGACTTTGCCTAGTGTTAAATCTCTGATTTCCGCGTCAGTCTTCTGCTCTAAAATCCTGAGAGAAACTATGTAGCTCTTGACTTTTGAGAAACGGAGTATATGTATTAATAAAGTATAGAAGAACTATAGAAGTATTTTTAAGTCGATCTAGCCAAAACTCTGTTGATGGCATTAGTAATGAAAATTGCAAATCTGAATATATCGACCAAGGATAATTGGGTACCAGAAGCAACAGCGTAATTATTATTTAAGTTTTTTTCTTCATTTTCGTTTTATGTAGACATGACTCTCTCTGTTTTTCAATTTGCCTCCAGTAAGTTATCGTTTTCGTGGTCTTCCTACTGATCGTCTTCCTATTGGGAATCATCTTTTGCCGTCTTTACTACTCTATTTTTTGTCATTCTGCTTATATGATCGTTCCATCCTACTCTTCTATTTCATACCCAGTTCTTGATGTTCTTTACCTTGCATCTACGTCGTATATGTGTACTTCTGGCTCTGCCTCAAAGTGTCTTACCATAAATTTTTTTAAGTGTTTGCATCTCTGTTGTTTCTAACATACTTTTTGTCCTCTCTGTCTCAGGTTGTGTTTCTGCCGCGTTTCGTCAGTATTGGCCTGATGACTGACTGTTTTGTAAATTCTGTCTTTCATTTCTTTCCCGATATTTTGATTTCTCCAATTATTCAAGTCACCAAATAGAATTTTTCTTCTGTTATTGGGTGGGTTGTGTAAGAAAGTTAACAGGTTGTGATCTATAAATGCAAAGAATGTATAGATTAAGATTCTTGTTATAAACCAATGAAAACTCAAAAAAGGCTTTATTCAACAGAAAGTAATATTTTGTCATAGGAGAGAAATCATTATATGTGCACCCTATACTAGAGTGCCCTATACCATAAGCTGAACTTGGACGATCATACCTAGCAATTGTGGTATATTTTTTTTCCAAAAACGCTCGTTGATTTCAAGCCAGTGAACCGCAACTATCGGGGGAGATCCTAATTCCTCTAGAAACAAAAATAATTTATCTGTTTTATATTTTTTAGAACGAATATTAATCAGAAACATAAAGTTATCATCACTAAAATAATTTGAGGTCTCTAGTCCCACAGAACACGTGGTATTATCTAAAAATTTCGTTTTTGAGAGACAGCAGAATAATAGTTTTGGTGATTTTTCTTTGATTTTTTAAGGTGAATAATTCTTTCCGAAGTGAGAAAGTACCTAAAAGCAGCAAGATCAGCTTTCACTTTGATTTGACCAATTTTATAGGCATCGGTAAATTCTAGAAGGATTTTTCGTAGATCTTCAGTCTTAGTGGAAAGTCCGTCAGAATCCAAAAAGAGTTTAACGCTTGTGTTGGTGAATCCTTCGTAGCATACTGAACCAGGTTGGTCGTGTAGAAAAGCAAGATAGCAAGATGTGCTTAATGGCTTTCAAGATATTCGGTTCCCTTAATCTTGCTAGAAGATATCGACTGTTCGAGTTATTGTTAATCTAACTCTTGGTGGGTTCAAAGGATCCAGATTTATTAATGGTTCCAAAGTATCCTTATTAATGAAGATAATATTAGAATGGAAAGCATTCTTAGATTTGCGAATTTCGATGGCCTGCTTGTCTGTGACTATTTTTGTGTTTCCACTTAATTGTTGTTGTTTCTTAAAATGGTTATTCGATTTTCCAAGCTAACGGGGCTGCTGATGTTCTTCGGACTCATATTTGACCGAGATGAAGGCGTTGGTTCGAAATATGAAGATTCTGTAGACACTTTAATGTATACACCAGGTGGCCAAATTTTCTTATTAAATAATAAGTTAATGGAGGTTTTAGATTTTGTGCCTATTTTAAATGAGGAACCACTCGCTGTGTCGGCATCTTGAAGGAGTGCATAACATCTAATATATTCCTTGATAACCAGCTTCTACTTAATAAAGTAAACAACGTCTATAGGGGTGTAAATTGGGATTAAGTTGGTAATTAATACATAATGGCATTTATCTTCTGTAATTTTTGGCTTTTTCTTTGCACTTGATTCGAAATGTTGAGGGACTTCGGTGTTTGGGTACCTGAGGTGGCATAAAATGTATTTTTCTTCAATACTTCTTTTTTCGTTGGTGTAGTACTATAGATAAGATAATTTGTTGGTAAGATTACTCATTTGATTAGATATTTCACTGATGTTTGAAGAGAGCCTTTCTAACCCCATTTTAATAATAATATAAACCAATTAAAGTCAGTCAACCCATCCACTACGGCTATTTGGAAAAAGACTATTCGAGATATATTCGTGACATAGCAAGCAGTTTCCAGTACATACATGCAGACACTACACTACACGATATTAGAGATGCTTTAATTATTATGAAATTTAGCCGGGTTAAAATATTCTACGACTGTAGCAGATCCAATTCCCATATAAATAATTTATACTATTATGATGAAATAATTTATTAGCAAAGGCTAATTTTTTTGCCGGCTATAAATTAAATATAAAAGTTGTAAAACTTAAAAGCGAAACACACTAACAGAGACAATGGGTTTTTGATTAAAATTTATGCGATGACATAATTTGAATATAGATATTTGATTTCGCCAGAGGCGCCAGTTTTAATTGAAGACGATAATAATATACCTTTCGATATATTTGCTTAAGGTTTTATTAAAAAGAGGTGGTAATTACTTCTTTAGTTTAGTTATTTATCTTAAATATCGTAAGCACATGTCCACGTGAATAAATTTTATGGATGTTTAAAAGCCAAATAACTAGTCATTTAATAAGTCGTTATATATCACTTCCATTCATTTTTTTAGATTTTTCAGATATTAGATTATTTATCGTTTAGTTCACGTTTACCTTTTTCTTCTTGATGTGCGTATCCGTGACGAATGTTGGCGATCATCATGACAATATTTACTTTGTCCGCAGCAACGCGGAAAAGCTGCGCAGATATTATTGTGTTGAACCATTGTCTGAGGTTATTTAACTAGGATGTTCTTCTTCTTCCAGGACCTCGCTTTCGAAATATTTTTATCTGGATGATGGCATAAGGCATCACTGGATTCATTCCCAAAATACTGGAGCTTTCAAGATTTTATGGTATTCAGTACCTCTCGGCTCTTCTTGGTTCTTCTGAGGACCTCTTTATTTGTAATTTGGTTAGTCCACAAGATCTTGAGTATTCTACGATATAGCCACATCTCAAACGCTTCCAATTTCTTGCACATATATTCGTTCAAGGTCCACTATTCAATATTATAAAACAGATCAAGGAAGACGTAACATCAGAGGGTTCTTACCCTTTTATATTAAGAGAGAAATTGTGGCTCTAGGCGAAGATCTTCATCCGGTTGAAGGTGGATCTAGCTTTTCTGATGCAAGCTCGTATCTCCTGATTGTTGGTTTATTCTTCATTTTTTATGGTACCATTATGTTTACCTTTTATTAATTAAAATCACCTTTTTATGATAATCAAATATGTTTTTCTTTTGTTAAATATAAATGTTACTAATTGTTTACTTTTTTTTGTTTCAGGTAAGTTTTAAGCCTCTCAAGAAATACCCGTAAGTATTTATTATGATAAATGTATGCCTTTCAAAATAAAGAACAGAAGGGGACTGATTGTCTGTTGTCTCCAATCTCATTGCATAACGTAGTTGTCTTAGGTGAGGTAATAGCCACAGTTACCCTCCACTCTTTGCTAAAGAAACTTCAACAGTTCTGAAAAGGACCATTCATTTGACTTCTAGCCTCCTTAGCTCTTTAGTGTGTCTTCTGCCTCATTGAATTGCTTAGTAGAGTTTGTTTACCATTGTCTTGACTGCTATTTGAAACTTGTAGCTCATTCCATATGTAGACTGGTTAAATCATCGTTTTGCAAGCTCAAGACAAGCCGTTTGCATTTCCAATAGTGTGGAGGGAACCGACGGATCATACTTCAGACTATCTTTTGCTTAACAAATACAACAGGGATACCAACTGAGTCAAAGCCGTCATGGCTTAGGCGAAAATCTCTTGAACCTGATAAGAACTGCGTAAAAACCTGATGCTAAAAAGTATACCTGCCACCACGGCCTATCAAGTTTGGATTTATGTCAAAGCCATGAACAACAATGGACAAGATTTTTTGTACCTAAAAGAAAATTTTCCTAGACTGAATGATGCGAAAACCAAAGTTTGGTCTCCAAATACGATATTGGAGGACAATAAGGACGTTTCTATCAAGATATTTCAAGTATAAAAAAATGATATCAATGAAAATGGAGTCCAAGGATGCTGGCTTTAATGTCAAACGAGGCTTTATATGTCATTGGAGCGGTGATACCGATCGTTTTTTTTTGTGCAAGGTGGACGAAGGAGTTTATTCCCGATCTGAGGCCTTGGTGGGAATGTAAGTTCAAGAAACTAGACTACTTCCTGACCCAGTTTTTGACCGGACATAGTAGTTTTGGCACCTTCACAAATAGAAAACGCAAATCTGCCTCAGCAGACTGTACTGTTTGTGGGGTACCGGACGCTACCGCTCACATTTTTAACTGCCAGAGATGGGCAAATGTGAGGGGAGATTTCGAGTAGCGAATGGGTTATGGGCTGGATGAAGAAAACGTTGTAAACATAATGTTGAGAGGAACGAAAGAATGGAGATAAGTACACTGTCTGATTTCTGGGGTGATGAAGAAGAAGGAGCAAGAGAGAGAAGGAAATTGAGCGTCTGATATACCAATATGCCTTAAAAGAAAAACGTTTAATCAGTGTGTTTTGTCAGTGTTAACTTACGGTGCGGAAACGTTGACCATGACAAGGAGAACAGTTCAAAAGATCCGTGTGTGTCGAAGGGCGATGGAGCGTGCTATGTTGGGCCTTTCACTACGAGACAAGATCCCAAATCGCCAGCTACGACAAAGAACAGGAATGGCTGATGCAGTAGAGAGAGTAGCAACACTGAAATGGAACTGGGCAGGTCACGTGGCTCGAATGACAGATAATAGATGGACAAAGCGGATACTGGAATGGAGACCAAGAGATGATGCCTACCGAAGCAGAGGTCGTCCACCAACACGTTGGACTGACGATCTAAAACGTTGCCAGAGGAATTGGATGCAAGAGGCACAAGATCGAAATAGATGGAAAATTATGAGGGAGATCTATGTCCAGCAGTGGATAAGCGAAGATTGAATGATGATGATGACCTAACGTCTGACACATTTTCTGAGTTACGGTAATAGGTATGGTTATTAGTCTCTTTACTGGAGTAGTAAAGGTAAACTAGTAGGTTAGGCTCTTACTGGAATTTGGCAATACGGCAATTAAAAAAAAAGGATGCTGGCTAACTATTACTGGACACTTAAAAGAGATGTGTTATCACATGTGCAAAAAATTATATTATTTATAGAAAACCATACGTGATAAAAAAACTTCTGTCATGTTTGGATTCAGTGTAAAAAGTCAATAAAACGTTTGGGACAAAACATTATTTTTTTTTCTTACTCAGTGTTCTGACATTTACATAAAAATCCGGTATAAAATGGTTCACAAAAGAGCAGAAAGTTTTATGTAGAGGTGTCCAATTCTTCTTAAAACTATTGTCGATTTTTCTCGAGATATTTTAAGAAAAATAAATTCTTTTATTATTATTTTCCTATTCTGTGTTGCGCTGTTCTATCAATATGTTTATTCTTCTTTTTGGAACCCATGTGTTAACTATAACTATTTTTCATTGTCTTCGAATGCCTTCACTCTTTCCCTATCGTATAAAATTTTGCCGATTATTCTTCTTAGTTTTTTCATCTCTGTTTTTCCATTATTCCTTTTGTTCCGTGTGTTATCAGGCCTTGTTGTAAAGAACAGTTGTAAAATACTACCAAAAATCTCACACAGATAACTTTATTATTATAAAATATAAATAAAATTTTTGTTGTGTCCTTTTCCTGTGCTCGTTAGCACTATCGAACAGTGTAGCGATCCAGATTTTTGAATTCTCTCGGTGTGTACACAGCAATGTAAATGAGATGGCATACCTCAATTCCAAAAACAAACATTTCATTCCTCTGCGACTGCCAATTTGCAAAGAAAATAAATAGGATCAATTTGCTTGAACTTGAACTTACGAAAGAGCGACGAGAGAGAAGTGTTCGCAGTATGTCGTCGATACAATCTACAGGGTCAGGCTTAATTAGGATTTTCTATTATTTGATTTATTGCTGTAGGTCAATTGCTTCGCTTCACATTTGTGGCTTTTAAATGTTCGAAAGATCTGCATAAACTTCTTGGAATGCCGTGACGAGTTCCGAGGTGGAAACTGAAACGTCAAATAAAAAAGTATTTTTATGATTATAATTGTAAGTAGATGAGAAAAATAAAATGTATATATATATATATATATATATATATATATATATATTCTACTGTATATTTATATTCTTTACTTTGACCCTTTCCTTCTTATTTCTGATTAGCGTCATTGTTTCTGTCCAGGTTGTTTTTTTTTTTTTTCGATAATATTTTCTAGGTTTCTGTCCCATGTTTGTCGTGGGGTACCTTCATCTTTGCGTTTTTACCTGCCAAATTTCTTTGACCGGTTTTGCATTCTCCATTCTTTGATGATGATCCTATCAATTGAGTTGCCTTTTGTCTATATATATTCTAATGCTGACTCTATTTGCAAATCTTCTCTTATTGGTAACTCCTTAGTCTATCGCGATTTAAAATCACTGTAGAATCAGTGTTCAAAGCACCTACAAACCTTATTATCATCATCATCAGTGGCGTTACAGCTCTTTATGAGCCAAAGCCTTCTTCAGAACAATCCTCCATTCGCCCCTGTCTTTGGCAACTCTTCTCCATGCTCTAATTCCGATAGACTTCAAATCATTTTCTAGGTTGTCTTGGTACCTAAGTCTCGGTCTTCCTCTTCTTCGTTGTCCGATCGGCCATCTTCGGTCAAAAACTTTTCTGACTATGGCATCTTCCTCTCGTCTGATTACACGACCTATCCATCTGAGGCGTGCTACCTTAATGAATTTTACAACGTCAGGTTCTCCAAATCTTCTATACAACTCAAAATTGTAACACCTGCGCCACAAACCTTGTTCTTTTATGCCTCCATATATTCGTCTTAGTATTTTTCGCTCAAAACGTTTGAGCAATTCTTGGTCATTCTGTGTTAGTGTTCAAGTTTCTGAACCATATGTTAGCACTGGTCTTATTAGTGTTTTATATACAGTCAGTTTAATTTTTCTATGCATTTTTGAGCCCATCTGTCTTCTTAAGCCGTAGTAACACTTATTGGCGAGCACTATTCTTCTTTTGATTTCTTCACTGACGTTGTTATCTTTGGTTAGCAGCGACCCTAAGTATATGAAGGTGTCAATACCTTCCAGTTCTAGGTCATCAATTATTATTCGTGTAGGTGTCGGGTTGCTTGACCTAGTGCAACACATATATTTGGTCTTTTGAACATATATATTTAGTCCCATTCTGTGTGCAGATGCTCTTAACGACCGAAATGCTTCAGTCAGAGATTCTGTGGACCAACCTATGATGCCTATGTCATCTGCGTATCCGACAATTTGTACTGATTTGTTAAAGATAGTACCATTTGTAGTAATCTGCGACTCTCGAATTATTATTTACTTACACCTACAAACCTTATTATGAAAGGAAAATAAAGGACTTTTGTATACTTTTAAAAATTCGTAAAAATTTATTGAAAAATCAAAAATCTATAAAAATCGTATAGATAATTAAAACGTTCCTTAAAACTCGCCCTTTAGATTGCGAATAAAGAGAAAAACAAAACCATTATTTTAAAAGTGTAAAAAAAAGCCTTCATTTTTGATTTTTAAAAATGTTTTTAGGTGCCTTTGAACATATTGTACAGTGATTTTAAGACGCCACATTTTTAAACTCTAAAATCACTAGGATTTCGCTTATTCAATTATTAAAATCTCTAAAATCTATTTTTGTACTACTTTTTTCTTGATACTAAAGAATAAAAAAAATTCGCGAGTTTATGGTCTCAAATTTCAAAATCGAATGTTTTTGTCATAAAAAAGTAGATTTTGTGTGTGTAATTCGTCTTATAGAGGGATTCGGATATTTAAAATATATTTATTTTATAATAGTACTGAAATTTCTCCCTATTATAGGGAGCCTCCACAATTTGTAATGAAATATTTTTGCCTACCGCATGGGGTATTATTATAAGGGGTAGAAAATTGGGGACAGAAATTATTGGGGCAGAGATAGGGCAAGCAAAATAATCGATACTTGTCCGAACGGCACTCAGGGTTTGTTTGGAGAGCTTTGGTCATGGATAAGTAAATGGCAAGGGGTCGGATTGGGGCATCTACAAAAAATGAAACAAAGGGGTACTAACGTGAATCTCTTGGGACAAACAAAACAAAAGGATACAGGAAATACCTCTAGCAATTTAAAAAGGACGCCGCTTCGAGGTTCCAAATTATAACCATTACAACAGCTAGTTGTAACTATTGAAATAATTATTAAACATAAAAAATATTATATCTTTTTAAATGAAACTAAAAATAGGGTTAGAGAGTTACTCAAGGTAAACGAACAAAATGGTTTACAAAAAATTAAAACATTTATTGTGTCTGAGTACATAATTAGTACATTCCATATTTAACCCTCCTTTCCACGGGTGATTTTCTTGTGACACAAATCCACGGCTGGGGTCTATCAGGACCAAATTTTAAACATCCTATTTCTCATTAAAAAAATTTTTTTTTAAATATTTTTAAGGAAACTTACTGATATAACGTTGTACTACCTAAAGGTACATATAATATGTGTATTAATATGTATTGGTATAGTTTACTGCGAAATAACTAACACTATTATTTTTTTACAAGAGTGTATTAAAAAAATTATGAACGGCAAAATACAAAAGAAAAATATAAGAAAAGACAACATTATTACTCTATATACTTACAGTAATACAAGTAAAAACTAAATATCCAAAATTAAAATTTGAAACAGAAAATAGAGGGGGTTAAATAATGTTAATTTTGTTTCTACACAATCAGCACAACACGCTTTTATATGTTCCATATATAACCAGTTTTTACACAATTGGCAAAAATATCTAGTTTTTCTTTTTTTACAATACTTAGACATCCCCGTTTTCTGGGGCTGGGTCATTCCTCGTCGTTTGCTCAATTCCAGAAAATTTTGCATCAAGTAACCGTGATGTTCTCGGTATACGCATATTTGGTGCTCGTATTTTCATTTTTTTCTGGACTACCGCAATTCCTAAAGACTTCAGAAACAATCGACGAGAAGACCGAAATTCTGCATTCGTATTATTGGATCTTAGTATATATTAAATGCATTTATTGCTGCAATGTTAGCCAAGCCATAGCACAAAAACAAGAAACGTCCATTCACGGGTGGGGTCTGTCAGGACACTTTTACAGGTAGCGATTGAAGGGATTCATACAATTTCACCAAATTATGCTAAAGTGTACTATTCATTGCCATTAAAAAGTACACCGAGTGTAGGAAAAAAATATAAAAAAAATTGAAAAAATTAAGCAATTTCATTTATAGTTCTACTGATGGACCCCACCCGTGGGAAGGAGGGTTAAATATCAATTTTTAATACGGTTTATTTAAAATCTATCTAAATATATCATTATTATTCACCCATTGCGCAATATTCCTCAAAAGGATTTATTCTCACCCGTCCACATTAATTAGCGTCATTTTATTTTCACTCCTACAACAGATCACTCAAATCAATAATATCAATAATCTCGACATTAAGTACCAGGTTATTTGCATAAGACCAAATCGAGTGTTTACCATAACAGCGTACAAGGAAAAAACCGGAATGACCACCTTACGCAACGCTTGTGAATTTTTGTCACAGAGTAAATGTTGACAGAGGAAACAAGCCAACAACGCTGGAAAAATAAATGGTTGGCGCCAGGATATTTGTACAATCAATATAATGAATCTCAAAGAGAATAAAAACATTTATTTTTGGATAAAATGATCTAACTCTTGGGTAGTATAGGTATATTTTGTGTGCTTAAAAAATACGATTTTGAGTTAAGAAATAAAAAAACATATAAATTAGTGTTCTTTAGGATTAATCTTCAATAACATATTCTAAAAGAAAAGCAACAAGAATATGAAACAGAAAAAGCTTAGTTGGCTAATGCACTGATTATGTTGATTTGATAAGGTGAGAAAACCAGTCCTTACAGAATGCTAAAGGATGGTGACGTTGTATAATACGCCACATTTGTCGAATTTAATATTCTCGTAATAATTTTATTTTAAATTGTTTCATTTCTTAGTCTCTCTTCATGTTTTACTTTTTTCCTATTTTCCTATTCTTTTTTAATTAATTTTCTCTTTTTTTTTTAATGCGAGCGATTTACCCACCAATAAGCCTATACAGGGTGGTCCTTAAGTAATTGTACAAAAAGAAACAGTAGATTCTACACTTTAAAATATTACGATTTAAGTCAAATTGCTTTTATAAAATGTTGATATTAAGAAATATACAGGGAGTTAAAGTGCAAATTTAAAATATTATTTTTCGCTATAACTTATATGTTTGTAAACATTTATGTATAAAAATTTACAACTGGGTACTTTTTAATATGAGAAATTATAATTTGATGCAGACTTTGATGTAACTGATAGAGGGCGTCACATATGCCACATATGTGGGATAAATTTGCACTTAACTTTTTTGCTCTTTAAGTTACCTGTATTTGGAACAAAAAATTTAAAAGATACAGTATTTTAACAAAAAAAGGTATACTTATTAATAACTTCAAAACTCAACAGTTTTCGAGATAATCGCATTTTACAAATCAGCTGCATAATTCTGATTTAAGGCAATTACTCCAGGCAACGAAGAAAAAATAGGCAAACACATTAATACTTCTGAATTTTGGTATAAAATACCGTTAACTAAAATTAATAGTTAACGAAATATGAAATAAAATAAATATATCAGCAGGATAATTAATAATAGGATTTGACAAATTAACAGAATAATAGGATTTTACATCAAACATTTTACGTTTTATGTTAAATTAAAGTCATAATCAAAACATTTTGTTTACAAACCAAATAGAGAATTAAACTATACCCTGGCCGCTGAAAACATGGAATCCAAGGTCGCATGATCACTCAATGCAAGCATCGACAGGCGCTCGAAACTAGACCTTATGGGAAACTGTTTACACCGTCACTATTTGTGTTATGATACTATAACTTAAATGTTTTATATATCATGGATTTGTGTTTCACTTTCGCCGGCTGGTGAATTTTGTGAAAATGTTTAAAATTAATGTAAATCAATAACCTTTAAAAAACGGTATAAATATATTATAGCAACATTGTTAGTTCGTTTTTGTTGAGCGGTGTAAACGTGGGAAAAGTAATAACATAGGAAGAGGAATATTTAAGAGTGCGTGCCATTCACATGATCATTCCATCTTTTCAGCGGCTCAACTATAAATAACACAACTTTTTGTCAAAGTAAGTGTTCGATATGTCCACCATTTTCTTTAATTTATTTGTCAATATATTCCATAAAGGATCGTCTCATATTAAATAGCACCATTTGTTCTAAAAAAACTGCTGCAGTATTTATTTCTTCCCATAGTTGGTTGCAAATGTTTATGGAATTCTTATAGACACACGTTGTTTTAATGCGCCTCATACACCAAAATCAAGCGGATTAAATTCTGGGCTACGTGGTATCTGTAATGTATAATGGATGAATATATTCTTTTGGATACATATCCAAATCTTATGGTATATTATGGAACTACATCTTATTTGTCACAGAGGTTAAATAATGTATTAAACTGTGATGTATCTCGTTCATTGGTTACTTATATACACACGGAATAGCCTATCGATGACATTACTTATTTATATGATTACGTTACAGCTTACGAGTAACTATAATTACATCTCGAACAAATGGACAATTATGATTTACTAACGAACTAATATTATACTGCACTAAATTGCGTGTATGTTTACTATATTTATAAGTTATAACAATATCGGTTATTAGGCCAACGATGATGTTTTTGTAAAAATGCTGAGTCTTTAAGGTTAGATTTGTAGCAAAAGTATTATGAAACAAGACACATATGTGTTATTCAATACATGTGCTCTAGTTTCTATTTGTCCTAATAAAAATGGGTAAATAATTTACGTAATGAGTAATAAGTATTATTTTCTGATTTTTTATAAATTAAATAATTATATCAATATCTCACCACATTGCCAAGGAATATGACTACCATGACCAATCCAACCTTCAGAAAAGTAGTATTTAAGTATGTTCTAACTGCCTTCTCTCTAGAATTTGGTGGTGGACTATCTTGCATAAACCACATATTTTGGGTTTTCAGCATTTTACAATAGAAAAAAAGTAATACAACGTCATTATAGAAACTTAAGAAGCGATAGAAAAGGGAAATTGTAAAGATGATGTCGTCTGAATACGGACACAGCACCTAAAGAAGAAGATGAAGAATATTTTCTCCAATAAGACAGTTAGCACCCATAACAAAGCATTTTGTTATGTTACATTATCAGCTTTGAGTTGTTTTAATAAGAATAAACTAGGAATTATGCTTATCTACAGGTATTCAGTGCTTTACCGCACAAATATCAAACTAAGAATTATTATGCAGCTGACTTATAAAATGCGATTATCTCGAAAACGGTTGAATTGTCACATTACCAACAAGTATACTTTTTCTTTGTAAAAATAATTTATCTTTAATATTTTTTAACACAAATAGAGCTAATTTAAAGAGCAAAAAAGTTAAGTGCAAATTTATGCCACACATATGGCATATGTGGCGCCCTCTATTAGTTACATTAAAGTATGTATAAAATTATAATTTATCCTACTCAAAAGCATCCAACTGTAAATTTTTGTCCAAAAATATTTACAAACATAAAAGTTATAGCGAAAAATAAAATTTTAAATTTTCACTTTAACGCCCTATAGCTTTTATAATATCAACATTTTATTAAAGCAAGTTGGCTTAAATCGTAATATTTTAAAGTGCAGAATCTACGGTTTCTCTTTGTACAATTACTTAAGGATCACCCTGTATAAATACTTTTTCTATCTTGGTAATTTTTCGAAAACTGTAAAAATTAATTAAGTAGTTTTTTAGAAAAAAAATCCCAAAAATCACTAATTAAGGCATTTTTTCAACAAAAAATTGCAAATATCTCAAAGAAGAAAGCATTTTCTTAAAATTATTACGAGAGATACTTTTAAGAAAATTTTTTCTTATTTTTTTGTTTTTTTTTTTAATTGTTTTTTTTTTGTTATAAGGTATTTGTTAACCCTGAACTACTATCGTGGCGTCAAATTTGACCCAAGGACTTGAAATTTCGTGCGCCAGTGGTAAACAGTTTGGCAAATGACCTTGTTATTCCATGTATTCTCCCAATTGAGTACGTAGTTTAACATGCCGCTTAGTAGCAAACGATGAGTGGGATAGTGCACAAGTGCAGCTGAGTTCCGGTCGGATTTGACCCCACCATAGTAGTTATGTTATTATTATTTAATATAATACATTAAAATGGTTTTAAGAATTAGTGAAAGTAAGGTTAATGTTCTGAAATCCCTGGAGGAGCCCAACCGAGAATATTGACACTTATAGTGACTCTAATTACAGCGATACTGACAGTGAAAGTGAACACTTGGATCACACAGTTTCAGAAATTGTCGTAAGTGACTTATCAAGCGATGGATGTGAAACAGCATCTAATAATGAAGCAAATTTTTACTTTGGACGGTACAGATATAAGTGGGCTAAAAATGCTCCGGCACCATCGAAAAATCGCTTACAGAACATTATTATACACCTTCCTGGTCTTCGTGGACCTGCCGTAGAAACAAAACCATCCAGTCCACTTAAATCCTGGTTACTTCTTATAACGCCTGACATGTTGGCCTCTATTCTAGACTACACAAATGAAAAAATTTCCTCAGTGCTGCAGAGCTCAGTGTGAATTATGGTGATATCTGTACATTTGTCGATCATCTAAACGAAGGGCTTTTTTGGGTCTTTTATACCTTTCAAGTATACTAAAGTCTAATCATAAGAATGTCGATTCATTATTTTCGACAAGTTTTTAGGTAGGCCAATGTTTCGTACTACAATGTCAAAAGAATGCTTCTTCTCACAACAATAAGATTTGACAATCATGAAATAAGAGAGCAAAAGAAGGCCAATGGAGATCGACTTTGTCAATGGCAGCAGTGTCGTATTTATTTAACTGTTTCGTATGTAACAGTATAGCAAACTACACTTGTTCCGAATATGTTACAGTGGACGAGATGCTGGTTGGGTTTAGAGGTAGATGCCCTTTCAGAATGTACAAGAAAGCCAAACCAGTCAAGTACGGTATCAAGATCATGTGTTTATGTGACGCAAAAACACATTATTTGGTAAATGCTTCTGCGTATACAGGTAAAACAAATGATCCTAATCCCCAAAAGCTATCCTTCTTCTTCTTATGGTGCCGTGCACCTATAGTGCGTTGGCGAATTATCTTAAGGTCAGACGTCTGTCTTTTGCGGCATGCAAAAGTTCGCCAGTGTTAGTTACGCCTGTCCAGTTGTTTATATTTCGCAGCCACGACATTTGTTTGCTATCCATACCTACAAAACCAGTACTTGCTTTAGTGGAACCAATTACCAATATTAATCGAAATGTCACTGGTGATAATTGGTTCACCTCAATAGAGCTAGTTGATGAACTAAAAAAAACTTCACCTACCTCACAATACGTAGAAATAATACAGAAATTTCACCATAATTTCAACCAAATTTAAATTATGAAGTTGATAACTGTTTATTTGGTTCTATACGAGACAATAAAATCGTATCATATGTCCCTAAACAAAAATAAAAGTAAAATTATGTTGTCGTTCATGTACCACGACAAATATGTTGACCAGGAAAGTAAAAACCCTAATATAATAGCTTTCTACAATTCGTCGAAAGGGGGCGGTGACTGGATCAAAAATGTGAACTTTATCGTTCAGGTCGAAGATGCCAGCAATCGCCTTTAGTAATTTGGTATTCCATAATGGATATTGCTATAGTACACAGTCACTCAGGTTAGAAAAAATCGATCGGATTTTGTTCAAGAGCTGGGAATCAGCCTTATAATCTACATTTAGAAGTAATATTTGCAATTTAGAAAGAATTAGAAAATAAAATTATCTAGATCATACTAGATCAGAAAGGCCAGTTGTAAGACGTAGATGCTCCTTGTGTTCTAGAGGTAAGGATAGCAAACATTCCACATTTTGCTCAGAATATCATAGGACTATCTGCAAAACACATTCACTTTAGAGAGTTATCTGTACTATGTGCATAGAATAGATATAACACTTACAAGTTGTTCAAATATTTTTGTCGCATTATTCAAACATTACGAAAAAAACATGACAGTTCTACAATTTTTATTATAGCATCTTAGTTTTCTTGAAATAAAATGTATGTTTACAAAAATCTGTTTTTTATACACACATGCATTTATCAAAAATACAAAAAAAAGATAAATATATTTTTATATCTTGTTTAGAGGTTTTTAAAATTCGGGTCATCTATGACTCCACGATAGTAGTTTTGTGGCTGTAAATATACGATATACAGGGTGAGTCATGAGGAACTTTACATACTTCTACCATATGTAGAGTCCCTCAGGGAGCATATCATGTGGCCACTAAAAAATGTCAACTCCTCTTCTTTATTAATGAACAGGGCGATTTGTGTAATTGACCATTTATTTCATTTTACTGTAGTGTTTATACGGCTGATTTGATTTTTTAAATTTTTGCATGATACAGTACACTACTATCAAGCATTCGACTGGTATTAGCTAAACTAAAAAATTCCAGGACTGGCTTTGGAAAAATTAATTTAGGGATTCGTATTAAATATTACACCCTGTATATATTTTTTTTAAAACGCAATAAGTGATTTTCAAACTACATAAATAGCCAATGAAAACGACATATGCGACAATGTTGTCGCACTTTTATTAAATTTTTAGTGAACGATCAAATCTTACCAAAAATAGAACAACCATAATGAAGTATCAAATTATAAGGTAATTAATTTAAACAAATGTTATAAATTTCAAACATTTTAATTGAAATGATAAACTGAGTCACTGCACAACAAAAAACAATAACTACTAACAATAACGAAGAACAATTTAAAAAAAAAAACTAAAAATATGTACATAGTTATGATAAACCCATAAATTAGAACTGGAAAAGATACAATAATGGTAACAAAATAAAAATAATTCAAAACATTTTTGTTGCCGAATTGTTAATTGACGTATTGAATTACGGATACTCTGGGGATCGTTTCTAATAGTATTACAACAATGTATAATTCTATCAATTAATTGTTGTCGGTTATTAATATTCACTGCGTAAACTAGTTGCTTCAATCGTCCTCAAATATGGTAATCAACGGGATTGAAATTAGGGGATCTTGAAGGCCACGAAATAGGACCTGCACGTCCTATCCACCTGTTGCCATAAACATTATTGAGATGTTGTCTCACTGCCAGTAAAAAGTGTGGGGGTGCCCCACACATGCTGAAAATACATCCCTCGGATAGCAACGTTCGCGTTGGCAAGCAAATTCGGCAAAATATTTTGTAGAAAGTTCAAATAGACCTGCCCTGTTAAAGGACCATCAAAAAAGTGAGGACCTACTAATTGGTTATTTATGACACCAATCCACACGTTAACCGAAAACCTTAACTGAGAACGACGTTCTCGAATAGCATGGGGATTTTCTTCTGCCCACACATGTGAATTTCGTGAATTATTTATCCCGTCTCTGGTAAATTGGGCTTCATCTGTAAATAGTGTCCTGTATAGCGTTGGTCGATTATTGTTAATCCATCTACAAAATTCCAACCTATCGATCTCATCTCCAGCATGTAGTCGCTGAACCATTTGAATGTGATATGGGTATAGATTATTTTTTTGTAAGACTCTACTTACTTTTGATTGAGTAACATTGAGTTCTCGACTTACTTGTCTAGTGCTTATTGTAGGGTTCATAGTAACGGCGTCCATAATGTCATCTTCCTGCGCTTCATCTACATATCGCTCTGTTGTTCCACTAGGAAAAGTGCGATTTTCTCGCAAATAATTAAAAACTGACCCAAATGTTGGATGACTGGGAGTTCGACGATTAGGAAATCTCCTGCGATATTCTCTACTAGCAGCCCTACCATTCCCATTACAGAATCCATAAACAAATATTATGTCTGCATATTCTGTGGTCGAAAACTGATGCATTTTGAACGAAAGTAACAAAAGCTCTACCAAAACTAACACAATGTACTTAACGTAGATATGACAGAAAAAATATGTATTCTTGTACACATAAATAACAATTGATAATGACAATAATGACAATGGGTATAAAATATCAAGAAACGTCAAACGGTCAACGCCAACCTTCATTTTAAACTTTTTTAGATTTATTTTTATTTAGTACAGTTGATGCAATGTATTATTATTTTACATAAAATTTTAATCATTTACAATCAACAAAAACTAACACATACAAGAGGTTTGACTTTTTAATCAATTTAATTTATTATTTATCGAAAATAATGCCCCAATACGATCTATGAGTAAAAATTTAAAATTGAAAAACAATTGATTCTATCGTAGAGATAATACAAAGTGACAGTAAAGATGTTAATTTTCTACGTATTAGATTATGTTGTAGGAACTCATTTTAATTAAAATGTTTAAAATTTATAACATTTGTTTAAATTAATACCTTATAATTTGATACTTCATTATGGTTGTTCTATTTTTGGTAAGATTTGATCGTTCACTAAAAATTTAATAAAAGTGCGACAATATTGTCGCATATGTCGTTTTCATTGGCTATTTATGTAGTTTTAAAATCCCTTATTGCATTTTAAAAAAAATTTATACAGGGCGTAATATTTAATACGAATCCCTAAATTAATTTTTCCAAAGCCAGTCCTGGAATTTTTTAGTTTAGCTAATACCAGTCGAATGCTTGACAGTAGTGTACTGTATCATGCAAAAATTAAAAAAATCAAATGAGCCATATAAACACTACAGTAAAATGAAATAAATGGTCAATTACACAAATCACCCTGTTAATTAATAACGAAGAGGAGTTGACATTTTTTAGTGGCCACATGAAATGTCCCTTAGGGACTCTACATATGGTAGAAGTATGTAAAGTTCCTCATGACTCACCCTGTATAGAATCGTATAAAAAGGTTTGGTGCGGTAGAAATGAAAAAAAAAAATTAGTCGGTATACTTCGTTTTTAGAGTTTTTTTACGGGTAAGGGTATACCGCTCGCCTATTCATATTTGGTTCCTTTACTTCGCTTCGCAACAATGTCCGCACAAAGGGGAAGTATGAATACCTTCACTCGAGGATAACCCAGACGAGGATGTAGGGACTTTCTAACTTTCACGGTTACTCCAACAGTTTCTTTTAAGTTTGCTTTCTCCATCTCACCCAGTGAAAGGGACTACTAATATTTTTACCCGAGAATACCTCAGTTGGGGATGTAAGAGTGCTCCAGCTTAACACATTCTTTCGCGTTTGCTTCCCCTATCTCTCAACAACGCCTGATTAAGGGGCGCAAGAATTTCTTCATTCGAAGATTCCTTAGGCGGAAAGCTAAAAATCCTCCAATTAGACTGAAAATTCATCAATGATACCGTACTAACTGCGAAGTTAGTTCAGTTTTCATTTGTTTTTCAGAGATATTTGTATATATACCATTTTCACCCATTGCGATGTTTTAGCCGTTTTTCATATCGAAACCTCCGGGCTGAACCTTTCCTCTGACTATATTTAGTATTCTGCACTTCCTCTTCTTCTTCTTCTTCTTCTTGTGCCACTCCTATCGGAGATTGGAAATCATCAAGGCTATCCTGACCTTATTTACAGCTGACCTAAAGAGTTCATTAGTGGTGCAGCCAAACCACTCTCTCAAATTACGCAACCATGACATTCTTCTACGGCCTGGATTCCGTTTTCCTTCTATTTTTCCTTGCATTATATTTTGAAGTAATAAGTATTTATGTCCTCTTATCAGGTGACCCATATATTCGAGTTTTCGGCACTTATCTAGTCCAAAATGCATACTGACATCATTTGAAAAATTTTCTACAGTTTTTAGCATCTGATCTAAGTGGTTTCGAGTGGAAGCCATTAATTTCAAGTGATCCATATACAACAGATGATTATGCTTCGCCACAACAGTATTGTTATTTTTGATGCTAAAACCTGAGTCAGTGGAGTTCAGTAGTTGAGATAGTGGGTTTATCGCTAAACAGAATCAAAGAGTACTCAACAAGTCCCCCTGGAAAAGGCCCCGGTTAATTGTGATATCTTTGAATCTTTGGGTATTTGAAGGTGAATCTTATTTGAAGGTAAATTTTATTTGAAGGTGAATTTTACTATTATTATTATTATATTATTTTGTAACGGCATTTCACAATATGATTGTGAAAATAACTATACGCGCGAAACTGATGAGCGTACGTTTCAAGTCGTGGTGTTCAAAAGTCTAAGTGCGCTCAAGTGGCCTACCTTCTACTTTAGGAATTAGAAATTAAGTGGTATTGGGCGTGCTTAGACTGGTAGAGAATATATACGACGTATCTATTCTACTTTGTCTAGGAGTTCAAGCATAAATTTCTAAGATAGAAAAGTACTTCTGCAGCATTTCTAAAATGTTAAAAGATTTCTAAGTAAGACACTTCTCAGGGTATGTAGGGACTACCATACTGTATCAAAGGATGCAGCAGTACTGTTGACTGAGGAACATACATCGTACGTCGTACGATGCGCGACGTACATCACAATCGAAGAAAGAGATAGACAAAGGGATGCAGATAGAGAGTAAAAGATAACGAGATACCCCTTATTAGTTTTTTTATTTATTAAGATTTTTTGAACTTCACACAGGCTTAAGTAATGTAGTTTGTATTTAGTAAATAATGTAAATCCTTATTAGACAGTATTATTTTTTAAGATTACAAAAATATTTCTAATACTGACCTGTAAAGATGTTAATCCTAGACACAAAGTAAGGTAAATATTTTATAGGATAATTCCCGACCAAATATCCTTAATTATTTCTACCATTCCCGTCCGTTTTCATTTCTCTTTCGTGAGTTTCTTTTGTGTTTCAAAATTAGCGTTTTATTTTTCAACAAAACCGCAAACGCTGCGAATAAAACGCCTCTGACCTGCGGCAATAACTGAGCAAGACTTTTTTCGTTTTATTCTCGGAAGAGTTCGTTGCGTAGTTTTTAATTAGTAGGAGCTGTTCCGTTTAAAATTTCTGGTAAAGGAGCAATGACTGTGCCCCTTCCGGGTACAACTAATTTTTATTAAAAGCCCTTTGTGATGCATTTCTTTGGAATTTTTCTATATGGTTCCAGTACATAAAAGGACGTCGTTATTATTTAATATGTACAGTGTTTTCACAAGAATGAGGTAGCGTGGAACAGTAAAAGGGTGACGTCAAATTTAATTTATGGGTTATTAAATATTTTGTGCACTAATAAATATGTTTAACTGTATTTTGGACAAGTAATAAGTTGACGTGTATCTAAAATGTTTGGTCTACATTTTGGAAAACACTTTTGAAAAAAAGAAAAATTTTGCGTTAAATTAAAAAATGTGTACTGACTTACGCGACATCGATCACATCTATAACATATGGATAAGCATTTTATATTCAAACCAATTTGAATCAACTTTGAGCTGCTAGACAGTGGTAGGCTGAAAACCTGATGTTCAAACAACATTCTACAGACCTATTAAGCTTCTTCTTCTTCATGTGCCTTGTCCGTTCCGAACGTTGGCAATCAACATGGCTATTCTGATTTTGTTTACGGCAGATCTGAATAGTTCAGCAGATGACAATCCGAACCATTGCCGCAAGTTTTGGAGCCACGAGTGTCTTCTCCTCCCTGGACCCCTTCTGCTGTCTATTTTCCCTTGAAGGATCAGCTGTAGTACTCTATATTTATTATGTCTCATAACGTGACCCAAGTATTCCAACTTTCTTTTCTTTATACTTATTCTTACCTCTCTCTCTTTACCTATCCGGCGTAGTACCTCTTCGTTGGTCACGTGCTCAGTCCAGGATATACGTAATATACGTCGGTAAGCCCACATTTCAAAGGCCTCTACTTTTTTCATCAATGTTGCGGTTATTGTCCACGCCTCCATTCCATATAACAAAACCGGGAATACATAACATTACAGAAGTCGAATTTTGAGAGGTAGGGTGAGGCTTTTAGAGGTGAAAATTTACTTCATGCTCAACGATGCTCTTGCCTTTTCTACTCTTATACGTATTTCCTTCGTTTGATCCCAATTTGAGTTAACTGTTGTTCCCAAGTAGATGTATGAATCCACGTGTTCAATTCTTTCATTGTCTAATATCAGTTGCTGTGGTGGTTGTTGGGTTTTGCTTACTAAAATCCATTTGGTGTTTGTGATATTCAGTCTGAGTCTGTATTGTGCACTTGTTTTTGTGGTGGTTGTTGGGTTTTGCTTACTAAAATCCATTTGGTTTTTGTGATATTTAGTCTGAGTCCGTATTGCGCACTTGTTTTTTGTATCTTACTCATTAGGCAACTCAGTTCCTCCATGCTACTTGCTAGAATCACAGTGTCATCAGCATAACTTATGTTATTAATTATTTCTCCATTTATCTTTATGCCTTCTGTGCTTTCCTCCAGCGCTGTCTTAAATACTTCTTCTGAGTATATATTAAAGAGAATAGGGGACAAGATACAGCCCTGTCGTACCCCTTTCTTGATCTCAATTTTATTGGTCAATGTAGATCCTACTTTCACTTTAGCTGTTTGACCCCAATAGAGACTCGCTATTGTTCGAATGTCTCTGTAGTCGACTCCGATCTTATGGAGAACTTCAATTATCTTTTCGTGCTTTACGTTATCGAATGCTTTTGCGTAGTCTATAAAGCATATGTACACGTCTTTGTTCATATCTCTGCAGCGCTGGATGAGTACCTGTAGACTGAAAAGTGCTTCTCTTGTCCTAAGAGAATTCCGAAACCCAAACTGCGAATCTCCAATGTTATTCTCGCATTTTTTGCTTATTCTGTTGTAAATAACCTTGGTGTATACCTTCGAAATGTGGTTAATTAGATTTATCATCCGATGTTGATCACAAGACTTTGCTTTTGGTTTTTTCGGTATGGCAACAAAAGTTGACTCTAGCCAGTCTTCAGGAAACTCCCCGCTGTTATAAATATTGTTAAAGAGACGAGTGAGTCTAGAAATTGACTGTTTGTTTCGCACAGCATTTTCAATACTTCCCCGTATACGTTATCGTTGCCTGATCTTTTGTTATTTTTAAGACCCTTTATAGCATTCTCCACTTCTGATTTTAGAATAGAAAGGCCAGTATCATCATTGCTCAGTGTATACCCACTAGGACGGTCATCATTAAACAGTTGTTCCACATAAGTTTCCCAGATTCTAACTATTTTGTCGGGGTCTAGTTGTAGATTTCCATTATCATCGCACAGCCCTTTCGATAAATGATGAGACCCTATTAGGCTAAGGCAAAGTTACTAGAAAAATTACATGTAGAGAAAATAGAACTAATTCTGAAAGCAAATCAATTCATTACTAAACATCAATTTGAATTAAGAGCAAAACATGCCCCCATCGAACAAGTCCATTGGGTTATCAAAAATTATATAAATCCTTTAAAGATCAAGAATACTCATCTGCTGAATTTTTAGACATCGCCAAGCTTTCGACAAAGTTTGGCACGATGAACTATTACAAAAACTTAGGAAAAGCTTACTGAATAACATTTTCCTTATCCTCAAATCCTTCCTTCCAAATAGACACTTTCAAGTAAGGTATCAAGACAAAACCACGCACTTTACACCCAATAAGGTCTGGCGTGCCTCAGGGGAGAGTACATGGTCCGATCCTCTATATAATTTACACAGTTGATCTTTCCACTAGTAAAAATATAACAATTGTAACATATGCAGATGATACCGCTATTATGACATCTTACAAAGATTCTATCATTGCTTCTCAAATCGTGCAGACTTACTGGATGTTATTTCCTCGGACGTAAACGAATTCATCATTTTATAGCCCCCCATAACATTATTAGACCCTCCGAGATATAGTAAACTGCTCACAGTCATCCTTTGGAGATAGTAGGGGATATCCACATGAAATAGTTGACAAAACAATTCGCCGACTCGTTCTGGTTCCAAAAATGACATGCCAAAATGGCGCAGCCACTTGGCGTTGGAATCTCCCCTCTTGTAAGTGGTTACCAAACCAAGTTTTTGTTTTGCGAAACCAACTTTGAGTCAATAAGTGAAATAAAGACCCAATTCGCTTCGCAGATGGCCGAACGGCAATTACGACCTTGTAAATTGAAATTTCAAAATCAGCCACAAGTCTTGATGGACTTAAAACGACACCAACTTCTTCGGAACAACGAATTAATTGAGTAAAGACCGTGATATAGATTATTATACGTTTGTCGGGAAGAACACAGAATATAAGAGATATGTAATGCCTGTTTAATAGGCCATGGATGGTAAATAATTGAAAGAAAAATTTTTAAGCATATTGAAATGTACCATCCATGTAATATGCCTCTGCTTTCGCCAAGTAAAGTAAATTCTGAAGAATGTCAAAAATAATAATATTTTATTGCGAATCGTTATGCAACACACAACGTTTATAGCGGTCAATATTTAGATTCATCTGTTGGATTGCTTGATGCGCTTCCCCATTGTCTTCGAAACAGGTGGCTTAAAATGCAAACGATCGTCGCTGATCATCATCATCATTGGCTCCACAGCCCATGGTGGGTCTTGGCCTGCTCAAGGATAAGTCTTCATTTTCTCCTATTCTTCGCCTTGGCTTTCCAGTTTCGTACTCCCAACATTCTCAAGTCTTTCTCCACCTGACCCTTAAATCGTGCTCTGGGTCTGCTTCGCCTTCTCACTCCATCTATTCTTTGGTTATAATCATATTCCGCCGAATACAAGAAATGTCCATTGTTGTCAGGTGTTCTTTGAAAGAAGAAGTTGCAATCTTTTGGTGAATGATTTTTGATGACCTCTCCGATAAGGAGTCATCTTGAGCTTTCATCTTGCAGGAGTTGCTGATGACTTGACGGCTTAGTTTTCGAAGGTCGCTTAAGTGATTCTGTTCCAAGTCGCAGTGCAGATTATTTTTCGCAGCTAAAATAATTATAGAAATATAAACACATACTGGTAAAATAAAGTGTGTTTTAGTTATAAAGTTGTTTGAATATTTTTACGTTTCATGTGAAAAATTACTTTATAGAATTATGAAAAATGATCCATTTGTAGTCAAGTCAAAAAGAAATATTTGGATCTTTAGCTGGCATTGCAAAACTTATGATATTAAGAGTACAATTGCAATTTTACACAATTTTTATCTAAAATATCTAGCAAGAGAAATGTTAAAGTATTTCTTAACAAACTTTAAACAACAATATTGACATACATTTGTGTTTAGATTTAAAATATGCATGGTGTTTCACTTCACCACCCTTCACGAAACAAGGAAATTGTTTTAAGTAAGAAAAATAGCGAAGTTTTCTAGAATTAAGTGGTCTATCACCAAAAATTATTTTCGGGTATACAAGATGTTGTATGTGGCATAATTTAGGTTGTTTTTAATAGACCACCATCTTCAATATTACACCAATTCGCAGTTATTATTATTACCGTATTTTTCTCAAATGGATAATGCATAAGTAACATACATATTTTATATACAGACTTTGGTTTGTAAAATTTAACCAACAATCAAACTTAATTAATTATATGGTGTCTGATGTAAAACTGTCATAATAAAAAAAACCAAAAATCTTTTGCGTAACATCCATAGATGAAAAGTCAACGTAATATCTGGCATACTTTTTGAGATATTCAATGTTTTAGAATGATCTATCTAAAATCTAAAACTGTGACAACGTGACTTTAGCAATTTAATCAGAAATCTAAAAATGTAATATCAGAAAGGGTAATCTACTTAAAGCAACAAAGTAATATTATGCCTTGTCTACAAGAGACATATGTAAGTCAACTGTACAGTTGACTTAAAGAACTGAATTAAGCTGATTTCTGTTTGATTAGAATAATCCGCCACCAGTGCGAAACAACTAGAAAACGGTATAAAATCTACTCACCAGTTGTATGACATTTAGTCTTACACTCTTTCGTCGAACAAGTCCACAAAAGGCAATTTGATTTTAGAGTCTATAGCAATTAAAATTTTGAAATTATTGATAACTATTATTTTTCGTCCGCGTGTGTCAAAACGTAATCAATGAGCAGTTCCCTATCCATGTTAAAAGAACAAAGACAAATCGAGATAATTTTTTCTTTTCGCATGGTTTTAAGTAGCTATCAATAAAATTTTGTGAAATTCCCAAATAAAAACCAATGAATTGTATTTGGATTTAATACCTCTATTTTAGATTTATTCTGTCAAATTACCAAATCTTGTGATGTGGGTGCAGGTAGGCCAGTGATGAGTTTACCAATCTCTCGGGGTCTATATTAAAATCATTATTTTTATGGCGGTCATGAGTTTGTACTATGTACGAGGGTATTTATGCTAATTGGTGATGAGTTTACGTATACCCGAAGCAAAGTGTCGTAGTTGAGACGAGTAGCTTCCCTTGGAAGCGTTATATTCCGGAAATACAGGTGGGGCGCTGATGTTGACGAATACTTGCAACTAGTGGTAAACTTGGCTAATTTAATTCGTACTAACCACATTAGTCAAGTTGATAGTTTAACCAGTTTTTGAGTCAAAAATAGTGTGTATTAAAATATCTGCTACACGGCTTGTAAGCTAAGGCACGGCTAAGTTTATGGCTTATAAAATAATAAATTTGTGATAACTATTTCAACCGGTATCAACCTCCCTTCATTGGTCAGTATACACGATAATTCCGTTTTATACCAAAGACCTGGTTATTTAGCTAAAATTTATCCCTATTAAAATATCTTTAACTCATTTAATTCATAGATATTTAAGTTACAGTTTTATCCTTATGTTATTTTCCCCAACATCTTATATCTATCTCTCTTTTTTTACTTGCATTTATAGTTATGCTTCCTAACGTAAATATCCTGATTGAAATATATTTATTTTTAATGTAAATGTCACTTACGTGTTGACCTAATTGATTTCGTGGTTTCTTAGCACAATTGATTGTGAATGTAAACGTCAATCAAATCAAACTCGACCAGTCAGCGTATCATTGAAGAGCGATCAAAAATAAATACCTGGAAGAGACTGCTTGGTTTATATTATACATCATCAGTCGATAGCGCGCAGATTCTTGAAACAAGATAGGAATATCGTCGAGGAGAGGTGGCAGGAAACTGCAAAAATTGTAAAATTTAATCTAAAATATTATAGTTTTTTTTTTATTTTTGATGTATTTGTCAACTATCACCAAGATTGTACATTATTAGCAAACCAAAACAATAATTTATATTTTAAACAATGTTTGCGAGAATCGTGATTTCCTCTACTACTCCTACTAAATTCTCTCCATTGGTCTCTATCTTCAGCTGCAATAACGTTTTCGAAGAATGAGTGGAACGATGAATTCTGAATTTGATTGGACCATCTGCTTGGTGAATACCCCCCTTGGTCTTCTTTTCTAAAGGTTTCCAGACACAATTAATCGCTCTCTTGAAAAGCGACTGAGATGACCACCTACAAATTCATAGAGGTCTACATTGCGTACAACATTACAGAAGTTGTCAAATTTTACAATACATTACCAATTTGCATAAAACAATGAATTGTTGGTAGCTCTATAATAGAAAATATTTTTTTTATATTAGTCATTTTAATTCAAAGTAAGAAATATAAAAATACTTTTATAAACTAAAATTCATTTAATGAGTCGATTTTTTTGATCGCAAGTGTAGATCCAAGATGGTCGAAGTTGTCTACGATCTGGTATTACTGCAAGTTGTTACTCGGCTCAATAGTGTTAAATCTGTAAGACCCCGATAAAAAAAAAGACAGAACAAGAACATAGGCGAAGAATAAAAAACGTGAGGCTACACACTTGATCGAAAAAGGCGATGAATAGTAAAGACTAAAGAGAATTTTTTAAAAAGGCTATAACCCACATAGGATAAAGCACCGAAAAGATTCTTAAAGTTTTTGCGTCTCTAAGATTGGTACTGTAAACATTTTCGAGTATGTTTATAATAATTATAATTGCTCTTTCGATTGATCTTAATTCCGCCTGGATATTTACGCTGGAAATAAACAATAATGTTTATCACATAATGACGGTATTAGATTTTTGTTTTGATACAGGGCAGCGATAACCGCTGATACGTATTTCGACCTCCTCAGGTCTCAACACAAAGAGCAGTGGCTATACCGTTCTGACGAGACCTAAGGAGGTCGAAATACGTATCAGCGGTTATCGCTGCCCGGTATCAAAACAAAAATCTAATACCGTCATTATGTTTTATTAATTACTTCGTTTGGAGTACCAGAAACTGAATTCGCTACGAATTTTGACCAGGATGAACGGCATGTGGAATGCAATTTTAGATTCCCTTGCCGAGTAATTTATCCAGCTGTTTGTTTCGCAAATTTTAGGAAACACAGTGGTAAAAATTTGAATTCGGTTTCGCTAGGTAGAAATCGTTCGATTTCTCTTTTTGTTAATAATGTTTATTTCCAGAAATGTCACTCCGCGATTGACCGGCCGCGGAAGCAGTCAGTCGTTCTCGGAGAGTTTTTAAAATCGGCAAATATTCATTTAATTTTATGAGTTTTGATAAAAAAATGGTGATTTAAGCTTAAAATGCTATATAGAAGTCTCTGTAAAGTGAGATAGTAACCAGTTTGTTGCTGTATTCCGTGTCAAGGGATTTTGATAACAGCGTTTTTGGGGGTAAGTGGGCCTACATTGTTTTGAGTGAAAATAGGCAGCCGACTTTAAGGAATACATATTGTTATCATCCAGGATAACCTATAGCCCAGTTTGATGTTTGACCTCTCCCAAGATTTGTTCAGCTTCCATTTTATGTGTTCCATGGGTCAGATCCAGATCTTTTGAAGTCTATGTGGTACAATATTTTTTGTATTCAAATCTAAGAAAACAAACTTTTTTAATAATTTCAAAAGAAATAACTAGCCAGTGAAGAGATTAGTTTTGTTAAATTTTTCTAAGTAAACATTTATCTTTAATATACTAAGGTTTGCTCTCATTCCAGTTTAAAGGTTTATCGGATCAGATAATTCTCATATTTTAGATTTCTTTTTAATGAAATTAAACTTGATAATTAATTAACATTTCAGAAAAGTTTGGTATTTCATTTTGACATATGACAGTACGTCATTTTTGTCATATTGTACATAACAATAGTTAAGTCCGTTTTGTTTAATATAACATAAGAAAGAAGAGCATTTCTTTCCAAGTAACAAGAGGATTTTTTAAACGGCGTCCTATTTTAAATAGTTTATGAACCTTCTGGCCAGGTTCTTCATAGTGTTGGCCAGGACATCATCTCTGTAACTATTTTTTGATTTCTTTTTTGTAGTTAGTCCTCTAAGTTCTTCCCAAATAAAGGAATCCTTAACCACGACTCAGCTCTCCAACTAAAACACGAGTAGACGTTTGCAAACGTTTCAATTTATTTGCTTACCCTATCAATTTGTAATTTATTCCAACTATTATTTGGAGTTTTTTTCATTAATCTTGAATGATGTGATGCGTTGTCCATGACAATCACACTGTGTTTAGGTAATTTTGGAAGAAGAGATTTTTCAAACCACGATTCAAAAATTGAATTTTCCATGTCGTCATGATAATCCAGAGACGCGTATTTAATTTGTTTTGCAGATATTAATAATGCATCGTCGATCCATCCATTTTCTCCACCGCAGTGTAAAATTATAATCCTCTTTCCTTTATTGGGCGGTACTGAGTTGAAACACTTTTTGTTATTATTTGTCCAACTTTTTTTCACGGTGTCATGAGTATCATACCAGGTCTCATCTAAATAAACAATATTTTGTTTCATTTTTCGATACTCAGTTATCATCTGTCTGATATAATTGTTTCTTAAAGAAATTATTCTAGTACTTTCCATTAGTGTCTGTCGCTTGTCTATAGTTTTGTACTTAAAATTATTGGCTTTAAGAAATAATCGAAGTGTTGTTGCTGAACACGAGAGAATGTCCTTTCGAACTAATTCACTTCGAAGGCTTTTAATAGTTGGAAAAATATTAGCCGCATACATTTGGATATTGTTCTAGTTATAGATTTAATTAAGTGCGGTTCTATTTTTCTGAATTTGCCACAATCCTTTCTCTTCTGTCTAGAAAAAGATGTTTCTCCTATAATTTTGTAGCAGGTTGCTTTGGGCACTCTGGTTAAAAACATGTTTCTGCAATTGCCTCTGATTTAGACAATTCAGTACACAGTCCTTCATAAACATTTTTTAGCATACGTTTGGAATCATCAGAAAGGTATTGAAAATGTCGCTTACGTTTTACTACACGCCTTTGTAAATCTTCCAATTGATTAGAGGGTTCCATTGTCTCTTCAGCTACATAATTATTATCGCACCACGGACGCAATATTTTAAAAGTATCAAATGTATAATCACGTAAAAACGTATCCAAAAAAGTAAAAAACGTAAAATGTAAAAAGTTTTTCGTATAAAAAACACTGGAAAAAGTCACTACCAAACTAACTTGCGGTTCACTATTTAAAATTTGAATTTAACTGAATGCTGTGGCAGTTATGATTATTTATTATACTAAAAATATTCTTGTCTCCCAAAAATCTGTTGGTGATATCCTCAATTTAAAAATAAAATATAAAAATTTGCCTACCTAAGTGCTCCGTCCCTTCGACACTGGACAGTCGAAACCTGATACCTTATTTCATGACACCGCAAGCTCAGTCAAATACTGATATAATCTTACCCCAAGTATGAATAAGTCTACCGACAAAAGATAATGCATTATGATTTGTCATTACAGCGATATCCGATGTTTTCATTGGCCGTTAGTCCACGTGGACTTATCATAAGTTCGATGAAAACTTAATTTGTTGACTGCCCATATTTTAAAACATTATACCAGGTATGTCTGAATGTTAATATCAAGTGGAATCTTAAAATTTGTATTCTTTATATTCTTTATATAGAATCTTTGATTATACGTCTGAGTCATTGATAATTTTACAGACTCCTGGTAGAGTACCTTTTTATTGAATGATTTTATTACAGATACATATATTTTTACACAGTCTACTATACCTCTGTTTGCGAACCACTCAAGTATACTTTACCTAAAATTTAACTGTTTTAAGTTTAACTATTTTTATAAGATCTATCTTAGCGTGTATTACAGCTATTGTATATATTGATATTCCTTAAAATTAAACTAACCTTTTTAATATTATTTGAGATATACGTTAGTACTTTATAAAAAAATTAATTTTTACCAGCACTGTAACATTCCAATATATAATATCTCCTAAACACGTGATTCTGCAAAATCTTCAGATTTGGTATAAACGTTTCCTCTAACTGCACATTTGCCATAGGCCATCACGTTTTGACGCGGAAAATGGTTATTGACAGCTAAATAAAACGACCCGAGGGCATCTCAACGGAATGGTTATTTAGTGCAATTGCTTTACACCCTCTGGTTCTGCTGTTCCGCATCCGCATTCTGTTGCAAATGTACACGCACACATGCACATCTCTGAACTCATATAGCATTCCAGGGGCGGGGAGAATGCATTTACAATGAGCGATCAAATTCTTCGAGCCACTGGAACTTTTGTATAAGACAGGTTTATAATTAATTTACCAAATATAAAAATAAAGGTCTGAAGCTATTTTCTTCTAATTGGTGAAGTAAATATAAATGTGTCCATGATTATTATAAAAATTTACAATAATTAGTCCAACAGAATTAAATAATTAAAAATAAATAATGTAAAAATGAGAATCACTATCTTATAAAGTCATATAATATCATATTTTCTATTTCATTTGGAGAGTTTTCTGTATCTGCTGTACACTTTGAAACTTCAACACTCTGCGGTATTGTAAGTTAGGAATAAGAATTCACAAGAAGAAGAATTTGCAGTGAAGTTATTGAATGTACTAATAAAGAATGGCTTAGCTCGGAGGAATCAATGTAAATGGCCAGAGAGACACCAAATCTCAAGGGAGAATTCGCGCTAGCTTTTCTACACTTAGAATTGGCTTTTGGGATAAAAGACCAATATATGGGATAATAAACTTATATAAACAAGGGAGAAAATAAGACCTTGTAACACAAACAATGAGATTAGCTCGGACAACTGGGAATTGTATTGAAGGCACTATAAGTAAACATACGAAGTTTCCTAAGGTACTGAATGTGGGCGCCACTCAAGACTAGCTTAAGAATTTATAATTGAGGAAAAAACAAGAAACAGGTATACCTAATACAATAACCTGGAATTACTTTAAAAAAACCACTATTTACCTTGTATTGCTATAACATACTGGTTAGTAGAAACTGAAATAAAAAGCTAACTACTAATGACAACTATATTTAGTAATGTAATGAAACGACACTATTTCGGTTACGCCAATGTCCTTATTTAACTAATCAGCACAGAGCAACTTTTCCTATCATCATTTAAATTAAACATTACTATTATTAAAGAATAAACAATAACAAATTTCCTTTGTTAAGGGAATATAATCATTTTATATCTCATTAGGAAATTAGAGTCAAAATATTTTTTATTTAACTGCAACTAATTTCTTGTTTAAACTTCAATAGAAAAGTAAATAACATTTGGACGCTTACTGAACTTTGCTCATTAAAATAATAGAAAATATAAATTCTGATAGTAACGTCAATGATATAACAAACAATATGAAATCTCAGTCAAGTAATAAAAATAGATAGTTAGTAGAGAAAAGTCAGTTAACCAGTCAACGCGTTTGATCACACCTCCTCTCAAAAATCGATGTTAGTTGAAATAAAATAAATAATCGTCAAAATTCTCGGAGTGTTTAAATTAGTGTTACAAATCTCTTCCCGATCCATTACAGTAATTTTGTTAATAATTTACCTACGTGTAATAGAAAAGCTGAAATAACAGTAATGGTGGGGATGTAAATTTAAGATAGGAAATTATCGCCACGAATAAATAAAAATATTACCACTACTGTGTCAAGTAACAAGGGTATTAGTAAAAACAATAATCTAAAGTCAGAGATACACGTATTTATATGAATTTAAAATTAACAAAAGCTTATCTGTTCCAACAGCTGGTTCCACAAAAAACAGGTCGACATACGGTTTGACCTTTCAGCTCTACAAAAACCAACGACGAAGAAAGGCTGATTGGAATAATCCAACTCAAATTGTGTTGTGCAATATATTCAATTATTATATATTCATCGTAATTTGCCCTTTAACTGTTGACAACATTTCTGTTTTTAAATAATTTTATAAACAGAAAAGTCAGCTCTGCTCCATTAACAAAGTTATTTTCACATCCTGCATGTAGGAGGACAAAACGAGGACCATGAGCTGCAGAAATTTTTAAGCCTGTAGTTAGGACACGAACAAATTCATCTCTATGCGATTTAATGGACGTGTCTCCCATTCTTTTGATACTCTGTAGCCTACGTTTACCCGTGACTCATATAAATATGTTTTCTACAGCGTTTTTGAAACTTTAACTCGATATCGCACAACAAACGATATAGCGTGATTCTTGAAAGATTGGGCAAATGCTCCGCAGCGTTTACTGTAGCCAAAACAGAGTTGATTGTCGGTGGTTCATTTTCCTGAAAGAATTGGTGCACTATTCTACGGAGACCACTCTTTTCTGTCTCATTACTAAATTTGTCCAAACTCGTAAAAAAACCAAATCGACACTATAGAAATAATCGCAATTTTCAAAGTTACTGCAACTCTATAGATTTTAACACTAGTTAGATCATTGTTTGTAATAATTAATTATGAACATATTAAAATCGCATTATTTATTATGGCAGTCATTAAAAAGACGCTGCTCGCCTATATAAAGCAAAAAACCATAGTCAATATAATAAACAAAAAAAAATATTTGTTCATTACTATCAAAAAAGGGGCATATACTGACAACATTAATCTAATATCTAAATAAATTGTAACCCTCGATTTAATCCAAAATAAACGATTATTCAAAAAGTAAATTAATTTTTACTTTAATTTGGAAAATTGATAATTAAGTAATATGGACCACAATTTGTCAACCGAAAAAGCTTTTCGTTCGTAAGTAGTATTACCCAATACAAATTACACGTAACATACTCTTCATATTCTTAAAAAAAATCGTAACTTCCTAATAAGTTAAATAAAAACGAATTTAATCATAAAATGTATAAAGCATACAACATAATATATTCTTCTTAATAATTAAAATAAATGAGAATTAACTCATAAAATGAATTATTATGTAAATCTATCCGTAATCAACCAAAAGACATTGACTTGGACGGCAGAGATGTTCGAATAATTGCAAATTTATATTGGAATCAAACAACACAGGCTCTTAATATTAAAAGTAGAGTACTGCAGGGATGCCTCTTGTCACCCCTGCTTTTCAACGTTTACTCCGAAAGAATTTTCAGAATAGCACTTTCTGAAAAACAATAAGGAATACTTGTGAACGGTGAAGTCATCAATAATTTGCGATATGCGGACGATACAGTACTCCTAGCTTCTAGTCAAGAAGATCTGCAAACACTACTTGATAGTGTCGTTTAGAGTTGTAATAAGGCAGGAAGTTCGTAGACGAACCGGAGTGGAAGACATTATCGAAAATATTACAAGGCAAAAATGGAGATGGGCAGGACATGTTGCAAGAATGAAAGACGACAGTTGGACAAAAAAATTGCTTGAGTGGAGACCACGGGCTGACAAGCGAAGCCGAGGAAGACCCCCAACGCGATGGACCGACGACCTCAAAAGAATCGTGACCAATTGGATAGCAGAGGCGCAGAACAGAAGCAGATGGAAAAGTCTAGAGGAGGCCTATGTTCAACAATGGACAACTCAGGGCTGATTGATGAAGGCAGGTCTGGATCTGAAAGTACAGAAAACCAAAATACTCGTAGTAAGTAAACAGCATATACAACCGTCTATATATGTAAATAATACCAAAACTTGAGCAAGTTGATAAAATCGTCTACCTTGGACAACAATTAAATTGTAACGCAGAAAGTCACAGCGAAATTAGATCTAGGATAGAGCAGGCTAGAGCGGCTTTTAGAAGGATGTTCAAGGTGTTATGTAACAGAGAACTAAAATTGCCATTCCTGGTCTTACTTTATGGTGTCGGGTCCTGGACTCGAAACTCCACAATACTAGAACGTCTCAGCAAGACTACTGAGATTATAAAAAGCATCAAGCAGAGAAAGCTGGAGTATTTCGGACATGTAATGAGAGGTCCCAAATATAGGTTGCTACAAAATATCATGCAAGGAAAAATATCAGGGTCCAGGACGAAGAAGAACCTCATGGTTGAAGAATGGTGTTGATACAAGCATGCTATTTAGTGTATCAGTAAATAAAAGTAAGATAGCTATGATGGTAACCAACGTTATGAAAGGACATGGTACATGAAGAAGAAGTAATCAACCATAAAACTGTAACATGAAATAATGTCTAAATCAAATATCTCCGCATTCACTTAAAATCAGCCAGTAGGTGAATTAAAGTCATTAAACTCAAGCGGCCATGTATTTTAACGAGAAAAAACTAAGAGAAAAAAATATTTCTATATTTTATGATCAAACAACAAAAAAAATAAACCAGACTTATCGCAACATGCGAGTTTTGTCACAAAACTATATAAAAGACTACTTACTTAACGTCTCCAGCCATCGCGGCAACAAAACTAATATGCTTCAAAACTTGGTGTCTGAGTTTTATATACCCTATTGCCAGACAACTTAAAAACGTTCATATAAACATTTTTAATGGATCACTGAGTCTGTGTTTATAATACACAATTGGTTACATGGCCTAAGGACTACATACTATTAACTTAGTCTAAACACAGATGAAATTAATTAGATGGGAACTCGAAATAAGACGTAGTTAGAGGCAATAAAGAGAGTCCACAAGATATGCACAATCAAAATTTTAAGGGTCGTTATTACTATAAAAATAAATTAAACACTATATATTTGACCCCATTCGCATCTTTAACAATTTCTCCATCCAGAGCGAACATCCAGATGTTATAAAGGTTCTGTCTCCTTGAGAAATGGACTACTGCTATTGAACTATGATTTAAAGTTATTTGTTTAAATAATAAATTGGTTGCACATATGAGTCCATTTCAAACAGGGTTTTAGAAATAAATTTTAGACTTACAATATTTTAACAACAATCCTTGCACCGGCATCATTTTAATGTCCGGAGACCTAAAGATGGCCAGAAAATTGTAGTGGTAGAAAACCAATCGTCCTGAGCTAAATAAAATAGATTGTAAGTCTAAAATTTATTGCTACGACCATGTTATTGTTTGTTATTTATTTCAGCAATATCTTATCGGGTTTGGTTTTGAATTATTTCTAAACCTACCGTACCCTACCTCCTTCGCTGTATATGTTTGATAATTCTTCTTTTTATTAGATTTCTAGTAACAAGTCCTATATAGCAAATTTATAAAGCCTTAAATGTATTTAATGATTTAGTAAGTAATTACGACGTTTGCGTCACTGTGGTGTATATTTTGAATATACGAGTATGTACCACGAAATTAAATATAATTTGTATGTTCGGTATTTTCGACTAATATCTATTATTAGCGACGCATAAAACTAGTAACGTTTCGAAAAAATAGAATCATTTGCATGAATTTGCTAAGCTAATTTTGGAGTGCACAAAATGGATACTTCGCTTTGCTATGCAAAAACTCAATTAGTATTTTAAAAAAATTACACACATCTCAAATGTGTATTTAACTAATTCGCCAAAAACCCGCCGTACTTCACTTTAATTATTTATGCCTCACATGGAAAAGCACAAATTGTGTTAGCACACTTTTTTTATATTTTTTGAAACTTTTTATCCTGCTACTGAATTAATTTCCCACGTCTGTTCCCAGCTCATATTTTTGTCCACTTTCGCCGGCATCAGACGCCTGTCTGGAGTATTAAATCATGTAAATGATGCTAAATGCCCTATATACCGTTAAATGAGATCACTTACTGAATTCACTGTAAATAAATCCTTTTTTACATAATACATCATTCCAGTTTACTTTCGCTCCCTTTCTGTTTTAGGATACTTCCAAAAAAGGCAAATTTCAGTGAAATGTTGTATGTTCAATAGTTTTGTCACAATTTAATATTTTTTATTGTTTGTTTATTATCATATACAATATTTTTCCGGGATTACATACACATTCTATCTGTACTCCAGTCGTCGAGAGACGAAAATGCGACTGAACCTCTAAAAATCATACGAACCAGCTGAATTTTGCCGAGAATATTAATTTTGGGCTCCCAAAAAAGATGCAAAAAAGTTTATCAGTTTCCCTTTCTTCCTCTGTTCACAAAGTTTTTAGAAGCCTAGTCTGGTGCATAATCTAATTTTTTTATTGAGAATAACCCGCATCAACCGTAGGTTATTACTAGACTTCGGCAAATATGCATATTGCATATTTTGCATATTGTGCATATTTTATGCAAATATTTCATATTTTGGCATATTTGTATAAAAGTTTGCATAAAGTGCATAAAAGTTCAGATTTTTATACTGTATTTGAAAATTTTTAAATATACCAATTTATTTCAATTCTTGTATAAAATTTTGTAGTCATCTTAATCAAGAAATGATCTAAGTACGTAATCTCTACAGGTACAAAACATTTACAATTTCAAAGAAGATCAATTTAAGTAGCCCTCAACATTCTTAGAAAGTCTCGGTCACTGAGGCATTCAGTTATTGGATAATCGCTAAGGGTTCGCTCATTTGCATTTTATGATCTAATCCCCAAATCTATCTACAATTTATTGTATCTTAACAGCAGGTAAACGGCTAATAGTTTTGTTCCTAATTTAGGGATTTTCCAAAATCTCCCAGTTTATTGAATTAGGTACCTAAACATTTCTAATTTGATGCTCAGATTTGTAAATCATTTTTGTTTTGATATTCAAAGCGTAAACACTCGTTGTGCGTAACAGAAAGGAATATTGTGATTTTATAATGCCTAAAACAACCAGTGCTTCAACTTGGATTAAACCTTATAAAGAGCTGTCTATGGATATGGGAAAAATCTACTGTTCAGTCTGTGGCAAAATTGTAAGTATCTAATATTTTCTATTAAATATCTAATATTTCATACATACAGGGTGTTTCCAAATGACACTTCCAACGTTTGACTGTAGATACTTCTCGAAAAATTGAACAAAACGATATAGTTAATGAGGGGTCAAACTTATTTACTTTTCGAGATACAGGGTGTTAAAATTAAAAAAAATTAAATTCTTTTAGTTAATAACAACAATAACTTAAACAATAAACCAATAAACGTATTTACTTGAAATTTAGTACTCGTAGGTTGTTTTTAAATGAAAAATAGCTTCCTTTAGTGAGAAAAAATTGTCCATGGTACAATACAATGGTGTGTATTTAGAAAAATTTTTCACCTTTACTTTTTTTTATGAAGTCAGCTATTCTAAAACACAATTATTTTTATTGTAATTGAATTAACAAAAAAAAACTTTTGTTGAATTTTAAAATAAGTTGTATGATGTACTAATGGTTAGTAACAAAAACTAATTTGTGGATTAATACTGCATTTAAAACACTTAGCGAGTGTTTTTTTTCCAAACAAGTTATTTGATTAACCAAAAACACCTTGTATATTTTTATATTTTAAAGGTTGGGTTAAAATAAAGGTTTTTATTTTTATTTATAGCTAGCATGTGAGAAGAAATTTCAGATAGACCAACATGTGAGAACTGCTTCACACATTGCAAAAAAAGGAAAAATAGGAGGAAAACATCAAACTTCAATGGCTAAATGTTTCCAATCTACTTCAAAAAAATTAGATGAGCAAGAAACTTTTAATGAAGACTTGTGTCGCGCATTAGTGTCTGCAAACATACCGCTTTCAAAATTAGCAAATGTAAATTTTAGTTCGTTTCTAAAAAAATATTGCAAACTTAATGTTCCAAGTGATCGGTCTCTAAGAAGAAATAATGTCAACGGGCTATACTCGTCGGTGTTAATTAATATTAAGGAAGAAATTGCAGATAATTATTTTTACATATCTGTAGACGAAACCACTGATTCCTCAGGAAAGTATATTGCTCATTTATTGATTGGTGTTCTTAAAGAAGATACGTTACCAAAATCTCATCTTATTTCATACCAGCAACTTGAGAAAACAAATGCTTTAACAATTTCGCGTTTTATACATGAAACATTAGCAACTTTTTTTCTTCCGACAACTATTCCTTCTAATAAATTACTGCTTATTTTATCGGATGCTGCTCCTTATATGGTGAAAGCCGGACAAAATTTAAAAATATTTTTTCCAGATTTAATACATGTTACTTGTGTAGCTCATGGATTAAACAGAGTTGCAGAGGAAATACGAAAAAAGTTTCCTCTTGTAAATACCATGATATCCAGTGTCAAAAAAGTATTTCTTAAATCTCCTATAAGAATTCAACTTTATAAAGAAATGCTACTTAACATTCCTCTTCCACCACAACCTATTTTAACGCGATGGGGAACATGGTTAGAAGCAGCTAATTTTTATGCAGATCATTTTGTTAAAATAAAGAACATAATTGATACGTTAACAGATGAAAGTTCCCAATCTCTTTTGGATTCTAAACAAACTTTTCAGAGTAACTTGCTTCAACAAGAACTTTCATTTATAAAATCAAATTTTAGTTTTGTTCAAAAAACAATTACTCAGTTAGAATCACCAAAACTGTCATTGTTCGAAAGTACAGCATTAATAAAAGAATTTGCGTCATGTTGTCGGAACGTTAGAGGTAATATTGGAAAAGATATTTTAAAAAAATTTGAAGCTTCTATGGAAAAAAATAAAGGTTACCATATTCTTTCTGAAGTAGTCAGTGTTCTAGCTGGAAATATTTCGAAAACAATTAATTTAGAACCAAATGTTTTGGTTAGTTTGAAAAATGCTCCCGTTACATCAGTTGATGTTGAACGAAGTTTTTCCATATATAAATATATGTACTCAGACAGAAGCCACAAGTTTTTGTTAGAAAATTTTGAACACCACTTGGTCATTTATTGTTACCATAATTCTAAATAAGTTTATTCATACTTAAAAATGATGTAGTTACTTAAAATAAATGTAAATCTTAATGAATAGTAGGAAATATTTAGTTACACTTTTTTTTTTAAATAAAATTGTTACTATTTTACGATTTTTTTATTTATTTGTATGCATATTTTGTAAAATATTTGCATATTTTCGGGTAAACACGTGCATATTTATGCGCATATTTTCTACATTTTTATTTGCATATTTGCCGAAGTCTAGTTATTACATATAATACGTATAATACAAAGTTGATTATAATTTAGAATTTTTCTTGAAGTGTCACTTATATTTGATTATACAATTTCGTTTTCTTTAAAAACCTAATGATTTTGTCACAATCCGCACTGTCTAAAGCGCACTTTATATCACTTGGTAGTCCAGTAGCTTGTCTTTAAATTTGATTTAATGGACAGTCTATAACAATGTGGCCTACAGTTTTATTGGTGTCACAGGCGTAGCATATTCTAGGAGGTTCCTTCCTTAGTAGGTGTTCATGCGTCAGTCTGGTATGTCCTATTCGGATACGATTTAGTACAACCTGGTCCCTTCGCTTTAGATAGATCTGGGTTTGCTTTATTATTTGGTAAGAGTTGCCATCTTCGTAACCATAAGTTTTTTGTGTACTCATTGATGCATTTTTTCATATCTGAGTGAGAAATTTGGTTAGTTCTATCATCGTATCTCTCCATTTTACAAGCTTCTTTGGCCATTTGATCAGCTATCTCATTTCCTGGTATCCCCACTTGAGATGTTATCCACACAATATGTAGTTGTTTATGATTATTTTGTAGAGTCACAAGGTCTTTTTTAATCTGTTCTAAAATCGGTTGATTCGGATATATTTTCTGGATTCCCTGGATTGTACTTAAAAATTTGTGAATATTACTGTCATGTCTTCAGGTCGATTAAGAGTTTGTTGTACTGCCTTAGATATCGCAAAAAGTTCAGCAGAATATATTGAGTAGTCCTTAGGTAGTGGAAACTTGAGCACAGAATACTCTATGACAATGGCGAGTCCTACTGTTTCCAATTCGGGTGTTTTTGATGCATCGGTATAAACTAGTTGACAGGATGAATATTTATTTTTAATGTTGTAGAAGTATTAGAGAAAAAGAGATGAAGTGGTATTTTCCTTAGTATAAGTTAACAGATCTGTGTTACAATATCGAATTTGTCTAGTCCAAGGGGGAGCATAATCCGTATTGGTATGCATAATACCCGGAAATGTGAAGTTGCTAATTCTTTTGCTAAATTATGGTCGAAGATTAGGATTTTAATTGTAATTAGAATGGTAATGTGTGGGGAAAGCATAGGGGTAGGCCTGGTTTGGATTAGTTGATAGTTTACTTGCGTATTGTAAACTGATACATAATCTTCTAATAGAAAGTGGAGATTCATTTGCTTCGACATAAAGACTTTCAACTGGACTGGTTCTGTAGGCTCCTAGAGCTAGTCTTAGTGCGGTATTTTGTACAATATCTAATTTTTTTAATGTTGATTCCTTAGCTGAATTATATACCATTGATCCATAATCTAATTTACTGCGGATTAAGGGCATAATCTAATATTCCCGATCCTAGACAGCTTTTTTCTTCGAATGCCGTATCTTCCTTATATTTTATCCATTATCTTCAATTGAAGATGTAGTAATTTTCATGCTTTTGCATTCCAACTTCTCAATTCACACTAGTTGAATTATCTTGAATTAGTCGTTGTAGAACTTTATGATAATTATCTGTAGAACTTCAATACAAAGAGGACTAAGACAAAGTTGTATTATTCTCTAGAAATTAATATTCAACCTGTATTTAGAGAAGTTCTTAGCACGACTTTGGATGAGGCAGTAGAAGGTATTAATACCAACAAAAGAATTTTTAATAATATCCGATATTCGTATTAATTGCCGAAAGCGAACAAGAACTACATAATCTGGTAGACAGTGGAATGGAATTTGGTAGTTACTTCCATTAGTAAGGCTAGTTGGATTACTTTTTATTTACTTTACAATCTATACATTTTTACCCTTTTTACTAGCGATTTTCCTTTTGTGTGTAACTTCAGGAAGTCATCTCACTTATTTACACTTTATTGGATTTTTATTTATGTGGCTTCTCTTATTATTCACAGTCTGTAATGTGAGATAGGGTAAGATCTCTTTGCAGGATCATGAGTACATTTTTTCTCGTGGTACGTTTAAGTAAGATTGACTAGATGGCCTTCGACAGAGTCTAAAATAAACTTTGACTAAACTTAATAATAATTTAATAATTTTAAAGAGCCGAATGGATCCTTATGTCGATATTCTACGACGAGGAAAAATTTTATTAAGAAAAGCCACAACAATAGCAGAGTTATGTGTGAGGCATCCAACCTGTTTAAATCCAATAATCCAATAGTATGCATCATTTAGACTGAAATATGTTTAAATACAGTGGAAAGTAGCAAAGGTCATAATGATAGCATAGCCACGAAAATCACAAAATAAAGTGTCATCTTACAGACCGCTATCGATACTACTTTCCCACTTACAGTAAAAACTGTTTCAAAAACTTTTACTAAAAAGACAAAAAATAATAATCAAAGAAAAGAAAATCATTCTACTGTTTAGGTTTGATTTCAGGGAAAAGACGCTGTACTAATAGACTAGGTTCAAAGAATAGCAAATGCAATAGAAAAATCATTAGAAAAAAAAAGTATCTTCAGCCGTATTTCAGCACAATTCTTTTATAGAATAAGGTCTTATTTATAAATTCAAAATAGTATTTCCAATACGATACTGTCAACCACAAGAATCCTATATCTTAAATATGTATATTCTTTAAAGTCAAACAAGATGATGCGTACTCAGAACTAAAAGAGATCAAGGCAGGAGTACGTTAAGGTAGTGTATTGGGACCGGTACTTTACCTTAACCAATTATATCCGTGACTTGGAGGAATTTACGATAGCGACCCTTGCGGATGACAAAGCTGTATTATTAATTGGTCAAAATCATGAAGCTATTTGAAAGTCAAACTCAGTTAATAAAATAAAAGGTTGGACAACAAATTTAAAAATTATGAAAACAAAAAGAGAAATCAAACGATTTCTACCTAGCGAAACCGAATTCAAATTTTTACCACTGTGTTTCCTAAAATTTGCGAAACAAACAGCTGGATAAATTACTCGGCAAGGGAATCTAAAATTGCATTCCACATGCCGTTCATCCTGGTCAAAATTTGTAGTGAATTCAGTTTCTGGTACTCCAAACGAAGTAAGTAATAAAACATAATGACGGTATTAGATTTTTGTTTTGATACAGGGCAGCGACAACCGCTGATACGAATTTCGACCTCCTTAGGTCTCGTCAGAACGGTATAGCCACTGCTCTGAACAAAAACAAAAATCTCTCCCGTCCTAGACAATAGTTTTAAAATAACTATATACGGACGTAACTACGCCATCTAAAAACAAAAAGAGAAATCAAACGATTTCTACCTAGCGAAACCGAATTCAAATTTTTACCAATGTGTTTCCTAAAATTTGCGAAACAAACAGCTGGATAAATTACTCGACAAGGGAATCTAAAATTGCATTCCACATGCCGTTCATCCTGGTCAAAATTCGTTATTTTAATAACTATTGTCTAGGATGGGAGAGATTTTTGTTTTGGTTCAGAGCAGTGGCTATACCGTTCTGACGAGACCTAAGGAGGTCGAAATACGTATCAGCGGTTGTCGCTGCCCTGTATCAAAACAAAAATCTAATACCGTCATTATGCATTATGTTATGTATCATTATGTTAAAAATTATGCTTAATTGAAGAAAATAGGCACAAGTAACCTTTAGAAACAAAAGAGAATAGTGTTAGTGTATTAACTAAAAAGCTGCCAAGGAGATTGGACTTAAACACTAACACAGGCAAAGATCAGAGCGAACCAGCAATCAAATTGAAGCAGAAGACGATGATAGATAAATGTGAATAAGGCCTGCTTGGACAAACCATAACTACGAAGACGCAAGAACAGAAAACTTTTGTAAATGTTCCTCATAGCCGCTGCACTCCTATAACGTAATACGCCACATTTTGAGCAAAAAGACTATAACCGAATTTTTTTATTGTATTTTGTATTACCAAACCTGTGATTTTCCAGAATTCAGTGTTCGCTATGAATAGCTGTGCATGATATTTTTATTAGCTTTTCTGAATAATGTTTTTATAGCAAAGAATTAATGAGCATTTTTCCATTTTTTAATATATGTGCAGCCGTACTATATTATTTTTTATTTATCTTTCATCTAATGATATTTATGATTTAATTTTTTTAACGTCATGTGTTATATGCCCAATTTAGTACAAAAAGCAAATACATTTCAATCTGCTATACGAGTCTTTCTATTTTAGTAGGTTAACCTTCAGTGATTTCGTTAGTGTCGATAATCCTTGTCAACGAAAACTTTGCGTTATTTTCACCATATACTTCATTTATGTGGGTCGATAATCAGATTACCTTTAATAAACGTCGACATAATCTCCAAAGTTATTGACAGAATCTGACCAGAATAACGGAATTGGCATATGTGGGTTTTACCAAAATAATGAGCGTGTTATTTTGATAATATTTGTGTCTATTTGTATAAATATTAAAAATTGTATATATTTAATTTTCGAATATATTAGATTTTGGGTAAATTAGTTATACGAATAGAGGGGAAGGCCGCGTGAGTGGTTTTTTATTCACGCACGCTAACAGTTACTTTATTTCACTCACTGCCGTCACGCACGTCACTTTTTGAATTGAGTCTCGCTCACGAAACTTGTGATTCTCGCATGAGTCCCGAGCCACGTCATGTAAAATGCATTACTTAAGTTTAATTTAAATGTAATACAAATTTAAATTGTTTAATTGTTTAGTAGAGATAGATCACTGGTATTTTTCAAAACTCTAAAACGTTCACATTTGGTTCAATCTTTACGTAGGTTGTAATTTGAGAGCCAACACGCACGTGGTCGTTACAGCCAGCTTTTAACGTGGCCACATTTCGTCGATACGATCAACTTCCGGCCAGCTGGTCGTTACGACCAAAATTAGTATGCACTCTTATCGGACATCGCGTACGACAGACAGCCAGAATGCGGCCGGAGAGTTATTTGTATGTGTTTTTACGTATGTATATGTTAAAAATTTAAAAATCCATTTTTGTTTCTTCTTTTTATTATACGATACGATATGTATACGTAGTATACGTATACACAGCAACGGCTACTAAAGTGACATCCACCTTATAATTGAAAAGAAGAATGAATGTAGAAAGCATGGCCGGAGGGGCGGTCAACGTAAAAGCAGCATGTTGCAGGTCGCACGGCTGGTCGCTTTGTAGGTCGGACTCGATGCGGCCAAGGCCTGACCACTTGGCTGGATTTTTTTGAGAGTCCATGTTTCAGCTACGTATGTAGCAATGGGAAAAGTAGTAATTTTTTTTTGAGCAAATGTAGCATTTCACAAAACTCATTGCTAAGATATCAATATACAGACAGTTAATTTCTTTTACGGCATAATCCAGTTTTCCCGCTGCATATAGAGTGCGTTTCATGTCAAAACTCTGCTTTTTTCTTAATATTGTTGTCTGGGGCTTCTTAGCACCTCTGAAAATTTAACACCTTCCCCAGACTGAGGGTCATTTTTTTACATAATAGACATAATACATAATAATATGAATTGCCAGGGAGAAAATGACTAGTTGCGTAATAAGGGTAATGTGAGGGGATTGCCTCCTCCTTATTACTAAGACGGCACCGTGGGCTATCTGCCAATCTAAGTAGATAAAGAGTCTACAGTGGCCAATAAGCATACTGACCAACAAAGAGCACCTTCTACGTTCGAGAAGGAGAATTTGGGCTGTAAGACTTTTGGATGACACCACTACGTGAAACCTAGCCTGTCTCATACCTCCACAACTGGCATAGGAGTCTTGGAATCTCCGCAGAAAAAGCTCTTTGAGACTACCCCGACCAGTACTGAAAGGCACTCCAATCACAGGTTCGGGTACCACCGGCAGGGTGAATGAGCCCTGTCGTGCCAGGGCGTAAGCCTGTTCATTCCCTTTCACGCCTATGTGTCCCATTACCCATACCAAGTTATCCCTATTATTTCGCGCTCGTGCACTCAATAACCAGCTTAGAGCTGACTTTGGGCGCTTCCAAAGCCCTTAGCGCTACTGAACTCTCAGAGCAGATAGAGATAGTCCTGTCTAAACAAGCCATATCTATTATCTCCTGAGCACATACCAAGATCGCAAAGATCTCGGCCTGAAAGACTGATGCATGGGAGCCGAGAGGCCAGCCAGATTCCCGCCGTACCTGCCCGCTCGTCTATTCTGGACCCATTCGTAAACCAGGTGAACCCGCTTTGATGGATCAGTGCAGGCTCTCGTTCCATCCACTCATCCCGGTCAGGAAATTAACCCAAGAAGGAGGATGAGAACTCAAATTGGGGGGCTATGCTGTCCTCTCCAAATGTAACAATGGCCCATTTGACCAATAATTCCCAACCCGTTTCCAGAGCAGTTAATAGGTTACTATCATGGCTTCGTGCTCTACAAGAAGATGTAGACAAGATAGATCCAGCAAAGCCTCAAGAGTCGCTGTGGAAGTGGTCCTCATGGCTTATGAGATGCCACCGCATGCCAACCGCTGGAGGTGAGTCAGCTCCTGAATTCTAAACTTTTATGGAAGGAACATCTCGACGCCAAGGTGAAGAAGGCCGCGGCAGCTTTCTGGACGTGCTGAAGAGCTTTCGTAGTCAAATGGAGTCTGCTGCCGAAAATATCATATTGGATGTATCAATCTATGATGTAGCCTGTCCTGACGTATGCGGTCATTGTGTGGTGGCCCCGGGCTAGACTGTCTTCAGCTACGACCCAGCTGACTCACCCTGCTCCCTTTCACCTCCTAATATTTTTTAACATCTTATCCTGAAAATCTTGCTTAGAAATTAAAAAGCAGATTTCCAAATAGTTATTCTTACAATTTTTGCATTTTTGGTCGTAGATATGGTACCCTTCAAGATAATATGGATAACAAGCTGATATAGGGAATAAACTATTTTAATACAAAAGGTTCAGTTTCACTAGGCGCCTCTAATAATTGGATCACCCTCTGTAGAAAATAGATATGTAAAACATTTATAAGATTTACGAATGAATATAAAATTATCTATTACTATAACACTCGTACTCGGTTACATCCCGCCCTATATATCCGATAAAGATACATATAAAACCCGGACGACGATTCCAATCACGATAAGTGCTGACAGACATATACATACATTCACAATCAATATTCTATTATTATAATCGGATCATCTTTTGTAATACCAAATTGTATTGTAATCGGATTAAAAGTTCAATAAAAAATTACCCAACGAAGTTGTTGGTCTTATACTAAAGTTTCCGAAGAAGCTATGAATATTTCAAATGTATCCACCTAAAATTTGTAATTTGAATGTAAATGTTCGGGAGCTGTTTAAATTTTGTATGGAAATATTTGACTTAAATATTGTAGCGATAATAATCAATCAATTTAGAAGTTGAGAGTTTAATAAAAAGTACTGTTTCTGTGGTTTTTTATCCTATTTAATTATATCCTGTGACTAAATGAAGAAATTTCGAGTATTATCTGAAAATTCTAGAAATTCGTATTGCTGAAATAATTGATAAAACTACTACTACTACTACTAAGAATTTACAGTTTTTACTGTGGTTTTTCTGTATAGCTTTTTTGTCCTTCCACAGTCTTTCCATTGCCTCATTTACTTTATTTCTAAACGATCCTTCAAAAATCTTTATCCATTTCGTCTTCCTGTCTGACTCCATTCTTAAAATTCTTATATGTACCTTAATTGCTGTCTTATTTATACATACCACCTCTTGTGCTCTTGGTTTTGACAAGACACACCAGATGTGTCTTGTCATCTTCTTAACATGCTTTTTTTATTATTGAAGATTGGCAATAATTTTTGTTTTGTGATGTTCTTAATCATAAATGGTTTTCCATGCTTGTCCAGTTTTTACAATCTTAAACCACGACCTATTTGTTCTCTCTGCATGTCTTGTTTCAGCCACTGGGCTCCTTTGTTTGTGATTCTGCGAATTTATAACATATAGTATATAGCGGACCAAGCACTGCTCCTTGTGGTAGTCTATTTTTAACTACTTGTGGTAGAGGAGGACTGATGATAGTGTCCATAACTACTTAATACACCCGGGCATTGAGCTTGCTATCTATCAACTATTGTTTTGCACGGGACTTCACAGAGAGGTTTTTATATTAGGCCATATCGTCACACTGTATCGTATTGCTTAGAGATCGATAAATAAAACAGAACTTTTTAATTGTTTGAAAACTGCTTCTTTCTAGGTAGCGAATTAAACCTAAATAATCATCATCTTCATTCTGGCTTTACAAACCTGTATGGGTCCTAGACTCCCCAAGAATTTCTCTCCAGTCGTCCCTATCCATCGCCTTCCTCCGCCAAGCACGTATTCCTATATTTGTCATGTCTTTATCGATGTTATAAAGGAACCTTGTTCTGGGTCTTCCTCTTCTTCTCTGACCAATGTTTTATGATATCTGGTTCCTGATATATTCTACAAAGTTCGAAGTTGTATTGTCTTCTCCACACTCCATTGTCATTCACTGCTCCATAGATTCGCCTTAGTACTTTTCTTTCGAAACATCTTAACATGTTTTCATCACTTTTTATTAGAGTCCAGGTCTCTTAACCATATGTTAGGACTAAGCGTATTATTATTTTGTAGAGTTTTGTTTTTGTATTTCTCGAAATAATTGTGGATTTAAGGAGGAGATTGAATATTTGAAAAATAGCATCTGTTGGCCGTGTAAATTCTGCGGTTTATCTCTGCGGTAGTATTATCTTTAGTGTTCACTGCTTTGATGACATCGGTTTCTATAACAAGTGGTTGTAGGATTTGTGGTTCCGTGCTTATTGTCATATACTTCGTTTTGTTAGTGTTTATTATTAAACCCATTTTTGTAGCTGATTCTTTTAAAGCGCTTTCCGTTCTCCCAACAATATTGATATCATCAGCATAGGCCAGGATTTGTACTGATTTATTATATATTAAACCAACCAATGGTTGTAATTTGTGACATACGTATTACTAGGTTATTTCCCCAGCAAGAAAATGATTATAGCAGGAATTTTTCTTCTAAAAGTTGCCTTACAGCTGATTTAAGTATCTCAAAAATATACAGATTATTTTTAAAAATGTACCCTGATACAAAAATCTCTCTACAAACTACCACGATATTTTTAAAAGTAAATTCAACTTACTTTTTGGACTTCCTAGATCAGATACTTGTTCATATTGTGACAAGCTCTTTATCAAACTTTCTTCTGCCAGCGATGAATGTGAAAGAAAGAAAATAGAAATTGATTACAAAATTCTAATATAACTTACTTATCAATCTTCTACCAGCGCCAACTTCTTCGTATAATTACGCTGTTCATAATATGGGGAGTAATACTGCAAAATAATTAATTATAAGGTGTTTTTTTTTTAATTTGTCGTCAAAATATGATTTGGCGTTTATAACGTTGTACCAGCCTAACATTCAATTAATTTTTTTTTAAATTTTGTCACAGATTATTTAATAAAAAATGTACTCCACCATTTGAAGTGTCCACATAGTGAAATTATTATTTTAAAGAATAATTCGAAACATTAAAGCAAAAATAATAGAATCATAGACGCTTTACTTAACCCAAAACAGAGACAGCTTGGTCTAATTATGCCAATGTACTCGTTGTGGACACTTAGCAACATTAATGCACTTACCTAAATAAATGTAAAAATTCTCGATTACCGATGTAATATATATGTGCCTCGTAAAATTGTAGCAATGGAAATCTCATTAAAAAAGACGAAATTAATGCGACAACCAGTGCAAAAAAGGAAAAAGCGAACAGATACGATAATTCCAATAAATTTCGTTCTTATATGGAAATTATAAATTATAAATAGGTGTATCTGCCAGTGCTAATGAGCCAATAAATTTGCTCATTCGAAATGCTGCTATCTGTTTAATTAATCGAGGTATTAAGAAAAGTAAAATTTTAAAAAATGTTCGACCTGGATTTGTTTAGTCTGCATAAACCGTTTAAATGATCTGAAATTTTTAAGGAATTCTTTCAGATTATGTACAGTATAGTTGGTTAAAACAATATAACCATACAATACATATATATATATATATATATATATATATATATATATATATATATATATATATATATATATATATATATATATGTGTGTGTGTGTGTACGTATGTATATGGTTAGAGCCAAATTGGAGATAAAACACATAATAAAAATAGAAATAAATTTAGAAAAACTTGGAATATAGACAAAGATAAACTAAAATCTAATACAGAACAATATAAAAGCAAGTTAAAATCCGCGAAAGTATTAAATCTAGATAAACTTAGCTTAATTAATATTTAAATGGGAATAAGCCACAATTAAAGGTTAAAATACATTTATTGACGTTTCAATTTCCACTTCGGAAATCGTTTGTATTTTGAGAACGATTTCCGAAGTGGAAATTGAAACGTCAATAAATGTATTTTAACCTTTAATTGTGGCTTATTCCCATTTAAATATTAATTAATTTAAAATGCCACAAGAAAATAGCTTCAGAACAAAACTTAGCTTAAATGAAATCATTGAAGTCATAACAAAAGAACTATTAAATGTGCAAACTCAGAAGTGGCAACTGCTAATAGAAAACTAAAATCCAAAATAAGTGTAGAATCACAAAACATGCTGAAATATTGGACAAGATCTTCTGAGACAAAACAAAAGGGACACTACAGAATTTAAGGAACTTAATCGAGTAATAAGAAAACAGATTAAAAGAGAACTTTAAAAACCATCAAGAAGACCGTATAGAACAAGTCATAGAGAAAAATCGAAGTCTCAAATGCACCAAACGGAAACCAGGAAAGAAAACATAATAACCATTAAAAATGAACAAGTACAACTAGAAAAAAGTAAACCTGATATAGCAAACTTAATTGAAAAGTTCTACGACGATCTGTATCGTTCCAGAAACGATCCCCCTAACTCCTCAAAGCAGAACTTGAAAAGGCAGATAACAAATGTCAACTCAGAAGTGATGCCTGAAAGAAGCCACGATGATATAGAAAGAGCAGTAAAAGAAATAAAAAGGAATAAAGCTTCTGGAAGCGATGGAATCCTAGCAGAAATGCTGAAAGAAGGCGGAGAAGAAGTCATCACATATCTAAAAATAGTATTTAATAAATGTCTATTCGAAGGCAACATATCCGAACAGTGGAATACTGCTAAAACAATACTAATACACAAAAAGGGAGACACCACACACCTGAAAAATTATTCAATTTCACTTCTTTCACAACTTTACAAAACCTTTACAAAGATTATTAAAAACAGGTTAACAATTAAATTTGACGGATATCAACCAGTAGAACAAGCCGGATTTACAAAAGGGTACAGCACCTGTGACCATCTATATACTTTGCAAATCCTAATAGAAAAGACTAACGAATACAATCTCCCATTATATATATACAAAATATTAATACATAATATTTACGAACAAGCTGAAATGATAGTGACGTTGGGTAATTAAATCGAAGCAAGACCAGTAAAAATTAACCGAGGCGTAAGACAAGGAGACACGATTCACCAAAATTATTTATAGCTGCTCTAGAAGATATCTTTAAGTCAATAGACTTAGAAAATAAAAGAATCCCTATTAACGGAAGATACTTGAACCGTATTAGATACGCAGATGATGTAGTACTAATAGCCGACACATGGAATGCACTGAATACGATGATCGAAGAGCTACACACAGAATCCCAAAAAAAAAATGACTGAAAATGAATTTCAGCAAAACTAAACTAATGTCAAACAAGGATGACAAACCTATGGTAAACATTCAAGGGACAGAAAAAGAACACGTAGAGGAATATCCATATTTAGGTCAAAATGTCAAGAAAAGCAAAGAAAATCAGACTATCGAAATAAGCAGACGTGTAAAAATGGGATGGTCAGCATTCGGAAAACACTCATATGTACTTAAAAATAAAAATATAACTCAAAAACTACGAACTAAAGTGTTTGTTTCCTGTATCCTACCTGTAGTTACATATGTAGCTCAAACCTGGACACTCACTAAAATAAACATGGAGAAGATCAGAAAAACTCAGAGAGCTATGGAAGGACAGATGCTGGGTATCTCACTCAAAGACCATAAAACCAATGAAGATATTCGTAATAGAACAAAAGTAAAAGATGCTGTCGAATAGACAGCTAAACTGAAATGGAAATGGGCTGGACATAACGAACGTCTTAAGGATGGCCGATGGAATAAAGAAATCGGGAATTGGCGGCCATATGAAGTCAAAAGACCACGATGAAGACCGCAAATGCGCTGAGCAACGATATTGAACCAATGTGGAACCATCTTACAGAGATGAATGGCGAGAATTAGGAGAGGCCTATATTCGGCAATCCAAAAAAAAATATTAAATATTTTTAACAGATTGAGAAGAAACAGAATAAATGACAATTAAAGAAAAAAGGAAAATCGTAAGAAAGTTTAATTCTGATAGGATAAAAATATCTCAAATGAAAATAAACGTGGATAGAGCAATTGTAAAATCATTGTTGAGTTATGGGTCATAAGTTTTGACAATATATAAAAAGAATACTGTTAGCGCTAGTTGCTAAGAGTCATATATAAGGAGGGTAAAAATATCAAGGATAGGAAGGAAAGAGGAAGAAACGACTCGAATGCGACCAGAAAAAAAAGTGGTGGACCAAATTGAATAACCATCGTTGAAGAGCATTATACATTCATTAAGAATGTCTAACAATCGACGGACTATTAGAGTATTTTATTGAGTACCACCAGAAAGAAAAAAAGGGGTTAAATAAGGGATACTAACAGTAACGAGGGCAAATAAACAAAGCTAGGGTGGAGTTGCAATGTAAATGTTCATAGAATCTTACAATAGTATAATACTTTTTGAACGTTTTGGATTATTGGATAAATTGGATTAACTATCTCTCAATAACAAATAATGTGTAGAATAACTGGCCAGATTCATTTGAAATATGCAAACAAATACTTAATTTTAAATGTTTACTATCTTTGCTAGTGAAAATATTTTAAAAAAGTGCCGTTTTCCTGTTTAACAATAGTTAATTTTTTTCGAACAACTCTCCTTATCCTCGGTCATCTCTTGCTTCAATAATTGCTTATCCAAGTACTTATAATGTGCATTACGATTTCAAATATTTGCATCACTCAAACACCGAGCACATTGTTCGAGAATTTTTAAGCGGCGGCGAGACAATAGAACATCATTTCTCTCGCGGGATGCAAAAATTATAGATGAAAACATCGTTGAATAGGCTTTTGCTTGTACTCAACGGTACTCGCGGTTCTGCTTATGATATTTATGGAAGGCGTGTTAGATCGTGACAATGACACTGTACTCTCAAACCGAAGAGTAAACTTATCGCTGGGATATCTTAAAGAAGATTGAATGGAGTCAGAGGTGTTTCTTAAATAATATGAGTTGAGACCAAGTAATACACAAAACGAGAGAAATCAAATGTTCAGTATTTTACCCTTTATACAGGGTAATTCTTTGAGAGTGGCAAGTAAACGTTTTAAAGAAATTTGACATAATTAAACTTGGCATTATATTTTAAATAATGAAGATTTAGTCAGTTTCTAGTATAACCGGATGTATAATCCCGAGAAGAATTGGTTTAACTGGGGAAGCATAACAATATATGGGTGCCAGATCATGGGAATAGAAAACATAGAGGTTTACGAGAATACATTTATGAAAAAAATTGGAGTTTATTGTCGTTAAGTTGAACCGATTATAGAATTTCATCAATTGTTCTCCCGAGCTTTTGATTTCTTCTTCGTCCTTTAATTAAACGTCGCCATTTACCTGTGCGCCCACTCCAGCATTGCAATCACTTAATATTATAATATAATAATGACTTTTTAACTTACTGAGCTCCTGATCCTAAATTTGATGAGTCGCGTCATCATTTGGAGCCTACACACAATATACATGTTCTTATTATGATAGTCTTAATTCCAAAGAAAATAGTAATGATCAGGATTCTATCAGATATAAAACTATGATACTTAACATATTTTTTAAATTATGTTCAGGCATATCAACATTTGATCAAAGCTAGATATGTTTTCTTAGTTTCTCGCCTCATGTGTACTACATTAGTAAAGTCTCTTTCTGTTGCTTTATCAGGTCTGGACATTTTATTTGTAGCATTTTGTTCCGTTTTAAGTCGGTAATGCAATATGGGCGCCATGTCGTCTCGTGGGAGAAAGGGGTTCGAACCGCCTTTGTGTCCTCGTACGCTCTGCAGAGGGCTTCGACCGTCGCAGGTGAAGAATCATCTGCTAAATTCATTTTGGCTATGAACTGTTGATATGTTTTGCTGTAGCTTGTCTTAAAAAAGACAAGCTATTTCTTACTGCTTTGAGGTTGAAGAAGGAGCAGAGCCCCAGCAGGAGGCCCCTAGATTGCAGGTGACTCTAGGAGAGCCTCTGAAGGACTGACCTTCCTGACCTGAAAATCGCCTATTTTTATACACGCGTATTGTAGCGATTTCCATATCAACTGGTCAATAGGAAGGATTTGAGGTTGAGCGATACGCATCGCTCATCGTTACAAAATGTACCATATTCTGTATTTCCCATAATCACAGAGTATATTGTGTTGGCCTATTTTACCTTATTTTACCATATTTGTTGCTACTGGAGATCTTCTTTGGTCCATCGAACCTGAATAAGGGTAAATTTTCTGACAGCTAACTATCTTGCATTATTTCTTAGAAGATTTGCCTGAAAGTCAGTCGCTTTTAGGATGTTCGAGTTCTGTATACGGATGTTGCTCGTTTGCAATTTCTTTGGTTTTTTCTTACATTTGAAGCTGTATATCTGCGGGTTGTTGAATATAGAAAAGTCGCTGTTTTATATAGATTTGTGAATGGCCTTGGCTTCATGCATACCGCTAATATTTTGCATGTCTCATTATCACATTTTAATCAGTAGAGAAATATAGCATAATTCATGATAGTGCCCGTGTCATTGTTATTGACTTACCAGTTGACACCCCATTTGCTTTCCGTTATCTTTCTAATCTATTCCTAGTCATTACTTTTACTTCCATTTTATAACTTCCGTATAACACCGTATTGTCTGTCGGCCTGTCTGTCTATGTATGCAATAACTCTTGAAGAAAAGTTCAAGGGTATTGAAACTTGGTACATAGATTCTGTTGGTTCAAGGAGGAATCTTATGGTGCCAATAGGTTAAAGTTCAGCAAAAGGCAGAGGGGATGTAGAGTTTTAAAACTTGCTATCTAGCACGCAGCCCAGTCCTAGTAGCTTCCTATGAGTGAACAGACGAAAAGAATACCCCTAGGAAAGAGGCGACCAATGGGATTTCCGGTTGTCTAACAGAGGCCAAGTCCAAATAACTCTTTAGAGCGAAAGGACGAACCGAATACTGCTAGGGTGCTGATCCCTACCAGTCAAAGTCGACTAATGGGATGAAATGAGAGATGGTGAGCCGTCGCTTGAGGTATCAGGATCGCAGCAACGAGCATAGGGCACGAACTAGTACTTACATCCCGTACGTAGGAACAGTAACGTGGCTGTCGTTCGAGGTGTTGGTTTTTGGGCTGCTAGAAGCGAGGCGAGTACATAAGTCAGACTGGTCAACGGGTGGTTGGGTTCCTAGTATCCGAGAGGAGCTCATGTGGGACCACTCTGCTTTCGTTCCACATAGTCTGTACAGGAGGTTTTGCAGGTTCTATACGATCACTTCTAATCTGAACGTGAGATTGTGAGACGTGCCTGTAGCTGAGGATAAGTGATAGAGGAGTAGCAAACGTGCTTGTTGGTCCGTTATCTCACCAGCGTACAAGTCTTCGCACTATCAGGGATCATGGGCAGCGGTACGTACGGCAACACACTGCGGGGAGGGTGGAGCTCCAAGATATGGCTATCGTGCCACTGTCACTGGAGATGGACTCGCAGGGTCATTGATTCTGCCAGAATAGGACAGACTTCCTCTTAGATTCTGGCTATACCCTTTATGCGCCTACTCTACGCAAACGGTCGCATATTGGGTCGTCAGTGCCCATCCCCCGATGAGGGAATCCTTGTTATCTATTAGTGTTGATCTGGATTCCTTAAGTGTAAGGGGTTCAGCAGGTTCTATTGGGTTCCCTGCGCGTGCGACGGGTCTGCGTCTAGGTCAGAAGATTGCGTAGTGCTTAAGTTTCATAGTGCTCTGCTAAATGCAATTTAAGTAGTGATACCGCCTTTCAATGCCCGCCAACTAGCGATCCCGTAAAGGATGGGTCTGGGTACTGGTGAAACCGGCAAGGGTTCGGAATGGTGGTTTTCTAGCTAGTTAAAAGTACTAGAGTCGGTCGCATCCGTCTCGTAAAATCGGTCATTTAAACTTTGTGCTCTGAGGACATGGTGTCAAAATTGGTCTTAAAAGGTACATAGTTTTCAAAAACTCGACGACATATCCTCGAATTATATCCACAGACGTATTATAACTAACATTTGCAGGTTAAAACAAGTTTCTTAATTCGCAATATAATCTATAGATACTTCGTCGTATCGGTTTATTAATTAGCTTTTTATTTATTTATTTATGAGTTTTTCCCTTGTTATTATAAACCTTGCTAACTGTTTGTTTTTTTTTTCAGGTAAGTTTTTTATATACTACATGAAAACCGTAAGTATTTATTATGATAGAAACAGACTTCTCAAATTACTTAATAAGATTTAGTAAAACAAAAAGTATAAGTTTGGACTAAAGTCCAGTCCAGGCCAGTCGTCACACAATTACTATTTAAATGGGAATAAGTCACAATTACAGGTTAAAGTACGTTTATTGACGTTTCAATTTCCACTTCGGAAATCGTAGGAGAACGAATTCGTCGATCTTCTGATTGTTCACAAATCCTAGTTTCGACTAAAAATAGCACATTTTGCCAATTTCTAATGTTCCAGTTTTGGTGTTAAAGACACAAATTTAAGCGATCAATATTGAGCTGTCTGGATAAGTCGGAAACCCGTAACTGTCTACTGCTGTATAGTCCTTGGGTACGAAGTCTTTTTCTTATCATTTTAACTGGAACACTCACATCTGTAGCTTCCAAAAGTTGCCTGTGGAGCTGTGGGTGAGAAATTGTTGAGTCTCTTCTAGCTAATTGGACAATCAAACGATCGTGACGAGAGTTTTCGACACAACGCCCTATATTATGCCTACCACTACCGCTATGTCCCTCTGAGACATTCCTTATTCCACAAGACCAATAATCTTTCCCCTTTGCCCATGCGTTAACCCCACATAAGGCATATTTTCGTTTTTAAACGCAAAAGTAAATTTATTTATTTTCGTTTAATGTACAACTAAAGAGTGAGTGAGACTGAACAAATCAACCAACACAAAAGAATTTGAAATTTTAAGACGGGTGCGACAGGGGTGTATTTTGTCTCCTATGCTCTTCATTCTCTATTTGGAGAACATTTTTGCAGAGGCACTGGAAGGCTATGAGTGTGGAATAAAGATAAACGGGTTCCCGATAAATAACATTGGTTACGCCGACGATACCGCGATAATAACAGACAACGAACATGATATGCAGTTGATGTTAAATAAAATAAACACCGTAGGAAAAATATATGGCTTGAAGATAAATGCTGGAAAAACTAAATGCATGGCAATAAGAAAAAACGCACTTTTAAGAATACAACTGCAAGTAGATAATGCTCCCATCGATCAAGTGAAAACATTTTTTAAATACTTGGGAATGATGATAAATGACCAATGGGATCATCAACAAGAAATAAAATGCCGTACCGAACAAGCAAGACAAGCTTTTATCAAATTTAAACCACTACTATGTAATCGCAATCTTTCCTTCAACCTCCGCTACAGGATGGTTAAATGCTATGTATGGTTCATATCGTTATACGGCATGGAAACCTGGACGTTAAGAGTACCTTCCCTTAATAAGTTGGAGGCCTTCGAAATGTGGATGTTACGAAGAATATTCTGCATACCATGGACAGGTAGGGTGAGAAACGAGGAAGTCTTAAGAAAGACAAATACTGAGAGAGAACTACTCAATTTGACCAAGGTACCAAAAATTGGATGCCTCGGCCATATTCTGAGAGGAAAAAAATACGCAATCCCTCAACTAATCATCCAGGGAAAGACAAGAGAGGAGTAGGTCGCAAACAAATGTCGTGGCTACGGAACATAAAGAACTGGACAGGCATAAATACCACTGGCGATCTTTTGCATGCCGCAAAAGACACACGTCTGGCCTTAAGATAATTCGCCAATTATCTATATGCACTATAGGTGCACGGCAGTATAAGAAGAAGTACAACTAACGCAAATAATCTATAACGTACCAAGCTGTTATCTAATTGTTTTATCGGTTTAATAATTTTTAATAAAAACCAATTTTTAAAAACCAAGTTTTTTCAAAAGAAATGAATATTGGTTTAAAATACATGGTATGTAATTCCGTCTAAGTTTGGTTATGTGTAGAATGGGGATTCTACTTATTGTTCTAGCAACAATCCGTGTGTTGGTTTTCGATCTAGTCTGTGTCCATAAATTGTTTTGTTATGTTTTTGTTTGACTAAAATATCATAAAATTTATTTTGTTGGTTGTTCTGTATTTATATGCTTAACTGAATCATAAGCTTTAGAGAATTTAGAAATTGTTAGTTAAATTGGTAGTTTTGTAGCTGTATAACCCAATCTCGTTTTTCCTTTTGTTCATTTAAAACATCGTTTTAAACAGTAGATAACTATACGACTTTGCCTTTAATAAATCACGTTCTAGCATTTATCAAAATAGTTTGAAACCTAATAATTTAGGAGACATCTTTAAAACTCTCGGCATTGCAGAGAGAACGCTTCTTACACCACGGTCGATTAAAAACTCCTGTATTATCCACTTAAGTTTGTTTTTATCTGATGTTTCCCACTTTTTATGTCTTCTTTCATTTTGGTTAAGCCGCAGTTCTTGCTCTACGGAAGTTCAATTTATTAAAGATCAGTGGCGGATCAGGTTACTGTGGTGCATTCAGATGAATTGTATAAAGCAACTTAAAAATTTTCACACATAAATGGTGATCTACCAGTAATTGACTAGGTGGAATATGCTTCTTACTGATGGCCATGTACTTTGTTTTCTTGATGTTAAAATCAAGCCCGTATTCTTGACTGATTCTCCACAATTGCGTTACTAGTGTCTGTAAAGCTTCTAAACTGTCTGCAAAAAGGATGGTGTCGTCTGCTTATCTGAAGTTATTCAGGCGCTCATTATTTATGAGAATACCCTCTTCGATATGCTCTAAGGCCTGGCTCATGACGTGTTCCGAATAGACGTTAAATAATAGGGGAGGGAGTATGCAGCCCTGTCGTACTACTCTCTTTATTGCAACTTCTTCTGTTAGTTGGTCTTTCACCCGAATGGTTGCTGATTGGTTGTAGTATATGTTCTTGATTACTCGAAGGTCTTTGTTATCCAGATCAGTTGCCTTTAGTATATCCATGAGCTTATCGTGCTTGATTCTGTCGAAAGCTTTCTGGTAGTCGATAAAGCATACATAATTATCGCAGTTGACGTCTCTGCACCTTTGAAATAATACCTGAACCGCGAACAAGGCTTCTCTAGTATCTAACGCATCCCTGAATCTAAACTGCGTTCGTGAGATCTGTGTCTCGTGTCTTTTTATAAGGAAGCTAAATTAACTGGAAAAAAAAATCAGACAAAATAAATATACATATTTATTATATAAAGTAATATATAAATTGTCTATATCATTAATTAAAACTATATTTCAATTAACCACATTAACTGTTGTTAAGTTTATTAGCGAGATAATAGTTTTGTGTAGTGTGTGTATGTGTGTTGAACAAATGCTTCGTTTCTAAGTAAAGTCAGCTTTATTGTCTTTGCAAAGAGTTGCTCTTTGCAAAGATTTTTTTAATTTCCGACCACTGATTTGATACTCAGTAAGGTTTTGATTCATAAAGCATCAGTTAATAAAATAATTATAGCTAGAATGATCGCCAATATTCGAAACGAATAGGCACCAAAAGAAGAAGAAGAATTTAAAGCGGTTGTACACGTTAAATGCATGGTTGTGGGATCGGATTTGGTTCTCATGCATCAGTCTTTCAGGCCGAGATCTTTGCGATTCTGGCTAGATAATTACTAGAACTTGCCCAGACAGCACCATCCCGATCTGTTCTGAGTCAAGCAGTCCTAAAGGTCTGGAAGAACCCAAAGTCAGCTCAAATCTGGTTCTTGAGTGCAAGAGAGCACTGGCTGACGTTGCGCTGACAAATGAAGTCAAGTTAATATGGGTATCGGGACCATCAGGTGTGGAAGGTAATGAACTTGCCGACACCTGGGCAAGAGGGGGCTCATCGACTCTGCCTATGGAACCTCAACCTGTGATCAGAGTTTCCTTCAGTACTCCGCAATACTTCCGCAATAGCAGATCCAAGGAGCTGCTATTGCGGAGATTCCAGGATTCCTCCAGTGGTGGACACTGGATACGACAGGCTAGTATTTAGATTGGCTTTAATGTGTTGGATGGCTCCACGTAGCGGAGCCATCCAAAATATTAAAGTCCAACCAACCCCACAGTTCTTCTAAAACATAAGAGATACTCTTAAAAAATTAAAGCAGCTGCTTTAATTTTTTAAAAATTAAAGCAGCTCCAAGGAGCTGCTATTGCGGAGATTCCAGGATTCCTCCAGTGGTGGACACGATACGACAGGCTAGTATTTAGATTGGCTTTAATGTGTTGGATGGCTCCACGTAGCGGAGCCATCCAAAATATTAAAGTCCAACCAACCCCACAGTTCTTCTAAAACATAAGAGATACTCTCTTGTGACGACCGGAGAGGTTGTCTTCGTGATCTTCTTCCAGTTAAGGCTTCTTCCCCTATCATAAAGAATCGAGTAAATATAAATAAGAAATCGATGGCCTCAGCATTAAGTAAGTAATGGAAGGCTTTTAGAGATGAAGTCCAGAATTTATAAAGCCAGCATAAGACTAATAATGGCATATTTGGCATAGCACCAGAAACGAGACTCGGGGTAACCATAACCGTTGATTGAATAACAAAAGTTCTGAAAGAAAAATGAAATACTGAAAGAAAAATAAAAATCTTCTTCTTCCTCATTAAAAGCAATTCTCCTTGTTCACTGGATTAATACCTCTATGGAAGGTTGTCACTCCATATTTTGCGCGGTCCTTTGATACTTCTTCTACCGATTGGGGATTTATCTCTTGCTATTTTGACCACATGGGTTCCTCCATTCTGCTTTTGTGGTTATTCCATTTTTTTTTCTATTTTGTGTCCGTTCATTTATACACTGCACGTTACATTTTCTTCTAATCTCTTCACTTCTCGTTTGATCTCTCAGCGTATTTCCTGTAATTCGTCTTAGTACTCTCATCTCTACTATTTTCAGTAGCCTTTGCGTTGTGGCTGTGTCGGGTCTTGTTTCTGAGGCATATGCCATTATTGGTCTTACACTGGCTTTATAAATTCTTGAATTTATCCCAATGTTAATGTGTCTGTTTTGCCATATAACGTTATTAAGGAATCCTGTCAGTCTACTTGCTTTTTGTACCTGATCACCCACTTCCTTGTCCAGGTCTCCATAGCTAGACATCGTAATTCCCGGGTATTTTATTTCCATTACTTGTTCAATACTGATTACACCAATTTCTATTTTATATCTGGTTGGTTCTTTGCTGACTACTATTGTTTTAGTTTTCTGAGATGAGATTGTCATATTAATTTTTTTGCTGCTCTTATGTTAAATTTGTGGTCTTTGCAGACTATCTTTATCTTGGACTATCAATATTGCGTCGTCTACGTTACAGAGAATTTGTATTTCTTTGTTTCCCATTCTATATCCTCTTCCTTTGTTAACGCTTTTGATGGTGTCATCCATTAAATTGACGAGCATGTGGCTCTTGTCTTATTCCCCTGCCTATAAAATAAAAATATCAAAATAAAATTTAAAGTTGGGAGTATAGACGAATAGACACTTAACGGAAAAAACAAATTAAATAATCAAAAAGTAATCACAATGAATAAGTAGAATTGCTTATATAGAGAAAGAAGATGAAGAAGAGACCATATATTTGTACTCATATATAGGTAGAAAAATAAGCAAGACAGAAAGACGAAAAAGAAAATAAGACACTATCCGAAATTAAGAAAACATTATTATTGTCATGATCATCCATCTTCTACGCCGCTGCATAGAACTTGGCTCCTCATATTCAAACGTAGCATTTTCTACCTTAACCTATTTCTTTCAAGCTGCACTATGTTGGATACACATTGACTTTTATTATAATTTATGTTTGAATTAAGAATTTCGAGGAAATCTTCGTAACAAAATACAAGTGAAATGATGGCGTAAAATATGGGATTACCTTGCAAATATACTGTGACTGTGGTTTTATTTTCTTTCCGTTTGTTTCGAACAAATAAGAGTTTCTGTCAAGATACAGAGAAGCTTTAACAGCCATAGTGAAATGCAATATTTTATCAGCATCATTATTGGCTCTACAATGTTTTGGTCTTTTTTTAGAATTAGTCTCCATTTTTCTATATTTATTCTATACAATATATTTGTATATATAAGAAAATGTTAAAGCGAGTTAATAGCAAAATAAAGTTAGTAGGTATCGGCATAGCTCGCAACAAAGGGAAAAAATATAATAAAATATGTATATAAGATGGAAGGTAACCGTATATACGTATTTCTGACTATTGGACGTCTTCAGTACGGTGCAGCCAAGTTAGAAAAAAAGCATGTTAACTTGGGAAAGGATCAAACAGGAACATTGCGATCAATTTTTGGCAATAATGTTAAAAGTCTCTAAGGAATCCAGAGCAACAACTAACACATTCATCTATAATTTTAAATAGGGAATATACCCTAGGTGGCACATCGTACTACAGGTATTTCGCTGGAGAATTCAGGCATCCATGTTTTTTTTTTCATATTCTCTGTTTTTGTGAAAAAGTATCAGTTTATTGAAAGTATTACACTTGCTAAAAACTAAACGTTATGCCTATGTTTGGCTAGTGCCAATTTTAAATTTCTCCTATTACGTCAAAAAGTACATTAAAACGAAATTTACAACATTAATAGGAAACTTTAAATGTAACGTGAATCAAATAAACTAAATTTTAAATTAATACATTCATAATTCAAAACAATGTATCTTTGAGCAGTATTTGTTTGGTCATACGATTGGTAGGTTGCTAACCTTGCCAATCACTCTCCACATTTTATCTGGACTTGGACTCGCTGGTATAAGAGTGGAGCCATATCCTCTTTTAGTTTGTAGGCCGGGCGATGAAGGCTGGGTGGCTACGATCATCACGCAACCAAACCCCCGCTATCCGAAAAACCGACCCAATCCTGCTGGTCTGTTCCTCCCCGTCCCTATCCGGAAAGTAACAGACCAGCAGCGTATGGACCGATGTTTGGCCAGCCTAAATCGATCCGAGAATCCACCACCCCCCTCTGCACTTACTAATGTCGCTATGCCAAATCGCAGGTCTTAGAAAAAAAAGTATAACTATTATGAAAGTTATAAAATAATAAATGTATATAAAAAGTTTAAAATAGTAAAAAACAGTATAAGTAAAATGGGACATTCACATAATATAAAAGATAACACAAACATCTACCAAGTCAAAATAGGTAAAACCTTAACCTAGACGAACGTAAACCCCACGATAGGAAAGAAGCCGGTATAAATACTCGAAGTAGCAATTCTCATAAGTCATTTATATTAGGACCTCATAAAATGACTATGAATGTGGATACTACTCTGAATTGTCTTAGTGAGAAAATTGCGGACGTCGAACCTTGAAAGATTTAAAATTCTCATGATACGAGAATTCTACGGACACCATGTTCCGCGAGCTCCAACGATTAAAGGTGCCGTGCAAATGGTTTTCCCTGGATATCAGGTCTGCATGGACTGAACGAATCGAGCCTCAGTGTACAGCGCCGTTTTATTGGCGGCGGCTGTACTTAGGGGTTCAGGACTCTCCCAGCTGACGGTAACGTCTACGACAATTATCCGCTCATTCTGTTGCGCGACAAGGTCAGGTATCTTAAGTGTCCCGTCGGCGCATCTTATTCGTGGCTCTACCTCGCAAATTTACCCTTCCTTTTCCAGTGCTTTACGAAGATACGTAACGAGCTGATCATGTCTCTTGATTCGGTGCCAATGTGCTACGGGGCACTTTTGCAAAACGTGACTAAGGCTCTCGTTACGTTCGCACCCCTTTCGGCACCTCCGTTCATCTGGTGGATTTGAAGGGATGCCTCTTGTTGGTAGAAGATTTCCTCGCAGTTGGATTGCCTTGATAAAATCTCTCCACGACCAGTAGGGCGGTCGATTGCTTATCCAGGCAGAGCTTTCGGAATGTGAAGAGCCCTGACGAAGTTCGTTTTCACTATAGCTGTTCTCAAGCTTCTGGCTCAATTCGCGTGCGATCGATGCGGAATTGCCTGATGATGATCTTGTCCAATTAAGGATTTTCTCCCAGAGACGTGAAATGTATGGTAAACTGAGGGTTAATGACGTCTTATCAGTAGCTGAGCTGATTAATCTTGTCAGTCTCCTCATGATAGCCGGGACGTGCATGGCCATGGCCATGACGCCCAGGCCACCCTCTTTAGTGGGAACGTGGATGTAAGCATCCGCGCACGTACAATTGAGGGACAGAAACTTCCGAACGGCTATACGCACGGACCTGTCAAAGCCATTCAACGTTTTCATCGAGATGGTAGGACTCTGCAACTTGTCAATATACTTCGGTAGCAAGTACGTTTTTAGTACCAGCAGCTTTTTTGTGCTGGTTTAAGCCCCGCTCGATGTATACGATCGAGCTGTGTCTGCAGCTCGTTGAAGGCTACCCTGGTCTGTCCTAGAGCGTTATACCTTCGGCCTAGGTATCCAACCAGCTCACTCGTAATAGCTGCACTCTTACCAGCGTTTATCGACATTCCTCTCTTCTCGAAAAATTCGACGGCTGTCAGAAGCTGTTTGGTACCATCCTTGGCCGATTCGGATAGCAGAATTAAATCATCAGCGTAATCCAGCACTGAGATGTTTCTGCCATCTGCAATTGGAAGGCCAGGCTTGTCTCCCCCAAGCTTGCATATCAGCTCATCGACCACCATGTTGAAGAGGTAGGACGATAAGGGATCTCTCTGTTTGACGCCTCTACTTATCTTGATGTTCGATGTGTACTTGCCTCCGGCAGCGATAACTTGCTTCAGGTCTAACCCGAAGCGATTCATTGCCCGTTCAATAGATCGTTGTGACACCGTGTCGAAAGCTTTTCGTGAGTCGATGGATATAATTTTGTATGGACGAAGGCCTCTTCTTCGTTCTTTGATTACGGTTTGAAGCGTCAACTTGTTCAATAGAACGCCATCTACCTGCTGAAAGCCTCTATGGAGGTCGTGGAAATCTAGCACCGCAAGCCTCTTCCCTAGCAAGCGATGCAACACCCTGATCATTACTGATGATATGGCTATCGAACGCCAATTACCTACCTCCAGCGGATCGCCACCCTTTGGTATCAAAGTGGTCCTGCAATCCTTCAATACCTCAGGAGTAACGCCAAACTGGAGCATGGTATTATAGACTAGAACCAATTTCTGAACGGGTACCTTACGCAGCTCCTTGATCTTAATAAAATCAGGACCGGCTGCTTGAGATTTCATGGTTTGTAAGGCCCCGAGGATTTCCGCTTCTGTTACAGTATGGTTGATCAATGAAGAGATACTTAATCAACCTCGCAATTACTCCAGGCAGTGTTATCAGCGGTAGATATAAGAAAGGATTGTAACAGCAATGATAAGAATGGAGAATGAAGACCTAAACATCATCGGAGTATACGGCCCAGAAAATAACAAGCCTCAAATAATAAGGAAAACGTTTTATGACGAATAAGACGAAGTAGTAGAATAAGTCAGAGAAAAGATGATAATATTAGATAAGATAGATAAGATAATATTAATATGTCATCTGTGAATCTTGAGTGGTTTAAGTAAGATCCGTCGACGTTGATACCCTTGTTGTTCCATTCTAGTTTCTTAAAAATGTCCTTGTCTTACTCCCCGTTGTAGTCTTATGGGATTAGTTTTTTTGCTTTCGTCCAGCTTTATCTGCATGGTGGCCTTTTCATATATGTTTTTAATAATGTTATTGTATCTTGAATCTATACGTGCATTTTCTAGAGATTCAAGCACTGCCCATAATTTGATGGAATCGAATGCTTTATGGAAATCGACGAACGCCATATGAATTGCAACATTATACTCGGTGCATTTTTCTATCAGTGTTCTTACGGTGTGCAAGTGGTCTATGGTACTAAAATGTTTTCTGAATCCAGCCTGCATGATAGGTTGATAGAAATCGAGCTTATGTGTTTGGCGGTTGGTTATGATTTTAGTTATATGTCACAGTATGTCCTTCATTTAACCATATTTCATCTGTATGTTTTTTTTTCATCTCTTCGAAATTCTGTTATGTGTTTCAAATACTTTCTGCGCCATAAAATAATTTCTTATTTTTCAATAGGGATACTATTCCTGTTTCTCTTTCTCTTGAAATCCCTTTAAACTTGATTTCACGTTAAGTACGTAACAAAACACGTCTTGATATTTTTGGAATATTTTCATTAGATTAAAGAGAAGAAGCAATTTTTTTTATAGTTGGTAATTCAGTTTTGAAATAAAATTTATGTACTGCACGACGATTGGCCTGTTTGGTTGTATCATCTAATTTTAATTGTTCCCTTCCTCTTTTCTAAACCTTCAAAGTATTATTATCGCTGTACACACTAGCTTCGGAACTTTTGTCAAAATACTACATAATGTAACTACCCAATTTTACTGGCCTACAAAAAATAATTCAAACATGAATCACTTTCTACAGTTATGATCTTTGATTGTAATGATGTGCTACACATGGTCTATTTTCTATTTAATAGTGCGCTAGGTACTGGAGTAGAAGCGGTTGATAAATAAAGGATATCTGTATCGTTAAAATATGACCCTTTTGCAATAAAAACGTTGTCAAAAATAAGGGGACTCTTCTGAGTGGCCAGCCCTGTATATTGTTTCAACAGGCGTGAACAACAAACGTTAGCGTTCTCCAGGTGCTAAGTAGAAAAACAAGTTAAAACCACATATAATAACTTCTACTTATGTTAAGTTTAGAGTTCAACTTTCGTGCTCATACATATACAAGTATTTTATGAAAGTAAAATTAGTTTTAATTCTCGGAGTAGCGTAATCACAGTAACGTAATGTCTGTCTTTAAATTTACAACTTGCATTAACGCTTTTTTATTCCGCTGAAAAATAATGAGCATTTACAGTCAATCCACTTTCTATGGTCTCGCTGCGGGACACTTTATAGGGCTTCGGGACCACACGTTAATCGTTGTTTATTGTTTTATTGCCAGCTTAGATTGTTGAGTAATCAATCAGGAGTAAACGGCCCGTTTAGGTGGAATAAAAGGTCTACTCTCGCGCGAATGGTATGGTGCGTTCATTCGTGGTCTTATCGATCCAGATACGAGATTAGGCATTTATCGCGCGTGAAATTATCGTTATATTGGAATGCGAAATGCATTATACATTCTAATTAATCTGCTTTACGACCTATACGTGCTGTTGCGAGTATTCGTTGATTTCGAACGAACGTCAAATAGTAAATCAAATTTTGATTTATTTTTCGATATCGTAATGTATGCAATATGCTGATATGTTTACTTAGAAAGACTACAGACTACGTTTTAATTATGATATTTTCTTGGAGTTAAACAAATGCAATTAGAAAATATTAAAAACTTAATTTTTTAACAGATCCTTATGGATTAAATATGGAATTACGTCCGATTACTTTCTAGCTATAAAGTCTAGAAGACGATTCCTTTACTGGTCCAAGCAGTTAGATCTGATGATCTAGAAACAAGATTTAAAAGAAATCATGTTGTCAAATTGGCACCAATTAGATATTTGTTTCAAAAATCTTTATCAAATTGATTCAAAAATGAATTAGCCCAGTCTGGTTAAAAAAAAAGGTGGAAAAATGTTTCGCAGATATCTGAAGCTTTTAAGACATAGGTGGGGGATACTAGATGATGAATAGATGAAAAGATACTCCTAGTTTTACCTTGCGTTTTTTTTAAGCAATAATTTATGGTCACAATTTGATTTTTTGTCTATAAATTTTTTCCCTTATATTTTAAATAAACAATATTCAATATTTATGTCATTTTGTTATGTCAAGAATATCTTTATTTTACCGTTTTTTTAATTAAAATTGGTAAATAATTTACAGAGATATTTGCAAAAAAGCAGTTTTTTCCAGCTACAGACTTGTACGTACAACCATTGGATAGCTGGTAAAAAAGCTCACATTAAAAAATAAAAAACCTTCTATGACCAATAGGAACGAAGTTAGTGACTATTTTTAAAAAAATCATATCTCCATTGTTTATAAACATAAAGAAGTAAAATTTACACAAATTTTAAATGAAAATCTAAACTTTATATTGAAACTTATAGCTATAAAATTTATCTAATTTTTCGAAATGACGGTACTTTCGAAAGATCGACATAGGAAAGTGGAGAGGATATCTGTTTCAGCTCCGTTTTTTTTTTCTTCATCGGAACTTCAAATTGCAACACGTAGGAAAAATTTACATTATCTCGGCTTCCTTTGCAGCTGCAAGCGTCTTTTTTTTTATTCTGGGGTAGCTGGGGTAGTACTTTTTTTAATTTGCTCGAATAGTCTGTCGCAGTATTAATATTGATGACATAATTTTCACCCCCCCATGAATCTCGGAAAATCCCGGAAAATCAACATATGTTTTTTCATTTTATATCAATGATGTAATAATACTTATATATTTTATAAATTAAATTTCAGGCAATTTTTTACACATTATATTATTATATTCCTTATATTAATTATAATTGTTTGTATTTTTATAATTAACAATATTGATTTTTATTCTATTTTTCTTACAAATATGATATACAATATTAATCTAATTTGCCTTACTGCTTTGATAAAATAAGTCGATTTTTTCATCACTTGCCTTATTGAATTTTGCAATGTTTATTGAACTTTACTTTTTTTATTTTCTTTATATACATTGGTTTAAAAGTTAAAATTTGGTTCATTTATTCGACTTCACTGTCAGGTCTGAACCTTTTTGTTGTAGGTTGTTTGTCTTCACTTATTAAGTCAGTCTTTCCATAAATTAACATATTAATGGGCGATCTTAATGCCAAGGTGGGTCAAGGTAAGGTAGGAGAACAAGTAGGAAAATATGGGCTTGGAAACAGAAATGACAGAGGAGATCGATTGATTCAATTTTGCCAAAGTGAAGACTTCGTAATAACAAATACCTTTTTCAAATTACCTCCTCGAAGGTTATATACAAGGACATCTCCACCACATACCAAAGAATAAATAGTGAGAAATCAAATAGACTACATTATGATAGCAAGGAGGTTTCATAATGCTGTTAAATGTACTAAGACGTACCCAGGAGGTGATATAGGCTCAGATCATAACCCGGTAGTTACTGTGATAGAGGCGAGACCAAAAAAGATTAGAAGACCACACAGAAAGGCACTAGATTTAAATAAACTTAGAAACAAAATTAAACGACAAGAAACAGGAGAAGAAATAAATGAAAACCTCCGTTCAGTGCAGCAACAAATTAACGATACAAACAACGTTAACCAAAAATTAAAGTACATAAATACAGCTATACAAACAGCAGGAAAGAAACATCTTACAAAAACAACAACAAAGAATAAGGGGTGGATGACACAAGATATACTAGACTTATGGAACAAAGAAGAAAGATGAAGAATTACCCAGACAAATACAAAGAAATAAATAAACACATAAAAAAGAGAATAAAAGAAGCCAAAGAGGAGTGGATTAAAGAACAATGTGAAGAAATGGAAACCTATGAGAAAAGTACGATGCGTTCAATATGCACAAAAAAGTAAAAGAGATAACAGGAAGCATAAAGAAATGCCAAATAGGTAAACTTAAAGACAATAATCTTAACTCAGTTAATCAATGCAACTGGGCCAGACATATTGAAAGAAGAAGTAGAATACGCAATAAGAAACGCTAAAATGGAAAAGCAAATGGACCTGATGAAATTCCTACAGAACTGTTGAAGCTTTTGAATGATAAATCCGTAACCATAATATTAAATTTTGCAGCGAGGAGCTAAAACAGTTTCCCCTCCACTTTCCTATGTCGATCTTTCGAAAGTAACTTCGTTTCGAAAGGTTTTAAGTTTCGAAAAATTTGATGAATTTTATAGCTATAAAATTCAATATAAAGTTTAGATTTTCATTCAAAATTTGTGCAAATTTTACTTCTTAATGTTTATAAACAATGGAGATATAATTAACAAAAAAATTGTCGTTAACTTCGTTCCTATTGTTCATAGAAGGTTTATTTTGTTTGTTAAATGTGAGTTTTTTTACTAGCTATCTAATGGTTATACGTACAAGTCTGTAGTTTAAAAAATGTAGAAGTTATTACAATTGTTTCTAAGTAAAAAACATACCCCTTTTTCAAACGTTTATTTTGTAAATAATTTCGATGAAAACTCAATATTCATTTAACTTCTGAGATAACATAAGTCTTAAAGAATCCTATGAAATTTGTTAAATGTGTCTAGCATCATTCATAGGGCAAGTTCAATGGTTTAAATAATTAGTCCCAGGGATAAACAAATTGAATAACTTTTAAACTATTTAACCGATCGGGGGGAAATTTCCCACAAATTTAAAGGACGGTAATTCCTCAATGTTGAAATGTATTAATAACGTTTTATTTTGTTAATAAAAAAATTAATTAAATTTATAAATTAGTGCAAAAAAACTACTTTTTTGCAAATATCTCCGTAAATTATTTATTAATTTTAATTGAAAAAACGGGAAAATAAAGATATTCTTGATATAAAAGAATGGTATAAATATTGTTTATTTAAATTATAAGGGAAAAAACTTATAGATAAAAAATCAAATTCTGACCATAAATTATTGTTTAAAAAAAAACGCAAGGTAAAAATAGGAGTATCTTTTTATCTATTCGTCATCTAGTAACCCCCACCTATGTCTTAAAAGCTTCAGATATCTGCGAAACATTTTGCCGTGAAATCGATGATTTTTGTATAACCAGACTGGGCTAAATCTTTATACGTAAGTCAAGCTATGCGCCGAGATAGATTTCGTGAAATTCTAAGATACCTACACTGTGCAAAAAACAATATAATCTGATAAAATCTGGACATTGAGGCCGTTGATAGATAAATTAAAAAAAAATTAGATAACTGGATTCCAGAACAAAACTTGATTTTGACGAATCCATGATAAAATATTTCGGGCGACATCCCTGTAACAGTTTATTCGGGGAAAACCAATTAGGTTCGGCTACAAGATGTGGTGTCTAAATACTTCATCAAAGTATCTAGTAAATTTTCATCTATACCAAAGAAACACCACATTTCAAACAAAACATAGGTCCAATGGTGAATTTGATACACGAATTCCCTGAAGCTTACAAAACTTTACCATTGAAATTTCATTTTCACAACCATTTTAGGGGTTGTAATATTTTATTTTATTTAAAACAACTGGAATATGATGGGACCGAAACAATTGCGGAAAACCGCATACCCTAATCTTGCCCATTACCCCAAAAGAAAGATCCTTTTTAAACGAAACTGTGAGAGGTGGCTATAGTTCAATCCCAAACAAGGATGATTGCATAATTATAGTTGAATGGGTAGATAAGAATGCAGTTGCTGAAGCGTCTAAATGCCATGGAATAAATCCGGTTAGTAGTGGAAAAAGCCGGACAGAAAAAAAATTATATAGATCAGTCATCTATCAATTATAACTGAATATAACCGATTGATGGGATGTACTGATTTGTTAGATGAGAATCTTTCAAGATAAAGGAGAAGTATCAGACGTAAAAAAGGGGTGGTGGGCAATCTTCACATGGTTGTTAATTGTTTCTATGGTAAATGCATGGAATGTTTACAGGAAGACGGAATCTATATTTCAACTAGATTTTAGAAGACAAGTAATACAAGCATATCTTACCAAATATGTGGCTTCCCCTAAAGTCACTGGAAAACCAGCAATATCACACTCCAGTGTGACATTTAACATAGTGTCAGATGATCTACGATGTGATGATCGTAGATATTTACTTGTGCCTAATGAAAATAAGAAAAGAAGAAGATGTGCGGGGGAAGGGTGTTCATCTAATGTACATACATACTTACAAAATGTTTAAAATGTAACATTGGGCTATGTATAGATTTTAATGAAATATTCCATACCAAATAATTTTGTATTACGTGTTAGGCTAGCGTTACCACATAGTAACAGTCAAATTTTTGTTAATAAAGTGTGTTCCTATTATATATATATATATATATATATATATATATATATATATATATACTTTTTTTTTTTTTCATTTCCCGTAAATATATAGTCTTAATACATCGTTGAACAATCTCTTTCGCTAAAATAAAAAAAAAACAAATTTCGCCGTTAAAGGGTTAATTTAGAAATTCTAAAGACTCTAGAAATAGAAATTCACTAATTGAAGAACTTTTTAAGATCTATAACTATTATTTGAACTATTTTTATCTAAAATGTAGAAGAAACGTTTTATAGGTAACACATTTTTTTTCATTCTTTAAGATTGTTAAAAAAAAACAAACAGCATTAATAGTAAGTTGCTTTAACAACCAATACTGATGATATTGAAAGAGACTGGATCAACTTAAGGGACGCTATATGCAACGGTGAGAAAGAAGTCATTGGTGACTACGAGCGGAAGAAGAACGAATGGATGACAGATGAAATATTACACCTTATGGACAGAAGGAGGGAAAATAAGAATAATCCCGAACAATATAAAGAACTGGATAGAACTGTCAGCAGAAAGATAAAAGAATCCAAAGAGAAATGGTTACAAGAAAAATGTCAAGAGATAGAAGAACTAGAACGAAGACACGATAGTTTTAATATGCATAAAAAAATCAAGGAGTTTACTTATACTTACAAGAAAAAACAGTTGGGTAGGTTAATAGACGAGAACAACAAACTTATTGTAGATAAAGAAGAACAGTTGCAGACTTGGGCAAATTACATAAAAGATTTGTTTACGGATTATCGTCATATTTCTACGAACACTCTTGATCTGAATGGACCAAAAATATTGAAAAGTGAGGTGATAAAAGCTATAGATCAAACGAAAGATGGGAAAGCAACAGGATGCGATGAAATACCAGTCGAATTTTTAAAAGTTTTTAACGAAAACAACCTGATTGTAGTATTGGAACTGTTTAAAAAGATATACGATACTGGTCAAATTCCATCGGACTTGTTGAAATCTACAGTTGTGTCTCTTCCCAAGAAATCGAATTCTAAGACGTGTAGTAAATATCACCTTATAAGTTTAATGAGTTACACCCTTAAAGTATTCTTGCGTATTATGCATTCCGAAATACGAGTAAAATTAGAACACAGCATAAGTAAAACACAGTTCGGTTTTAGATGCGGTTTTGGAACTCGAGAGCTGCTCTTTGTAATACAAGTCTTGACTCAAAAATGTCTGGATCAACAGAAAGATGTTTACATCTGTTTTATCGACTATGAGAAAGCATTCGATACTATCAAACATGGCAAACTCATAGAACTATTTTTTACATCTTACAGGACTTGACACTAAGGACATCCAGATTATAAAAAATCTATATTGGAATCAAACAGCTCACATGAAGAATGGACATACGGTGAGTGAAAACGTAACTATTTCGAGAGGGGTTAGACAGGGCTGTATTCTTTCGCCACTGCTTTTCAACCTGTACACGGAACAAATATTTCTAGAGGCACTGGAAGAGTACAACGAGGGCATCAAGTTTAATGGCGTACCAATAAGTAATGTTCGATATGCAGATGATACTGTTATACTGGCCGATAACATCGAAGATTTACAGATGATGCTAAATAGAGTAAATATCACTGGCAACCAATTTGGACTGAAGATCAATAGAAAGAAAACTAAATTTATGGTGATCAGTAAAAAGAACATTCAACATATCGACCTGAATATTGAAGCCGAACGTATTGAAACAGTACACCGTTTTAAATATCTGGGATATACAGTAAATGATAAGTGGGACCCAGACGTAGAGATTAAGATCCGAATTGAAATTGCAAGATCCAAATTCATCAAAATGAAAAAACTCTTAAGCAACCGCCACCTAAGCATTAACCGTACTCTCTACGCTACTTTACGGAGTTGAAGGGTGGACGTTAACAGCAGCAACTATAAAGAAGTTAGCGGCTCTAGAAATGTGGCTGTATCGACGCATACTGAGAATACCTTGGACAGACAGAGTGACCAACACAGAGGTATTAAGACGAATGGGTAAAGAGGTGGAATTGTTAACAACTGTTAAAAGGAGGAAAGCGTCATACCTGAGTCATGTGTTCCGTAATGATAAGTACAGTCTGCTACAGCTTATCGGGGAAGGTAAGATTGAAGGTAGAAGAGGTCTGGGCAGAAAGAAGAAATCCTGGCTGAAAAACTTGAGAGAATGGTTTCAAATACCAGAAGCTGCGAACATAATACATGCCGCACAAAACAGAGAAACCTATCGTTTGATGGTCGCCAACCTTCGGTAGAAGACGGCACATAAAGAAGAAAGAAAAAAAAAACAAAGTAAAATTAGCTGTTGTAACATTTTTTTAATTAATATATTAAATTAATTTTAATTCCTTTTACCCATGTGGATGATACGCTGATGGTCGTGTTTACGATCAGAAATTTTTATTGGAAAACTACCGGAATATGACTGAAGAATCTACCTAAGTATTTATTTAAAGACGCCGGTCTGGCGAATCCTTAGCTAATCCTCTTTTTCATAAATGCGGTAATTGTCGTCGAACGCCCGTTGTAATGTTTTTCGGGAAAAACCTAATCTAGGAGATTTGATGTTTTATCACGTTTGTAGGTAGAAGTATACCGTTATGTTCAATGTTAATTAGAACTTTTTACCTTCTCAGAAATACATACAGCTGGCCTATCATTTTTGGGGGGAAGATACCCTCACCTTTTCTTGGGTAGCTTGGTAAAATTTTAGAGGAACCAAGTCACTTATCGGTGGGCATCCGTCGAGTTAAGACGCTTAGTTCACATTATCGTATCTGCTACCTTACCGTCTCTGTGCATTTTCTTTATAAGTGTGTATACACTTGCTTATTAGAGTTTTTTATCTTACACTATATTAGTTTAAGTATAGTTGTAAAGCACCTTTAAGGGGAAAATAAATTCAGTGTTTAATACCAGTACAGTATTAACTTCAGTGACTTAAAGCAGCAGTCGCCAGGAATTGCTGTAAGTTGACATAATTTTAATATCTCCACCTATCTGGGCAAGTAACATGGTATGGAATCATATCATCTTCCATTATCTGGACGTATCTCAAATTCATACATGTCTTCAAATGTAGTTGAGAGTAGCTACTGAATTTTGCAGTCAATTAAAGAACATTCTATATTTTTTTTGTTACGAACCAAATAATCGACTTAACCAAGTGCGGTTTGGTTAAATTTTTATGTTTTCATTTCTGTAATCTTTCTGTATTTTTGTAAATTTAGATTTTATTAATTTTTGTTATCTTTTGTGTTTTGTTATAATTTTTTATTCATTTTTTTTGCTGTAATATCTCGAGAGACGCCAAAACTTTATTTGTGCATGATTGTGTTATATAGGTCGGTTATATTTATTTGAGAAAAATGCGATAAGCAGCACTATAGGCTGGTAAAGAACAGGATAGTACCGACCTACATGAAACATAATATGGCATATTTTATAAGAAATTGGTTCTATAAATTTGTATTGTTATAAACAAAGCTTAATTTTATGTCTTGATGATTTTGTGTAAGTTTAAATTACTTTGATCATATTTCTGCAATGCATTTTCTATAAAATGTTCCAACAATAATGGGTTTGTATACAAAAACTAATTAATAATTGAGCAAACAGTAAGTAGTGAAAGATAAAAAAATATTTAAATAATTTATAAAACCTTGAAGTAAAAATTAAAACTTTATCTAGTCAACACTTAGTTACATTATTATTTTCTCTTAAGAACTTATTTTCAAAGATATAGATATTGCAACAATAAGTGAAGTTTTCATAATAATTATAAATAATGAGTCCACGTGTTTCTTCAAAAATTGAAGCAGTAGTTTGGTGTTGAACATATGTCGATAATCCCTACACCTGATTATGTAATAAAATATTTCGGGTAAAGTCAGTATTGAGAGAAAGTTGTGGCATTACACTTCGTCACTTTCTTTCTCTGAATCACTGTTCTCCACATTGATAATAATTTTATTTAGAACAGGAATGTTTTTAAGATATTCTTTTTCGATATTTTTTACGTGCTCTATTGTTTTCTTCCAGTTATCCTCAGATATATTTTTAAATTCAGAATCACATTATATTTTAGTTGAGACCATAACAACTCTATTGGATTTAAAACGCAGTAATATGGTGGTAGTCTTAAAGTTGTATGTCCATTTTTACTTGCTGCATCATCAATAATATATTTATTTACAAATACTTTTGTAATAATTGTCATTAGTCCAACCTTTGCCAATTGTTTCGTTAGTGGCAAACCACGTTTCATCTAAGTAATAGATTTAATTCCTCTATTTTTGTACTCGGTTATCTATTCCAAATATTCATTACGCCGTTTTATTAAACGGGCACTTTCCATTATAGTATGTTGTTTATTGATTGTTTTATATTTACAACCATTTGATAGTAACAATTTTCTTAAAGTTGATTTACAGCAATTAATAATATTTTTAGATTTTAATTCAGCTAAAATTTGGTTAAGTGTGGGTATAATATTACCTGCAAATATATTATAAATGGTTTCTGAAATGGGACCTAAAAGATGTTGCTCAATAGATCGATGTAGTCCAAAGTCGCTCCTTTTTTGTCTATTTGTAATGCCCTCCTTTATAATTCGATATACAGTAGTAAATGAAACTTTTGTTAAAGCCGCAGTTTTTAAAACACTCTCGTGCCGTTCCGATTCTTCACATAATCCATTAAACACATTTAACATAATTTCTTTAGCGACTTTCGATAAATGTTTTTTTGTTTCTGGCTTTTTAATACTTCCTCTACTTGGTCCAGCAACATTTTCAGGATTATTTGGTGGTAGAATTTCCTCATTTTCTTCAACAATTTCTACTTCATTATACTCAACAATTTCTAATGCACTATTCTCCCATGGACGCCACATTTTTATTTAGGTACTTAATATTTTTCTGACAGCGAAATCGTCACTAATAAATGCGTGCTCTCTTTACAGAGTTTAAACTAAATATTATATGTATAACAATACCCAAAGGCCCCATCAGTTTTGTTATCAGTCGTTCAGAATTTCGTGGAAATTTAAAAATCTTGGTCAGCACAGCAGGGCTGTGACAAGAACCCGACAATCGAGTTAGAGGAGTCATACACTCAAACTTTTATTGATAGGTATAAAAAGGGGCTTACATCGTCAAATTTTAGCAGTAGCGTAAATAAAAGCATTATTGTGATTACAGATAAAAACATTATTTTGATTAAATAGACCTAACAGGTATAATTATTTAAATATAATATATTTATAATTGTACCTAATAAAATTATATTTTACAGTAATTATTATTTTTGCGTTTTTCTGAATACTATCCTGTAACAAGGCAAAATATTAAAGAGGAGCTATTAAAACAGATGTCATTTGATCTAAGCACATGGATATATTTTGATCGGTACCACTTGTATACCAATTGGTCTATCTCTTTAAATCTCTCAATTATCTGTAACCGGGCTATACTTATATCTTTGTAAAGGTATTTTCTAATTACATATATTTCTGCTTATTTTTATATGTATACATACCACCATTTTATAGTTGTTGGTGTATTTTTATTACTTGTGTTGCATTCAGCAGCGTCGTAATTTTGTTGTTGTTTAATATATTGTTATTGTTTTATGTATGTATTTTATTTGTCGACTCCTAACAAAGTTCCCTGATATATTTGCTTTTTACCTTTAAATATAACTATACCTTTGACCAGTAGAAAGATCAGGCTGATTCAAGTTTCGTAGGTGAGTAAGTGTAATACCTTATATATTTATTTTTTGTTTATGTAGAGTGTTAACCAAATTTATTTAATAATTAACAGTTGATATCTTTTCTTGGGTTTGATCTCTGAACCTAAATATTTTTCCTTATCTCTTTTATTTTCTAAGGTTTCTTAATTTTCTCCTTAAACCCCAAAAAATTAAGTGGCGCCCTGTTCCCTATCTTATCTTATCTTTGGTAATTTTACCCATCTATCTTTTTGTTTATTTCTGTATCTTTTTCTAATATCTCCTATCGTATATTTACTTATTTCGTCCGTTGGACCCATTCCTGGTTCCAAAAGCTAGTTTCGAACCCACGACTCGCTCTCCACCAACCATCTGGCTGCCGTCCGCAGTGTCTCCATTGGTGACCTTTCTAGCACCATCCAAAAAAGGTTTCCGAGGTTACACTGTACACTTTCACAGATTTGTCATAAGCTACCCCTCATATACATTTTAGGACCTTTTTAAAAACCTATATAAGATTTTTACGTGAAATCGATGATTTTTCACAGGTAGACTAACGTATTTAAAAAAACGAACTAAACATTTTAAAACATTTTCCCGTTCCAATTTGCTCCAAATGTGGGCGTTCATTATAATGGTTACACTATTATTTAGCTTTTCTATTATTAAACATTCAATAAAATATCCATGCGCTCGCGTTTACTAAAAAATATAAAAACATCAATTAATAACTGAGCTGTAGGTGGGATTATATATAGACGGAAATAGGTAGGCAGGAGCGATATGTTTATAGTAAATAATTACTGAGTAACTGGACAATAAAACAACTGAAATTACATGGAGTTGGGAAAATTGAAAATTGTTCAGTCCATGCAATATAAAATGTAGAATAAAATAATAATAGCTATGAAAAGACAGTGTTTGTTGTAAGCATTGAAACTATTAAAATAACTGAAATTACAGGGCGGTGCGAAAATTGAAAATTGTTCAGCCTATGCAATTATTCAGAAAAAATTATCAGAGTCTTCAAAGTTTAATAAAAACTTAACAGCACACTTTTTTATTTCAGTTATAAGTAGAGTATAATGAAATTTTAAAAGAAGATTTTTTGACTTGTCATAAGGGGTAGATGAGGGGTGAATAATTACTAGGGTATTAAATTCGCAAAAACCTAGCAGAACACTGTGGTACATACATTATAAATATTTTTTTGGAATTCTGCTAGCTTGAATATTAAATTAGCTGAATCGCTGCCATTAGGAGTAGGTTTGAAGGTGAAAAATTATCGGATTGGTAATAAATTAGTGAAAAATGATTACAAAAATATGCCATAGACAAAAAGTTTATTTTTGAATTCTGCTAGCTTGAACCTTAAACTAGCAGAATCGCCAACCTTAAGGGTGATTTGGCGGTGCAAAATTATTAGGGTGGTACTAAATTAGTGATAAATGGTTAAAAAAAATGACGTAGGTTAAATTGGATTCCGCTCATGTGTCCCCGCTAGCTTAAGGGTCCTTATATATCCTCCAAAACTATATCATAATGCCTGTTTTTTATGCAAGAGATCCAATTTTTGACGCTATTATAGCCAGTGACGAAATATATAGAGTTTTAACACATTTACCGCCATGTGAGTTGTATTTAACTCAAGCTCCGTTTTGACCAGATGTTCTGTGAGTTAAATATAATTCCAACGACAGGTTTGGTTCTATGCTCTGTGAGACAAATATCATTCACAGTTTACACATTATTCATATACAAAGCATTTGTACATGGCCCGGTGGTCAGATTACTGAAGTTAGCCCAATGGTTTGCGTGAAAAATACTATTGTAATAGCCGTTGAAAATAAGATGCACATTTTACTGTAAATTATGTATTACCAAAAAACAATCAAATTAAGTAGATATTTGTGAAAGTGACAAACTATTTAGTTCTTTATAAATCAAATTTTTACAGTTTTATGTTTCACAAAAAAACACTCAACACAGAAAAATGTCTCACAAATGTCACATTTGTATGGAGTCTGCTTACATTTTTTCATAGCATAGTCTCTTCCATGTTCTGTTTTTAGATTCTCATAACAAACTGTACACCTTCTTCTTGCTGATTCCATTTTTTTCAGTCGACAAGTTTGTAAAATTTCTTGTTGTACGACTTGTTCTTCCGGCACTTGTTCCTCTAATAGTTTTTTTGTTATTTCTTCTCTGAAGGCAGTAATTTGTATTTTGTTTTTAGATATACTTTTATACATAATGTAGGCATTTGTAATAACTGATCCAGTGAGAAGTTCGACTGCTATTTTACGGTACCATTTTACTCCTCTTCGTAGTGAATTCGAATATGACTTCATTTGATCTGAAAGGTCAGTAAACGCTTTACAGTTATTATAATCGATCACTGCTTGTGGTTTTTCTGCCATTTTGTTGTTTTTACTCATAACCTCTACTTTTCTGTCTGTGTGTACTGTACTAAGCATTAATACATCTCTTTTATCTTTCCATTTTATTACAACAACTCCTGTGTTACTTTCTCGTGCAATAATTTCATTTCCTTTCAACTTTGCTTTCACGACCTCTTGGGGGTTTAATTTTCTGTTCGATCTGAGTGTGCCTATGAGATGTGTTGATCTATCTAAAAGTTTGTGAGCCAAGTGAATACTAGTATAAAAATTATCTGTGTACAGTATTCTACCACAATCTAGGAGACCGTCCATCAGCGACATAACAACTTAAGATGATGCTGAAATCCCTGGCTCCAAAACGTCTCTTCCGCAGTAAACTTTCATATTGAAAATATACCCATTTTCTGTGCATAATTTGTAGAGTTTTATCCCAAATTTATGTTTTTTATTTTTAATATATTGTTTGAAAGCCAGCCGTCCACGAAACGGTACTAGAGTCTCATCAATGCATACGTTTTTGTTCGGAATTCTGGCATTTTGAAAAATGGCCAGTAAACGATCAATTAAGGGTTGAATTTTGAAAAGTCGATCACCTCTTGGACATTCTGTATTATTAGAAAAATGCCACATACGTAATATTAGTTCGAAACGATTTCGTGACATACGCTTTTTGATATCATTGACGTACAGGATATTCTTGGACCAATAATCGGATAGTCGAGGTTTTTTATTTAAACCTATCCACATAATTATACCTAGGAAGATTTCAAATTCTGAATTTGTTAGAGGTTTCTATCTTTTGACTCTTGAATACTGCGAAATATTTTCATTGTGTTTGATCTGCTCAGCATATATGTTTGTTTCAGTTACAATATAGTCAATGATATCATCTGTTACAAAAAATTTAAAGAAATCATAGTGTTCTTTTTGCGCTAATATCGATGCAACTTCAGCAACTTTGACAAAATCAAAATTCTTTTATTTACCCGAAGCGGACAAATCGGCAGTAGGGGTGTTAAATTCCTATATAAGAACGAAACAATTGGTAAAAAGTGTGGTGAAAGTTTGGTGGTGAAAAATTATTAGGGTGGTAATAAATTAGTAAAAAATGGGTGAAAAACTATGGCGTAAGTTAAATTGGATTCCGCTCTTGTGTCCCCGCTAGCTTAAGGATATATATTCGTATAACATTGTTTCCACACATCTGCATTGTAATTTTTCCTAAATATCTTAATCACTGAAAAAGTGTCGTTTCGCCGTATATCCAATGGTGACCATTCTAGCGACATTAAAAAAAGATTACACATTGCTATAATGTCGTTAGAAATTCTCGAATTCATGACCTATTATTTGGTGTTGTGCATACTGCTCTTTGGAGATCTTCGTAAAATTTCGATCTGTTTACTTTTGCTTCGCTTTTTTTTTGGGCTGTTATTCTTAGGAACTCCAATAAAACAGAAAATATTCTTCTAGCCATTGCTGCCCTTTGCCTTTTTGTTTTGCTTGATTCGCTAACTAATTTTCCATCTCTGTTTTTAAGATAATACGTTAATTATAAGCCATTACGGTAAGTTTAACTCTTACTTTAATGGTTTATAAAAGTGGATCCATTTAATAGTTACGAAATAAAGACATTTGCCTGCAATTTATAACAATTAACAGTAAATAACGTGTCGGTATACATCGGCATCGGCCCATTTGTCGAACATAACCGTGAGAGACTTTCCGTCACGACATCAAAGCCCGCCGCTCTCTGTAACCGCCTCATTTAAAACAAATTTGACGTTTTATATTTCGACCATGTTTTTTGATGTTAAATAGCATTGAAACTGTCCAATCTATTTAGTATTCAAACACTCTATTATTAGATTTTATGACTCGACTCGAACCAGCACCACATTTGTTACACAATCGAAAAGTTGGGAATGTTTTGTTGCCAAAACATCCAAATTACCACCACCTGTGGGTTAAATAATCGAGCCGCAACTACAAAACTGTATTTGTGTGTACAGAAAATAAATACATAGAATATGAAAACTATCTGCCAAAAAGTGTTAGGAAATATTTTAGGAGAAACAATTTCTATTGTTTATTTTGATCCTACCTATTCTTTATATCGCAGCGAAGATTGATTCATATTATTATTGCTTGTTATGTTATTAACTTTTTATCTCATTACTGTATAGCATTTTTCATATAAAAATGCGTGCACGTCATTCAAGATTTACGACGTCAGAACCCCACAGCGTTGCCAAAACATCAGAATAGTTAGTAAGTGAGGAATTTCTAAAATATCAACTATTTGTCAAACTATTATATAAAAGTAAATACAAAGTGACTACTGCAACACACTAAAATACATAAGAAAACATTTTAATACAAAATTATACATTCTAAATTTTAAACTTACCTCTATTTAGAGCATTAATAGTAAAAACGTTACGCTATTATTTCTTGTTCAAAATAATCTATCTTATATGAAAGCTTACCAGCTTTCTACAGACTCTTTAGTTGTTTTGGCATAGCACAATCACAGTACACAACAATAATTAGTTTTTAAAGCTATTAATCTAAATTTAATATGTATTTATAAATACAATTTATTAATATATAATATATTATGATCAAATTGTGTAAGAAATCAAAACATAAACAAAATTCTTACTCTAAAAAAGCGGCAACACTTTAAACAATTTTGCCACACGCTGAACTGTCAAAAAATTTGAAGTATTCCCATATCAGTTGCGTACAATTGTCTAATATATTTAATTAAAATTATTATTTTGTGGAATATTAGACTTAAAAGTTATTTCATAAAATTTATATTATTAATAATAACAAATGTTTTTGGTTATTTAATCAATATAATTCTAAAATTCCCAATATAATGATGATTACATTTTTCTGATTATTATACCATGTTTACGCCTATGAAAGATCGAGCAGTTCCGTATGGGTTTCGTATTATTAGCTGTTAGGAAAATTTGAACTCTAAGGTTAACGTTCTGGAAATTTTAAATATAATTGACGTCACTTTATATAAATTGTGACGTGCACGCATTTTTATATGAAAAATACTATATGTATAGTCAGTTCGCTATTCCCAGTCCGAACTGTCTAGTGAATTTAGTAATTATTTTTTTGCGAAGTTAGTTACTTTTTGACAGACTAAAAGTGGCTGGAAATTACTATACAATCAAGCACACGTACTCATAGCCAATATTAATGGCAAACAAACTAAATAGTAAATAAAATAGAACTTTACGAATTACCGACAATCAATATTTATTTATCTGCACCATATAATAAATAGTTATGATAAATTATAACAACTGAAATATATTTTTTAAATATATACTCCCAAAATTTTATGGGTTTAGTATATACTTCCATTATTTATACTAATTCTTCTTTTTTTAACGAAAGAAGTCTGTAATAAAAGTTTATTTAAACTGTTAATACTGTGAGCTAGGAACTTTTGGGTTTCCAGCTATGAATCTGTCAAAATATGCCCGAGTTGAGCGAATGGACCTTACTCATATGCTTAATGTAAATACAAATAATTGGTGGTGAATACATTATCTACAAGTAGTATTAGTCTAGGACCAAACTAGGTCACCGTGGCCTTTTCAATTCTGATGGGTCTACCTAAGTTTTTTTTATGTATTTTTGACTGCTCATTACGAATTTCGAGGGTGAATTTCGATCAGAATGGTCAAACAATTGTTATAAACATTTTAATTGTTTATAAGGCTCTAGCTCGTGAACTAAAAGAGATAAAAAAAATTTTATGAACAAAAAAAAAAAGAAAATGTCGTTTACTAAACTTTAATCCGATAATTAGAACTCAAGATTTTGTAAAATTGGTGCAAAATCGTTGTAATGTTGCAAATAAATATTTTTAGAAGCTTTTTCCATCGTAACTTGACTTCTGTACATGCAAGTGAGCTTTGCAAAGCATCATTTTAAATCTTAATGACTTTTCAACATAATTTGTTAAATTATTTTATTCTTATTTGTATTTAAGTTATACCCGTTTGAAAATGTAATTTTCCCAAACAAATTGTAGATTAATCTGTTTATAAGGGTTTTATGCAAATTTATATATATATATATATATATATATATATATATATATATATATATATATATATATATATATATATATATATATATATATATATATATATATATATATATATATATTGAATTTGAAATTTCCGCGGGAGCTATATGTGGTTTCAGTTGTTTTCCGGGTTTGACTCCGCGTTAAATATTTTTGGTTTTTAGAAAAACCATTGTTTTGACGACGTTTCGGCAAGGTCACACTTGCCATTGTCAAGTCAGATTCTGCTTCGTCTTGATGTTACAGGCGAACTGATTTCTCGGTCGCTGCACGCTGAGTTTAAATATCTTGTTGCGCTTCTTGTCATTGGTCCTGTGCGCAGAGTGGGCGTGGTCTTCTTCGCTATTTTAATTTTTACGTTTTTCTGCAGAATTGTTTTCCACGTATTTGGGAGTCTTTGGGCATCATCTCTGGTGTTTAAATTTTTCGGATGTTTTTCGATCTCTATGGCTTCTCTGATTACACGTTTGGCCTTATTTTCGATGTTGGCTAGCATTGTTGTTCCATTTAAGTCTATTTTATGTCCTGTGTTTATGACATGTTGTGCTAGGGATGAAGTTTTTTCTTTTCTTTCGATGGCGTTTCGATGTTCTTCGCGTCTAACCTGTATCCTTCGATTTGTTTGTCCGATGTACGATTTATCGCAGTCTTCACACGGGATCCTGTATACGCCTTGATTTTCTAATGCAACTTTTGTTTTTGCCGATGGTAATATGGTTGCTATTTTTCTGTCGGTGTTAAAAATAGTTTCTATTTTGTTTTTTCTTAGAACTCTGCTGATTTTGTCTGTCGTACCCTTTATATAGGGCAGGATAGTTTTACCGACTGGTTTTTCTTCTTTTTCTGGATCTTTGCTGTTGTTTCGGGATTTATGTGCTTTTTCAATCATGAACATGGAGAAACCATTTTTTCTTAGACTTGTTTTGACTTTGTGCATTTCTTCATTCTTATGGTCCTCATCTGCCAGTTTCTCAGATCTTGTTATTAAGGTTTTTATTACCGAATTTAATTGTGCAGGATGATGGTGTGAGTCTGCGTGTAAGTACCTGTCAGTATGGGTTGGTTTTCGGTATACTGTATGTCCTATGCTTCCATCTTCTTTCTTAATAACTAACACATCTAGGAATGGAAGTTGTTGGTTATTCTCCCGTTCCATGGTAAACTGTATTTTTGGATGGATATTGTTAATGTGTTGTAGAAATTTATTAAGTTTCTCTTCTCCGTGCGTCCAGATAATAAATGTGTCGTCAACATACCTAAGCCACAGTTTGGGTTTATGCTCTGCTGTTTCTATTGCTTTTGATTCCATATCTTGCATAAAAAGGTTGGCTATTACGGGGGACAGTGGTGAACCCATCGGTGCTCCTTCGACTTGTTTGTACCTCTGGTCCTTGTAGATGAAGTAGGTGTTGTTTAAGCAATGCCTCGTTAAGTTTAGTGTATCCTGTGGTATTGGATATTTTCTATGTATAATTTCTAATGTTTCTTCTACTGGGACATTGGTGAATAATGAGATTACATCAAAGCTCACTAATAAGTGTTCAGGTTCCAGAATAACGTCCTTGATACGGTCGATAAAGTGGCTTGCGTTCTTGACGTAAGAATCCGCTTCCTCCGCATATGGTTGTAGCTGGTCAGCCAGAAATTTTGCCAGTGATTGTAACAACCATATGCGGAGGAAGCGGATTCTTACGTCAAGAACGCAAGCCACTTTATCGACCGTATCAAGGACGTTATTCTGGAACCTGAACACTTATTAGTGAGCTTTGATGTAATCTCATTATTCACCAATGTCCCAGTAGAAGAAACATTAGAAATTATACATAGAAAATATCCAATACCACAGGATACACTAAACTTAACGAGGCATTGCTTAAACAACACCTACTTCATCTACAAGGACCAGAGGTACAAACAAGTCGAAGGAGCACCGATGGGTTCACCACTGTCCCCCGTAATAGCCAACCTTTTTATGCAAGATATGGAATCAAAAGCAATAGAAACAGCAGAGCATAAACCCAAACTGTGGCTTAGGTATGTTGACGACACATTTATTATCTGGACGCACGGAGAAGAGAAACTTAATAAATTTCTACAACACATTAACAATATCCATCCAAAAATACAGTTTACCATGGAACGGGAGAATAACCAACAACTTCCATTCCTAGATGTGTTAGTTATTAAGAAAGAAGATGGAAGCATAGGACATACAGTATACCGAAAACCAACCCATACTGACAGGTACTTACACGCAGACTCACACCATCATCCTGCACAATTAAATTCGGTAATAAAAACCTTAATAACAAGATCTGAGAAACTGGCAGATGAGGACCATAAGAATGAAGAAATGCACAAAGTCAAAACAAGTCTAAGAAAAAATGGTTTCTCCATGTTCATGATTGAAAAAGCACATAAATCCCGAAACAACAGCAAAGATCCAGAAAAAGAAGAAAAACCAGTCGGTAAAACTATCCTGCCCTATATAAAGGGTACGACAGACAAAATCAGCAGAGTTCTAAGAAAAAACAAAATAGAAACTATTTTTAACACCGACAGAAAAATAGCAACCATATTACCATCGGCAAAAACAAAAGTTGCATTAGAAAATCAAGGCGTATACAGGATCCCGTGTGAAGACTGCGATAAATCGTACATCGGACAAACAAATCGAAGGATACAGGTTAGACGCGAAGAACATCGAAACGCCATCGAAAGAAAAGAAAAAACTTCATCCCTAGCACAACATGTCATAAACACAGGACATAAAATAGACTTAAATGGAACAACAATGCTAGCCAACATCGAAAATAAGGCCAAACGTGTAATCAGAGAAGCCATAGAGATCGAAAAACATCCGAAAAATTTAAACACCAGAGATGATGCCCAAAGACTCCCAAATACGTGGAAAACAATTCTGCAGAAAAACGTAAAAATTAAAATAGCGAAGAAGACCACGCCCACTCTGCGCACAGGACCAATGACAAGAAGCGCAACAAGATATTTAAACTCAGCGTGCAGCGACCGAGAAATCAGTTCGCCTGTAACATCAAGACGAAGCAGAATCTGACTTGACAATGGCAAGTGTGACCTTGCCGAAACGTCGTCAAAACAATGGTTTTTCTAAAAACCAAAAATATTTAACGCGGAGTCAAACCCGGAAAACAACTGAAACCACATATATATATATATATATATATATATATATATATATATATATATATATATATATATATATATATATATATATATATTGTGTGAAATTATTTTTTATTGATTCAAATGACAAAAATGTGTGAAAATAATCAGAATTTCAGAATCCACTCACTTTAATTACTATTTAAATGGGAATACGCCACAATTAAAGGTTAAAATACGTTTATTGACGTTTCAACTTCGGAAATCGTTCTCAAAATACAAACATTAGTAAATTTTATTTATATCCACTCACTTTAGCTCGATGTGGCCTCCTTTTGCCTTGACTATGGCCTTCAAACGATCAAAAAACGAGTTGCATGCTGCACATATGTGATGTTCCGGTATTTTGGCCCATTCACGTATAATTGCTTTCTTCAGCGCATCCATACTGGCATATTTTTAGGTCTCACCTTGCTCTCTAAAATGGACTAGATGGAATAGTCCATCGGATTTGCGTCTGGCGAATTCGAAAACCATTGTTTGGATGAAATGAAGTGTGGAACATGGTTTTTTAACCATTCTTGGTTCACACTAGCTTTATGAGACGGTGCCGAGTCTTGTTGGAACGACCATGGTCTACAACCGAAATGTTTACGTGCCCACTGCTAAAGCAGCTTCTAAAACATTTTACCGATAATAAGTTGCATTGACTTTGACAACAGATTCAATAAAAACGATTGGAGAGCGTCCATCGGCGGTTACAGCTGCCCAGACCATTACTTGAGATGGGAAATTACTTCGGGTGGCCGTTTGTAAGCTCAAACTTTTGTAGGTGCGTTAGGTCAAGTAAACACAGAGTTTATGAACTGCTCAATAGAGAAATTTTTCTCATCAGAGAACACTATGTTCGGAAATTCGCCAAGTTCGCGCAGGCGTAACAACTCCTTTGCTCTTTCAAGCCGAACTTTTTTTTTGCTTTGGTGTAAGATTGTGTGCTTTTTGGAACTTGTAAGGCTTGATCTTGAGCTCCTTTTTCAATATTCTTTGCATGCTTCCCTGGAATATTTTCAGTTCTTTGGTCATTTGATTACCACTACGACGTGGATTTTGCTCAAGTCGAGCCTTCACTTTCCGAACCATTTCAGGTGATGTTGCTGTTTTTTTTTTCGTCCACCATAATAGCGTTTGGTAATGCTACCAGTATCATTATAACGAGTTATGGTGCGATACACAAACATTTTATTTACTTTGAGGTGTTTAAGCTAACCAACAATAGCTGGTTGTAATTTTCCAGCCAAATATAACGCAATCACACTATTACGTTTAAATTCCATTGCAAATAACTTTTGTTGTATGTATAAAACTTGAATGCAAATGCTTTTGACATGCTGAACTGTTATCAGGCCAACTTTGACGTAGCTGTCATCATCGATTTGTCAGATATATCGATGTGAAGTTGGTAACTGTTGCAGTTTCGCAACGATATATAAACATTTGTAATATGAACAGACTTTTTTGTGTTAGTTTTGATTCTCCCCGTAGTATATTTAAACGAGATTTGCGTGTACAAGGGCACAGCAGTTTTAAGGGCTAAACATTCCAAGACAAGCCATCTGCGAGATAAGGGCGAGTTCCATATGCCAGATAAGAATATGTGTTTTTGAAGTTAAGATCAGCGCGTCGAGACACTTCATTGCAGTCAAAATCAGAGTCGAGTTTTATCTCTCAAACCACACACATGTGTGTGCGTTTGGGTGAAGAGTACCTTAAGACACTTTGCATCGGTCCTTTGACCGAGGAAGTCGTTTTGTGTAGAAAAGTTACATTATTATGAATTTGGTGGTTCCTGTTATTCGTCGGTGAAGACATATTTTTTGCGGTGGCCGGAGTGCCATCTTCTCATTGGGTAAGGAACAATACCATAATTTGGTTGCTGCATATATCAAGTACGTTTACTTGGTATATAGATGTCATATTTGCTTCGAACTTTTTATCAGTTGTGCCGCGATCGCGATTGAACTTGATTGAGAACATTTCATTACCTTTATGTAGATTTGTATATTTTTTATATTATAATATTTTCACTATTCTTTTTGTATATATATCACAGTGTTGTGTATTTTATTACCTAATATTAACTTATAATGTGTATTATGAGTATACTTTTGCATTGAGTTTAATAATTTGTTTTTATATGACATATATATTCATATTTTTTTTATTTTTTGTATATTATTTCTATCTATAACGTGGTATATATACAATCGACAGTTTTGTTTTGTTTATGGTTCTCTTTTTGTGTGTAAGTTTGTACTACATATATTCTTCTTCTTTTAAGTTTATATTCTTCTTTATTTATAATTGTAGGTATATTGGGTTATGTATATTTATGGTTTATTTCACCTCTTGTTAAAATAGAGTTTTATACAGTCCACTGGTTTTCATTTCTTTTCTTTATTTGAATATACATACCCAATCCGAAAGGGGGAAACCAGCGAGTTCTAGATTGAACAAAATATCTTCTCTCCCCCTTCAGGATGACCAAAATTGTTATATTGAGGTCATCGTATGTGCAGAACGCAACATAATGGTCCTTCGAGCCGGATCTTCTTCTTCTTTTTCTGTTTTTTTGGTTGTTTAGGGTTCTCTGATAGTAGATACCTTTTTGCCATGTTCTTTTTCATGTGTAGTTGCGGTTTCCTTATGGTAGGAGCCTTGTCGGTTATGATAACCAGTTAATATGTCGTTGTTTACGGTTTCCTTATGGTAGGGACCTTATCAATTATGATAACTATTTTATTTGACTTGCTCACGGTTTCCTTATGGTAGGAGCCTAGTTGGTTGTGATAACTATTTGTTGGGGTATTTCTTTTATCTGAAAAGATACCCAGTCGTCTGCCGAAAGACGATACCTAGTCTGCTGAAAGACTATTTCGTTGTCGAGGTTCTCTTATGCTAGAGACCTTATTACGGTTATCACAACCATAGTATAGTCGGGTATTTCTTTTAGCTGGAAAAGATACCCAGTCGTCTGCCGAAAGACGATACCTAGTCTGCCGAAAGACTATTTCGTTGTCGAGGTTCTCTTATGCTAGAAACCTTATTGCGGTTATCACAACCATAGTATAGTCGGGTTTTCTTTTATCTGAAAAGTTGCCCAGTCTGCCGAAAGACATTTTACTTTTTACGTTGTACAAGGTTTATTTACTGTATACCTTTTTGCGGTTATCATAACTATATAGTCAGGTATTTGTTTTATGTAAAAAGATACCTACTCGTCTGCCGAAAGACGATACCTAGTCTGCCGAAAGACTATTTCTTCTTTACATTCTTTGTCCCAGGTGCTCTTCTGACAGAGACCTTCTTTTTGCGGTTGTTATAACCATTTATTGTATATTTATTTTCTACGAAAAGATACCTAGTCTGCCGAAAGACTATTTCTTTTTACATTGCTTTCTCGAGGTTCTCTTCTGACAGAGGCCTTTTTTGCGGTTGTTATACCCATTTAAATTACGGTATATCTTTTATACTTAAAGATATCCAGTTGTCTGCAGAAAGACAATTTTGTTCCTTACATTAATTTTCAAGGTGCTCTTTTTACAGAGACCTTTTTACGGTTTTATAACCATTTTACATTGAGACTTCTTTTATACTGAAAGATAACTAGTCTGTCGAAAGACTATTTCTTATATACATTATTCAAGGTGCTCTTATGACAGAGACCTTTTTCAGGTTTTTATACCCATTTCATGCTGATTTTTTGAAAGTGCTTTTAGTGGAGTATTTCTTTTGTCTAAGCATATACTCAGTCTGCCGAAAGACATTCTTACTTTTACTTTTTCAGGGTTTTCTTATGCTAGAGACCTTTTTGCGGTTTGTATAACCATTTACATTGGGGTATTTATTTTGTGAAAAAAGATACCCAGTCTGTAGAGACATTTTTTCTTTTGTGTTCGTTAGCGTTTGTGAGGTTGGAAAAAGTATTTTCGGTTATTGCAACCATTTTTTTGTTTAATTTTTCCTGATTGTAGGGACGTTAGTAACAGATTGTAATCGTTTTATGTTGGGATATATCTTTTCCTTGATAAGATACCTGGTCTGTGGAGACTGTTCTTTTTTTTATTTTGTTTGTGGTTGTCTTATTGTAGAAACCTGTTTCGACTATTACAAGTATCTCTTTGGTTTGTTTCTTTAAAAAATCCAGAGATTTACAATTACTTTTACTCGTTCACAATCTTTTTCTTCTTGTCTTGTCAGTTTTAGACATTAGCTGCTCCATTTTTGTCTAAACAATGGATACCCTCAAATTCAAGAGACGGTCTGCAAAGAATGCAATTATTCGTCACTGTAATTGGATTGCAGAAAATGTTTCATTGGTCGATATTGATTATCTTTTGAAAGTTCGTCGTGAGTATTTACAGGTTGAATATGATAAATATGAATGCGCACAGGATGCAATCGAGAATTTATTGGTAGATTCCGCTGAAGATAGCGAGGATCGAAACATTGTAGATGATTTGTTTTGTAAGGCAATGGGACTTATAATATGGGAGCCCGTCCTCTCATCCTTTACGTATTATAAAGTAGGTAGTGCATCCCATTGTTCTTCTAGGTTACATGTGGGGGAAAGACCTCCCACACTTATTTCAGATTTATGCCATCTACTCAATATAGTTAAATCTTCTCAAAATCATATGTCAAAAGACTCACCTTTTTCAAAACCTCAACCTCCTTTCGAGACATCCACGTCTCAAATACCTCATGTGATGGCGCTTAGTTCGTCAGGTCAGCTATCCTCGACTTTAGCTCATGTAGATACTGTCCCTAAGGCGTTACCTACGGGCCTTAGCAGTATTGCATATTCCCTTCCACCTGTTGTAGTGGTAAATGATAGTGAGTCCTATAAGACTCGTGACGCTCATACAAACGCGAGTTCTTCTACGGGGCTATCCTTTAATGATTTACATCTCTCTGGGCCTCAGGCCCATTCTAATATTCAATCCTTGCCCAAGGATTTTTCTTTGCATGATTTCCATGATGGGGTATCTGGTGATGACGCTGCCGATACAGCTTCGCGGGGAGCTAACCCCGATACACTTGTTCGATCGAAATCTTGGCATTTTGAGCCAAAATTCTTGTCGTCTTGTGACGGAGACAATTTTAAAGAAGCTATTAACTTAGATATTGCGGCCATAATTGGGTCAAAAGTTCCTAGAGTTGCATTACACCCATCTCTAGATTTAGCATTCGGAGTACATATGTTAAAAATGTACTCCTATCTTTCTCGTTTACGCCGAGTAAAGGCATTTGTATTTTGTTTCATCAGAAACGTTCGTAAAAAGCAAGCTGAATTGCTTATCGTTCAAGACTTAAAAAGTCTCTCGTTTCCTCGTATATTGGAATCGTTGCCATCCGGTATTGCCAATCCGGATAATCAGTTGGATATTCCGAATTTATTTCCAGAGGAAATTATTCACCATGCGAAAGTTAGCGGTATGTTGAGGAATGCTACCATTCCTTATGCTCAAAAGCATCATTTATTTCTTTCTTCGAACAATCTAGTTGTTTTAAAGATGTTTAAAACACACGTATGGTTGGGACATGTAAGGCTCCAAGGTACGCCCAATTGTAGAGATCATTTCGGACTTAGTTGTTGCACATTTTATAATGTTGAGAGTCCCATCCATCATTGTGTTACCTGTTCGAGATTTCTTTTTATTACCATAGATTATGGAATATATTTTTTGCTTAAAGCTTACATAGCTTTATCTGATTATATATTTGCGCCACGTTATATTAAACTAACGGTTTTAACGTTTTAATAGTTAAGACATTTCTTTTAACATTGTACGAATTCTTTAAGGTACAAAGAATTCTTAGAAGTCGCACCACTTTTGTTTTTCGTTCGTTTCAAAATTGCCTTATTATGTATAGAAAGCCTTGTTTATTGAATAGTATAATGTTCGTATTTTATCTATTCTTTAGTTCTTTATTTATCGTAATTTTGATTTAATATAATTGACTAAGTCTACTCCTAGCTTAGAATTAGTCGCCGCTTTTTTATCTTTTTTATCGAGAGGGAGCTAAGTCTCAACCTGAGATATAATTTGCTTATTGTTGTTTAAATTATCACAATTATCTTTTATGGATAAAGCTTATGGAAGAATAGAGTTTCTTCATTTTACATTTTCGTCGTGATTATATATGTCCAGGTAGATTGCTAATATCTAGGGACAGTGTTATAATTCATACGATATTTCTTTTACCTTTGCTGCTTATTCGTTTCGAATATTTTAGTGGTCATTCGGGCTACAATTATTCTGTTTGTTTGTCCTTAACTTAGTTGTTGTTGCGGAGAACCATTTCCTTAGGTTTGTTAACCAGGATATTTGTCTTCTCCCATTTCCTTGCTTTTCGAGAACTATTAGAAGGTTATTTGTAGTATTTGTATTGAGTGCCGTCTCTCATCATGTGTCCGAGACATTCTGATTGTTGCCTTCTAATTATATACATCACTTTTCTTTCTTTCCTTGCTCTTTGTCATACGGTCCCGTTGGTTAACTGGTCCGTCCATGATATCCTGCGGATTCGCTTGTATAGCCACATCTCGATGGCGTCAGGTTCATGTATTGTATCCTAGGATAGTAGAGGAATGCACTTCCTATAAGAGAGGAAATCTGTTTTATGTATAGTACTGATAATTGTATAATTGTAGTGATGTATATTTAGTATATAGTTATGTATTTCTATTCTATTATCGTTTGTTGTATAAGTTTATTGTTGTATGTATAAGTTATTGTTCTTTGTGCTCTTTTGTTAATGTAATGCTTTGTAGAATTTTAAGTGTGGCGTTCGTTTCGTAACCGAAGAAGTGTTTACGGTTTCAGAATTTGTACAGTGCGTCGGGAGTGCAAAGTACAGTTATGTTTTATTGGCACGTATGCCAACGCGGGGAGAATGTTGCAGTTTCGCAACGATATATAAACATTTGTAATATGAACAGACTTTTTTGTGTTAGTTTTGATTCTCCCCGTAGTATATTTAAACGAGATTTGCGTGTACAAGGGCACAGCAGTTTTAAGGGCTAAACATTCCAAGACAAGCCATCTGCGAGATAAGGGCGAGTTCCATATGCCAGATAAGAATATGTGTTTTTGAAGTTAAGATCAGCGCGTCGAGACACTTCATTGCAGTCAAAATCAGAGTCGAGTTTTATCTCTCAAACCACACACATGTGTGTGCGTTTGGGTGAAGAGTACCTTAAGACACTTTGCATCGGTCCTTTGACCGAGGAAGTCGTTTTGTGTAGAAAAGTTACATTATTATGAATTTGGTGGTTCCTGTTATTCGTCGGTGAAGACATATTTTTTGCGGTGGCCGGAGTGCCATCTTCTCATTGGGTAAGGAACAATACCATAATTTGGTTGCTGCATATATCAAGTACGTTTACTTGGTATATAGATGTCATATTTGCTTCGAACTTTTTATCAGTTGTGCCGCGATCGCGATTGAACTTGATTGAGAACATTTCATTACCTTTATGTAGATTTGTATATTTTTTATATTATAATATTTTCACTATTCTTTTTGTATATATATCACAGTGTTGTGTATTTTATTACCTAATATTAACTTATAATGTGTATTATGAGTATACTTTTGCATTGAGTTTAATAATTTGTTTTTATATGACATATATATTCATATTTTTTTTATTTTTTGTATATTATTTCTATCTATAACGTGGTATATATACAATCGACAGTTTTGTTTTGTTTATGGTTCTCTTTTTGTGTGTAAGTTTGTACTACATATATTCTTCTTCTTTTAAGTTTATATTCTTCTTTATTTATAATTGTAGGTATATTGGGTTATGTATATTTATGGTTTATTTCACCTCTTGTTAAAATAGAGTTTTATACAGTCCACTGGTTTTCATTTCTTTTCTTTATTTGAATATACATACCCAATCCGAAAGGGGGAAACCAGCGAGTTCTAGATTGAACAAAATATCTTCTCTCCCCCTTCAGGATGACCAAAATTGTTATATTGAGGTCATCGTATGTGCAGAACGCAACATTTGGTAACAGTTCAATGTTCAATTGCGTAACCCTGTATATATATATATATATATATATATATATATATATATATATATATATATATACATATATCAATCAATGAATCCTTGGAAATTATAAGCAGAAAATACCCAGTACAGCAAGATACCCTAAATTTGACGAGGCACTGCTTAAACAACACATATTTTATATATGGTGATCAACGGTACAAACAAGTTGAGGGGGCACCGATGGGTTCACCGCTATCTCCCGTGATAGCAAATCTTTTTATGCAAGACATAGAGGAACGGGCAATAAGAACAGCAGAATATAAACCCAAACTATTGCTTAGATATGTGGACGACACTTTCATCATATGGACACATGGAGTAGACAAACTTACTGCGTTTCTAGAATATATTAACAGTATCCATCCCAAGATCAAGTTTACGATGGAATTAGAAAGTAATTAACAACTACCTTTCCTAGACGTCTTAATAATAAAGAAAGAAAACGGCAACATTGGATATAAAGTGTATCGAAAACCAACTCACACTGACAGATACCTACATGCAGATTCACACCACCATCCTGCACAATTGAATTCAGTCATAAAAACTCTGACTCTAAGATCTGAACGACTAACAGACGAAGAACACAAGAAAGAAGAAATGCAGAAAGTTACAAAAGGGTTAAAAAACAACGGCTTTTCCACACACAGAATCGAAAAGGCACGAAGACCACAAAAAACAACAAAAGAAATAAAAGAAGACGAAAAACCGATTGCCAAAACCACTCTACCGTATATTAAAGGCACAACAGAAAAGATAAGCAGGGTCCTGAGAAAACACAAAATAGAGACTGTCTTCAACACCGACAGAAAAATCGCAAACATATTACCATCTGCCAAGACAAAGATTCCCCTAGAAAACCAAGGAGTATACAAAATTCCCTGTGAAGAATGCGATAGAGCCTATATTGGACAGACAAATAGAAGGATCCAAGTAAGACAAGAAGACCATCGCAATGCCATCGAACGAAAAGAAACGACGTCATCCCTAGCCCAGCATTCTTTAGCTACAGGACACAAAATTGACCGCAAACATACGGTAATGTTAGCGAATGTCGAAAACAAGAGAAAACGAATTATCAGAGAAGCCATAGAAATAGAAAAACAAGAAAATAATTTAAATTCTCGAGACGATGCCCAAAGATTGCCAAAAACATGGAAACCAATTATCCCGAAGAATAACGCAAGAACGGAATCGACCAAGATCCATATATATATATATATATATATATATATATATATATATATATATATATATATATATATATATATATATATATATATAAATATATATATATATATATATATATATTATATATATTATATATATTATATATATTATATATATATATATATATATATATATATATATATATATATATATATATATATATATATATATATAATATATATATATATATATATGGTATTTCACAGTCACCTCTAATAACGATTTCTTGATATATAATTTTTACTAGTGGTATCCTACTTTATTGATTTTATTAATGTTATTTTAACTTTTAATTATATATTAAGTAGTCCTGTAAATATCTTATATAGAAAATGAAGATATTAACGGTGGGATGTTTTTATGTGTAACCCGTATAAAATTCTTAGTTTTAGTGTATATGAATGAGTACATACATAGTATCACATTAAAATTTAGTCCCCATGATTTTGTATGTTAGAAATGAATTAATATCTTATTTTTTTAATATTCATAATTTTAATTATCATTTTCGCTAAAATTTGCAAATCTCTACCATTGTACATTATGCAGATAACATGTTTATTTGCCCTAGTTGTAGACCTTGAGCTCGATTTTGGCACGTCTCATCTGGTGCATTTTCATTTAGGAAAATGATATTTTTAGCCCAACTACTGGTTATTTGTTGTGCTCATCGTGGCTGGCAGTAGCTGCGTGCCAACTTAAATAAACAAAACCTTCAAAAATAACTAAACTATACAACTGACCTAGAGGACACGACAATTTGCTGCGGAATTTCATGAATGAATGATTTTGATTGCGCTTTAATGTTACAGTTTTTGTTTGACCTTTGGCAGCAAAAAATGCCAAGAATATACAACATAATTTACGACAATGTTATAATGTTTGTTAATCGTTGGAACATGTAATCAACATTAATCAGACATACAATTTTTAGTTTCTGTATATATATATATATATATATATATATATATATATATATATATATATATATATATATATATATATATATATATATATATATATAATATTGATTTATAGTATCAGCAATCGGACTGTAGAAAATAAAACTCTATTTGCTCTATGTCTCAATATTTTGTCACGATTTTGTGATTACAGTACGGTCGAAAATAATTTGAAATAATATATATATATATACAGTGTGGCGCACCGAAAACGAAACAGAGGCATTTACTGGCATGATTCCTTTTTTGAAAAAACGCTCGGACCCGTCGATTTTGTTTTCGAGGGGGACACAAAATTGGCATAAAATCACTTTAACATTTGCAGCCCCTTAAGCGAGGGTGGCATCATCCCTAAAATCTTAAATAAAAAGGGGGGTCGAATGATCCATTATTTGAAAGGTCTTTCAACTCCCTTTATAATGATGTAAAATTCATGTATTCAATTCAGTAGTTTTGGAGATTTATTGATTTAAAGTTTAAAGTAGACTTTAATAGGTACATCAAATTAGTTTGTACTTCTTTCAGAAGAAATTTGAGTAAAAGCATTTTCTTGATAAGTAAATGCTTTTATTTACTACGCCCATGGTTTATTAATAATAAAAATAGCAATTGAAGTGTCCTTTGTGACAAAAAAAGTTGTTTCTTGAAGAAAGATAAGTAGAGAATGCCACGTACTTATTTTAAATAGGAAATAGTACATTAGTTTGCGATTGATTTGACCAATCTTTGTTGTTAAAATATCATTTATTGCATTATACATAAATTAACCATGGTATATTCCACGGCAGAAAGGGTTGAAATTATTGAAATATTTTTCGGAAATAATCAGTGCGATAATAGAACAGCACAAATTTTTAATGAGCGACATGAGAACAATAATGTGCACCGAAAATATGTTCTAGAACTTATAGCTAAATTTCGGGAAACTGGATCAATCGCCAATAAAAAACGTAATATTGAAAATCCTATAAGGAAGGAAGCAACAGAAGTGGGGGTTTTAGGGCAAGTTATTGTAGATCCTACATTAAGTACCCGCAAATTGCAAACTTCGTGTGGTGTTAGTCGACGTACTATCCAACGGATTCTAAAGGCCCATAATTTTCATCCGTATAAAATTCACCTTGTACAAGAACGTAATGAAGACGATTTTGATAAGTGATTAGAATTTTGTGAAGTTATGAGTGAACGAATTACAAACGATGAACAATTTTTATTTAACATTGGCTTTTCCGACGAATGTTCCTTTTTTTTTAAATGGCGAAGTAAATCGTCATAATTGTCGATATTGGTCGGACTCTAATCCCAGAATTTACCATGAGGTACACACACAGCAGCCACAAAAATTAAATGTTTGGGCTGGCATTTTTGGCGATCATTTGGTTGGTCCTTTTTTCTTACCTGGAAATTTGACTGGTGAAATGTATTTGGAATTACTGCAAAATGCCATAGATCCTGCGCTAACAGATATAATTGAAAATCAGAATGATGGTCGATACGTTGAGAATATGTTGATGTTTCAACAGGATGGTGCCCCACCACATTACGCATTAAGAGTTCGGCATTATTTAGATCAGACCTTTCCAGGTCAATGGATTGGTAGAAGAGGTGCCGTTGAATGGCCCCCAAGATCGCCAGATTTATCACCTTTGGATTTCTTTTTGTGGGGTTACTTAAAAAGCAAAATCTATGCTACTCAGCCAACATCCTTAAAAGATTTACGACAAAGAATTGTGAATGAGTGCCATCAAATTACTCAAATATTGCAAAATGTCCGCCAACGTTTTCAGCTAAATCTTTATTATTGCATGGAAAGTAATGGTAGTCATTTTCAACATTTACTAGTCTGACAGGTCAGTTCATTCTTTATTTTTTAACAACTTTGCTGCTATGTATTGATCTCCTCTTACGATGATGTATTTAAACTTTAAATCAATAAATCTCCAAAACTACTGAATTGAAGTACATGAATTTTACATCATTGTAAAGGGAGTTGAAAGACCTTTTAAATGATGGATCATTCGACCCCCTTTCCATTTAAGATTTTAGGGATGGTGCCACCCCCGCTTAAGGGGCTGCAAATGTTAATGTGATTTTATGCCAATTTTGTTTCCCCCTCGATAACAAAATCGACGGGTCCAAGCGTTTTTTTTTAAAAGAAATCATCTGCCAGTAAATGCATCTGTTTCGTTTTCGGTGCACCACCCTGTATATATATATATATATATATATATATATATATATATATATATATATAAAATATAAAAATTTTTTAAGCAATTTTTTTTAATTGTAATAATAAATTTTTTCGGCCCAGACAATTATTTTTTTTATTTTTTGGATCATTCTGGACAAAATAATTTTCTTGTAGTTTTTCTGTAAACTTGATCGGTTTCGAGTTATAAATAATTTAAAACCGCGAAATAAGCAAAATTTACCTACGATTTTCAAGGTTCAAAAATACAAGTAAAACATATTATTGTTAAATTTACCAAGGACCTAAATTCAAGTTCAATCCTTGTTCTATCATTTTCCGAGAACTATTTTGGGATTATTTAATTTTAAAATATTGTTTTTTAATCGTTAATGAAGCGCTTCTGACAGGGCGGGCGCTCGGGCTGCGACATGTAGGTATAAGACAGAAAAACAAGATCTAAAATAGTCCACAAATTTTGCTGGTTTAAATTCTCCTTATACATTATATATATTTCCTTTTATCTCAAATATTTATATCATAGAGATAATACTTTTTTAATGAATAGAAGATCCTACAAAACATTTTTGAATAAATTTTATACATTAATTGAAAATCCAGAGTGGAAAAAAATATTAAGGCATATTAGTAACTATATATTTCAATTATTTATATCGTAATATTCTATGAAACAGATCTTTTTTTTATTAATACATATAAAAACTTCACATCTTCCCCTTCGATCAACAAATTTTGGCCAGTAATTTCGTCTATTGGACAACCTTATTTCCGAAGAAACGCTACAATTATTCCGTCGTTTTTTTCTTCTTGGAGGCTTGTTTGTTCTGTGGAGATAAGCAAAACAGAGAGTACTAGTAAGGTCTCTACGAAAATCTGGCTCTAATACTTTTTTAGCTATAACGAAAATATTTACAAAGTTTATTTCTAGGCATGCCCAAAAAAGTCGATGCCACCATTTATTAGATCTTCTGTCCAAACCGTAACATTGCCTTAGTTGGTCGTGATGGTCTACACCTCCCATAGATTCGTTATAATCTTTTATTATTTGGGGTGCTGGGATGTTGCTATTTTTGCCATCACGTTGTTTTCGTTTCAATGTGGTTGATTTACTCCCGTAAAAATTGGAAGCAGTGGTGACTATGCAATTATCCTTCCACTTAAAAAAGGAAATTCCTGTATTAAAAATACGATAGTTAAAGTCACCTCTGGCAAGTTTTTTTATCTTCTAACAAGTTTTTAGGAAGATCCTTTCTATTAGCTCGGATCGTACCACAACCTAAGGTAGTTTCAGCTTTTAGTTTCTCCAGTAGTTTTATAGTGGTGTAAAAGTTATAAAAAAAATAATTTTATTGTTTCCCCAAGTATACTTCTGTCAAAGATAACAAAACTCGTTCACCTAAATTATATTTGGAGTATTTCTCTTGAATTTGTTCGCTTTTCCTTGATATACTTGAAATTTTTCTACATTCATGTCAGAGTCACACCAGAGCTTATACCCTCTTTTTATCGGTTTCAACTGATTATATTGTTTAATAGATGATCGGCCTTTAAATTTTACAATTGATTCACTCGACAAACATTTTTTGACCACAATAATTACCAAATTGAGAATTTAGACAATCCAGCAAAGGTTTAATTTTATATAACCGATCGGTATTATTTTTTGGTATTAGCGAGTTGTCGTTTACATGTAAAAATTTAAAAATGGTCGGAAACCTATTCCTTGGCACACTTTCTGCAACAAATGAAACAGATATATCTTCTTGACTTGACCAATAATTTTGCACTCCAGGAACTATATGGTAGCCCATTAGAAAGTTTATCCCGATTAATGCTAAGAGTTCTTCGTTGAACATATTCAATTGTTTTCCCTTTTGTGTGGTGCAAAGGTTACTCTGATAAGTTATATCTTCTATGCTTTTATCTAAATCTTAACAAAAACATCTAAAGCGGTCTCATATTCTCTAAAATGACTTCCCAAATACAGGCAGCTTCTGTATATTGAGGAATTTCTGTGTTTTTTTTTTTCAATTTACTTCATTTTCTTTCTGGACATTTAGGTCCCATGTAGTTATAAGGCTCATGATCTTGTTGTTCCTAATTAGGTTCCTGAATTTGTCGTTCGTTAGATTGGTCATCAGAAACTAATTTACGGTCTTCATTATTTGCCTCTTCTTTTTGATTTATTTGTAAATTTATTCCAGCAGTAGCAGTAGAAATATCCAGCTCATCATCGACATTTGTTCCAATATCATTATCTAATAGAGACAAAAATCATCAAAATAATCATTTTCCATAAGTTCTAATAATTCGGCATCAGTCATCCACAGCCACTGTGGACAATGTCTGAAATGAAAAAAATATATTACAATTAGGCCCAAGTACCAATGAAACAAATTTTTAGTGACAAAGCATTCAAAACCATTTAAAAACATTAATTAGTTAAACAAAAACCCTACTTAATTTGCCATTTTTTGTAAACAAAGCACTGTAGACGTTATTTCAACAATAAAAAATACACTTTGAATGAAGCACCCTTATAGATAGCCCTGTTGCCCCTGACTACCATAACAATGATACAAACAAATAAACAATTCGCACTGCACATCGCATGACAGTCACTACAGCCAATGCAATAGCGTTGTTCAAGGGTAGACTGGCTAGATGTACTGCTTGGAAATAATCGCTTAAAGCTAGTCAGAGTAGTTTTAATGTAAAATAAATAAAGTACTACTTACGTGTACCGGTGGGACTTACAGGACGACAAATTATAATTTCGGCTGGGATTGAACGGGTTAAAAAACAATAGTTTAATGGTTATTTATCCACCAAGGGTGTTATTAAGATGATTACGCCTGGAGAGCAGCGTAATCAAGAGAGAGCCTCTGGCTTGAGCGATGGATCTTTATCGATGGGCGTAATCATCCACTAACAGCAGTGATACATACAAGATTTTATTTTTCACTTCGCATAATTTAACAACTAAAATTGAGACGTTTTTACTTTTTATTTTATTGCACTTACAAATATTTATCCATATTTGGTATATACATTTTGGTGTTACCGGATGATTATGCTCTTCGAGCAACATTCATCCCTTGGAGCAGAGGCCCTCTGGCTGGATTATGTTGCTCTCTGGGCGTAATATTTTTAATAATATCCTTGGTATATAAAGAACTATTAAACCATTGTTTTTTAATTGATAATGAAGCGCGTATGGCAGGGCGGGCGCTTATTTGTACAATGAGAACTTAAACCAGCAAAAATTTGTGCCCTAGATCTTGTTTCTCGCTCTTATAAACGCCGCAGCCCGAGCGCCCGCCATATCATAAGCGATTCATTAACGACTAAAAAACAAAACAAAATACTTATTGGGAAATGATAAAACATGGTTTGAAGGTATTGAATTTAGTTTCTTGGTCATGGTGATGGTCAAGAACTACAAGAAATTATTTTGTTCCTAATGATCCAAAAAATTCAAAATTGATTTATACAATTTGTAAAAAAAATTGCTTTAAAACATGTGAACAGCTTTTTGCCTGGGCGACGTCTTTCACATTACTATGGGGTGTTTCATGAAAGTGATTATGTAAAAAATCTCATGGGAATATTTTTTTGAACCAACCTGATCTTTTCGCCTTGTCTATTAATGAAAAAACTGTGTCAGGATCCGTTATCGCTCTATGAATTTAACTAGTCCGAGTTCCTTAGTGTTGAGTCACAAAATCGAAAAATCGTAGTAAAGGTACACAGACATGAGTAAATATTCATAATACAAATAACCGTGATTAATGAGGAGCTATAAATGTTCCATATACTTAAGAGTGACTTTCTAATCAACGTTTATCTTTTTATGAATATTTTTCTCGTAATAAGTGATTGGTAATCGGTCATTAATTAGAAACTACGTGACGGAATTCAATAAACTATTTATTTATCAACCAGCACACTTGTAGAATGATTTTTATTTGTTTTATTTAAAAAAGATAACAAAAGATTTATTTTTGAAATGTGTTAAGTGTTTTCTTTACCCAAGAAATAGTCTATCAAATATGCTAATAGGTTTGTTTCTGCAGTGTTTTGCTTACCGTTTGTAAACTATTAACTCTGCGCAGACGTGAAATTAGACTGTTTCCTGACCGTAGTCAAAATTTATGCTGCACGAACGATTTGCTGATTGTCGAAATTAAATTAATCTAACCTAACCTAACGTCTCTAGGGTAAGTAAAAAACTGAAAAATAATTGGGGTTTGCTTAGTAAAAAATTTTTGTAACGCCATCCGTTTTCAAGATACAGGGCATTGAAAAAAAAAATTTTACGCATTTTTTACGATTTTGCCGAAACTACTGGCAACATTGTAATGAAATTTTATAAGAATATGTTTTGGAAGCTGATACATCCCATGAATTTGTTTTTATATCTGATTCTTATAGAGGACGCTAGTTACACGGATCGTACTAAGTATTAGTCAATATAACTTTTTTAAGAGTATAATTATTAATCAAAATTTCAAGTAAACTTAAAAATCATTCAATTTTACACGAAAAAGGTACTCTTGGTAAAACTCGATACTGTGTACCGTTTTCGGAATATTTTGATTTCAAAATTATGAAGTAATAATTGATGCTGGTATAAAATAGTTAGTAATTAAACAAAACTCACAAGAAGACAATTAAATTAATGACTAAGAACATAAAATAAAATTCAATTACAGTAAGTGTTTAAAATGCCCCCCGTTTTCGCGAATACACAAGTCTATTCTTTTTTCTAAAGATTCCATTACCCTTCTAAACGGTAGGGGATCAGCTATGATGTCATTAAATTGACGTTGAATTCTTTCTTCCAATTCTTGGCGTGAGTTTACCTTCGGAGCATAGACTTTTTCCTTAATATACGACCAAACTGCGTAGTCCAAAGGGTTAAAATCGCATGACCGAGGAGGCCAATGAATCGGAGCTTCTGCACCTCTACCAATCCATCGATTCGGAAAATGATTACTCAACCAATTACGACACCTTCTATCAAAGTGTGGTGGAGCTCCATCGTGCATAAAAAATAAAGATCTTCGCTCGTTTAGCGTTAAATCTTCTAATATCTCGAATAAGGAATTGTTTAAAAAATCAAGATACATATCACCATTTAAATTTCCAGGTAGAATATGATAACCTATTAATTTGTTACCTACAGTTGCTGCCCAAACATTAACTTTAAATGAGTGTTGGTAATGTGATACCCTTTTGACTCGTAGATTCTCATCACACCAGTAGTGTGCATTATGGGAGTTAAACATACCTTGTCGCGTAAAGGTGGCCTCGTCCGTAAAAAGAATGGTAATGGTAATTTAGTCCAATAACCAATAAATAATCAGTTTAATATAACTTACTGAAAAATATTTACACTATATACCTATTTATAGGTTAAGACTAAAAAACCTTATTTATTTATACTTAGTACGCATGCGTCAAACTATTAGTTGGAAAATAATCTTCAAATCAGAATGACTATGTGAAAACGGTCGACAAATCTGCAAAAACGTCTGACCAAGGATGGAGTTTGAAATTAAACGTGTACGAACACAATTATTTTACTGCGCAAACTCGTGCGTTGTAAAACCGTTTCCAACTACTACAGAAACAAACCTATTATAGTACAATAACTATCATGCTAACTTTGTACTAACAGCATAAAAGATGAAAAATAATATGTCTAGTTTATCAAGTACTCTTTCACTTCATGAAATAAATCATAAAACTTAAAACGGAATACAGTAGGAAAATTAAAAATAGATTTAGTCCAGTCTGGTTAGACGAAAAAAGGCCTAACCGTACATGGCGAACTGTCCCTGCTTTTATTTTTCCAACCTTTAAGGGGAGGGGAGAGTTACATTAGTAGTGTAATTTAAAATCGCATTTGAATCCCACCGATGCGTTAGCTGCTATCTTAAATTTGAAAATAAAAAAAACTTAACTTTTAGACAAAAATGCTAAGGAATTTGTTTTAATATCTACTACTACACATTACAACTGTCAAACCTGTCCATACAGTTGTGTCGAGTATAGAGATAGCTAACTTAATTGGCCTATAATCTCAGACCGACAAACACAGAAAATTTACATAAAGTGTTGTTTTTTTTTTCACGATCTAAACAACATACTTGGAAAAACTCATGATACCGCAACCAAAAGCAGAACCGAATTAACGACCTCTTTTTATATGTTTTATAAAGGATGAGCCTTTTCTTATTGCATGTTTTATTCACAAAAAGGGGAACACTTTCCGAAGATTTTTCCCACTGATCTATTATCCCCAGTGGACTGCGGATTTCATGCGACAAGTAATCAAAATTAATGTGCCGCTTGACCCTATCAGAGATAACGCATGTACGCTTTGATGGGGAATCTAACAGGTGGTCCAAATAATATCATAGCTCGGACATGTCCGTTGTTATTAAATTTTGTCGTTATATAATTCCAACTTTGGGGGTACAACAAAGGGATAAATACTTAATAGACTTTGTAGATTGTTTTGTGCTGATTTCTCTTTCAGATTAAATTCAGAGAATTACACTATACTATAACTGAACTGAGTTAGGATACAAAGAACTACCACCGTTAATGAAAATCTTTTGTATTGAGCTGACCTACATAAGCGTGCCTACTCCAAAAAGTTTCGGAAGGAACTGCAATTTCCGATTTTTGTTGTCTTATGTCCGTTTTTGTTGGTCATAAAGTCTGTGTCCATTTTTTTTATAAATGCCTCCCAGTAGGTACCCTGTCTCAGCGGCGGCCGGCCAGGTGAAGTAGATGAAGGTGAGGTTCACTAGAAAAATATAATTAAATTGAGACAAATAAATAAAAAATGAAAGCAACATTATTGTATCTAAATTCTGAAATCAATTATTTATTCTCTTTTAATTAATCTAAAAATTAAAAAAGACAACTAGCTTTATTAGCGGTACGTTCAAGTCCTGACCTGTGTCACTAGCCGTGTAGGATTCAGGAATAGGTGAATATCATTTTTGAAATGCGAAATCCATCTGCATAAGCGTTCACGGTTGCCATGGCAACGTGACGTCAGCCTATCCTTAGTGATAGCTAAGAAAACTGGTGAGTGCAGTTCCGTCTAAAAATATATTATTTGCCTTCACCCACTGTTGGATGTGTATTTGGTATTCCTATTTTTTCGAAATTTCTCTCAGCGACAATATTTTGAAATTTAGTCTATTATATAGATATTTTTATATATATTATAGTGTATAGTATAGTATTTATTAGTTTAGTTTAGTCACAGTATTAATTTAATTTGTTTAGTGCACTTTATTAATACATTTCTCTGTGGATTGTTTCGGATTTCGGATATAAAGTGTTCTCGTGGATTTCGTTTGGACAAAAATAATTTTAGACAGACATGAGTCCAATTAATGACTTCTTCTTCTTCTTCTCATGCCTTCTCCAATAACGGAGGTTGACGACCACATTTCTAAAAGTTTCTCTGTCTTTTGCAACGTGGAATAATTCGTCTACAGTCATGTTTGTTGAATCTCGAATATTTCGCAGCCATGATTTCCTCTTTCTACCTATTCCCTTTTTGCCATCGACTTTACCCTGCATGATGACCTGCAGAAGACTATATTAAATGGTGGCTAAATTAATGACTTTGTGTGTAATATATTAGAGACTCCATTTAGGCATTGGAAAAATGAAGATAAAAGGGATGTTCTTTTATATGGTCGACCAACCAGTATTTTAAACATCTGCGTCTGATCCAGAGTGATCGGCTGCAATCAGCATCTGACTCAGAGTGGGCGGCTGAATCGAAACTCACCGACCGGTTTTAGCAGGCGTGGTGTTTTAATCGCCAAAAAAACCCTCAATAAAATGTCAAGGTTCAGAACTAAAATACCCCAGGCAAGCAGAACGAATCGTATCTAGTATAAGTGCCCTATAAAACTGTTTTCAAGTTATTAGAGCCCTAAACTCTATACATTTTTTTTTAAAAAATTTTTAATGAGATTTGGGCGCGAAGAAGGTACCAAAACTCCTTTTGGCTCCGGCAAGCTTTCCTCATCTTCACCACTTTTTTAGGCCACGAGCCGCCGCTGCCCTGTCTTTATTGTTCTGATTAATTCGTGTTTTTTCTTTTCTTGGCAATTATCTTGTATTTCTCTTTCGACTATGTGGTTCTCAATGAGCCTTATCATATAAAAGTTGCTAAATATCTTTGATGAACGAATGTGTTTTTGATTTAAGTTTTTTAATGCTTCGTGAGCTACTTCTTGTAAATTTTGTTGATGGTGATCCATTTTGATATACATAGTACATTGATAAATCCCGCAAATTCTTTAGTTTTATTTCAATGTCTTACTTTTGAATCATTAAAATAATGAACATTTACACGTTTGCTGTAGCTAGATCCAAAATCTTCAAAAGTAATTTCCCTATTTTTTCCGTCTTTTCTTGCCAAAACATGCGTAAGGCAGCTTTTACCTCACCAGATGCATCTTTTCACCGCTTATTTGTACTTCAGATTTCGTTATCTGGGCTATGCAGACGATCTAGTTATAGTGGTTACAGGTAAGCTTGACAATACAATTGCTAGTACCTATTTGGTGTTCGAAAAAAGGACTTTCAGTAACTCCTAATGAATGGAACAATACTAGAATTATTAGAAGAGTTTGATCGATTATATAGACAGGATGTTTTTTAACGAAGATTTATGTCGAGCTCTGAAAGCCTTTCAATAGTCCGCTCTGGAAGCTATCTAACAATAACTTCAGCCCTATTTAGATGCATAGTCTGTCTTCTGCATTTAAATGTTGTGTTTAAATGGAATTAAGCTACAATTGATTGTAATGGTAATTATATTTTCGTTCTCAAAAAAGATTATTTAGAATTTTGTTCAAAAGAATAGTTTTTTGACATAGATTCGGTTATACATTCTTTTCAACAAAATTCAAAATAATCTTTTGTGAAAACAATTTTTGGATTTGAAATCGAAACGTCAAATTGTCAAACGTTGTAGTCAAAAATGTAATTGTCATTAATATAAATTGTGGCTTAATCCCATATTTAACACAATATTTAACTTAGACATGTCAAAATTTCCTAAGAACGTTATCTTCTTCATGTTGGCATTTTTCTTCTCCTGACCCTCTCAACTCACTTATTCCGAGGATTATTTTATTTCGTTGATCAAATTCTATCTAGGTTCCCTGCCATATATAGGTCAAGGACACTGCACATACCTATACGTATAGATGCTTTTTGGATTTTCGACTTTCGGGTAGTTCCTCCTCGCAGAGCCTTAGCATCCTGACTAACAATGGTTTGCCACGGACTGGGACCATCGTGTTTGTGTTTGCCATGACCTTTTGTTCTAGAAAAAAATATTGCAGTGGTTTAGGTTAGGTCAGGCTGATTATGTTAGGTTCTTGGGAGTGCACCAGTTTGGAGCCGGGCGGTACAGATACTGACCTACAAGGGGCTTATAATACGATAATAGAACAAGACTGTTGCGAGAAGCATGCGTCTACAGGGCTGTATCTGCGCTGGCCTTGTGAAATATCACGGGTTGTGTTCCTTTGAATGTGTTACCAGTAAATAGGAGACATCTCTATGAGAGCGAGCATTTGGCTATAGCCATAGGAAAATATCAATGGAAATATGGCAGAAAAAATGAAACAACGGAAGATGTTGCTTAGTGGACTAAAATGCTGATCCGGAGCATTATTTCACACATTTCTGTAGCACAAATTTCTGCTTGGAAGATAGAGAATCATTATCTAAGCTTTCACTAAGGCTTAACCTGGGTTTCCTTCCACATACTCCTGCTCCAACTCCTATACCAGTTTAGAGACGTCTGTAAAACAGTATTGATCTACCATTACGAGATTCGTTTTATTCGACTCCTATTCGCCCCTTCCTGGAAAGAAGCCCTGTTTCCTGTCATTTATTTGCCTTTTTTTATTTTAGTCTTTTATTGAAGTTTAGAACACCATACTCATGCTCCAAATGTAGATCTAACTATAGTGATATATAGCCAGTACATCTGTTTGGGTCCCATATCCTACGATTTTCCTTCGACGCTTAGCTTTGTTGGATATTATTTTCAGATGGGCGTTTCATGTAAGCCGCTTATCTAGTATTACTCCTAGATATTGGGCCTCATTCGCCTCTTTGACAGGTTCTCCATTCAGAGCGGATATCCAGATATTATCTAGGTTCCATCTTCTTGTGAAACTGACTATTACTGTTTTACTAGAATTGACAAAGGGTTTTTCCTTGTCGCACCACCTAGTAATGATATTTAATGTTCATTGGTATGGCTGGATAGAAGATTTTCGTATTTTTCTCTTACCATAATTACTAAATCATCCGCATATGCTTACACCTCTACCCCATATGCGTCAAGGAGCAAGAATAGGTCTTCCACCTATGCTAGTGCATAGCTTTGCTTTGTGCCCTCCAATTATAAAAACTGGCAGGACCCTAGTCTACCTGGCCTTTCGGCATACGACCGTTAGCGCCTTCACTGCCCCTACGAGTCCGACACCAAAATGAGGGTGGCGCGTTGCATACGCATCGCGGGGCTCCCTCCTCCCCTTAGTACCTGTGTTGCGATTACCTCATCCATCCGTTATCCCCTCCCACGAGCGGACAGGTGACACAGGCAGAGGAATTTCCACCTTGCACGTAGACAGGTCGCCGCCGAGGATCTCTTCTCTACCACTCTTAAATCTCCAGGCGGGTACGTGCGGAGACACTGACGCCCCTATTGGTGGTGTAAGGCCAAAAGAGGTGTGTACGAGCTCAGCTCGTTCAACCTCACCTGGTTCTCTTGGAATGAGAGGAGAGTGGTCCTACGAGAGTCTCGGATACTAGGAGTGTAGACAGGTGACCGTGACGCCTAAGCACCTCGAGTGCGTTTCTACAGACCCGACACCTCAAGCGACGGCTCTCCACCTCTCGATTCCTACCCATCAGTCGTCTTTTACGACAGGCAGGGCCTTCTGACCTCGGCCGTATTTCATTTTCTCGGCTGAGTATTTCATTTTCTTCTCGATACGACGAATATCTTAACGGCATTCTCTTATCTGCCATCTAGGGGGGGTGGAAGCGATGGGGGAGTCAAGCAAAAAAACCCAACACAGGCAGTGTTTATACAATTTACATAATTGCGATTATATTGTAAACAAGGCATAATTTTTCTTCTCGAAAATCCGTTTTGCTCCTAAATTGTCTCCAAGAGGTTTTTAGTTTTCGATTTTAATGTTTTTTCGGGTATATGGTCTTCCAAAAAGTCTTCTTCTTCTTTTTCTTTTTATCTCGACATGACTGTCTGTTTTCGTGGTCTTCCTACTGATCATCTTCCTTTTAAGGAACCGTCTCTTGTCGTCTTTACTACTCTATTTGTTGTCATGCGGTATATGATCGTTCAATTCTACTCTTATATTTCTTATCCAGTTGTTGATGTGCTCTACCTTGCATCATATATCTGTACTTCTAGCTCTATCCCATAGTGTTTTACTATTAATTTTTCTAAATGTTTTCATCTCTAATGTTTCTAATATCATTTTTGTCCTCTCTGTGTCAGGTCGCGTTTCTGCGGCTTATGGACGGCCGTAGCTCAGCGGCAAGATACTGGCTTTGTAAGCCATAGCGCACGAGTTCGAATCTTGGCACCAACAACATTTTCATTTCTAAAAATGATATGAGCCGTTCACCGTGCTTCGAAGGGCACGTAAAGCCGTCGGTTCCCCTGGGCTAGTGTGCATCGACAATAGCTACTTGAAACAAGGTTCTTCTTCTTAGAGTGCCATATCCCTACGGAACGTTGGCGACTACCATGCTTAAATATTTTTATACTGATCTCGGTCTTGCGCTACGTGTAGCAATTGGTCCGCTGTCAAACCTGTCCACTGCCGCAAATTCCTCAACCAAGAGAGTTTCTTCCGTCCTATCCATTTCTTTCCTTCGATTTTACCGTTGAGAATTAGCCGAAGGAACTCATTAACAGAACTCAGAAACAAGGTTAAAGATGCAATTGGCGTCCAAACAATCCGAAAGGATCTCCCGGCAAATAAAGCCACACGATAATATTATTATTCTGCCGCGTATGTCATTATTGGTCTGATGACTGCTTTGTAAATTCTGCCTTCCATTTCTTTCCCGATATTTTTATTTCTCCATATTGTTTCATTCAGGCAACAGTGTGTCTCTGTTTGCTCTATTCACTTGATCTTCCACTTCAGTTTCGTGCTTTCCGTAGCTAGATAATGTGATGCTTGTTCACTTGTTCTATAACATCAAATGTTCATTAACATCACTTGTTCTATAATTTGACGTTCCAGCTTCAATTTACATTGGGATTCTTATTTTGTTATCTATGCCTAGCTTTTTTATTGTTGTTCTTTTTAGCATTCGAGACGAAGTTTTTCTGCTTGGCGGAAACATCAGGCAATGTTCAATTTACATCTTAGTAAATTTGCTGTTATAACCATGCATTTTGTCTTTTTTGGGGAAATTAACATGTTAAATTTTCTGGCGGTTATATTAAATTGGTGCAGCATACGTTGTAAATCATCTTCAGTTTGAGAGAGTACATATTGCGTCGTCTACGTAGCAGATTATTTTAAGTTGTTTTTCTTTCATTTAGTATCCTTTTTTAATTATTACTTTGTTTATTATTTCATCCATAATCAGGTTGAATAAAGAGGACTCAGGGAATCTCCCTGTCTTATGCAATTGCCAGCTTCAATAGGATCGGTTAGTTCGTCTTCTACTTTTACTTTTATTGTGTTGTTTGGTAGATATTTCCGATCGTTTTGATTATTCTTATAGGTATCTCTTTTGCGTACAATAAGTGGATAACGTCCTTTAATTTGACCTGGTCAAATGCCTTCTTAAGGTCCACGACACATAGATATGCTGCTTTGTTGTATTCTAATGTTTTCACTTGCACTTGCCTCATTATAAATATAGCCTCGGTGCATGATCTTCCCGACCTAAAACCTTGTTGTTCTTTTGATAGTATTATAATTTCATTCAGTTTATTTGTTATCACTTTGGTTGTTAATTTTAGTGTTGTGTTTAATAAATTAATTCCTCTGTAATTTTCCGGGTCCGATTTGTCTCTCTTTTTGAAGCGAGGTATTAGGATGCTTGATCTCCATTCTTGAGAAATTCTGTTTTGTTCTATTATTTTTTTGAATTAATTTTAATAGTTGTTTGGTCATATCTGGTCCTTTGTACTTTAGGAGTTCGTTTGGTAATCTGTCCACTCCAGATAATTTTATATTTTTTAATGTTTTTTTTCCACGATTTGTTACCTTTTTTTATGTGGATATCGAGTGTATTAAGTTCCACTCATTCGGTATTTCTGCTCCTGTTTGACATTTACTTAACAATTTAGTGATCATCTAGATGTGTGTTACGAAATCGCATAGTAGAAGTTTAATAGCAATATTTCCTGTACCATTTTTAAGCGCTACTTTTCCATTTTTTATACGTTCTAAGATTTTTTGATCTCATATGTAATAATAACGTCTTCTACTATTGTGTCCAGTGTTGTAAACTGTTGTCAATATGTACGCATTGTGGCACCCGCATCTTTTTTTTTTCCTTTTTGCTATTTCTGTTCCCTTCCCGTGCAGTGTAAGTAATAGAATTTGAAAAAAACTTTTAGCATCCAGTTTGCTTAGTATTTTTCTTATTACGATCATTAAGTAAAAGCAAAATTGTACCTAATTAAATAATATTAAGTAACAGAGGTTTAAATAAATCCAAGAGCGATGTACACTACGCCACCGAGAAGGTAAATTGTAACTCGCAGGTCGATTTATTGTCCAAATACCGAAATAAATCTTTGACCGGTTGGACATCTACGACAATAAAACCAACAATAACAATGAATATTTCAAAGAATTTATGTCACCTCGTAAACATTTCAGATTAACTTCACCAATAAAAAAGGAAAAACAATCCATCAACGTATACAGAGAGCTCTATATACATCCTTAATCAGGAAATTTTTCTTCTTGAGGGACAGAACGCTTGCGAAGATGGCTATTCGCTGTAAGTTATTGCTCGAAAAGTTTTTTTAATGAGGATTTATATCTCAAATTCGTAGTTTAATTAAAAAAGTGTACGAAGCAATTTGCGATGTATTTCCACATTTTATTGGTTTCGAAAATGTCTTCGATAGAAAAACCGTAACAAGCAGAAATGTGTACGAGGATTGAACGATAACTACCTGTACGTGTGTACGTATTAAACAATACTTAACAAAAGTTTTTTATTAGTGTGAGTAGAACAAAACTATTGCTACTGCATATGAAATGATTTCATCAAGTTTCCCATACACCTAACAATAGGTTACGCTGAATGTATGTGTCAGTGGTTTACTTTGCTTGTAAACTCTGTAAGGAAAACCGATACTCCTGCAAATTGGTTTGATCCTGCAAATATAGTCGTTTCCATGTTAACAACAGATTGTTATATTCCCATAATTTTCCTTAGATCTAATCGAATTCTTCAGAATTTTTAGTTATTTGGAGGGACCTTAATGTGAAAATACAACAGGTAATACACGCTTTTAATATTAGTGTCTAATGTAGCTTGAAGTGCTGTTTATCTACTAACATAGCCGAGCAGTTATTTATTTATTTATTAAAACTTACAAACACCACCTAGGTAGTAATTACATGTAAGAGTGCTCATTACTTGGTATAAAAATATACACACAAAAAACACAATATACTACAATATACACACAAGTACAAAATAAAAACACAGAAAGTAAAACACATAAAAAAAAGTTTAAAATTCAGTCCATAACTTATCCATTCATAACATTTTTTAATATCCCTTACACTACAGGTAAAGAGGTCTATATCAGAGATCTTTATTAACTCATTACACTGATATTGCATATAGTTTATTATTGCACAAGAATTATATGGACTACAAGAAAATAGGTCATTACTGTTTACCCTTAGGTTGACCTTTGGCACATGAAACCTAATAAAGTTGATCAAACCACATGTCTTATATTTAACATTGTTAATGACATTATGAATAAACACAACACAATGCATGTTTCTTCTTTGCTCTAATGACTGCAAACTAATATTTGAAGCAACTCTTTTAATGGCGTAAGGTGAGTATACACATTGTATTTCTTAAGGTATAAATACCTTAGAAATCTTTTTTGTACCTTTTCTATATGATTAATATGAACTTTGGCCTCAGGAGTCCATACCACTGATGCATATTCCAAGTTTGGTCTGACTAAAGCGTTATATAGTCTAATGGTTGTGTTTATACTAAAGTGTTTGGAATTTCTTATTACAAATCCCAATATTTTGTAGGCTTTATTAACAATATTTATATAGTGTTCATTAAATTTCATGTTAGCCTGTAAGTATATTCCCAGATCTTTACATTTGGTTTTCCTAGATACTACACAATTGTCAATTCTATAATTATTTTGAATGTAGTCGATTTTGCGAGTAAAAGATATGACTCCACACTTCTTAATATTCAAGATCATATTGTTGTCCCTAAACCATTCCACAACTGAGGTCAGGTCCTGCTGTAGTAACTGACAATCATTTGAAGTATGTATAGTCTTAAAAAGCTTAAAATCATCAGCATAGATCAAACTAGAAGAAAATTTAAGAGATTGTGGTAGTGAGTTGACAAAAATTAAGAAAAACAAAGGCCCTAAGTTGCTCCCTTGAGGGAACACCAGATGTAGCCTGAAATTTATCTGATAAACACCTACCAATTTTGACTCGTTGAAACCTTGAATCCACATACGATTTTATAAATGTACAAGCATCATGCGAAAAACCAAACTCATTCAATCTCGATAAAAGAATGCCATGGTCAACCATATCAAAGGCCTTTGAGCAGTCAGTCATTATTAAATCTAATTGGAGTTTATTATTTATTGCCTCACTAGCAAAATTAGACAGAATGCACAGATTACTAGTTGTGGATAATCCACGCAAGAAACCATGTTGTTCTGGAGCAAAATCATTTTCAAAATTTTTCAGTATATTCATATTCAAATATTTTAGCCAGTGAATTAAGGATACTTATAGGACGATAGTCTTCTATATTGTTTCTATTACCTGATTTAAAAACTGGAGTAATGGTAGTTACATCACTTTTTGTTAAATGGTTTATATCCCAGTCTATCCGTGAAAAAATAATCAATTTCACGTACCTTACACAGGTTTTTGAGAATTCTAAAAGGTGTATGAAGAAGGTATACAACTTACTTTGCTTTGTTTTTTTATACATATTGTTTAAATAATTAATATACATAAGTTTTAACGTATTCAGAATAATCCCTCATTACAATTATTAATAAAACACGAAAATATATTCTATCTATTTTCGATATATCTCAACTCAAATAACAAGTGTTTTTTGTCTCGTCCGCTTTCCGTTAAATAGGTAGCTTCTATTGGTATCCAAACACACTTAGATATTATTTTACCGCCAATTCTCCTTTTCTCGATATAAAAAACAATTATTTTTACGATCACAACTGGTCATAACTGTTTTTTGTTGCTCCGCTAATTCGTTACAAAAACAAGTTTTTTGTCTGCCGAGAACTGGGTCAACTACATTTGTTCGTTCTCGGAACTCGTAAAAGGGTCATAAATCTTCTAGTTTTATTGTTTTTAACATTATGCAATTTCTTCGTAATGTATAAAAAAGTTGCTGTTTAGAACCCACCGTTTGGGACATGTAAAGTTCGTTAAAAACGTTAAAATTCGTTACAACCGTTGGAAGATTGGCTGTTGTTTTTCGCTTTAAAAGGTTGAATCAAAGTGCCAAACAGTTTACATTCAAGACTTCGTTCCCGGTGCTCTTATCGGATAGTAGTCACTTCGAGACTCCTCTCTCAGACTTTGTACCCGGCCCTCGTGCCAAATAGTAGTTACACTCAAGACTTCTTTCCCGATTACACGGGCTCTACGTAAACCTTCACATAGCAGAAAAATGGAGACAATTCACAACACATATATTTTCAAAAACCCCTATACAATTCAATACTAATATCAAATTTTATCTTATTTGTTAAACTTAACTATATTCTACTGTAGAATATAGTTATATTCCATATTCCCATTCCTTCTTATTTCTGGCCAGCGTCCTTGCTTCTGTTCGTGTTGTTCCCCTTTTTTCCATAATGTTGCCTAGAGTTCTATCACATGTTTGTCGTGGTCTAACTTTTTTCTTTCTTCTTTGAGTTTTTGCCTGCCTGTTTTGTGATCTCCATTCTCTGACGATGAACCCACCAACTGAGATTTTTTTAGTACCTTATTTAATATTTTTATATTTCTTTGTAGTATTTTCGGCCAATATGACAACGTCGTCGTAGAATGCTCCTTCTGAAAAGTCTACTTTTCGTAAATTTCTATAACCTACATACAATTTTTTCACTTTTACGTTACATTCCTTAATTATCTCATCCATGTATAATATTAGTGTTCTGTTTTGACTGATGACATAATTGATATTGCTGTTGTAAGTTTTTTTGAACTACTCTTCTCTAACTAGCCTTTTCAAGATCTCGACCGGCCAGATCTTTTTTTCCTGTTGCTGATATGTTTCTATTGTTTGTTTGATGGTAAATATATGATCCCATATGCCTATTTATTACAAGTACGTCGATGAAGAAGTATGATGTTAGAAAACTGAAAGACCCCAATGTTAGACTGAAGGTGAGTGAAAACCTCAATAAAAAGGTGCTAAAATGCAGAAATGCGCGAACTATAGAGGAAAGTCTGACCATCACACAATAAACAGTAAGAGAAATAAAAGAACAACACCTGAAGAAAGATACAGAGAAACGGAAAGAAATCGTGGATGACCAATGAAATATTTGACCTTATGGATCAATGAAAAAAAAAACAAAGAAAATCTCCAAGAATATAAGAAAATACATACCATCTTCAGAAGAAAGATAAGAGAAGCCAACGAGAAACGAAAACCAGAACAATGTTAAGAAATAGAGGAGTATCAGAGTCGATATCATACCTTCAATGTTCATCGAAAGGTGAAGGAAATAGCTAGAATGTTCCAAAAATGCAACAGCGGAAAAATAACAGATAATGAAGGTAATCTTTCCATAACCAAAAAAGATAAAAAGAAAGTATGGAAAGAATACTTGGAGAAACTTTTCCACGACCTTAGAAAAAGACAATAATCCACTTTTGAAGAAAATTCAGGTCCCGAAATCCTACCAGAAGAAATAACGGCAGCCGTCGGTCGACATGTGAAGGATGGGAAGGCACCGGGACTTGATAAAATTTCTGCAGAACTTCTGAACTATTAGATGCAGAACAAATAAAAATAATACCTGAAATATTTAATCAAATATACAAATCAGGAAAAATACAAGTGAGAAAAAATACCAGTAGAGTGGCTCAAATCGGAGTTCGTACCATTGCCCAAAAAACCAAGAGCAAAAGTTTGTGAAGACTATAGGATCATAAACCTAATGAGCCATCTGCTGAAGCTGTTTTTAAAAGTCATCCACAAAAGAATTTACCGGAAATGCGAGGAACAAATTGCGCCCAATCAGTTGGATTTGTAAACGCCCTTAGTACGAGGGAAGAGAGAAGCAGGTATTATTTCAGAAATGTAGAGATGTCAACTGTTATGTTTTTGCATGCCTGATTGATTACAAGAAGGCGTCGATAGAGCCAGGCTTGAACAAATGATGGAAGTGCTAAAGAGGGCGGGGATTGACAGGAGAGTCCTAAAAATAATAGCTAACCTGTATTGATATCAATCAGCGGTGCTCCGAGTAGATGGAGAATATACAGATCAGGTCAACATCTTAAGGAGAGTGAGACAGGGGTGCATAATTTCACCACTGATATTCAATCTATACTCGGAGTACATTTTTAAAGAGGCTCTAAAAGATATTGATGAAAGCATCTCAAATCAAGCTCAATAACCTACGGTATGCAGATGATACAATAGTGTTTTCTAATACCATAGAAGGGCTGCAAAACTTAATGAACAAAATAACGGAAACAAGTAGAACATATGGACTGGATATAAACACCAGCAAAACCAAATTAATAATCACCAGCAATCTTGCTAACTTGAGCAAATCTGTATGTGAACCAAAAGAGAATTAAACGTAAAAAAAAACACAGAAGTTAAAACACTTCGCACAGCTTCTGTACGGAGTAGAAACGTGGACATTGAAGACAAAATCTATATCAAAACTTCAGGCTCTTGAGATATGATTATACAGAAGCATCCTGAAGATACCAGGGACAGACAAAGTCACCAATGAAGAAGTACTACGGAGGATGAGAATTGGGCAGGTGACGTCGCCAGATTATCACATAACCGATGGACAAAAGGTATTGTCGAGTGGACACCAAGACAAAAGCACTACGGTGCAGAGGACTCCCACCAACCAGGTGGACTGACGACCTGAAGCGTGTTAGCAATAACGAGATGCAAGCCGCACAAGACAGAGACGGATGAAAAGAGCTAAGGTGAAATATATTTTTATTTTATTCTTTTGTTCAATATTTTTTCGTATGTATCACTTAGTGTTGGTATAGACGTCTTAGATACAGTTTGTATCGTGAGAAAAATTACAAATTTTTAACTTAATTACCACCTAACCTGGTCTAACCACCTTCTGTTGTCTCCGGGTGCTCTGTAGAGGGCTTCGGAGTAAACATCGAGAGCTCCGATACTTAAGTCCATTTTTGGGTTATGGACTTGAAAAATAATTATCTTCTTCGGTGTCTTGCTTTGAAAAAAGCAAGATATTTCTTACACAACAAATTCCTCGTCGAAAATGGTACATCAGGTTGTGGTCTTCCGATGGCTTGTCTTGATAAAGACAAGGTATTATTATTTTCTTACATGACAAAGGATTGTCGAAATAATAACACCAAATTTGTAGTTGAATAATAACTCTCAGCCACAGAGTATGGAAAAATGCAGGAAGCAGCGCCCTAAGAGCACTAAGCTCTCGGAGAGCCCGTGAGGGACTGACCTGGCCGACCTGAAAATCGCCAATATTTATATGTGCCGTTCGAGCGATAAATAGGGATTTCCAGGTCAAGAGCCAATGGGAAAATTCGAGGCGGGGCGATGCGCATCGAAATGCGTACTAGTCCACAGACTATGGCATTCGATGACAATAGGAACGTAATAAAAACAGTCTACGTACAGTGCTCACCAAAATTTGAAAGAATAGAAAAAATTTAACCGCTAGAACATTCTTTAGCTATCATTTTTGTGTTAGATACTATACTGTTTCAGCTTGATTCAGAAGTGAACTTTAAAAGTTCTTTGACAAGTTTGCTTTTTTCAGTTGAATGTTGATGCAATTTCTGAATTTTAGTATTTGTTCGCGTTGCCAAATTTTCTCGTATTTCGGGATTTTAAAGAAGTTCTGAGTATGTTTTATTTGACTTATTAGTTTATGTCAACTTGTTTGAATAAACTTTTAGATAATATCAGACTAGATTATGGTTTAAGTTTATGTCATCGCTAGGGCATATTTTTACCGATATAATATTCCAAAGTATCCGATTTATCATAACGAATAAAACGAAATAAAATTAGTATATTACATAACGACAGTTGTAAGAAGCTTATTACATGCGAGCAAAAAAGTTGCGCGCGAACCGCGTAGCGGCGAGCGTAGTAATTTTACAAGCATGTAGTAAGCTTACAACTCAAGTTGTGTACTATACTTTTTCTACGATTATTTTCATTTATAAAAATAAAATGTATATCAAGTAACTTTTATTTATTTAACAAAATTCGGAAACAATTTTAAATAAACATTTATTTATAATAATTAATTGTAAAATTTTGGCAATTATTTATAACTATACCCTTATCCGAGTTTGGCGGTTGTTCAATAATACGTGGTGAATGGTGAGATGACGTAAACTGTACGGTGTGTTCTTTTTGAACATTGGTATTTTCAGTGTATGTAAAGGTCTGTAAATTACTTTCAATTTAATTTATAATTCTATTGGCTGTTGACGTCTTCGACATATCCTTCGGCCGTTGTTGAAGATTTCCATCATCCATGTCGTTTAAGAGCCATTAAATCACCACCGGCATCCACCAAAATAGTGGCAGAAGTTCTTCTTAAACAGTGACCTGCGTACATTTTGGGATCTGGTAACTTTAAATATTCGGCTATTTGTTTAGGAACACCGCCTATTTCGTTTAATCCTACCACCTGTTTCGTACATTTACCTCTTTGATAATTAAGAAAAAATTGATTTATTTGCGGATCGCTAATCTGTAGTCGAATTTCTATATATTGTTTGCAGATTTTATAGAAATTTCCGGAAATAACGAAACGATCTACATATTTTGGTTTTCGTATCAGGAATTTTAACCAATAACATGGTACTTAAATCATCAATGTCACAAATTTTAAGATTTTTTAACTCTTGTTTCCTACAAGGTCCACATATTCCAATAATTGCAATAACCTTAAAATAAAAGTATTATAAGTAGGCACATTTATGTTATACTTTTAAATAACATACCTTTATTAACAGGTACTGTACATGAGAAGCTCCATTTAAAAAAAGTTTTATTTCATCAGGATGTAAAATTTTAGATTTTTTGTTTTTAAAACCTTCTGATTGCCTTTTTAGATAAGCTCGCAATTTCGGGTTATTTTCAATATTATCATTATTTTTCAAAGTTATAACACTTCTTAGCATAGAATATAATCTTGCCCATAATGAGGATGATTTAAATTTCTTAGCGATTTCTCCAAAATAAGCCAAGAGTACGTTTTCAGAAAATGAATTTACATTATTTGTTGTACGCCAATCCATAAATTGCCGATATACCTTTTCATATCTTCCTCTAGATTTTTTTGGTAATAGGTTCTCGGTAGTGTTCGCAGCTAACTGCATAATATTGGGTGGTGTGCTACTAAATTCATCTTCACTATTCGATGAACTCATTTTGTTTATCTGTATTACCACTATATTTACACTGACAGATTAATAATTTTGAATCTGTCAAAATAACGTCTGTTAATTCGTTTCCATGGTAATTCCACCAACTGACTTACAAGGCTTATGTGATATTACACATTTTTATAGAACTGAAGCGTAATTTTTTTTATTACGTGTTAGTCATTACGTGTCAGTATCTGTTTTGATGTATTTACTTAGTATCCAAATAGTAGGTACTATACAATTTACTAGTAAGAGAGTAGAACAATAATATATCAATAGGGTTTCGTACAGTTCTATTCATTAATTCATAGGTTCGCTTTGTTGTGATTTTCATGTATAGAGACGACATTTCGGCACATATTATTACGTAGAATTATATAAGCACAAAGGGCCATGCTTTACTATAAACTGTTACCGAAATTTTAATAGTGTTAATATTTCGATGATATTGATCAAGTTCACTTTCTTTTTAAAGAATTTTTAGATACGACGTAATAGTTATAACAATTATGTATTAATTGATCATTATTCGCCAAATTGTTCAAGGAGTGTTAAAAAATTGTTATTTATTTTAATAAACACCTTGGCCGTGACCATTAATTCCATTAAGGTGACGTAATTACACAAGCGTTAACCTATAACCAGCTATTATTGTATTATGTAGAGGATATTAGTCATGAATTATCTAAACCGCGAACAATATTGATCTGGTTTTACATCTTAAACTATTATATTAACAATAAAGGATTTTAAACGATTTTGTTAATAAATTCCGTTGACCATTTTGTGTATATAGGTAGTAAATGTATAATTTTAATTAATTAAATATAAAACTTTTATAGTTACTTATAACTGAAATATTAAATAACAATTGTTTTTTTAAACGGTAATCAACGATATCGACATTAATCTAGAATTATATTAGTCTGTCCATGTTTTATAAAATGAGATCTACATAATGTTAAAACCTTTTTTACAAAATATGGAAAAACCATGATTAGTCCAGTTACTGTGGCATTTTCCCTTTATATTTTTTATAACTGCACCGATTTATCTGAAATTTTTACAGTGGGAAGTAAATTACTCAAAAAACATAAGTTATATGCTGCCGATGTGTGCTTCTACCCCTGGGGTGGTTGTCACCCCATCTAGGGGGTTGAACTTTTTACACTCAAAATAACCCCGGTAATTGTTAGAGAATCAAATTTAAAAAAAAAAACGAGCAGTATAAGTAACACTATTTCGATCAGAATTGAAATTAAACGTATATCTTCTACAATTCATTTTTGTTTAGTGTTATTTATAAGTTTTAAAAGTTTAGCCTGTTTAAAATGCGTAGTTTTTGAAAAAATCATGTTTAAATTAAAAAATCTTTTGTTTGTTAATTATCTAAAAATTTACATTTTTTCAAAATAAATCTAAAACTATAAGAGATACGTGAAAAATGGTTCTATACCAAAATGTAGTTTTTTTCTTAACAAAAATTTTGATTTTTTTATTTTTGTTGTAGCTCGAAAAATAATAGAGATATAGCCAATTGAAGTTTGAGATACAGCTGCTGACACACCTGTAATCAGCCCTTTGGCCCTTTACTATTTAAAAAGAAAGAATTCTAACATATTTTAATCTACTTAGTCATGTAGCTTTTCAAATTACCTTCAAAATATTTTTTTAATGGACACTGTAGCTTAAAAATTAACGGAGTTATTCTAAAAAAATTTTGGAGCATGTTATTTATATTTTGGAGCATCGATTTATTTTCTGTATATATAAATGCTTTATTCAAGTATATTCGAAAAACTGGTAACAGACACACTAACACTCACACAAATATGTATATAATACATACATACATATATATATATATATATATATATATATATATATATATATATATATATATATATATATATATATATATAGAGCTTCAGAGAACTAACGAACACAGAGAAGCGACACTCCTTTGAAGTTGCGTGGGCAAGCCGCCAATGAGTGCCAATGACAGAAGTACTTCAGATCTCGAAGACATTTTAGAAGCTGGGAGATACTGTACAATTTTGCTGTATGGCCTTCTCAAAGACACCCACATGAACAAAATGAATAAGGTCGAAGATTATTCATCATTACTTGAACAAATGCGATACGATTTCTTTACTAAAACCACAACTAAAAATAGTGCAGTTAAATTATCATCTCTTGTACCAACTGTAAGTGGCCTGGATTAGCATATCAAAAGAGTTTATTTACAAACTCAGATATGGCTTGGAAACAAAGAGATTGATATAACGGATTGGGGATGGTTCAAGAGTGATGATATTTTACCACCAATAAAAATGAAAAGTTCACCTGCACCAGAAGAACTATTGAAAATGATTTTTTGCAATTCAAAAAGGTTTGCGGCTCAGCGTGTGGCTGTCGTAGACTAGGTCTATTTTGCAATGCTACGTGTGGAACATGCTCTGGCGACAATTGTCAAAACTGTCCTGCAATAGACGAAGAGGTGGAGTTAGAACACGACGAGAATGACGTTTCAGACAATGAATAATTTGATATATTCTAAATAATTTTTATTTTTGTAAATATATTTTGTATACTTTTTAATGTAAAGTATTTTCATGCATAATTTTTTACAATAAAAACATCATGAGTATACTTAATTTTTTTATTTAGACATTTACCAAAGGGGAATTTGTTTCGTGAGCATAGAGGTGGTTTTTAAGGGTTGAAAATAAGCAAACAATCAAAAAATATTTTATTTAAGTTTTTTTATATATAAATGTACATTAAAAACTTTTGAAGTTGTTTAAAAAGATTTTTTTATATATTTTGACATAGGGGGTAGTTTTTAAGGGTTAAAGTGTTGCAATCAACCAAAATTATTTTATATAAGCACAGAATTACATTGTAGATGATATAAATGCACTACAAAAGCGTTTGAACCTGATTTTTTACAATTATTTTTATTAAAAGGGGTGGTTTTTTAAGATTATTTAAGGGTTGAGAATGTACACAATATCCATTATTATAGTTGACAATATTTCAATTACCTAATTTAACACGATTTAAATCCATAAAATGCTTTAATATAAATTTTTTTTATTATTTTCAATAAGGGGTGATTTCACCCCTTAAAAATAAAAAGCTCACCTAGCGCATATATAACTTTTGAAGAGGGAGGTAAGATAAGCCTAATTCCAAATTTTTAGCAAAATCGATTCAGTTATAAAAAATTTAGAGGTATTGACCTCTTTTCCTCCACAGTGACTGGAGTAGATGGTTATAAATTAAAAATACACATTTTTTTAAATATATATTAGCCTGTAAAGGTAGACTGCAGCCAAATATTCGGAACTGTAACAGTATTATACTGCATTTAAGAGATCACCCAAATTTGTCGAATATCTTCTAAAATTAAACATAAATTTCCTAAAATATCAGGATAAATCGTTTTTCCGACTATAGCGCCATCTAAATTATAACAATTCTAAAAAAATGTTCCTAATAAAAGTTACTTTCTGAAGCAAAGCTTCTATACTGGTGTTGTATTTTATTTTTTTCTCTATATGAAATGCTTAGGTGGACGTCACGGAAATACCGTCACAAGATGGCGTCGTCAAACCTAAGCAGGTTTAAATTAAGAACTATCTGAAAAATAACTAAGAAAAAACAGACATTAAATGAAAAGTAAAAAATTTAAAGTCTCTCTGTCAATAAAATATAGTAAACAAACACAAAAATAAGAGATACTATAAAATTACGTCGCAAACACAGAAATTGCTATAAAGTATCATATTTCTGTGACCATTTAGTTGAATCTGCGCCATGCAAAGCGCTATACAATAGTGTTGATTTATGGGATGCACTTGCCCCAAGAATCGTTGACCACCCCTTAGAAGTTGTAGGTGCAGATTTTTTATCCTTACAAATGCGAACACTTCCTATCGAGACAGCGTACATTGCATAGCTTTGTGCCCTCCAAAATAAATTTTGGCAGGACCACGGTCTACCTGGCCTTTCGGCATACGACCGTTAACGCATCCACTGCCCCTACGAGTCCAACACCAAAATAAAGGTGGCACGTTACGTACACAAGGCACGTGTCGTGGGGCTCCACCTCCCCCGTAGTACCTGTGTTGCGATTACCTTACCCATCCGTTATCCCCTGCCACAGGCGGACAGGTGACGCAGGCAGAGGAATTTCCACCTCGCATGTAGACAGGTCGTCGCCGAGGATCTCTCCTCTACCACTCTTAAATCTCCTGGCAGGTACGTGCCGGGACACCGACACCACGATTGGTGGTGTAAGGCCAAAAGAGGTGTGTACAGGCCCAGCTCGTTCAACCTAGCCTAGTTCTCTTGGAATGAGAGTAGAGTCTCGTCTCGGATACTAGGAGTGTAGACCGGTGACCTTGACGCCTAAGCGTCCGTGTGCGTTCCGACAAACGCAACACCTTAAGCGACGGCTCTTCACCTCTTGATTCCTACCCATTAGTCGCCTCTTACGACAGGCAGGGCCTTCTCGCCTCGGCCGTATTTTTATCTCCGCGAGCCGAACGGAGCGAGACAGCGTACTGTAAGCATCTTGAGTGTATCAAAACGTCCCTTTTTTGTGCCTCGGATAGCGCCGCGACGGTCAAATACAACTCTACTCTACTGGCTACAATAATTAATGCACCAATATTTCAAAAGGTAAGTCTATTCTTTGTACAGATAACAGTAATGAGCAAAGCCAGCAAATTTTCGTAATTTATACACAATTAATATGTGCTTTAATTTATTTACAGTTAATTAATTGCATTTTTTCTTTATTACTATTATAAATTCATTTAACCAGCGACCTCTTAGTTTTACACCAAACAAATGTCTTCCCATCCAATTAATAACAATACAGGGTGTCCTCGAAAATAGTACGATCCTTAAAGGGATAGGTAGAATGCACCATTTAGAGCAAAAAAGTCTCATAACACTTTTTTCTAAATTTAACCGCTTGACCAGGGCCGCCGCTAAGGTATTGGCCGCCCGTGTGCAACTTAAAATTTGCCGCCCCCCTTCCAACACTTTAGACATACATACCATTATTTAAAGAAATGTGCAGAAGATGCACAATATAATAATAATAATTTGTATATATATATATATATATATATATATATATATATATATATATATATATATATATATATATATATATAAGCGGGGATCCTACAGCTTCTGCCGCTTCCCGCATTTCGATCGCCATCTTTTTCTATCTCTCCAGGTGTCTTCATCAATGGCTCTGTCTTTCATGGTTTCCATAACACCTTGTATCCAAGACTTGGCTGGTCTTCCTCGTTTCCTTCTATTACTTGGATTGTATTCCATAGCTCTTTTTGGCCATCTGTTGTCGTCCATCCTCTGTACGTGTCCATACCATATTAACTGTCTAGTTTCTATTCTTTCAGAAGTTGTATGTACTCTATCTGTTTTTCTTCTAATTTCAGAATTAGGTATACGTTCTACTCTTGATATACGGCAAGCTCTTCTTAGGTAGTCCATTTCAACCGTGTCAACTTTTTTCTTTCCTTTTACTGTCATTTGCCAACATTCTGCTCCATATGTAAGAATGGGCTCTACAATTACTTTGTAGATAGTCATTTTAGTTTTCATAGTAGCTTTGTTGGACCAAAGTATCGAATTCAGAATTTGAACACTCTTCCTGCCTTGTTGCACTCTATAGTCTATATCTCGTTCCGTTGTTCCTTTACTGCAGATAATACTTCCCAAATATTTGTATTCGTAGCACCTTTTCATTTGTCTAATTTCCAAATCCGGGTCTTCGTCTTCACTGCCTATTCGCATATATTCTGTTTTAGACATATTCATACTCATCCCCCATTTTTCGTATTCATCTTTGAGCTTTCTAAGCATATAATCTGCATCTTCTTCACAGCTTGCAATTAGTACTTGATCATCTGCAAAGAACAGCGTTGTCAGATAATGGTTGTTAAGCTTCAACCCCATTCCCGCACATTTTTGTCTCCACTGGTGCAGTGCTTCTTGGATATATATTTTGAATAGGGTGGGGGAAAGACAACATTCTTGTCTCAAGCCTTTCGTTACTGTAAATACCCTTGAGAAAGTATTTCCTGTTTTTACAGTGCTTTGAGGACATTTATAGATGTTCAGTATTGCTTTTAGATATGTTTTACTAAGGTCCGTTTTCGTCAAGACACTAAATAAGAGTTTTAAAGGAACTGTATCATAAGCCTTCTTCAGATCTATAAATACCAGATGCGTAGGGAGGTTTCGAGCTGTTCGTTTTTCAATTACTTGTTGAAGGGTAAATGTGTTGTCCACGCACGATCTTCCTGCTCTGAAGCCGCTTTGTTCTTCAATTTCTTTATACTCCTCTTCTATTCTTCTTTTCAATATACGACCATATAACCTTCCCAGCGAGCTAGTTACGCTAATGCCTCTATAATTTCCGCATTCTTTTCTGTCTCCCTTTTTATAAATGGGGCTAATGTGGGCCAAATTCCAATCGTCTGGAATCGTTTGGCCTTCAATTAAGCATTTATTAAAAATATTCACTAAGCTTTCCAAAAGAGCATCCGGTCCATGTTTCACCAACTCGATGGGAATGTCTCCAGGCCCGGGTGTTTTTCCATTTTTCATTTGTTTCAATTCTTTTTTCAGTTCTTCTTTGTTTATCTTATGCACCTCTGAGTTTTCTGTCATTGAGATATGGTCAGGTCTTTCCATAAATTCGTGCCTACTTTCTGTTAATAGCGTTTCGTAATATTTTTCCCACTTTTTATTTTGAATCAGGTTTATATTTCCCTCATCTTTTCTTTCTTTTCTAATACTTTTTATGAATTTCCAAGCTTGTGTCACTTTGGTTCCTCCTAAGCATCGGTCCATCTCTTCGCATTTCTCTTCCCACATTTCGTTTTTTCTTTTAGTGACTTCCTTCTTTGCTTCCCTGTTGAGTCTGCTGTAAATTCTGTGGTCTTCTGAGTCTTTCGTGGATAGCCATGTTTGATAAGCTTTTTTTTTGTCTTTAATTAATTTTCCTACTTCTTCGTTCCACCACTCAGGATTTTTTCTTTTGTCAGCTTCTTCTGTGTGATCTGTGTGATGTTTCTCAAGATCCATCATAATGATTAATAATAATTTGTAAATAGATAAATAGTTACTTGAACATTTAGTCTAATCTCGATGATCCAACGTACATATATTATCCTAATGTTTATCCTAATGTATATCCTAATATCCTAATATCTCATCCTAATATCCTAATTTAAACGTTCTTTATCGTAATTTAATAACCATGATCCAACGTCCAGAATATGTATATCCTAATATCCTAATTTAAACGTCCATTTAATTAAAATAAACCGTGAACAGAAACATAAACACATGGTAACATGTGGTAACACCAATTCCAACGGTAACTTAGACATCTTAATTTTTAATAGTATATAATGTAACATATTTGTAAATTTATATCATTTAAAGGGTTTTTACCCATATATTTTAGTGGCTCACAGCATGTGCACTTTGTTACACTGATGATGGAATTTACATTCCGAAAACGTTCTGTATTTGTGTTTATTTATTTAGCGTATGGACTTTCTCAGTACGATAAATATACAAATACAATAATATTTACATATATATTAAATATATTATTTAAACACTAAAGATGACAGAATGAATGACACTAAATATTAATGTCCAATTTACATAGTCAGTCAATTGCTTCTGGGGAACATTCCGCAAAGTCCTGGAGGTTTCCACGCTAGGCACGATTCAAGCAGTCTGAAACACAATGGCTTATGGTCTGTCTAGATTTTCCGCAATCGCACTGTGGACTTTCTGCACGACCCCACCTGAACAGCGAATCAGCACATTTACCATATCCGGTACGTATACGATTAAGCCTTGCCCAAGTGGACCGGGGCAGATTTGATCCGATGAAACCCTGAGTTGGTGTGGATATCTTAATATAGTCCGATTCTACTGTTGGCATCCATCTTGTTGTCCATTGCCTATGTATATCATAGGAATTACCAATTTTTCGGGCAGATCGTATTGGAAGATTTCTAGATCTCAGTCGCTGGCGCTCTTTTGAGATGTCTGGGATATCTTGATGTATTGGTAATTGTACGTTGGCTATAATTTTCTGGTACTCTCTCACTAATGCTGCTGTACGGCGTAGATCTGGTGGAGCAATATTGCTCAGAGTAGGCAGCCATCTCACTGGCGTTGGTTTTATTGTTCCAGTGATTATTCTCATGGTTTGGTTAAGTTGGACATCGATTTTGCTTGTATGTGCACTATTTAGCCATACTGTATTTGTGTTATAGCCCGTTTGGGTGTTTTATTTATACCTTTTACTAAAAATTTTTTTGTGATACATGGTATACAGCCAGCTACAGGAACTTAGTTTCCTAGTGGACTTTAATAAAATGTTACATCTAATATTGGAAGAAGAAAAAAAAAATATAGTTCCTGTACAGTATTAAAAAATTCCACGGACTCAAAACTTATTTTTACTGCATCATTCACCACCAGATTTAAACTATGCGCTGAACAGGGAATAAAAAATGCTCGAGGATATTTGTCTAAGATTTTCTTCTGCAATCCAATGTGTTTACCACGCATATTGGCTCCATTATCTTAACCCTGTCCACGCAAATTATTAATACTTATATTTAATTCATTCAGTTTATTTTCTATAAATTCAAACAGACCTTGTCCAGTTACGTCAGTTACAGGAGAAAAGCCCAAGAAGTGTTCAAATATCTGAACTGGTGTTGAAGTTAAAACACATCTTACTACAATTGTTATTTGTTCTACGTGCGTTATATCTGGGGTACAATCTAATATGATAGAAAAATATTTAGATTCTCGAATTTGTTTTAGGATAACGTCCTGAACAGAGTTTGCCAATAAAACAATCAATTCATTTTGATGTTGCCATCCTAAATAATGTGGTATATTTGTACTCTTGGATTCCACACGAAGAAGATGCTCTAATAAGACAGCGTCAAACTTAGAAATCATTTCAACTAACTGCAAATAATTTCCATTATTTGGTTCAAATAACTTATTGGATGATCCTCTAAAAGCTAAACATTGTTTAGATAAAAATTTTACAATTGATAATAATCTTTCAACAACAGCGCTCCAATGTTTTTTCTACATTTCATATAATTTTAGATGAGCAGAGTCAACTGTTGATCCTTTTTTAACTAAATAATGTGGTATATTTGTACTCTTGGATTCCACACGACGAAGATGCTCTAATAAGACAGCGTCAAACTTAGAAATCATTTCAACTAACTGCAAATAATTTCCATTATTTGGTTCAAATAACTTATTGGATGATCCTCTAAAAGCTAAACATTGTTTAGATAAAAATTTTACAATTGATAATAATCTTTCAACAACAGCGCTCCAATGTTTTTTCTACATTTCATATAATTTTAGATGAGCAGAGTCAACTGTTGATCCTTTTTTAACTAAATAATGTGGTATATTTGTACTCTTGGATTCCACACGACGAAGATGCTCTAATAAGACAGCGTCAAACTTAGAAATCATTTCAACTAACTGCAAATAATTTCCATTATTTGGTTCAAATAACTTATTGGATGATCCTCTAAAAGCTAAACATTATTTAGATAAAAATTTTACAATTGATAATAATCTTTCAACAACAGCGCTCCAATGTTTTTTCTACATTTCATATAATTTTAGATGAGCAGAGTCAACTGTTGATCCTTTTTTAATGCTGTAGATAGTTAACAGTTTTTGAGAATACTTTATATGAGCTGCACTGGATTTATCTAAACGTAGACAATCACAACTTTAGTAAACATATATTTTGGAACAACACCACGAAAATGTTGCTCATTTATGGAAAAGCGCAGTGTAACAGTAATTTAGCTGTCCAAATTTATGTCGGGAATTAATGTATATTGGAATGTCAAAAAACTTTGTTCGTAAAACATTTAGGGAACAACTTCTACTCGTACATTCATACCACTATCAAAGAGTACAACAAGATTTACAACAAGGTGATCTTTCTCTAAAATTTTTTGTAGGTGGTTTCAAGATACTCTCGCCAGAGAACCTAAATCCATCTAAAGTTTTATGTGCAGATGAAGCATGTTTCACGAGAAACTATGTGTATAATTTTTATAATTGCCTACATATAGGGTGACGAGAACCCTTATTTAATACGTAGGACAAATTTTCAATAAAAATTTAGCATAAATTTAAGGGCTGGAATAATTAACAATCGTTTGATATGACCATATGAATTATCCAGAACACTAAATGGAGAAGCCTACTATGATTTCATACAAAATGTTTTGCCGGTATTTCTTGAAGACGTGCCTTTGTATACTCGCATGAAATGTGGTTTCTTTACGAAGGAGCCCCAGCACATTTTACCAGAGCTGTTAAAAATCTGCTTGATACCACTGTTCCTCGTGGTTGGATTGGTAGGTACCATTCTGTGACCACTACGAAGTCTCGAAAACAATGTACTGGATTTTTATTTTTGGGTACATCTAAAATCGTTAGTTTGTGATAACCGAGATAAAATCGAAACAGAAGCTGTTGATTTTAAGTTAAACTTTCATATTTATACTATAAATCAGCACATATTAAATATGGCTTTTTACAAAATAGTAGTCACAGTAAACAAGTGGAAAAGTCCATTATTTACGTGACGAGTGTGTTCGTTATACAAACATATTATATTATATTTTATTATCTAATATATTAAATTAATTAATCTAATATATTAAAAAAAAATGGAAGACATGCGTAACAGATCTGTTTGAGGATAATCGACAAGAACCGGAAGAAATCGACAGCGAAACAGGGCCAGAGGTCATAATAGAGGAAATCGAACAAGCAATACGAAACGCAAAAAACGGAAAAACTGTAGGTCCAGACGAAATACCTGCGGAACTACTGAAATGTCTAGACGATGAAACTCTACCTGTACTTCTGGACCTATTTAATGAAGTATATAAAACTGGAAAAATCCCACAGGAATGGTTGGTGTCCACCTTTGTAGCAATACCAAAAACAGTATATGCCAAAGATTGTTCAGACTATAGGACAATATCACTAATAAGCCATACCCTCAAAATATTTCTAAAGGTGATTCATGGAAGATTATATAGAAAACTAGAAGATGATATGGATGATACTCAGTTTGGGTTCCGCAAGGGACTGGGAACGAGAGAGGCATTGCTTGCTTTTAATGTCCTCTCTCAAAGATGCTTAGATATGAACCTAGATATTTATTCCTGTTTTATCGACTTCGAGAAGGCATTCGACAGGGTCCGACATAAAAAACTAATAGAAGTACTGAGAAACAAAGATATAGACAGACGAGACTTACGAATCATTATCAATATGTATTGGAATCAAAAGTCCAATATAAAGATAGAAGAACAAAAGTCCGAAAATATAGATATAAAGAGAGGAGTAAGACAGGGCTGTATTCTGTCACCATTACTGTTTAACTTGTACAGTGAAGCCATATTCCAGGAAGCGATAGCGGATCTGGGTGATGGAATCTCTGTAAACGGAGGAATAGTAAATAACATAAGATTCGCTGATGACACCGTTATAATGGCAGACACCCTGGAATCGCTACAAGAATTGGTAAATATAATTAACGATTATTGCATTAGATACGGACTAAAAATAAATAACAGAAAAACTAAATTTATGATTGTCTCAAAAACGTAACATGGAAATGAAAGATTAATGATAGAGCAACCCCAATTAGAAAAAGTAGAGACATACAAATATCTGGGAACCTGGGTTGATGACAAAAATGACCAAAGCAGAGAAATCAAAGTCCGAATTGAAACTGCAAGGCAAGCATTTGTGAAATTGAAGACTATGCTTACCAACAGAGACCTTCAGTTGTATCTCAGATTGAGGGCTCTAAGATGTTACATATTTTCTATCTTACTATACGGAATGGAAGCTTGGACATTGAAGAAACAACACATAAGAAAAATAGAAGCGTTCGAAATGTGGTGTTACAGAAGAATATTAAAAATTCAGTGTGTTCAAAGGATTACCAATGCTGATGTACTACGACGTCTAAATAAGGAGTTAGAAATTATGAACAGCATAAAAAGAAGAAAACTACTAGAGTATTTGGGTCGCATAACCGGAGGAGAAAAATATGAGCTGCTGCGAATTATTATTATGCAAGGAAGAATCCAAGGAAGAAGAAGCATAGGAAGAAGACGCATCTCCTGGCTGAGGAACCTTAGAGAATGGTTTAACTGTAGTTCACTACAACTTTTCAGAGCAGCAGCCAACAAAGTGACCATAGCCGTTATGATATCCAACCTCCGATAGGAGATGGAACTTTAAGAAGATCTAATGTATTATATTACAATATACTATACTTTAAAACATATTAAAAACGGGGATTCCCATTAAAGATTTCAAAGTTCATTAGATTTCCACGCCATTATAAAGGGTGGAACTGTAAGGTCGTATTTGGTGTTATTCGATAGATTTCTGAAAAATATTGTATACACTTGTGTGCCAGTTTTTCGATCCGATGTTAAATTCGCGAAATATTCGACCGCCCCGCTTCTTTTAGCACTATGGTTTACTCTTGAGACGCACTATTTGTAACATAAAAAAAATCAACTTTTACAAATTTAGGTATAGTCATGAAAATTAATAGCTTTACTCAACTTCTCTCGTTCTGTAAAACAAAAGACTTTATTGTGATTCAACTCGGTATCGGGACCTGACTCGAAGAGCAAAACATAAATACTGCAGTATGCTTAAATACGGATATATCATGTTACTTAACAGCGGAACTAATAATACACCGACTGGCTTGTTGAACGATATTGTTAGTGGTTCTACGTCTAGGGAGGTCTTTTGTTTTAGACTACGTCCACCTCCGTGAACATATTAGCGGTGGCTGTTTAGGTCAGTTCTGAGCACTATTATTTCAGACTTTTGCGTATTTTAAAAAGCTTTTTTAACCATTGTTGTTGGCTGGATCTACTACATTGTTGTTCTAATTTATTACAAGCATGAAACTCAACAAATTGCTCAATAACTTCCACTACAATCGTACTTAAATCTAGATAAACGTCACAATTTATACGTATACAATCGGTGTGTTTGATAACATCCCAAAAATAAAATTTCTCTTGTTATCAACCATTTTACAACAATAAAATGTGAAACTTTGAATTATTCATATCTATCTGCCCGTCAATAGCTCAACTCCTCCGTTGTTAGAACAGATAGAATGACAAATGAGGTCTGGAATGAGAGCTTATAACCCAAAGAGTTTGGGAGACAGGAAAATGGCCTGAAGATTGGACAAAATCACTATACAGGGTGGTCCGTAAGTAATTGTACAAACAGAAACCGTAGATTCTGCACTTTAAAATATTACGATTTAAGCCAACTTGCTTTAATAAAATGTTGATATTAAGGAAGATACAGGGTGTTAAAGTGGAAATTTAAAATTTTATTTTTCGCTATAACTTTTACATTTGTAAATATTTTTGGCCAAATTTTACAGTTAGATGCTTTTGATTGGGATAAATTATAATTTTATACTTACTTTAATGTAACTAATATAGGGCGCCACATATGCCACATGTGTGGCATAAATTTGCGCTTAACTTTTTTGCTATTTAAGTTAGCTCTATTTGTTTTTAAAAATAATAAAGATACATTATTTTTGAAAATTTCTGAAAATTCAACCGTTTTCAAGATAAATGCATTTTAGAAGTCAGCTGCACAATAATTCTTAGTTTGATATTTGTGCGGTAAAGCACTGAATACCTGTAGATAAGCATAATTCATAGTTTATTCTTATTAAAACAACTCAAAGATGATAATGTAATATCACAAAATGCTGTGTTATATGTGCTAAAAGTCTTATTGGAGAAAAAATATTTCATCTTCTTCTTTAGGTGCCGTGTCCATATTCAGACGTTGGCCGTCATCATGTTTACAATGTCCCTTTGCTATCGCTTCTATAAGTTTCTATAATGGCGTTGTATTACTTTTTCTCTATTGTAAAAGGCTAAAAACGCTAAATATGTGGTTTATGCAAGATGGTACACAACCACATTCTAGAGAGAAGGCAGTTAGAACATACTTAAATACAACTTTTCTGAACGTTGGATTGGTCGTGGTAGTCATATTCCTTGGCATTGTGATGGGATATTGATATATTTATTTAACTCATAAAAAATCCGAAAAGAATACTTACTGTTCATTACGTAAATTGTTTACCCATTTTTATTAGGACAAATAGAAACTAGAGCACAGGTATTGAATAACACATATGTGTCCTGTTTCATAATACTTTTGCTACAAATCTAACCTGAAAGACTCAGCATTTTTTACAAAAACATCATCGTTTTCCTAATAACCGATATTGTTATAAATATAGTAAACACACAAGCAGTTTAGTTCAGCATAATATTAGTTCGTTAGTAAATCATAATAGTCCATTTGTTCGAGTTGTAATTATAGTTACTCGCAAGCTGTAACGTAATCATATAAATAAGTAATGTCATCGATATATTCATCCATTGTACATTATGCCACCACGTAGCCCCGAATTTAATCCGGTTGATTTTGGTGTATGGGGCGCATTAAAACAATGTGTGTCATAAACATTCGCAACCAACTATGGGAAGAAATAAATACTGCAGCAGTTACTGAACCAATGATGTTATTTAATATGATACGATCTTATATGGAATATATTGACAAATGAATTAAAGAAACAAAATGTTTGTAAACAAAATGTTTTGATTATGACTAATTTAACATAAAACGTAAAATGTTTGATGTAAAATCCTATTATTCTGTTATTTTGTCAAATTCTATTAGTAATTATCCTGCTGATATATTTATTTTATTTAATATTTCGTTAACTATTAACTTTAGTTTAAGGTATTTTATACCAAAACTCAGAAGTATTAATGTTTTTGTCTATTTTTTCTTCGTTGTCTGGAGTAATTGCCTTAGATCAGAATTATGCAGCTGATTTTTAAAATGCGAACATCTCAACACTGTTGAGTTTTGAAGTTATTAACAAGTATACCTTTCTTTTGTTAAAATAATGTATCTTTAATATTTTTATCCCAAATACAGGTAACTTAAAGAGCAAAAAACGTTAAGTGCAAATTTATACAATATATGTGGCATAAGTGGCGCCCTCTATCAGTTACATCAAAGTGTGCATCAAATTATAATTTCTCATATATAAAAGTACCCAGTTGTAAATTTTTATACATAAATGTTTACAAACATGAAAGTTATAGCGAAAAATAAAATTTTAATTTTGCACTTTAACACCCTGTATCTTTCTTAATATCAACATTTTGTTAAAGCATTTGGTTTATATCGTAATATTTTAAAGTGTAGAATCTACTGTTTCTTTTTGTACAATTACTTAAAGACCACCCTGTATATCCCCATACATACAAAATGGGTGAATGATTTATGTAACAACTATTGCACAATTGCTCTAATTGCGCACTGCATCAAGATACTTTTGCACATAATTCGAGATGATAAAACCCATTTTGCTTTCTCAAATTGAGGAGGAACCACTAAGTTTCGTCTTCTGGACGTGGTACTAGGAAACAAATCTTAAACGTACGACAGATTATGCAAAAATCCAAAGAATTCAACATCGCAACATATCTGTATTTCTTAGATTATAGTAAAGCTTTCGATTTAGTCAATTATAACTGAGTAAAATGTGGCAGATTTTGTCTGAAATGGAAGTCCCAAATCATCTGATACTGCTAATTAAAAGCCTATACAATATCAATTATGCCAGAGTTAAAATAAGTGGAAAAGTAACCGAAATTTTCAGGATCACTAAGGGCGTGAGGCAAGTCGGCATACTAAGCCCAATTCTATTCAACATTGAACTGAAGATGAACCGAGGTAGATCTCCCATACGATACACGGACCATCGTCTTGGGAACCTATCATTTAAGTTTACTTGTAAATAACTGTTGTTTTTATTTATGAAAAAGGTGATATTAATGGTGTATACAGGTACCACGAGTATACTTTCCAATGCAATAATTGTTAGATTTGGGGCTAGTCATCTAGACAGAATCAGATCAGATTCTCATTTTCGTACCAGTACAACACTAACGGTGTTGAAACAAAGAAAATAATATTTTTAACATTAAATATTTATGTATGTACCTATTCAAACACTGTAATTAAATACTTATACTAAATTGAATCTTTCTTTTTTAGGTAAGTCTTGGGAATATCTTCTTCATTAGTAAGTAAAAGTGTTTAATTACTAATTAAAGTCAATATACATTCGTCTTCTAGATGTACCTATCCGTTACGAATGTTGGCGATCATCATGGCAATCTTTATCTTATCTGCAGCAGCGCGGAAAAGCTGCACAGCTTCTTTCTGGTCTTCGTTTTCCAAATATTTTTCCTTTCAGGATGGCTTGAAGGAGAGCATATCTGGATTCATTTCGCAATATACATAGCTAGGTTATTTTTAAAATTCTCATCTATAACGCTGTTACGTCCACATTTTTCTTTCCATGTTATATTCCAATGATAATGATTTTTATTAATCTTTCTTTCGTTTTCATGCCGTTGTTAAGTAAAGATAGATCTGTAAAATAGCCAAACGTATAGAAAAGAAAGCAAAAGATTTTATTCAAATTAGATTTATCCAAGAAGAAAATGATAGAATTTTTTGAGAACGATTTCCGAAGTGGAAATTGAAACGTCAATAAACTTATTTTAACCTTTAATTGTGGCTTATTCCGGTTAAAATAGTAATAAATAGAATACTAATTCACGAAAAGTATGTCAAAAAGCGATGTACTTCTGCAGTTTGTTAAACGAAGAACTTGACAGAAAATTGTTTATTCTTACCAATCAGTAACAGCAATGGTTACCAAAATAACAAACTAGGAAGATGTTCAAGCACTCTAAAAAATAAAGAAAATTAAAGCAATTTGTACTTCAGATCTGTACATTAATTTGTCTTTAAAAATGGGACTCCCTAATATCTGTATTAAGTGAAATAGGCTAAATCAAAATTTTTCCAAAATGAGCCGTGAATCGTCAAGAAATAAGATTATCAAATACTTCAATAAAACAAATTGGAGGAAAAAGACAGTTAAGATTTGATTTCACGTCCAGTGCGTCTGTGTATCCGCCTTATACGTATTTCGCCCTAATAGGGCTCTTCAGAGACGGATATTCACAGTCGCTCTGAACGTGAAAATAAATCTTTTCTGTCTTAGGAAGCAACTCTAACATGGCTTCGACTGTGAATAGCCCATTAGGGCGAAATACGTATAAGGCGGATACACACATGCACTGTATGTGAAATTAAATCTTAACTGTCTTTTTCCTTTTATTCCGATATACTCTGTACGAGTACAAGAAACCAATTCGTTAAGGATTTTTGCTTAGTTGAGGAGATATGTTGTGGAATGCAATTTTTAGATTCCCCATGTCTTTAATAACATCTTTATCAACGTCTGTTTTGCCTTGCAATTCTTAGAAGGCACAGGTTAAAGCAAAAATCTGAATTTGGTTTCGAAAATTAGCTTACGGATTTTAAAACAAATTGGGTGTTCTCTATTTCTCTAGTTATAAATCTCCGCCAGAAATTGGAAGCTCAGAATCAGAATCGGAGCCAAAACTCTTTTGGAAGAGTTTTTAATTAATTATCTAAACAAATAATTAAAAATAACGTTGTTATCTACCTATTTTCATATCGTTAGATAAATTTCGTAGACAATTTCAATTTTCGATGTAGACAATACTTTAAGTTCCCGTTATGAAACGCCACTGATAAATCTAGAGAATTAAGAATTCACATATTTTGTAATGACCAAATTTTAATTTACTAAAATGCATCGTGAATACGTATGTGGTTACAACTGGCTCACTTATCCCATTAGTGCCCAGATTATTTTTTTGCAGTTTTTAATGTGATGCTAATATTTTTTTCGGAGCAGTTTTATTAAAAAACATAAAAATAAATAAATTTATGCATTCTGATTTATAAATCACTCAGTATATGATGTTACATATATGTAACGCTAGGAGCTAATGGGTGCAAAAAATACAAAATATATATCTAGACAGTTCTATTTATTTACAAACTGAAAATAATGAAAAAGAAATTTAAACATTTTGGTTTGTGTGACAGGTAACGAAATAATTGATACAGAGACCTAAGTTACATTTTTTACACATCCTGCGTGTTGAACTTTTGCAAAATCTTCGAGCACAATGTCTTCTTTTGTCCTTTGGAATTTTATCCACTAGATGTTCCATCCTATCATATCTAATTTCAGCGGCTACTCTTTGCGCATTAGAAGATGGAGATGGAGTCCTGCCAGTGTCTTTGGGAGATGACGAATATTTCTTTAAATAAACTTGCACGATAGCCCTTCGAAAGTCTATTTGGGACATCTTAGAGTTGTTTGATTTTCGATACAAACACCACGTCTGATTGACAGAAATATCAAAAAACCATGTAAACAATGCCCAGTACCATTTTCTGTTTCTAATTGGAATCCTGTACTGTCCAATATTCTGATCCATTCGATCAGTACCACCCATTGTTTGGTTATACTCTGCAAGTACTGCTGGTCTGCTAACTTGTATGTGTTTTTTTTCCTTTTGCGAATAACGTCTAACATTTGTTATTGGATTGATGCCATATCTATTTGAAGCAATGTAAACTATGGAAGTATCGACCCATTTAGCTACTAGTACAGCATCCGTCTTACCAATAGAACTTTCATGGTATCCCCTTTTTTTTCTGAATATTTTTTTTTGATAATAAAGGACAGCTCCTAGGTAAACGGTTTTCCCTTATAGTCCCCGTGCTTTTATATCCTTCTAAACGTAAATAAACTGAAGGTAGTAAATAAATTGTCAAAGTGAAATAAGAATAACTCGACTAACATCGACCGAACTCTTCAGAGGTGCCGTAAACAAAGTCAAAATAGCCTTGTTAATAGCCAACGTCCGAAACGGATAGGGCAAAGGAAGAAGAAGAAGAAATAAGAATGGAGAGAATTTCAGAATATCAGATAGTTCTTCTATGATTTTCACCAGTGGTGCTATCGCCTTTCCAAAGTTTCTTTCAATGTCAATATCAGGAGTTCCAGATTTTCCTTGATAAATCTCGAAATCAATTAAATAGCCCATCACTATATTTAGGCTCAAGACTTTATAACCAAATCGTATGGGTTTGGCTCTTAAAAATTGCTTGCAGCTATGTTTACCGCAGTATTTGACCATAGTTTCGTCGAAAGCCAGATCTTTTTCAGGAACAAAATACTTTCTGAATCTGTTCTTCACTTTATTTATAAATGGCCGTATTTTCCAGAGCTTACCACCCTTTTCAATATCTGCGTTAGAATTCAAGTGAATAAGTCTCAAAATTTGCTCAAATCTGTTGAGTCTCATAGCATTATATTGTTCATTTCTAGTGTCAAGACTTTGCTCCCAATACATACGCTTGCTGGGAATACTATTATACTAAGAATCAATATAGCCATGAAACACGTCATTTCTTCTGGCGAGACTCCTGGGTCGGGTAGTTTCTTCAAAGTAGCATATTGGTTTGTTTTCTGTACCAGGAATAAAATGATTTCTTCATCTCTGAACATTTCGAATATATCAACACTTTGATTTGTTTTCAAACAGTGAATAATCTGACTCACGAAATTGTTTCTCGTTATTAAAGTTCAGAAACTTTCGTATATACCATATGAACAGGCGTAATATCGATAACATTTGCCAAAGAAATGTTACCTTTTGTCGATTCTGACTGTTGAATAGGAATTTCTTCTCCTAGTATAATTCCATCAGCAGTTCTAACTTCTGCATCGGCAAGTAGCTGACGTTTGCTCAATTTGTCGAAATCTCCGCCCTCGTTCTTATTTCCGGAATCCTCATCCGTCAGAGTAGCCGGATCCGGTGGCGCTATAGAAATTGCCTCTATACAGTCATCTATTTCGTTGTATTCTGCAAAGGCTATATCAATAGCTTCTTGAACAGTTAGGCCTCCTTGAAGAACTGCAGCAAGGCCTCTGAAATAAAAAAAAAACAACTTAGAGGTACATACTACATTTTTAAATTTCAAATTTTTAAATTTTAAAGTTCTATAAACACTCTGTATACTAATACTTCGAAAAATGTTACTAAAAATACGATACAATGAAAACAAAACATATGATATATTGGTACAAAATAACTGGAGACTAATCTTACATTACATCCTAGCGTTACAAATATGTAACAGTCAATTTCGTAACCGAACAACTTTTTTATTTGGAAAAATATTAAAGCTGTTTTACACAAAAAATATGTATTTATATTTTCTTATACTATTTGTTTTCCAATATTAACTTTATTATACAAAATAAGATTTATATACTTACCCTTTATCAACGAAGTCCATTATTTGAAGCTTTATTTCTTTCGTTATATTTTATTCAGGCACAGATTCAAAACAAAGTTCTAATAAAATCGCACATTTAAGTACAACGATGTAAACAATAGCACCTTCTGACAAGAACTGATCTGTTTTCAGTAGTACTATCCCTAGGACATTGATAACAGACGAGATAATTTCATGACAATCGAAAGCTCGTTCCTTGGTAACAGCACGAAGCCGAAGGCTGAGTGCTGTTACCAAGCAACGAGCTTGAGAAATTTGTCATGAAATTATGAGGCATTCATCAATGTCCGAGGGATATTCGGCGGATAATTTTTCTAAAAAAAAAAAATCATAACGAAACATTTATTTATTAAAAGTACAGTTAGTGAAAGTACAATTATTAAAATTTAAGTTAACATTAGATTCGTTGCTGTTCTCTACTATAGATGAAGTTGTCAAACTCGATCGTGTTGTTATAGGGATTGAAAATTGCACTGAATGCAATTATCAGTCTAATGTTGACATGATTCTGTGAAATTGTTCCACATGACACAAAATGACGAAATTTGAATGGTTGTTAGAACAGTCGAAAAATTATCAACTGAAAATTTGCGACGTAGGCGATAGAGGATCTATTTAGATGGCACTAATTTGCCGTTACATAATCGTAATGCTAGGAACTAATGGGAGTAATTACCTAGTAAAATATACGAAGAGCTATTAAAATGTTGTGAACCGATATTATTTTGATTTTCTTATTAATAAACGACATATTTGATTTGTACCTCATATAAGTAGATCAAATTACATTTATGTGTCACCCTCTGCAATTTCTCGTACTATAGAGACGAATTATTTCGTTTGAACATTGAAGTCAAACACATGCCAATTCTGAAATAATTTAGAATGGTATCCACACTGATATTTATTGCCAATTAAATTTTGTTTTAAATAATAGTAAAACAAATTTTAACAAATTTCCTTTTAAATACTTATAATATATTCGAAGAAGAGAATATTTACTAAACACTCCTCCCATACAAACAAATATTAGCGGTGTAGTTCAAACGACTCATCTAATTCTCAGCACGATTAGCTAGTGACAGACAAATTACTTGATGACGGTTGAACACGTTAATAAACAAACTTATTAACATTTTTACTTTAGTACGGCAGATATGTCAACAGGTTATGTTCATTATACTTTTTAAATTGTTTTTGTTAAAAAAATTGGTTTTGTACAAAATGTGTAATAATTACTTTTGGCAAAGCCTCCTCGTCCAAAAATTGCTCGGAAATGTTTTGTTTTACAACTTTTTGCAGCTTTTAGGTAGATTATAATGCTTTATTCACCATGCTGATTATTAATTTAGCGCTCATTTGACGTACAGGCAAAATTTGGAAGTTTTTGTTTTAATAGTATTCGCTTAGGTATATTAAAATTCTGTGTTTTTGTTATGAGTTAAAAACACCGCGTAGGTGCTGTTTAACTCATTATCAAAAAACAATTGTTTCTCTTTTCGTGCATTTTTTAACAAAGAGGCAATCTCCCTTTTGATACTTTATATATTTATATAATATTTTAAAAGTTTTAACGTCATTCCGTTTCTCTGTTTTCAAAAAAGGTTTTCTACACGATTCTTTTGCTATTACGATCTTTACAGAGACTACTCTTCATGTAATGGCTTTGACAGTGAATATTGAAATTGATCCAAAGTTTGAAGTTTTTCATCTACAGTCAAGTGGATCTAAAGAATTACCAACAAAAAATATGTTTTTGTTGGTATTTCGGGTTTGTATCCGCGTTGAATAATTTTTGGTTATTAATAATGGTTTAAAGGAACCAAAATTAGGATTAATAGAAAGATTTAAGACGATTTAAGATTTGTTTCCATTAATCACATATGTATGAGGCACCATTTTAAAGTACGGAAAATAGCCCTTCTTTTATTTAGTAATGTGTACAAAGTTATAATAAGAAATTAAAATAGTTGTAAAAGATAGCAAAAAAACTAAGTTTCAAGACGATACAAGATGTTGGATTCGAGATTTTCGAAAATTTCGAATCTCAAAAAATTCTAGAAATTGTTTTATTCTTTTTCTTTTATATTTATTATTTATATTTATAAACTTCTTCTTTTATATTTATAAACTTATATAATACTGATAATCCTTAGATAATACTATATAATACTGATAGAATATTAAATTGAGTGATATATGAATCTATTGTTATGTTTTTATTATTAATCTAATTTATTGTTTTTATTTATTATTAAAGGTTCTATTTATAACACTTACAAATTTATTAAAGTCTTTATTACTAATAATTATATAATTTATCTACATTTATTATAATACGTGCGTTACATTTTAAAACGCGACGCGATGTTCAAAAACTAACTGTTCTTCAAAAACTTTCGTGTTTATATATAAAATATAGTTATTCGAGAAGCGGCATTTCACCTTCCAGAACTTCTCCGATCGTCGTGGAGCCAAACAGGTCTTTTACCGTAGGCGACTAGACATTTCTGCCGACAGGTATATGATCTGGAAAATACTTGAATGAGAAAGTATATTAGTAATAAATATGTTTACAGTTTTGAGTCATACGACACGTCATTATCTATCGTAACACTATTATTATTCACTCTTTAACAACACTTTATTGTGCCAATGACAAATAAAAAAATGCGTGATGCATGATAATCATAATATATAGTATCAATTGTTCGCGAAAATAAGTTTTTAGATATGTCACACATGTGTGGCGAAACAACTAACGAAAGTAGATAATAAAAAGCTTCTCGTTCACCAATACTTAATGAAGACCACGTTGCTCAAGGCAGGATCTTCATTGGGGGTGAGTAAGGATATAGATGATAGAATAGTGTAGATAACAGTTTGATAAAAGAAACACGGAATACAGCTAAACTGTAAAACAAAGTGGCCACCAATGAGTTTATCCTGAAAATCATGAACGAACTCAAGATTAAATAAACTAAACAAACTTTTCTCTCAAAAACATCAGAAAAACATGTCAGAAAACATGTTAAAGAATGATCAGAGAAGATCATAAAAATCGACATATTTACCCATAAGCTGTAAAAAGGGTTACATTTTCAATAAAATGCTTAAAAGATTTATATCGTTTTTACAAAAATAAAATAATACGTCACAATAAAAAAAATTTTAGCAAAGTTGGGTGATAGAGATTATGCTAAAAAGAACGTTTAGCATACTATAGAACAGTGTTTTTCAACCTGTGGATCTCGACTACTACGGTGTTGCGAAGCCTTACTCGGGCGTTGCCGGTTGAAAGAAAAAGTTTTTCAAAAAAACACAATTTTAGTGGGAAGGATGTGCTTGTTTATATTTCAGAAGTTTATCAAATTGTGGTGCTATTTCCCTTTTTAGTTGTAATGTCTACCATTAAAGAAAGTGTCAGTTCGCACAAGTATGAAGTATCGACTTGCACTAATAATCTATAAGCTTTTCTTTAAAACTCAGGATATTCGCGTTTTCTTTTCATCCAAAATACGTCGACACTTTGCAAATAAAATTCCATTTAAAGCATGACATCAACAACTAAATCTAAAAGACATTCTTTTATTTTTATGGTGACGTCAGCTAGATCTGTTGGTTTGCCCAAAAAAGGTTTAAAATTCATCTACGCCCATTGTCAGCTTAAGAGTGCAAGTTTGGAAAGTATGTCAAAAGTTGCTCTTGTAAATTATGCAAGCTCTGTATCATACATGGAATGAGCCGATACTGCAAAACTTGGGTCTGTTAAATTATCTGTACAATCTTCTGAACACATAGAAAAGACTCAAACATTTTGTTTTGCTGAACGCAGTTTTGCATGAAATGCTTTTAGCTGTTAAGATATTTTTTTATATATATTCAGGGTTTCTACAGTATTCACTGCCTTCCCTCGCTCAACCGTTTCGATCTCTCTCTGTTGTCCCATTCTCCATCGTTTAGGCCTCTCTTACTCATGGCGTCGTCTACTTCGTTCCTCCAGGATCTTCGAAGTCGTCCTCTTTCCTCCGTCCTATGGGGTTCCATTCGGTTATTCTCTTTATTCATCTGCTATCGCTAGTTCTTCTTACATGTCCATACCACTTTAGTCTTTTTTGTTCTATATATGTTAGTATGTCTGTTTGTATTGATGTTCTTTGCTTTATTTGGTCATTACTTCTTCTATCCATTCTTGTTACTCTGCAGCATCTTCGCAGGCATTCCATCTCTGTTGCTACTATCTTACTGCTGTTTTTCTTGTTTATGATCCAATTTTCAGCCCCATATGTCATACTACTTTGCACTAATGTTTTATAAATCTGTGTTTTTGTCTTCATATTTAGGTGTCTATCCCACCATACTGAGTTAAGTTGTCGGATTGCTGTTTTTGTTTGTCCTAATCTTTGTGTAATTTCTTCCTCTGCTGTTGCCTTTTTCGTGATTATAAACCCCAAGTATTTGAATTTATCCTTTCCTTTGATTGTTACGTTGTCATCAATCTGTAGATCTTCTATGTCTTCTTTACTTGTAGATAAAATATTTTCTTCTCTTCTTTAAAGGTTCTTGTTCAATTTGTTAAGGTGATTAAAAATATCTGCCAAAAATGCTAATTTCAAGAGCCAAACAAGGTCAAAATAACAATAAGCATATTCAGATTTTGCATCTTGTAAGAACACTAGCAATTCAGCTTTCAGTTCCAGTAATCTTGTCAATATCTTTTCTTTGGATAGCCCATATGTTTACAAACGATTCTGAACAACCGGGTTTGCAAAGCTTTATATTTGGTATATTTTTCAATTTTTATTACCTCCTTGAGCACGGCATTTAAATCAGAAGGTACTACCTTAGCAGCTAGAGCCTATCGATGAAGAAAACAGTGTGTCCAGTCATAGCTTTAGGTCCTTCGCTATAAATAGCGATACATTTTTTCCAATTAACATTGTGGTCGCAAGTTCTTTTTCAAAACATATCGTATAAACACTGGCGAGCAGTGTTTGCAAAATAGGAGTTCTTGAAGTACTATTGTCAGAAAGTCGTATATTTTTTTATTTGTTTGCCTCCTGCTTACTGACCATAATTTCATCCATATTAAAAGCTGCTGGCAAAATAAGATTTTCGGTAATTGTATGTGGTTTCCCTGCTTAAGCAGCTCGATATCAGGCTTTGTAGCTAGCTAATAATGTTGACTCGTTGACACTGAATGCCTGAAAATAAACCAACCAATATAAAAGTGAATAGTGAATAGTCAATAAAATTAAAGACGCGGAACCTTTTTACACTGAAGTTCAGTATAATTAAAAGTTGTATGCCAACAATAAAGAAATAAACATCATAAAACATCAACAGTAAAAATAGCAACATTAGAATAGAGTGGTCTTGACAGTCTAAACATTGATAATCAAGATGTTCAAATAATATCAATATTATACTATAACCTGTATTTCAAATAACTGTCGTGGTAATGTCTATTTTTTTTTTTCGAGATTGATTCACCACCACCGCTAGTGACACTCATACCAGATATTCAAGGCTGTGATCTTCTTATCCATTTTACAAACGTGCGGAGCAATCGAAAAAACAAAACAATGACGTTCGTATTCATCGGTGACTGCGCTTAACTACCACGTCTTCTTTGTTCTATTTATTGGCTTGCATACTCGTGCATCTGCTAGCGCATTTGGTAGTGTTGCAGCTCGTCTTGCTCTAAGCAATACTGAAACACTAAAAACTTATTTTTCACAAAAAAAATTAAACTTCAATAATTTCACTAAACAAACACAATAAAGAGCTTTGTTTTTACAGACTTTAACTAAAAAATTACTTTTTTTTATAAGGATGCTTAAGATAGTTTAAAATAAACTTAATATTCTTTGCACAAACTAGTTCGGTGGCATGGCCGCCATGGAATCCTCATGACCGCCAAGCCTCGAATCCCTGCGCCTAACCAAGTGAGATTGAGATAGTGAGATGAAAATTGAAATAAAAGAACATCGCGGGTGGCGGCAGGTGGCGCGCGTGGGGCAGTTACTGTCGCCGCAACGACTAAGCGGTGTGGCAACGTCGCCGCGCCGACGCAGTTTGACCTTCGTGAATAACAGATAACTGTACCAAACGGGAATAAAACATTACCTAACGTATTTAGTCTTTTAATTAAATTATTTTGATGATATTTCAAATGGAGTGGTGGAGTATTTCAACCTGTAAAGGGATCGCGAAATTAAAAAAATGGAAAAACATAGTAGTTACACACTGTACTATATCACTGATAGTCACAAACACCATCTAGAGATCACCACCACTGACTCTAACACCATGCCACTTATTTATTATATTATGGAAGGAACCATTGCAATGAATCATTGCAGACAGGAAACCATATTTTCCAGATTCTAAATAGCCTATTGGCAACATTTCTTACATGTTCACTATTATATCTATTTTGTTAAGAGCATAAAATCGTAAAGAAAGGAGGAGTTTAAGGAAGGCCTATGTCCAGCAGTGGACGTTATAAATGAAGGCTGCATGATGATGATGATGAGTATAGTATAGTACACTGAATGGTTACTATATGTAAAATGTCATTAATAAAATAAATTTTATTGTATGTAATAAGTTGTATATAAATATTATATTCATTTCATTTTCTTTTACCAGAACAAACTCAAATTCACTTAGTGAATATACAATATATGAAATTAAATAATTTACTTTTCAAGTGATTGGAATTAAATTTGAAATTTTAAAAATTGTTTGAGGTTCACTGATCATCGCCTAATTAGTAACCGGTCTTTATACATGGTCATTCCTTTAGCAAAATAACCATTAATATTATTAATTCATAAAAAAATTATTCTTGTGCAGTTTGATATCTTAGCGTTTATCGTCCCGACTAACCATCGCATCGTGTATCGCACGCAATAGTCTCACAGATGTACGTATTTGTGTTGACAGTCTGTCGCTCATTAACAGAATCATTTGGTCATCAATGGTTTTTCAGTCAAGGATGATGCCGATCCGTGCTAATGACTAATTAGAAAAACAAATTGATTTAATTTTTAATTACGTGATATTACAGCGACTAAATTAGCAATAATTGTTCGAACGGTAAAGTCTAGTGTTCTCATTTATTTAAAGAATTGTATAATTTTGCAATTACCTATTTAGAATGCGTCTATTACAGGTTGATAACTCTTTGTCCTTGTCGGTTATTGTTTTGATTGTCATTTATTATTTACTGATGTATTTTTTACTTCTGTACAAGAAGTTAGGTCCTATTAGGGCCCAAAGCTTTATTATTTTTTAAGGTTTAAGATCCTCATGAGTATTTTATATATCTTTTTATTATTTTTCCCTTTCTCTCACTCTCTTTGTCTCACTTTATCGCTTTACCTCCGCCTCTTTCCTTGTCTGTTCCCATATCTCTCGCCCTCCTCACTCTGGTAACATGATTACATGCAGTAGTTAATAGTTTATTCCTCCTAATTACTTGGTTATACTTATCGATGGACCCTTTAAACGAGGCGCCCTATAGAAAAGCAAGAGTCTGGTAGACCCTTATGAAAATGAGCATTCTGAATTGTTATTATTTGCATGCATTGTTGTTGAATATTTGCATATTTACAATTTACATATTTATATTATACAATATATAAATAAACCCAGTTTCATACAGAACTTGTGTGTCGCATGGACTACGTGAGGGTTGAATTTTTTTAACATATTTTTATAGCACAAATTACAATTATAAAAACTTTAAAGTAGTAACATGCAAACTGTTACAATTTTTACTTTTTTACTTATTTTTACTTAAATCATTTCGCGGTCTTGTTAGCTACTGTTTGGTTCTCGGCTTAGACTAGGCGCATACACATCGAATTTGGACGGTCGATAAAAGTTCGATCGAACTTTTATCGATATGCTTTGCACACACACTACACGACATTTATTCGATTACGTTTGTTAATCCACCAAGTGTTTGTTAGATGGTGTTTGGAAAAGTATCAAGACTGATTTAAATATTTTATTTTTAATATGCAGAATATGACCTTATTTAGTTTTAAATCTTTTATTCAATCATAGTATATTAGCTAAGTATAATATAGCTTTAGTTCATCTTTTAAATTCTCGAACTCAAATTGGCTGATTAATTATTGTCAAGTTCTGATAATTCACTTGTCTGAAAAACAACATGTTTTTGGGAAACATTTATCAACCCAAACACTTCAGAGTCCTTAAGGAAACGTACCCGTTCTTTGTATAGAAAGCTTAAAATGTCATTTTAAGCTTAATTTACTGCTATTCACGGAGGTCCTAAGAACAGAAGAACCACCCCAATGAATTCGCATACATACGTATTTTGTTTCGTATTATCGGCTACTCTACAACAACCTCTCATCGTGGACAGAAGCAAAAACCAGCATCGGGTGTGCATCCCATTTTTACCCTTAGACCTTAGACTCCGAGCGAGGCCCAACCACAGACAAAAGGTAAGTGAATCTCCTATAGAATTGACAATAAGATATTAAATCTGCCAATTGTTATTTGAATTGCATTTTATTTTACATATCTATTTATTATTTAAAAATTTGCTATTTTTCGCTAATTTACTTACAAACAAATTATTTCATTTTTTCGTTATTATTATTTATCGATTATCATTTAACCAGCGACCTCATTAAGTTTTATACAAAACAGATGGAGTACACAAAATTAAAATGAACAACACAGAACTACGTAGCAACAGGTACGTTGATAAGTGTCCAGAAAACTCAACTGGTCCTCTGGTCGGTCGTCACGACATCCATGCCGTGCTGTTTGGCGATCGAAGCGTATGAACGCTCGTATTGTGTCTTCGCGTGACTAGAGGAATTTATCGAACTTTTATCGACCGTCCAAATTCTATGTGTGTGCACCTAGCGTTAGGGACGAAACCTTGTACCTAGAGAGGGCCACTCTTTTGTAGTCCATGAATATTTTTGGGACGAATGTAGAGTAGCGTAATAAATTAGAGCAATTTTATTGTGTGTGCATCGCTGTTTCGAGATTCAATAATTTAGATATGGTTTCAAGAAATTTGATACTTTAAAAGCGGTTTTGTGCTTTTATTGTCGGATAATTTTGGTTCAGTTCAGATCTATTTTTAGTATTTGGTAAATACGTTTGTTTTAATGCTATTTGAGAGTATACTAATGGAAAACTAAATATTTTAATAATTAAGGTAGATGTTACAGTTTTAAAAACAGCTGTAGTCTGGTAGACTACGCGTCTGTACTTAAGGGTTAAATATTATATACTAAAAGGCTAAGCCCTTTTCTTGTGCGCAATACTCCTCCTAAACGGTGATAGATAGGAGAATAATTTTTTCGAATAATTAAACAGATTGTTGAGTAGATTCCCCCTAAGGTTTAAAATTTAAAAAAATTCGAACCGGTTTAAAAATGGCGGCCATAAAATAAATTTTTCCTATAGTAAAGTATAGGAATTCAATATTATACACAATGCAACAACGCGTCAATTCTCGAATGCTGGAATGCACCAACAAGTGTTTCCACTTAAGGAATAACGATAATGACCACTCAGAATTCGGGATCCTCCTGTCTCCGATTTTAATTTATGGGGTCTGTTTTACACTATCTGATGAGTTGGTATTTTTTTATTTTTATGTTTAGTTTGAAAGTATTCTGTTTCCAACAAGTGCAGCGTGTGTGAGGTGTTGTGATTGATATTTAGAGATTTAGACTACGTTTTGAGTTTAATACTTGAAGAATTAAATAATGAGGTAAGCATTGCTTTGTTTTTAATTTATTAGTTAGAAATATATTATTAAATTTTGTTGGGAATAAGCCACAATTTTACTTTAAATTAGGTTTATTTTAAATAAATAAATAAAAAATAAACTTATTATAAAGTAAAATTGTGGCGTATTCTCAAAAAAGTGGAACAGTAGACGGTAGTGTAGACTAGCGCGGAGCATCATACTGTTTTCTGTATTTTTTAAATTTAAATAATATTTAAATATAAATTTAGTTAGTTAGAGTTCTCAAACCGACTTCTTTTTCGTAAGCGTGGCATTTTAAAATCTAAAATATGCAAAAAAAAGTTACTTCCGGTTGTACTTCCGTTTTTTATTTAAGAGGGGCGGAGTCTAACAATCATATTGTTTCCGTTTCCTAACGTAAATCTTCCTGAAAATCCTAAAAAACTACTGTATCGATTTTCAATTTAAAAAAATTGGCGTCGATACAGTTTATTTTTAGGATTTTTGGAACATTTACACCAGGCGACGGAAACGATGGATCGTTATACTCCGCCCCTCTTAACCCTTAAACGGCTAGCGTTACCATATCGTAACGGTAGACAACCTCATTTTAGAAGTGGCAACACAGCTTTTGGTTCCATCGGAATGCGTTGGTTATTTGTCAACACGCTTTTAGTATGTGAATGAACACATTGTTGGGTACAACGTCAACGTAAAATCTTTTTGGCAGTTTTATTCAAATTTTAAAAATTGTGGTAACAGTTACGAGCTTCCAAAGATGGACATCCGTCTAGAGTAAGTATTACTAAAACTTCTTTTTTGAATTGTTATGAAAAATGCTTACAAAAGAGTATTTATAGATAGTTATTCTTCAGTTCTAGACCAAATTTTGTTATGAAAGTATTTCAAGTTCTATAATGTAACCTCAGAAATATTGGTGTTACCGTATGGTAACGCTAGCTGGTTTAGGGAGACAAAAAATATTGTACGTGTATAAATGTCTTGCGTGTTGAGTATGTGGTATATATGCGATCAGAAAAGCTAGGACTCTTGTTTATGTATTAATAATTGTCTAGTATATTCATTTGTTACTTTTAGGCGTGGGTTTACGCTGGAAGAAGCATTGCAAATGGTTTATGAAGAAGACCTGGACGTTCATGAAATATTAATCGAGCCTCCTGATGCGAATGTCCTTACCGATGAGGATTCTGGTGATGAAGATGGTGGCGGATTTCTAGATAATTTAAGCGGTCGACAGTTGACACCAGGAGCTGAAATCGTCCCTCCTCGTGCTGTCAGAGCTTTTATCGATGTACCTGAATCGGAGCCAGTGTCAAATATCGTCCGCCCTGGGTCAGAAAAAATATCCTGGATTGAAGGTGACTTTGAACGTGTGAGCAGGTATTTACCTAAACCAGATTATAGTAAATATAGTGATATGGACTATTTAGATATATTCGAGATGTTTGTTGATAGCGAAATAATTGAACTACTTGTGACCGAATCAAGAAAATACGCACTTTTCTGCAATAAACCGGATCCAAACATTTCTAACGAAGAAATGAAATGTGTAATTGGGATTATGATTGTTACAGGATATAATGAGTTACCTGGAAGGGACTTTTACTGGGATTCCAAACAAGATATGAAAAATATTTTAGTCACTGAATCTATGAGAAGAGATCGGTTTCGCCAAATTTTAAAATATTTGCACTGCGCCGACAACACACAGCCTGTACATGGTGACAAAATGTGGAAGCTACGCCCACTGATGGGCCTTTTGAAACGCCGCTTTATTGACAACTGGATACCTGAACAGAACTTGAATTACGATGAGGCTATGATCAAATACTTTGGGAAGCATTCATGTAAACAGTTTATTCGGGGTAAGCCCATCAGATTTGGGTATAAAATGTGGTGCCTAAACTCTGCTTCTGGTTATTTGGTGAACTTTGATATATATCAAGGAAAAAACCCAAAGTCAAACACTAGTTACGAAAGCAATTTTGGAAAATGTGCTGCTCCTCTACTTTGCATGATAGATGAATTTTCGGATGATATAAAAAAGCTTCCGTTCACATTTTACTTCGACAATCTCTTCACAAGCTTTAATTTGTTATATTCCTTGAAACAAAGAGGGTATGATGGTACGGGAACTATGAGGGAAAATAGAATTCCTACAAGTTGTGAGTTACCTAAAAAAAGTATTATTTCGAAATCGAAAAAAAGAGGAGACACGATATCTGTCATCGACAAAGAAGATGCAATAATATTAGTCAAGTGGATGGATAATAATGTAGTGACAGTAGCATCTACATGTTATGGCGTCAATCCAGTCACTCAAGTAAAACGCTACTCTCGAGCCGAAAAAAAAAATTATTCAAGTACCACAACCTTATCTGATTTCTGAATATAATCGATTTATGGGAGGCACTGACTTCATGGACCAGCAGATATCCAGATACAGGATTTCAATTCGTAGAAAGAAGTGGTGGTGGTCAATTTTTTACTTGGCTACTAGAAGCTGCTATAGTCAATGCTTGGTGTATATCCAAGAAGTGTAAACATCAAACACAGCTTACCCAACTAGAATTCAGACGAGAGATTGCTCAAGCCTATCTGATAAAATATGGCATGGCTTCAAAAGGTGCTGGAAGACCTGCGGCTGCTAAATCAAGTTTATCTTTTAATAGGGTTTCGGATAACTTGAGATATGACAGAACAGACCATTTTTTGATAAACATCCCCAATAATAAGAGGCGTCGATGTGCTGGAGAAGGTTGTAGCTCAAGTATTCGTACTATGTGTGTCAAATGTGATGTAGGATTATGTCTAGAGTGCAATATAATGTTTCACAGCCCAAAGTGATAATTTTCTTGTCCAAAAATTTTTTGTATACCCTAACCGGCTAGCGTTACCAAAACGTAACGACTATTTTTTTTAAAATTACATATATTTTGAGAAAAATACTTGTACCAATATGTTTAATAAAGTGTTTTGACCAATATTTATGATTTTTCCTTTCCTTTTTTGCAAAAAATAAATTTCGCCGTTGAAGGGTTAAATATCAGCAAAACTTACATCAAAACTCGATGTCGAGTTGGTCTGCTAGTGTTTTCCTATAGTCGTATATTTATCTTTGTCATTCAACAAATTTGTATTTGTTTCTGTATTTGTCATTTTATTTAACATTTTTCTACACCATACATATCAATTTATCAATAGCATATTTATTAAACTCGGATATAGGCGTAGATTATTATTTTTAGATGTCCGTTACATTTTAACGCACTAATTAAAATCGTTCAATATTTATTTATGCGTAGCCGTCGATAAAAATTTGATCTAATTTGTTTCGATTAAATGCTTTTCAATTGATTTCATCAAGGTTGTTGCTATTAGTTCTAAATATCGGAGTAATCGATCTAAAAGATTTGTACCCGATTTGGTAAGACAACATTATGATTGATAACGTAAATTAGGATATGAATAACAACAGAGATGGTGAATTTGAATCATTTTTGAGATCCAATTTTAGAGATTCAGGTCACGAAAAACATTGTTCATCACATCGGCCGATCACGAAGTTCAAGAAGCTGAATTTATTTTGAACTAAAGAATTGAATTTCGTCACTGATATTGTTGAATATTGGACCTTTTTATATTTAAATGAGACCTGGCAATGCCCAATATGTTTAATCTTTCCACTTAAAACCCTTTCGCTGCCGCAGAAATTACTAGTAGGTACCGTGTGTGCGGCTCACTTTTTTCTCTTAAAAATGAAAATATTTATATATACAAGTTTAATTTTATCTTATTAAGACTCTATAAAGCCATATTTGTAGGTTTGTATAAAATTTTTTTAGACGCATATGCGCGGCATCCGCATATGTGAATGATTTCATTGCAATATGCGGAAGACGCACATGCGCGGCCTCCACATATATGAATGATTTCATTGAAATATGCGAAAGCCGCACATATGAGCTTCACGAAATGATTGAAAACCATTTTTTTAGGGAAAAGTTTAATGTCCTATTTGCAACTTAAAAATAAAAATAACAAAAATAAATTTCACAAAATATGAAGTCTATTATTTTCTATGGTATTCCTAAAAACATACTCCTAGGCAAAGTCCTGGTTTTCCTTCATATTCTAAACAATGGTAAATACTATCTTTTCGTATCTTTTTGGTAGAACACATTCGGCATCTTTTTCTTAAAGTTTTACCGCATTCATTGGTGACATCAATTTTTGAAGGTGTGTGTTCAACATTTTGTATCCTGCCTTTTCCTGGAGATGGAACTTCTGGTAACAACTTTTCTAAGATCTCATGTCTAAACTTGCTCAGTGTTTTTTTTTCGCCATAAAATTTATTATATAGGATATGAGAATTAATAAGTAATAACTGAATGATATGCAAACTTATTTTTTTATACCAACGTAATGTTTTCCTCTCTGCCGGATAGTACGCCATAAGCTGATCTCTTCTATCTATTCCACCCATATGCTTATTATAATTAACAATAGGCAAAGGCTTTTCTTTTTCTAGTCCTCGCCTAGTTTTCACTGTTACCATGTCGTTTTTAAATCCAGTTGAAATATATGTTACCTCTCTCTTATCACACCATTTTCCAATCATGACGCTATTTAAATATTTGGCTTTCGTTTCACCTGTTTTTAACTTTAACTTTAAAACATCCTCTGGAGAACCTTTTCTGTTTTTTCGTGTAGTGTACCTGTGGAAAAAGTACCTTTATCGATCAAAGTTTTAGCTAGATGATAGCTATTGTAATAGTTATCCATGTAAAGAGAGTGACCAGAATGCAAGTAGTTGCGCATAAGATTTAGTACTACTTTCTGTGCATGATCTTTACCACCTAGTACATCATTAAATCCTGTATAAACTGCTAAATCTAAAACGGTCCCATCACTTTCAGTTAACATATAAACTTTGATTCCATATTTATGTCGCTTTTGAGTAAGGTACTGTTTGAATAGAAGTCTGCCCTTAAATAAAACCATCGATTCATCTAATGATAAATTCTGGCCTGGATAGTAGATGCTTTTCATTTTTTGTGTGGAATAATCTAATAGGGGTCTTATTTTATAAAGTCGATCTGTTCTTATCTGTGGATCATTTATATTTTCATGAAAATGTAAGCATCTCATAATAAGTAGATATCGGTCTTGACTCATATAATTTCCAAAACAAAGAGAAAACAACCGATGCTGTTTCCAGTAGTCCTGTAGATTATTAAGTTTTATTGTTCCTGTATGTAGGGTAAGTCCCAAAAAAATTAGTAGTTCTGAAACAGTTATTTCTTTCCAAGCTGAAATTCTCGACTTTTCTTTACCACTACTAGTACAGAGGACCTCCACGGCATACATATTGGTTTCTCGTACTATCATTTCTAAAAGTTCGTCATCAACCAACATTCTAAACCAATCGTAAGGATGCTCACCCGGTGATTCAACCAATAATTTGTTTTCTTTAACAAAGGGAATTTTAGTCATATTGTCAATTTCACATTCCCACTTTAAAATGTCTTGATTATTTATTTTAGAAACAACTGTATTATTTTCACCCACCTGCAAATATTCGTCTTCGCTTGTAGAATTGTCACTTTCATTTTCGCTCTGTATTTGATCTAGAAATAAAATAATAGATACAAATTAAAATCTTATATATTTATTATTTTGCTAACTTACGTTCATAATCGCTATCATTGTCATCTAACAAACTTTCTTGATCTGACTCATATAAAAACTCCATCATTTCTTCCACTGTTAACTTATTAGGATTTCTCACTTGTACAATCTTACGTTTTTTGTACTAGAAGGTCCAGGTTTACTTAAATCTGCCATTTCAATATAATGTTTACGCACCAGAGTATATAACACGTTTTTCTATCGACAAAAATAAGGTTATAATGTACAAAAACCGTTAAATTCTCAATTTTTACATACCTAAAACGGGACGCCATCTAAAGTGTAAAATAAAAATCATAACTAAAATCGTAAGTTGCCTAATAATAGGCTGAATATCTAGCAATATGCTGATAAAATTCTATAAACTTATATGCTATGCTACTTTCAGAAAATATGATTATAATTTAAGTGTACCGACGCCGCACATGTGCGTCGTCCGCAGCGAAAGGGTTAAGACGAGAGCGAAAGGAGAGTGACAGTGAAAACACAGACGCTTACAGTCCTTTCACCGTTAAATATATGTAATTTTAAGCTTGTCATTTTGTAGTGGTTAAAGTCAAAATAAAGTTTAACAGGTCTGTGAATTGGTTAATTAATAGGCCTCAAGTGGCAATTTTTACCCAGTCCTTGATGTTCTCCAACTTGCATCTACGTTGTATGTCTGTACTTCTAGCTCTGTCCCATAGTGTCTAACCATCAATTTTTCTAAATGTTTTCATCTCTGCTCTTTCTAACATCCTTTTTGTCTTCTCTGTGTTAATTCTTGTCTCTGCCTCGTATGTCATTATTGGTTTAATGTCTGTTTTGTAAATTCTGCCTTTCGTTTCTTTCCCGATATTTTTATTTCTCCATACATCTTAGTAAATTTGCTGTTGTAACCATGCATTTTGTCTTTTTTGGGGAAATTAATATGTTAAATTTTCTGGCGGTTATATTAAATTTGTGCAGCATACGTTGTAAATCATCTTCACTTTGAGAGAGTAGTATTGAGTCGGCTGCATAGCAGATTATTGTTGTTTTTCTCCCATTTGGTATCCTTTTTTAGTTCTTACTTTTTTTATTATTTCATCCATAATCAGGCTGAATAATAGAGGACTCAGAGAATCTTCCTGTCTTATCCCATGGCCAGCTTCAACGGGGTCGGTTAGTTCTTCTTCTACTTTTACTTTTATTGTGTTGTTTTGGTAGATATTTTCGATCGTTTTGATTATTCCTAGAATTATCTCTCTTGCGTATAGTAAGTGGATTACGTCTTTTAATTTGATCTGGTCAAATGCCTTCTTAAGGTCCACGAAACATAGATATGCCGGTTTGTTGTAATCTAATGATTTCTCTTGCCCTTGCCTCATTATAAATATAGCGTCGGTGCATGATCTTTGCGACCTAAAACCTTGTTGTTCGTCTGCTAGTGTTATAATTTCATTCAGTTTATCTGTTATCATTTGGTTGTTAATTTTTAGGATCCGATTTGTCTCCCTTTTTTAAGAGAGGTAATAGGATGATTGATCTCTATTCTTGAGAAATTCTGCTTTTTTCTTTATTTTTTTGATTAGTTTTCATAGTTGTTTGGTCGGATCTGGTCCTCCGTATTTTAGGAGTTCGTTCAGTATTCTGTCCTCTGCTGATGATTTTCTATTTTTTAATTTCCTTAATGCTTCCTTTACCTCTTCCTCCTCAATATTTATTTCTCGTTTGTCGTCACCTCTGATGTTGGTGGTTAATTATCGTCACCTTTAGCAAATGGAGATCAAAAGTAGTCTACCCATGTTTCCTTCTGAATATGTTTCGTTTTTATTAGTTCGTTCATCTCTTTTCTTTGTTCTCTGATCATTCTCCATATTTCTTTTTGTGTTCCGTAAAAGTCGTGTTCCATATGTTTTGAGAAGCTCTGCCAGTGATCCCTTTTTATTTGTCTAACTAAAGTATTTGTTTCATTTCTGATTCGTTTATAGTGGTTGTATGCCTGTTGTGTTTTTTTGTGTTCTATATTGTAAAAAGGCTTTCTTCTTTTCTTCACATTTTATCTTCACTTCCCCTCTAAACCATGGCGTTTTTTTTTGATACGTTAGTGTTCGTTACTTTCCTCTCTCCAAGTAATTCTGTTGCTGCCTTAATTATGTTATTTTTGATTTTTTTCCAGCTTTCATCGATGTTATCGTTTTCTAATATTTCATTCCCAGCGATCTTCTCTGATATTCTTTTCCTGTATAAGTATTCCGTGGATTCCGTATTTAGTCCTTCGTCTTTGATTTTTGTTTGTGTTCGCGCCGCTCTCTTGGGTGGGAAGTATTTCAGGATGATTCTTATTTTACATAATACTAGGCTATGGTCGCTACCTGCATCTGCTGAGTTGAGTCATATTACGTCTATTATTTTCGATGGATGTATATGATATGGTGACATGTCGGACATTATTCACGGTCGGTAATTTTTTGAGTCAACTTCATATAAGTGTATAAGCCAACACCAACTTCAGACGACGTAAGCATTCCAGATAACTATGAAGGATACCACTTAATTGAGTTCACTATTACAAATAAATACTATATCATGAATACCTAATTCAAGCACCTAATATGAAGACCCTATATGTATTTGGAAAAATCCTGGAGATATGTTCACAAACCAAATTTCAGATCATGTTCGTGGCGATATGCACTTTAGATTATAGAATTTTTTTGTTCCGTTGTATATAAAATTTTAATTTACTTATTTAACATTCCATTCTTTATAAGGTTTTAATTCGGCATCTTAAATTGATATATTTGGACGAGAATTTTACATATACATTCGAATAAGATCTTAAAATCGTCGAAGAAAAACACTAGTGTCTCTTCGAATTGAATAAACAAAATTTAAATGTTTATTTTACTCAGCTCAAATTGCCTTGGGTAAATCGATTTCTCTGTAAGAGTTGCGTCTCAAAAGCGTCGATTGAAATTTATAATATCGAATGGCAGACGTCAAGCATATTTCTTTATTAAATCTTACCCAAGTACTTTCGCTTTTAGATCATTTTCAGGGACATTTCGACAAAAAATAGTAGGCTATCCAGCACATCTAAGAATGTCATAAGCATTCATATAAAATTATATAAACAGAACCAGACAAAAGCACAAACAGTTTAAAATAATTCTTCTAGAGGCTACATTATGGGCAATTACATGGGACAAAATGAATGCCCAAATATAAATAAATTCTAACAAGTTTACTAAATTTTCTTAAAACAATATTCTAACATGTAAGATATCGAGTTTTCCTTGTCCTCAAAGAAAAGATCAGGTTCTGCCCTTTTCTTTTTTATTTTATTTAATTTTTGTCCATTTTCTTTTAGTTAGAATGATCCGTTCTTTTTTTTTTTAATTTTTTATGACTTTAGTATCCTCCATTCATAATAAGCGATCAGTAAATTCACATTCCAAAGCTCGCAATTGTGTCTTTCAAATCACCTGGGTGCCGCCGGTTGCATAGTGAAGACCTGGAATTCTTCGCTCAACCTAAATTTAAATACTAAACTTCCCCTTGGGTTAATTTTTATTTTACCCACAATAATACCCAACGTTTGGGCATCTTTCTGTTCATTAAGGTTCAATTTACGTTACAAGATCATATTCTTCCCATAAAGTATGCTCTGTAGTTAATTCATTCTAACCTTGTAGTACCTGAACGCATTGTCACCTAGATATAGATTATTTTCTTATCGATCAGGATCATTCTTGATCTCGATCTTTAATCAGTGAGTCGTAAGATCCGCGATGCATATAAAACGATGTAAAGAATCGAATCAGCAGATCCGACTCTCAGGTCAGGATGAGGTCAGTTCCGCCCATCTCTAATCAAAATTACGATCGTATAAAAGGAAATATTTGCGTGGACCACCAATGGTTTCATATCTTAATTTGTTTCAGATCAAATAAGTTTGGTTTTAATAAGAGTAATGAGGTCGAATCCATTAGATTGGAAAGATATTTAGCGATAACTACGTGATTACGTTAATCATGTACGCATGTGTTATTTCTTGCCAAACAAAGTATTTCAATTTACAAAATTTGCCCGTTTTATTTACTTTTCTTAATTTATTTAACCAGAAAGAGTAAATGGGAAAGTTCAAGGATAAAGCTAGAAAGAACTAAAAGTAAATTCAATAAAGAGATCAAGAAAAAAATGTTTAACTCATCAGTGAACATTTTCTATCTACTTTATTTTATTAACAAACATTCTTTTTGTTGGGGTATTTTGTTTCTAGTTATTTCAAAATTTTTATGACGAACTTGTGTATTTGACAATTTGACAGTTGTGTAATGAGGTCAATCAACAATGTTTTTATATATATTTTTGTGATAGTTCTTACCTGAGAGTGTTAACAGATGATAGAAGCACTGAGTACTCTCTATGTAAAGAAACAAAAGGGCTAAAAAGACCAGTAACCCATTCTCCGCCAATTAAACTGGAAGACGGTAGCTGGTCTAGAAGCAATGAACAAAAAGTAGAGAGATTTGCCACATATTTAGAAATTACATTGAAACCGTAAGATGACCAAATTAATGATCAAATATCGTTAGAACCTAATCAGACAGAAGAGAGAATCAGACCATTATCTCCGAAAGAAGTAGCTGAATAAACATCCTAAGAATGCACCAGGATATGATCTAATGACGGAAGAATTACTAAAAAACCTGCCTCATAAAGCCATAGTCAAATTGACCAAGCTGCATTTAGATTAAGATATGTCCCAAATTTATGGAAAATAGCTGAGGTTATAATGATACCAAAACCAAGGAAATCACCACATAAAGTCTCCTGATATAGGCCATTGTCACTTTTACCAGTGATGTCAAAGCTTTTTGATAACTCCTGCTGAAAAGACTTAAACCAATAATAGAAGAAAAAAAAATTATTTCGGACCACCAATTTGGCTTTGGAAATAAACATTCTACAATTGATCAGTCACACAGAATTACCAACGTAATCGAAAAATCATTAGAAGAAAAGAAAGTTTGTTTTACAATCTTCTTAGATGTAGCTAAGACCTTTGACAAAGTATGGCATGAAAGTTTAATATAAAAACTCAAAATTCTTATGTCCAAACAATATTCAGAAATTTTGCAGTCATACATATCTGACAGACATTGTAGAATTAAATAAGAACACGTGTACACAGATCTAATAGAAATCAAAACAGGAGTTCCCCAAGGAAGCATATTAGGTCCGGTCCTCTACCTATTACACACATACGACATACCTGAACTAGAAAATCATACTATAGCCACATTTGCAGATGATACTGCTATCCTAGCAGTAGGTGATACCAGCGAAGAAGCAGCAGAAAAGTTACTGTTATACAAAAAATCCATAATTGGACTAAAAATGGAAAATCAAACTAAATGAATCTAAATCAATTCACGTTAATTTTACAAATAAAAAAATTCAAAACATTCCAATCAGAATAAATGATGCCCAAATACCACTTGCATCTTTCGCAAAATACTTAGGTATTACACTTAATGCAAGACTTCGCTGGAAAGTTCTTATTAAAAAGAAAAGGCAAGAACTAGGTATCCATTACATCAAAATGTATTGACTGGTGGGCAATTCAGCATTGTCCATACATAACAAACAACTGCTATACAAACAGATAATGAGACCATAATGGACGTATGGTTGCCAAATCTGGGGCTGTGAAAGGTTAAGTAATATCTAGATAATCTAGTGATTCCAGAATGAAGTGTTAAGAAACATCGTTGATGCTCCTTGGTACATCAAAAATGTCGACCTTTACAAGGACCTTGAGGTGGAAGATGTAGATACAGTTATCAAGAAGATGGCAGGTAGTCACGAACAACGGCTCCATAGCCATGTAAACATCTAGGCCATCCTGCTCCTCGATAATACTGGATAAGAAAGAAGACTCAAACGAAGAAAACCATTTGAGTTAGTGTAAAGTGTTAATTAGTGTAAAAGCAGAGCATAGTGCTGTATTAGTCGTTAGATAAAACAAGAGGATGCCATAGGGTTAGGCTCTTAGAATTTATGTATGATTTAGTAATTTAGGTCAAAGAAAAATTAATAATTGGTCAACTGTGACCAGATTTTAGTGTATTTTTAGTCCATTCCAATCAGAATAAATGATGCCCAAATACCATATGCATCTTCCGCAAAATACTTAGGTATTACACTTAATGCAAGACTTCGCTGGAAAGTCCTTATTAAAAAGAAAAGGCAAGAACTAGGTATCCGTTGCATCAAAATGTATTAACTGGTGGGCAATTCAGCATTGTCCATACATAATAAACAACTGCTATACAAACAGATACTATAGAGACCATAAACAGAGACCATAAACGACGTATGGTTGCCAAATCTGGGGCTGTGAAAGGCTAAGTAATATCTAGATCATCTAGTGATTCCAGAATCAAGTGTTAAGAAGCATCGTTGATGCTCCTTGGTACATCAAAAATGTCGACCTTTACAAGAACCTTGAGATGGAAGATGTAGATACAGTTATCAAGAAGATGGCAGGTAGTCACGAACAACGGCTCCATAGTCATGTAAACATCTAGGCCATCCTGCTCCTCGATAATACTGGATAAGAAAGAAGACTCAAACGAAGAAAACCATTTGAGTTAGTGTAAAGTGTTAATTAGTGTAAAAGCAGAGCATAGTGCTGTATTAGTCGTTAGATAAAACAAGAGGACGCCATAGGGTTAGGATCTTAGAATTTATGTATGATTTATTAATTTAAGTCAAAGAAAAATGGATAATTGGTCAACTGTGACCAGATTTCAGTGTATTTTTAGTCCATCTTGTGGCAAAAAGAGATTGACTTACTTCCATCCGGGGATAACCTGTCGATAATTTCCCATTTTATGCCTAGTTTTGTCTGGAAATTCGCATAGCTACAAAGCTAAATAAACTATATTTTTAAGTGTTTAATGGACTGAGATTAATTAATAATATATAGATTCCATGGAACTTTTTTATTTTGTTCAATATTCAAACTACAAAAGAGATTTTATGTTTAATTTAATCTATTGTTAAATTACCGTGTAGTTGAATTAACTTCTATTATAAATGCAATTTTATAGAAATAAATGTACCTCTAAAAATGAACAAATATTCTATATATTTATTATTTATATTATATTTACAACGCGGTTTGTAATTAAATACTTGAATTTAGCAAATATGATTGTGTGTGATGTAACACAGTACACAATTCTGCTTTGAAATATTTTCCAAAATTTTATATTTTATTAACTCGCAAGCAAATGTTCCAGTGTTATCGTACAATTTCCAAAATAAAGTCAACACACTACAGTCTGAAATTTTTTAATATACAGGGTTGAAACCACTTATGTAATAAAATTATTTCTTTCCTTGTTTTAAAAAATTATAAAAAACGCTGGGACCCGTCGACTTTTATATATAAATGTGCGCTTTTTAAACATAAATTTAAATGTACAGGTAGACTCACTCAAGCTTATAGGATACTCCAAATGCTTTATTTTTAATAAAACACCCTGTATGTTGTTATACTTTTAAAAGCTCCTTACCAACCTGATCTTAACGCACTATATCATGTAGGGTCTATTATGAATATTATCAGGTGAAATTTTGAAATTATCAGAAATGGATGTCAACGAGAAAGAAGGAAGATTACAAGACATAAAAAATTAAATCGAGATGTAAAAAGAGAAGTAGTGAAAAGTACAAATGAGATGTGGGATCGAAGATGTGTAGAGGTGGGTAGGTATATGGGTGGAACAACAGTTGGGCAGGCGTGGAAGGTGATAAAGTCATTATGAGGTCTTACTGACAGAGGATAGATGTAAATTCCACGAGATCGAAATGGAAGAAATATTCGACCATACACAAATAATTGAGATAACAACCGGAGAGTTAGTTAGTGAGTTTGTTACTTCCTGCCTCACAAAACATATAAGCGGACTTTAGGAGTGGAAGAAGCGGACCGAGGAGAAGCATAGCTTTCTTATAGTTTAAGCAAGGGGCGATGGTTTTCATTTACTTTAATTTATTTTATTTCATTCTATTCGATTATCGATTCGATTTTATAATCGACTCCGTTCAATAAATGATTCGATTCGATTCGATAATTGATTCGATAGTCGATTCAAACCGATAATCGATTCGATTAGATTCGATAATCGATTTAATTTGATTCGATATTTGATTCGATTCGACTCAATTCTGATTCAATGATCGACTCGTTAATCAATTCGATTCGATAATCGATTCGATTGTATTTTATTTCATTGTATTTTATTTTGTTGTATTTTATTTTATATAATTTTATTCTATTTTATTGTATTTTGATTTGATTCAATAATCGATTTGATTCGATAATTGCTTTGATTCGATAATCGATTCGATTCGGTAATTGCTTCGATTCGATAATCGATTCGTTCTGTTAATCAATTCTATTCGATAATCCATTCAATTCGATAATCAATTCTATTTGATAATCGCTTTGATAATCGATTAGAGTCGATTCCATAATCGATTCTATTTGATTAGGTTATCGATTAGATTCGACATACGATTTTATTCGATTCGATAATTGATTGGATTAGATTGGATATTTGATTCGATTCATTTATTTATCATCAGTTTTGGTTCAAGACTAGTGACTAGTGATTCGTTCATTGTGATGGAATAATCAGAATCCTTTTGGATGCCTTCATTTGCCAATCATGTTACAGTTGGCAAAGAAATTCCTAATTCCTCAGTTACACGCTTAAGAGTAGGTAAAACAATTTTATTTCCAGTATAATTTTGAACTTACTTCATGCACAGCAGAAATTCGTAATAAAGTTTGTCCAGCTTTCTTTTCTAAAAATAATTTGAGTGTATTTGTTCCTTTTCCGTATATCTTGGCATTTCTAAAATATTTTAATGAAAATCCAAAATACAAATTAATGCATCGCACTGTAAAATAATGTCAAATACTGACCTGAACGACACCGATCACTTCACTCTTTGACACTGCGAAAGGATGGCCAAAATGGTTGAAGTTTCACATCAAATGTTCGTAATTCGCGTAATTGATTGGCTTTAGAGAGCGTGCATTTTAAATATTAACGAATCAAACGTAGGTTAGAAATATCTCATACTACATATTTCAATTGCCAAATCCGTGTATGCAGTTATGTCAAGTATAAAACTAATTGAATTGGCATAAATGAACTTCTGAGCGCAAGATATATGCAAGCAAGCGTTGAAAAAAATTAGGTTTTCATTTTCATATTCCTAATATTCTTAGATTTGCTCATTGAATTTTATTTTTTTTTTTTTCTAACCGACAATACGAATGTATTGTCTGAGGAGGACTGAGTCTTAATAGATTTTTCAGTGTGAAAACAACTGGCTACGTCACATTTATTGTTAAATGATTTTTCCTTTTCCTTAAACCCGATGATGATGACACTGAATATGAATAACTAATATTAAATTATTACTAATCGTTTTGCTATCGTACTTTTACATATCTTCATAAATATTTATTGAACATATCCTTTCCAGATTTTACCACACAGTTTTATTTATAAGTGTATATTATAATCGACTAGTTTACTCTTGTTTATCTCAAATTATTATCTCGTCAAAATCTGCCAGCTCTATCTGAGCTCAAGAGAGCCAAATGTGCAGACTACAGTGGCAGGCAGACGAGATGTGAATATTGCTGTTCGTATATTATTTGCACATACGAAGGTTCTTTTTAAAAAGGCCCTTTTAAAGTACAACTAATAGAGTAACAGCACTTTATTTAATTAAATTACAACTGACTTTAAAATAAAAATTTACAGTATTTATAAGAAATTAATTGATGACGACCTATCTGCAGTGTGTGTCGAAACTGCTGATAGGCTGTAGTATTGAACTGCAATACCGTTGACAATCGGGGTTAATGTATCGTAATTCGCGTCTCGATCACGATAAATATTATTTCGGGTAATTTCAAAAGCATACAGGCATACCGAGTGATAAGAAGTAATTAGTTAAAAAACATTTTGAAATGCTTGCAATAAAAACATCAGAATCAGATATCAGAATAAAATAGAAAGAGAAAATATCAGATATGATATAAATTTTGATCATTTAACTGAAAATTGAACGCTCAAATCTGCTCTTAATAAATATTATCTTAGAATAGACATTGTGAAACGCTGATAAAGTAAACATTTGAAGAACAAACGCATACTGGAAGAAAATAGAAAATTCAATAGTACCTACCGGGTGATAAGAAGTAATTAGTTAAAAAACATTTTGAAATGCTTGCAATAAAAACATCAGAATCAGATATCAGAATAAAATAGAAAGAGAAAATATCAGATATGATATAAATTTTGATCATTTAACTGAAAATTGAACGCTCAAATCTGCTCTTAATAAATATTATCTTAGAATAGACATTGTGAAACGCTGATAAAGTAAACATTTGAAGAACAAACGCATACTGGAAGAAAATAGAAAATTCAATAGTACGCTACAATTTGTTTTGAGCAGTGTATTATCCCTACAAATATAAAATAATGTACACACCAAGTAGTCATTCCAAATATTAGATAATTCCCAGCGTTGTCTACATTGGAATTAAGACCGTCTTGTTTATTTAAATATTTCACTCCTGGGGTATTTATGGCTTTCCGTAGGTAGAGAATTTTTGGGAGTGACCTCACCATGTACGGCGTTATGGCAATTCAGTAAAATTTATTTAGTGATTCAGGTACATACATTTCTGTAGGCGCATACCGATTGTGGGGTTTTAATTTGTTTGGACATTGTGTTATTGTTATTTATGTTTTATTTGTTTTGGAGCATTCTCGTTCGACAGTTAAAGGTGGTACAAACGATATGTGTAAAATAAATATTATTTTTGTACAACCTCTGCTTAAAAACGCGTTTCTGCATAGTTTTATGATTTACTTTTACACTTGATGATTTCTCAAAATAATAATTGAAATATGACATTAGTGTGTGGGAAAATGACACTTCTGCACCAATAAGTTTTTTTCTGCGCAGTTTCATATAATAATCAAAATCATATTATATCAGTTTTATCTTATTAACCCTACAGCGGACGAGTAAGGCCTGTCAGGCCTCACCCATATGAAAGTACAACACAAATTTTGTAATTTTTTGCATGTATTTTTCCTAATGATAAATACATCTTGACAATTTTCAAAAAACATTTCAAATGTGTCATTAATAGTCATTAATATGAGTCGCTGGTGTTTTCAGTCTTTCTTTCCTAGATGTGACATCATCAAACCTTAAGAAATTTATCAAAAAAATAAATCGTTTTCCGCTCATAACAGTCCTAAAAATCTTCTCTTCCGGTTCCATCTGCAGTAAACATGGCGTCAATATATTCATCATTATATTTATAGATCGCGGTATATATTAGTAGGCCCATCAAAGACCGTATTTCAGTACTATCCGTATCTTTCAAATCTGTTCGTGTCTCTACTCTACAGCAAACCTTGTTCGAATTTCTGCAATCTTTATATTTGTCGACTAAAAAGTCGACTTTTTAAATCATTTTAAACTGTTTATCCTTGTTTAGTGTAGTGTTATGTTCAACTTTATGTTTAATTTTATGTGTATGACATTCTGCAATTGTTGGATAGCCCAAAATTGACGAAGTAAGTCTAAAACGTTAATCACAGAAAACTTTTTATCATCCATTAACTTCGAGTTTTTATCGAGGTTAATCAATTTCTTCATTTAAAAAACGTTTTTTTGGCTTATTTCAGATGCCCCTGAACATGCTCTAGGGAGCGAAAGTACTTGGGCAAGATTTAATTAATAAAATTGTGCTCGATATCTGCCTTTAATTTTATCAAAGTTCATTTATTCGAGCATTCAACCTTATATCAAAAAATTAATGATTAGTATTCCCTTAAACCTTAAATATATTCTAAACTTCGCAAAAAAACACTTTTTTTAATTGACGAAATTGTGGAGGCTTGGTATAATAAGGAGAAACTTCAGTACTATTGCAAAATAAAGGTATTTTAATAACTTTTTTTTATATAATACTTATAATTCCTATGAGCGAATAAAGTTCATCCAGTAACTTATTTTTCAGAGCCTCTTTATGTTGATGATCATCATCAATTAAGCTGTTCCACAAATAAAACGGCGTTTTTTTATACCTAGTTATATCATTACAATGATGCAACTAGTAGGTTATTATCTTTATGAAGATAATAACAAAACGGTTTGTGAACAAACTGGATAGTTACCAACCTTGTGAATAGGCTGGGTTCCGCTCCGGATACGGAACAAAAGATCATCTACAAGTTATAAAAACGCTAATAGAAAAGTGTACAGAGTATAACAAGCCTATCTTTCTTATATTCGTAGATTATGAAAAGGCGTTCGATACTATAGAACATCATAAAATGCTTCGAGCATTGGCTGACTGCCGCATTGACTACCGATATATCGCATTGATTAAAAGCATTTACGAAACTGGTACAGCTTGTGTCCGCCTTCATGAAGATACCAAGAAGTTTCGAATAGAACGTGGAATTAGACAGGGTGATACTATCTCCCCTAAATTGTTTACAGCTGTTCTTCACTATATGTTCAAGCAAATGGAACGAGAGGATAACATGGGAATTAATATAAATGGGGAAGATCTGAACCACCTAAGATTTGCCGATAACATCGTTTTAATATCTGATAGAGTTGATAAAGCTACAAAAATGCTGCACATGCTCTATAAAGTGTCAAAAACAATTGGTCTTATAATTAACACCTCAAAGACAAAATTTATGACCAACCTTGTAGTCAGCGGTAAAATTCTGATTGAGAGCCATAGCATCGATCAAGTAATAGCTTACAAATATCTAGGGCATGAGATTCGCTTAGGCCGAGATAATCAGACAACTGAAACACAAAGAAGGATAGGTCTCACATGGGCTGCCTTTGGTAGATTGAATAACATTTTCAAGTCTGTTATTCCAGTTTGTTTAAAAAGAAAGGTTTTTAACCAGTGCGTTTTACCGGTTTTTACATATGGTGCAGAAACACTGACTCTGACAAAAAGAACAATAGATAAAATAAGAGTTACACAACGCGCTATGGAAAGATCAATATTAGGTATTACCATCAGAGATACAGTACCAAATCTAGAAATAAGAAGAAAAACAGGAGTCACAGATGCAGTTGAAAAAATAGCCATGGCTAAATGGGCTTGGGCCGGACATGTTGCCAGATTAACGGATGATAGATGGACCAGAAAGATTCTGGAATGGCGACCAAGGCAAGAGGCATATCGAAGCAGAGGACGACCACCGACTAGATGGACGGATGATATCAAGCGCATCACCACAAACTGGATGCAAGAAGCACAAGATAGAAATAGGTGATAAATTTTACGGGAGGCCTACGTTCAGCAGTGGACAAATATAGGCTAATTGATGATGAACTAGTAGGTGGTGGATTTTTCTGACCATATCTATTGTTGCTTTAAACGTGCCTTGATGATTCTTCAAAACCTTCACTTTCTTCGTAATCACTACTTACTACTGAAAATATAGGACTTTTATTATGTCCCGAAAGGGCATTTTTTAAAGTCCTGGATCGGTAATTCTATACTCTCGGATGATGATGATTCTTTTGTTGTGAAATGTAAAACATCAAAAAATATTTTAATGCTAAAACCTACAAGAACTAATCTAAACTTTTGAATTCCATCTTTTAAATAAAATAAAACTTGAATTTTTAGGAGTTGGGGCGATAGTGAGTACAAACGTTAAAATAGATTTACATAATATTTGTCTTAAAGTCTCATTGATATATCTTTACACTTAAAGGTAGGAATATGAAAGTATGTGGGTTTTTGAATTACCCCTAGACATAATACCAGTTTTTAAACCCGTTGATAAAATTGCCTGATATATACATAAAAAAGCTTTATTAACATAATTTACGCTCATATTTATTAAAGCGTAATATCGTATTTTAATCATAAATAGCCACTCTCTTATCGTCGTCCATGTAAAATGAGCAGTAAAATACTGAAAACCATTTAAATAATTACCCTACTTGACCCTACTAAAGGAGTCACACTCCCAAACTTTTCTACCTACGGAAAACCATAAAGACCAAAAGGAAACCCACGCGAAGTAATCAATTTTACAGCAGTTAAAATTCCAGTGATAAAACGGAAAAATGGTCTGTACATTTTTGTTCGGAAATAAAAGAATTGATTGCGACCTTGGAGCGGAGCCAAAATATGGAAGTTTGACCAGACTTATTTTATCTAAATGTGAATAATCACGATTTCGACGTAAAAGAATTGTTCGTTGTTTTTATTGAACCACAAATGTATTTTTTGTAAACACGGGGCAGACGATTTTTTCGAAAATATGAAATAATTTTAATGTGTTTGCAAAAATATAAAATCTTGGATTTTCTTAAAATATAAATCATCAGAATTTTGTAGACTTTTTTGTTTATGGAGGAAACTCAGCTTCATAGGTTAAGATATTATTTCACTTAGTGACACTTTTCGTATATTCTACTCATTTCAAATGATGAACAAGAACATTTTTACGAGAAAATAAAAAATTTACTGATTACCGAGTAAATATCGAGACTCCAAAAATATGTAATGCCCATCTTCTAGAACTGTATAAGGTAATAGAATGCACCAGGATCCTGGAATGGGTATTATGAGTGAATGTAATGTATTGAATACGCCAATTAGCTAGAGCACAACCGGTTTACAACAGGCGGTTTCCATGGAAAAAAAAACAAGGGAGCAAGTTGGAACCAATACTGACCTTCAAACAGTAAAACAGCTGATAGAAACAATAAATAATAACAAAATATAAAAGACCCATAATTTCTACAAAGCGTTTTGACTCATTAGAATTTAGAATAGAATTATGCTTTATTGTCACTGAAAATTGTACAATTTTATGGATAAAGCTTACAAAAAGTCAGAAAAATAATACCAATTTAAAATTTAGTAAAATTACATAAATCGTCAATATCACAAAATAAAAGATAATAAAATACCAAATAATTTAAATATAACATCAAATTGGACAGCTGTACTAGAACCCCAAAAAGGAAGACCATATCGAACATAAGGCTCGAACATAGAAAAGTATGTTATTTTGGAAGATGCTAAATTCATTTCCTTTGAAACAGATCTTATTGCATAGCAGGCTGAGGCTAGTTTCTTACTTAACAAATCTATATGAGGGGACCATTTTAGGTTGATGTCTATACAAATACCAACAAATTTTACAGAATCAACGATACTGATATGGCTGTTATTAAGAAACAAGGGTTGAAGAGCTCCTTAGGATAATGGTACTGTCTTATTCATGTTAAACGAGAGTAAATTAGAGTCGGACCAGGTTTTTATTTTAAGTAGATAGGAAGTTATATTTGCATGAAGAGTTGTAATATTAGAGTTCCTCCAGATGGTCTCATCAGCAAAAAGAAAAGAATTTCCATCGATTTTTAAGTTAGTGATGTCATTTATACAGATAAGGAAAAGTATTTTTTTCCCGGTTTTTTATAGCGTTCTCCGCCTTCCGGTTCCCAGTTTCCAGCTACGTCGGTCATTCCATTCGCCAGGGTGAAGGTTTCTTTCCGACATTGCCTTCTAAATGCCGCCCAGCCAGGATTGTTTTGGCCTTCCTCTCTTCCTTCTTTCCCTTGGCGTCCATTTTAAAATTTGGTTTGGCAGCCTGTCGTCGTCCATTCTTTTCACATGACCATACCAGATCAGTTGTCTCCTTTGAATTTCGTCAATGATGGTTGACTTGACTCCCATTATATTTCTGATATGGTCATTTTGTATTCTATCAAGCCTTGATTTTCTAGCTGATCTTCTCCAGAAGTCCATTTCCAATGCAAGTAGGCGTCGCTCAAGGGATTTAGTAAGTTGCCATGTTTCGCATCCATAGAGCACTATACTTTTAAAGATGGAGTTAAAGAGGAGATGCTTTCTTTGATTTGATAGTTCTTTTGACCATAGCATCGGGTTTAGGCATCCTATCACCCTTTTTCCTTTCACGATTCTTTGCTCTATCTCTTTTTCGGTGCGCCCACTCTTGTTGATTGTTGTTCCCAAATATATATATTCCTCACAGTTCTTGATTGTTTCATGTTCGTTGACCATTAGATCTTCTACTTCATTCCCGATGCATAAGTATTGCGTTTTGTTTCTATTTACAAGAGGCCCCATTCTTCATATGTTTTAAACAACCGTCTCGTCATGAATTCTAAATCTTCGTTGTCTGCTGCCACTACTACTTGGTCGTCCGCAAAATGTAGAGTGTATAATGTTGTATCGTCGTCAAGTTGAGTCCCCATTCGTGAACATGATCTTCTCCAGTGTTTTAGTGCTTCATTTAAATAGATCTTAAATAGTATTGGAGATAGGCAGCATCCTTGTCGTAAGCCTTTTGTTACTGGAAATTCTTCTGATAAGGTGTTGTTTAGTTTGATTTTTGATGATGCTTTATTGTATAATTGTTTGACTGCGGCGATGATCGTGCTATTTAATGAAGATCGTTCAAGAGACTGCCACAGCTTTCTCACAGGAATCGTGTCATATGTTTTTGTGAGATCCACAAATAAAAGATGTATTTCCTGGTTTCTTGCAACTTTCTTTTCATTCAGTTGTGTTAGGGTAAATATGTGGTCTACGCAAGATCTTCCAGCTCTAAATCCTGCTTGCTGTTCAATTTCATGAGGTTCGTATTCTTTCTCAATCATGTTTTTTAAGGTTTTACCAAACAGCCTGCTAAAGGTACTGGTGACAGAGATACATCTGTAGTTTCCGCAAATATCTTTTGGACCTTTTTTGTGAATTGGAGTAATCCATGCTTCTTTCCAACTATTCAGGATTTCTTCCCCATTTAAGTATCTTGTAAATAGCACTTTAAGATAGCTTATTAGTTTTGGTGTTCCGTTTTTTAGAAGTTCTGCTGGTATGTTCTCCGGCCCGGATGCTTTGTTATTTTTCATCGATTTAAGCGCTTGTCGTATTTGTTCTTCTTGCATGTTTACATATTCACCTTGTACTCGTATTCGTTGAGGTGAGTCAGTATCATAAATATCTCTGTCTTCATTCAGTTCCCTTGCGTAATGATCTTTCCATGTATCTATCTGGATGGGCTGTATTCGACTTTTATTTGATGTGTCGGTTTTCAGGGTTTTTATTAATTTCCATGCCGCTGATGATCGCGCTCCTCCGATGTAACAGTCAACTTCTTTACATTTTGCATCCCATGTTTCATTTTTGTTGTTCCTTGTCATATCTTTAAATATTCTGTGTTGTTCTTTGTATATTTCTTTATCTTCAAGATTCTTAGTGTTCAGCCATCTTTTGTACGCTTCCTGTTTCTTATTTATTTGCTCTTCAAGCTGTGTACTCCAAGTGTTTTTTCCCACTGATCTGTGGACTGTTCTGGTTTCTTCGCCTAGAGCTTCTTGGGCTGCGTGGTGAATACAGTCAGTTATATGTTCGTATAATTGGTTGGTTTCAGCAGTTCAGGAAGTAGAGGACCTAATACTGAACCTTGTGGTACTCCACATAAAATGCTTTTATGATAAGAGTCAGTATCATTTGCTCTAACTAGTTGTTTCCTATTCCTCAAGTAAGATTGGAACCAATTCAAAGAAATACCTCGAATTCCGTAGAAATTTATTTTTTTTGCCAAAATGTCGTGATTTACAAAATCAGAAGCTTTGGCATAGTCACAGAAACAGTGGCAATGTAAAGATTATTTGGTTTAGATAGATTCACTGGTACATTTATTAGATAAAAAGCCGATCTGACTTTGTGATAAAATGTTGTTTTCAACGAGAAAGGACTAAGTCGGGCTTTTATAAGTCTCTCAATAATTTGGGATAGGACCGGTAGTAAGAAAATAGGTCTATAGTTGCAGACATTAGATTTTTCACCACCCTTATGAAGAGGAATAATAATGGCTGTCTTTAGGCCCTCTGAAAATATACCTTTTTCAAAGGAATCGTTAATTAGTGGTACCAGAAGATTTGCTTTTGATACTACTGATTATTTGGATCAGTTCAGATTTATCAACTAGTCTTATAAAGAATGAATTCGAGATCTTTTTTGAATTGGGGAGATAGCAAATACGATCCTTTTGTGGAAAAATAGTTTATGTTATATTTGGAAGAGAAAATGTTTGAGCTGTGTTTGTGTTAATTCAAAGATCGTTAATTATGGATCAAGTTTCTTTTGCAACATTTTTAGAGCTTTCCAGACTATTCTAAAAGTACATTTTTTTAGCTGTTTTGATAAGTTTGAGTACAATAGTGAACGCATATTCTTGGCCGATATGCGGATATGTTTGGTATTCCAGGATTTGTGATGTTTTGACTTAATTGTAATTAAAGGAAATGCCTTATTGAAAATACAGACAAGCCTATCCAAAAAATCAGTGAAATTATAGTCTAAGTTCACAGAGGAAAAATGCCACCCAGAAGTCAAGCACAAATTTTGGAATTTACGAAAGTTCTGAGCGGAAAAAATCCTACTTAAACGTTGGATTTTCGAGGATGGTTTGTTAAGAGTGTTAATCTTGGTATATACTGCTTCATGATCACCTAGTCCTGCATTAATTATTGTAGAACGTATATCAAGGGGTGAGAAATCTGAGACAATATAATCAATTATGATAGATGTTGTTTTAGTTTTAGAAATTACATACTACAATATGGCAGATGTTTAAAGAACACCTTGTATATAACTTATTCAGTCATTTTATCAATGCATATGCGACAAACAGGTACGGTATGTTCTAAGCAAATAAATTTTTTACAGTAGTGACACATGTAGCGAGTTTTACGATCTCTACAAAAAGCACAACGCCCCCTTTTATTTTGCAATTCCGCTGGTGCTTCTACTGGTCCAACACCACTGAGTTTAGCAGCAAGCTCTCTTATATCTCGTGCCAAATGAGGAGATTGAGCTCTTGCTTTTATATTGTCCATCACTAACTGAAGACCTAGTTCTTTTAAAAAAAATCTTCTTCTTTTGCTTGTTTTTAGATCCGGTGTGTTACTTCTCTGTATCACAAATGCATTTATTGCAGCAGAATCAAGCAATGCATAAAAGATGACCATTGGCCAGCGTTTTGCATTTCTTGCGACAGTATAGGAACCTCGAAGTTGATCAACGGTGTCCACACCACCTTTCGTAGAGTTATTTCGTAGAACATTATTGCTTCAGGTTTACTGTCGTCACCCGTTGTCGGATCGATTTGGTCATCATGGTGTAGGGTTGACAAAAGAACAACATGTTTTTTTGGTTTTGGTATATAGGACAATATTGTCATATCTTTGGTAAATCCAAACATAGTTGATTTTGGCGGTCTATTGTTCTTTAAAAATTCGGTTGGGATATGCCTTTTGTTTTTCCGTAGGGTGCCTACAATTGTTGTGGTTGACTGCAGAACTGGATATGGACCTGGTGGTTGTGTACCGGCATATATTTCTAATTGATAAGTATAGAACGTGCGAGAATCCACCAAGGAAAATACCTTCAGACCGTATCGGGCCGGTTTTTTTTTTGGAGGTACATTCTAAAACTACAGCGACCTCTAAAGCCTTAAAGCATCTCATCGATAGTGACATATTGGCCAATGGTATATTTTTAAAAATTTTCAACTACATCCTCGAATACGACTCTAACTGCTGCAAGTTTGTCTACTTGTGTCCGTTCGTCCCTTGTACGAATATCATCTAGGCATAAGCACTTCATAAGAAATCTAAATCTGCGGAGAGCCATCGTTACCGGAAATATGTCAATGCCCGTACCATTTCTTTCCCAAAACTCAAAAATTGAAGTTCTACCTCCATGGTAAACTCCAGCTAAGTAAAGCAGACCAATCAGAGCTTTTAGTTCACATATATTTGTTAGCCTCGCATCGGAACTGTCTTTATATCTCACGGACACACGCTCGATATATACATTAGTACATTCAACAATATGTTTTCTAATTTTGTCATTAAAAACCAGTTCCCAGCATTCTTTTTCAGTTTTGCAACTTTTCGCTTTACGAATAACTCCAGGAAGTTTTGTTATGATATTTTCTCGTCTAGTTTTAACATTTCGTGATCCGCATATCTTATTCCATTTCATTCCATCTTTGGTATTGTAATAAAGGTGTTGGTTTGACTTACCTTGTGGAATACATTATTGTACGTTTAATTCGGTGTCTGATAAATCCAATTCAGACTCTGAGTTATGATTAGCATCTTCATGTTCTAAGTTGCCAACTATAGACTCATCGGAATCTGAATCTTCATAATTTTCTTCCTCGTCGGTTGCAACTTCCTCGTAGAGACGTTGTTGCAAATGTTTTGCCTCTCTCTCGTAAGAATACATTGTTTTGCTAAGCTCTAAAAATAATACACTGCCAATTTTGTTTTGTACTTTCATAAAAAAAAACTTACATTAAGGAACGGGTTGGGTCTGAGAGAAAGAAAACAGATATATCATCGACACTATTGCTTCAATGCGCATTCGTAACTGAGGGATTATAGCTAGCTATACCGACGAAAGGTACCTAGACCGCCAGGACCGTACTTAGACTCGCCGACCGAATAGAGATATTAGAAGAACTGAATGGGCCTGATAGACCCAACCCGTGCACCGCATGGTTAATTGGATTAAAAATATTTGCGAAAGTTTTTGACTGGCAACCTATTATCAATGTGTTCTCTTAATTTTAAATGTATGCAAAAATGTAATTCTGATTAACTACGTTATAAACGTAGTGATCCTGCAGTAGGATCTTGTATTATAAGAGGTCGGCTATCCCCATTCTAAAATAAGTAAAATTGGTGTTGCAACTGCAAATTCAACGACACCCACATTTACCTTTACGGGATTAAACTTTCTAAAAATATGAAAAAGTCATATAAATAATATACTTTATTGACAACGTAAACGCTGTTTACAACAATATGTTAAGTTTATTTATATTTTCTTGCCAAATCAACTCATCCATATGTGTAATACAAGTAATACCAGTAGTCAAAAATAGTATCATACTAATAGTTGACTTAGTAAGTATCTATAAATGTCATTTTTAAACTTATTTATAATTATTTAAACCCTATTTTACCTGAGATATTTATTTTAGCACATCGACCTAATTGATTTTTGGAACATAATATTTAACTATTATTTTTATTAACCAATTATAATATTTAACATCAGTTGCATCAGTGGCAATAAAATAACATGTGCAAAACTAAAAAGCAGTTTGCTATTACATGGATGGTTATTACATTGTAAGTTAATGAAAGGTTGTTAATAGGTAGGAACATACAAAGATTTTTAATAGTTTTTTAACAAAACTTGCAGTTGAAGGTATTTTTGTACGCTATCGATTAGGTACAAAAACGCATAGTAATAAAAATAAGAGTTTGGTCCTCCCAAGCTGTTTAAAAATTTTCTGAAAAGCTCAAAAAAAGAAGATAGCTTAAAAAGGGATATGTATCGTAAGACGAGTGATATTTAAGTCGCCGCAGGCAATTTCATAATTCACTTCTTCCCTCAATTTGTAACGATTCAAAAATCTTTTATTTTTTTTTAAATTTCATTTGATTTAGAAAGCAGTAACTTTTCTGCGAATGTTAGTGTCGAACGTTCTTCTTCTTCTATCGAAGGTTGGAAATCGTCATGACTACGCAGACTCTGTTGACTGCTGCTGTAAATAGTTCTGCACTACTGCATTCAAACGACTCCCTCAAGTTCTTAAGCCACGATATTTTTCGTCTTTCCAAATTTTGCTTTCCTCGAATTTAACCTTGCATAATAAGTTGCAATAGTGAGTAATAAGTGAGCTTAATTTCCTATTCTTCTAGTAACTTCTACGTTTCACATTCTTTGAGTCCATGATATTTATAGGATTCTTCTCTAACACCAAAATTCAAAGGCGGTCATCTTATTCAGATGCACTTGTTTCAATGTTCATGCTTCCAAGCCATAAAGAAGAGTAGTGAATACATAACACCGAAGCATCCTTACTAACCTTATATCCTGACAATAAAGAAACTTTTTAAGATGCACGTGCTATTTCGATCTATCTATTTTTACAGCCCTTGCTGTCCAATTTTGGACATAGGCCTACTCTTCCTTCTTCCACGTCTCTCTATTGCAGGCAGTTTGTATCCACTTCGGGCCTCGTGTTTCTTCAAGTCATCTGACCATCTCATTTGTGGCCTTTTTTTTTCGTTTGTAACTATATGGTCTCCAGTGTATAATCCATCTTATCCCATCTATCGTCTTTCTGTCTTATTGTATGTCCAGCGAACTTCCACTTAAGTTTTGCTATCTGCGTTAATACATCGGTCACTTTTGTTTTGTTGCGGATCCAAGTATTTCTTTTCTTGTCTGATAGCCTGATGTTCAGCATTTGCCTTTCCATGGCTCTTTGGGTCTTTGCTATTGTTTCCATTTTTTCCTTTGTAAACGTCCAATGAGAACCGTAGGTGAGAACAGGAAATATACATGGGTTGTATACTCTGGTTTTTAAATATTGGGGGTATTTTCTATTTTTTAGTATGTAGGAAAGTTTTCCGAAGGATACCCAAGCCAACCGTATCCTTCTCTTTATTTCTCCGGTCTGATTTTCTTTATTTAATTTAACTAGATGTCCCAAATATACATATTCTTTTACTTGTTCTATAGTTGTTTGTGCAATTGTAATTATTAATTCTTCTGATTGGTTGGTCATACATACTCTTCCAAAGCTTGATTGAATAATTCTTGAATTGAACAATTCAAGCTAACGATTTCTGCTTAGTTGAGGAGACATGTCGTGGAATGCAAATTTTAGATTCCCATGTCTCTATTAACATCTTTATCAACGTCTGGCTATGCCTTGCAATTTATAGAAGGCTCAGATTAAGGCAGTTATCTGAATTGTGTTTCGAAACTATTATACGGATTTAATATCAGATGTCGCCATTGCGTCCGTTTCGAAGCCATTTTATCGTTGCAAAGATCTAATTTTCACGTTGAGAACGCCTATGAATAACTGTTCTGATGAGCTTTATTAAAGCGAAATACGTATAAACAGATACATAGACGATTTGTACGCGAAATGAAATCTTTACTGTCCTTTTCACTTGATTGAATAGTTTGGGTGATATAGTGTTACCCTGTCTAACTCCTCGCCGTATCTTAATGGGCTCCGTTTGTTCAACTATTTTGATGGATGTTGTTGCTTGATCATATATATTTTAAATTAAGTCCGTATATCTATAGTCTATTCTCCCATTTTGTAAAGACTTCTTTACTGCCAAATGTTCCACCTTATCGAATGCTTTTTCAAAGTCTACAAATGCCATATACATTGGGATTTGGTATTCGTTGGCCTTTTCAATTAATAATTTTATCGTAAGCAGATGGTCGCTTGTACTGAATCCTTTTCTAAAACCGGCTTGTTCTCTTGACTGTAATTATCTAACTTAGTTGTTAATCTGTTTGTTAGTAGTTTATTTAACAGTTTGTACATTACATTCAGTAGCGTTATGGGCCTATAGTTTTTCATATCTTTTCTATCGCCTTTCTTAAATAGTAATAGTGTTATTGCCTCGTTCCATGTGGTGGGTATTTGTTTTGTGTTCAATATTTTATTCATTAGTACATAAAGGACTTCCACTGTAGTTTTCCCCCATTTTTTATCATTTCCACATTTTCCCCCATCTTTCCCAGGAGATTTGTTATTCTTCATTTCTTTGAGTGCCTTTTTTATTTCATTTTTACTGATTTCTGATTGTAGGTCAGAGTTAACGTTCTTTATTTTCAGTTGTAACTGATTACGGATTTCTTGGGTTGGTTTTTGTTCTGTTTTATAGAGATTTGTATAATATTCGTGCGTTATTTGTAAAATTTCTTTTTTATTGTTGGTCTCCACTCCTTCTTTGTTCTTTATGCTATTAATTTGTATGTTTCCTAGGTTCTGCTTTAGGCACTTCATGTTTCTATTTTTTTCAATTGTTTTCTCTATCTTTTCTTCCTTTACTCCCCGTTTACACTCCTTGATATTTTTCTAATAGTTTTGTTTATTTCTTTGTATTCCATTCCAAAATGGAAAAAAAATGGCTATTTCAATACGTATTTTAATTTCTTTGGTTTGGTCTACAGTTGAGGTTATCAATGTTCCTAAGTATTTGTAGGTATCCACACTCTCAATTACAGCATCTTCTATCATCAGTTGGATGTATTCATCTACTTATTTATTCATGATCATACATTTAGTTTTCTTCAAATTCATCCTTAATCCGCATTGTGCAACATTCAATACGGCGTTGCATTACGTTCTGTAAATCATTATTGTTATTCGTTATTATTACTGTATCGTCTGCAAAACGCAAGTTATTCAAATTTGTATACCCCTTCAGATACCTATTGTATCTGAGGGGGCTTCTTTAAATACCGCTTTACTGTAGGCATTGAAGAGTAGTGGTGACAGCACGCAACTCTGATGGACTCCCCTCTGTATTTTGGTATCTCAGGTGTTCTGATTGTCCATTCTTACCTTGGCAGTTTGATTCCAATATAGATTAGAAATAATTTTCATACCACGACTGTCAATATTTTTGCTTTTTAATATATTTACAAGCTTTTATCTTAAACCTTATAAAATGCCTTTTCAAAGTACATGTCCTGATTCATGTCCATGCATCTCTGGGCGAGCACATTAAAGCCGAACAAAGCATCACTTGTTCCCATACCATTTCTAAAGCCAAATTGTGTGTTTTAACAATTCTGCTGTGAATTATTTTCAAAAATTTTTTCAGTGTGTCACTCATTAGAGCTATTGTTCTATGATCTAAGCAGGATGTTGCACTTGACTTTTTGGGTATTGCCACAAAGGTCGATTGCAGCCATTGTTTGGGAATTGTGGAACTTTGATATATTACAATAAAGAGTTTTACCATTACATCAATAACATCTTTATCAATGAGTTTTAATAATTCGATGGCGACATCATCTGGTCCCTAGCTTTGTCCTTTTTTGTGTTTTTGATGGCATAGCTGATTTCTTCCCGTAATATTGGTGGTCCGGTATCCTCTGTGGTGTCTAATAACATTTCTTCTCTTTCATCATTAAATAGCTTTTGGATGTAATTGGTCCAGTGACAGAATCTCCCCTTCACATCAGTTATAATACTGGTTATTACAGTACAGTTATAGTTTCACTCTCATCGACAAAACTACCGGATTGTGATCGGAGGATATGTCCGCTTCTGGATAAGTTATAGATGATACTATTATAGAATTGCCATATCTTCTGTTGACGATAATAATCTATTTGATTTTTGACTATTTTTTTGTTAATATCAGCTGATGGCATATATGTGTATAACCTGCGTTTAAGAAGTTTGAACAAGGTAATTTTCGAACGTTAGTTTTTCATAATCTGCGAAAAACGCTTAGTATCTCTTGAAATAGAATAAGTATGTTTTTTTACTCAGCCCTAATTACGTACATCAGAGTTTTCCATTAAGACCGGTCTCATAATCGAAGTAAATAATGCGCCGATCAAAGTATTCAGCGTTGAATATCTTAGTTCGTCGGGAAATTTTTGCGGTCATATTCATTACCGGTCGAGCTTTTGAACAAATCGATAGTCTGGCATTATTTCGCTAGTTTCTAGGGCTTTTGTGTCTTATTATTAACAATTTCCAGTTAAATCTATTAAAATTTAAGTAAAAATTTCTGTCTTCGTTCACTCGCCAGAAATGGGAGTGGAAGCAGAAGTTTTTTTGGTTTATTATTGCCGAGAAACTTACCATGGTTTAGTTAATATTGGGAAATATTCTTTTTTCTATTAAAAGAACCACGCCCACATTTCTCCGATTCTCAGCAACGCCACCTCGTTCATTTTGTGTGCCTCAAAGACTGTCCATGTTTGTTGTGCTACAATAAGTTTTTAAAGGAAATATTTTGATCCACATGAGATGTGGGCTACATAAGAAGCCCAAATAATTACGTTGCTTCTCTACACTTAACTTGGTCCATCCACGATATTTTAATAGTCTTATTAACATGAAACTAGCTACTGCTTTGTTTCTTGATCGTAAACATATATGAAAATTTCATTCACAGTAACGCCAATGTTTAAGAAACCTGTATCTTTTTGAAACCGAACACAGACCGAACGCGAACCTTCTACGCTTGCACAATTCTGGTTCACATTCAGAGATTTGTTAATCCATTTTGCAGAAATTTTTCTTATGTCCAAATCGTCATGAACTATATGATGGGCGCGTTCATATGAAATATTCAGTGCCTCTGATAATATTCGTTCTAGCCAATTCAGATGCTCTGATAAAATTATGTCATGAACTACATCGATATTTACGGAAGAGGACTCAGAACCTGATCTTTCCGATCGGTCTTCATCTTTATTTGAAAATTTACCTTCTTTTGAATTTTAAAAATCTAATTTTTCACGGTCGTATACTAAAAAAATTGATCGACAAATTTTATAAATAATGTATTTTATATAAATAAAATTTTATTGCCTAACTCTGGTTTACCATTTTGACGTAAAACGTTGACACCTTTGATAAGGTATTCCTAGTTGCTACAGTACGCAATCTCGCAATCTACGGAACCGTTTTAGGCTAACTTAATCCTCGAATCTTTATCTATGCTCTTCGTATCATTGTATCGATCTGGATATTATTTGGTTTAAAATTATGTAAGTAGTGCCAATATAATTTAAAAAAAAATTTACAACAAAAAAAAACAAAAAGATTTTCGCAGTCAGTAGGATTCGAACCTACGCTCCCAGAGGGAATCTGATTTCTAGTCAGACGCCTTAACCGCTCGGCCATGACTGCTGATACATCTCGTGTTTTATACGCACTATAAGAAAGTGAATACCTACCTATTTCTTCTATGTATCTTTTTTACAAACCAAACAAATTAATAAATTTAAAAAATAGTAACTGCAAGAAGAATACGCTTTAGTTATGATCAGAATTTTTGGCAACTATGCCGTCTAAAAGTTGTGGTTCTTGCAAATGCTTATAAACAGTTGTTATTTCGGTAACAATTATTTCGTGTACACTAGTCACTTTTTTGACAAAGTATCTAAATGCTATGAAACTAATTCATAGCCGGTTTTAACCCTTTGTGGCCGGAGTTAATTTTTTCTTTTTAATACTGATTTTTTTGGTTGATTTATGAACCGGTACACATAATAAGAGATATTTTTATAGAAAAAAAATTTATTTTTATTTAGTTTTTTCAAAAACATGTGGTTCCATAAAGTGACCACTAGGAAACTAGACCAAAATCAGAAGCAATTCTTTTGGTGAAATTTATAAAAACAATTGTTTTTTTTTTTCACTTAAACAGAGTCCATCACGACATGTAGAACAATGCCACCTAGAACGATGTGGTTGCGCACGCGTACTGCAATGGGCACAACGAACCTTATTTCCGTGGATTGGAAGATGGGCACATTTATCATATTTTATTTTAGGGAGAACTATAGTCTTAAATTTATTTAGTACACTTTGAGAACTCTTTCTGCCCTTTTTATCTGGATCTGGTTGTGCTCCAATTAATCCCAACGCTACAGCCAATCTAAAGTCTTTCAGAGAAAAACTTGTTACGTTTTCTGCCCGGTCTCTATATAAAATATAACTATTTACTACAGATAGATCCAGAAAATGCCAAAACAACCTATACCACCATTTCTTAGACTTGCGATTTATTTTGTATAAAGAAATATACATATCTGACTGGTCGACATACCCCATATGCTTGTTATAGTCTTTGACTATTTGAAGACAAGCAATGTCTTGAGAGGTACCTTGTTTTTTCTGGAAACAGTTTGGATATCATTTGGGTTGTGGAAGTTACTGAGAAATAGAACTGGCTTGCTGTCCATCCACTTTAGATATACTAGACCTTCTTCAGTGATCCTTCATTCTGAAGTTCCTTTTGCCATTTTTGTTTTATCGTTGACTAAATTTGTTGGCTGATTCTTACGTTTTTATTATTCTCTCTTATTATTTGATATGACTTGAAACTCGTCATCCTCAAACTCATCTAATTCATCCTCAGATGGAGCCCCTGAAGTGACAGATTCTAAATCTGATGCATCTGAGGCCAACTTCCTAATGCCCATGATCAACACCTGAAGTAAAACAAAAACAGAGATGTAGGCATATCCCACTGACCTGGTGGTTCCATAGAAGAACCACACATTTTATTTGCAAATAGTAAATTTATGCTAAGTTTTACAAACACCAAATTATCAAATATCACAAAAGAACCGCATAACAAACAGAAATATCAAAAAACTTACCGAATAAATTGCTGATTTCAAATAAAATATATTGTTTGTCTTTCTTCACTTCACAACACTCGTGACTTATACAAAACAACTGTCGATTAGTGTGTCTGAACAATGAAATATTACGGCGGCAAGATTTGTATGAAGTGGGGATATACACAGAAATGCACTCCGACAGTGTGGTTCCAAGCAATCACTTCTAGGCCGTTAACAAAAATTATTTTATTTGTGGTATCTTCATGGAACCACTAGGCCCCAAAAAGTTAATAAATGGTACAAATTAAAAATTTGAAATTTGTAAAGTACCCTGAGGTGTACGTTATGATATATTTTAAATACTGTTGCTGTTATTAGTTATTTAAAAGTAGACAAATAAAAGAAAACGATGCCGTACATTTTTAATTGAAGGATTTTGCACAGCTGATAATTATTGAAATGTTACATTTTTTAGTGCCTAACGTGAATTTCTTAGAGGACGCAATTTTTTTCGTTTTAGGTGTTAAGAAAGTAAGTATAAGTGTAATTTAAAGTTTGTGGAGTCGTAACCTTTGTCGCGCGGCCGTCCTCTTGGAAAAAGGGGTGCAAAGGGTTTTCGCGCCGTATCTCGTACACTAGCAACCCTACAGAAAAATATATTGTGTATTATTTGTAGCCAATTAAATTGTCTACAACTTTATTCCTATGACTTTTTATCATACAATCATCATAAACAAAAATAAATACAAATTTTGGAACAAATTTTCTTTTAAGCCTTTTTGTGGTAATTTTACAAAAAAAAAATGATAACAAAGCAATATTATAGAGGGTTTTTAAAGTATAATTTTCACTACAAATTTTCCACAGTGCTCCGAAATTGACAGGGTTCTTGAATACTCGCCGTCTTGGAATCAATTTTCCGTGTTTGATGTGGTCAAAGGCCTTTCTATAATCGACAAAGCACACATACAGCCATTTTTGAACCTCAAGATACTTTTCTGCCATCAGTGTCAATCCCATAATTGCTTCTTTAGTGCCTGTACCCTTTCTAAAGCCATATTGAGAACGACTCAGGTATTCTTCACGGACGTGTACGAACTCATCACTATATAGCCCCCCATAAAATTATTAGACCCTCGGAGATATAGTAAACTGATCACCGGCGTCCTTTGGAGATTGGTAAACTCATCACCGCAGATAGGTAAACTCATCACCCGGATTTTTGCTTGGTTTCTAATGCGAAAGATTGCCTATTACCTGTTATACTTCTCGTTTATGTGATAATTTAATAAATTCAGAAATTATTTTAAGCAAGTTGCTTTAAAATTTAACTGAGATATTAATATGTCTCACGGTGTGGCCTATTAGACGTATCTGCCAATCTAAATGGTTTTGAGATCTAGAAATTTAGTTGCATAGGATTTCGATAGTGAACTTTAAAATGAAAATATTTGTCAACATGTGCTATTTTTGTTTATATCGGAGGTAGTCCCCAACTTCGTTATTTGATTTTCATTGCATTTTTATAATTCTTATTGAATTCTCGAGATAATTTGTTAAGCATACATTGGGTCTAAATCTTACCGTTTTGGCGTTATTTGACTATCTTAAAAATAATAGACGATATTGGACAGTTAGTAAATATAAAATATCTAAAAAATAGGAAAAGCTGAAAACTTGAGTGTGCTATTAGTGCATAAAAGTCGAAGTAAAATTCAATTTTTGACACGTGCAAAGCTTTACATTTTATGGCATCATTGGCGGAAATTTTTAAATTTAAAGTAATTAGCAATGCATTTGTTGTGACAGAATGCATCAAAATGCTTAGGTACAGTTTGCTGTACTTTATCTTTTAATGACTTGTACAAAGATCCCACAACTACAGTGCTTTTAAAAGCAATTTTCTTACATTTTTTGGTTAGTTTTCGCCATTATTTGTAGGAGTCAGATGAGTTGTTCAGTTCATTTTATAAACATCATGACAACTAACCTCAATTAGTGTAAGATACAAAATAATTTTTATTTTGTAATTTGTACTAATTTTGTTTATTGTAGAACCCTCATGATGCAAATAAAGATTTGCGAAAGCTTGGTAGACTAAAAAGAGTACTTCTTTGTCCCATCTTCGGCTGCACACCCAGATAGTCGTTTTGTAGTGTAACTGATCAGCGTTGACTACATGCGTTTATCGCTTTTTCAGTATATATATATATATATATATATATATATATATATATATATATATATAAGGAGTCCAATTAAGTCGGTACCATATGGAAAATTTTTATTTTTAGTTTTATGAAAAAAAAAATTTTATCTCTAGTTCTGAATGATCTAGAACTTCAATCATCAGAATCAGATATTAGTATTCTTCAGTCATTTAGGCGGTTCGTTAAACAACATGAATTTTATTAAGACTTGAGAATATCCACAATTCATTTTTTTTGACAAACCGCGTATACAACTAAAAAAAATTTAATATCTGATCATTGTATTCTAGGTTTTAGATCATTCAAAACTTTTTATGTAACATAATTATTTTATATGACAAAATTCATAAAACTAAAAATAAAAAGGTTTCACATATGGTGCCGACTTAATTGGATACCCTATATATATATATATATATATATATATATATATATATATATATATAACAATGTGATTTTAACAATTTAATTAGAAATCTCAAATTGTAATATCAGAAAAGGTAATTTACAGCAACAAAGTAATATTATGCCTTACCTAGAAGAAACATCTTATACAGTTACAACATACAACTTAAAGAACTTAATTACGCTGATTTTTTTGTTTGATCAGGATGATTCGCGAAAACCAGTGCGAAACAACTAAACAAAAACGGTATAAAATTTCTACTCACCAGTTGTATGACATTTAGCCACAAAAGGCAATTTGATTTTTTTAAAGTCTTTCGCAATTAAAATTTGAAATTATTCATAACCATCATTTTTTGTCCACGTTCGCTCAGAACGTAATCAATTAGCAGTTCACCATCCATGTTGAAGAAACAAGGGCAAATGAAGAGAAATTTTTCTTTTCGCATGATTTTAGGTAGCTATTAATAGAGTTTTGTGGAATCATAAAATAAAAACCAATAAATTGCAGTTGCATTTAAGATATATGGATTTGGATTATTCTGTAAAATTACCAAAAACTAGCCGTTTGCAAGGATTTTATGGTCTATACCTGATCCGGGGTGCAGGTACGCCAGTGATCAGTTTACCGATCTCTTAGGGTCTATTTTGAAAACCCTACTTTTATGGCGGTGATGAGTTTGTACTATGTACGAGGGTATTTATGGTAATTGGTGATGAGTTTACGTGTACCCTTCTTCACACTTATTTTGAATTCGGTTATAAATTATTCGGAACGGAAGCAAACCCTCATAAATCAGAACTATTTTAATAAACTTCTGAAAGACGAAAATTTCACTAAATGGTCACAGAAATTTGAAACTTTGCAACGTTTTTTGTGCTTGCGATGCAGTTAACCAAAAATAACAAAAGCAAGTGAATTTCTTTTAACTTAAAAACCGATTACGTGTGCCAGTAATGCCAGTGTGCCATTGAGAATGAGATTTTACTGAATATAACAAAAAGAATATGCTGTTAAATAAGTAGTTAGAATATATAATTAAACAAGATCATATATTACAATACAGTAATAAAAATATTGAATGTAAATTATGTAAATAAATACTAAATACTTTCCCAAACAGCTGGGACCCTTGAAAAATTTCCTAAAAGCAATGAACAAAAATGGTGAAGGACTTCAGTATCTTAAAACTAAATTTCACCGAATACGTGCTGCGAAGTTGAAAGAAATAATTTTTATTGGTCCCCAAAAACGAGAGCTTATGATGTAGCTTTTAATGTAATGTTAAACGGAGCAGAGAAAATAGTTTGGGGACTCTAATAGAAGTGTTTCATAATTTTCTTGGCAATACAAAAGCTGCCAACTACCTAGAAATTATTCAAGAACTTCTTTCTGATTATGGAGCTCTAGAATGCAATATTCATTTTTTAGATTCGCACTTAGATTTCTTCCTAAAAATCTTGGTATCAGATGGGCATAGTAAAAGGTTTCACCAGAATATTCTGCACATTCAAAGACGCTTTAATTGGAAATGGTCAGTAGCAGAGCTTGTCGTTTTCTATTGGTCGATTTATCGAAAAACTCCAATTGAAGCAATACAATGGAAGAAAACTACAAATTAACTTGGTGTTTATCATTATAATGAATCGATTTAGTATAATTTCATAATCTGTATCTGAAAAAATAGTATTTTTACTGTAAAACTCAAACATAGTACTCTATAACCTTGTTTATTTATAGTTGTTGTTAGTCTAATAATACAGTTGTTTTTTACTAAATGACAACTGTTAAACTCTAAAAAATCCATTAGTAGTACAATTTATATAAATTGGATTTTTTTTTTGGTCAAAATAACCTCAAAAAATTACTTGAGGTCCCATGCAATGTTGTGCCCATCTGTGTTTCTCTAACACTAACACTAATGTTTAATAAAATCATGCTGTTAAAAAACGGGGTATATTCGAACCATTCTTCGTTCCTTATCATATTTCACTTGTGTTTCCACACACCTGGCTGCTGGCTGCACTCTACTTATATTTCATTTTGATTTATGTACTCTCCATTGCGACAAGTCGCAATTCGGTCGAATGGATTCGAAAAAAAAATACGGCGACCACGCGTCTCGAAAATTTTTACAAAATGGCTCTCGCAATGGGTCAGTAGATATCGAGTCAAGGAAAACGTGTTTCTGTGTCTTATTCAAATCATGTATTGAAATAAGCGTACTTGTAGAGTTTCATTTGGGATCATTGTTAGTTTAATAAAACAATTTTTTTTCATATATATATTTTCTTTTATACACTGTTTCAAAATTAAAGATAGCGCAGGTTTTTTGGCACCGCTCATTTGGATGTTGTGTATTATGTTCATATTTTGTCCTAGTATTCATAT